>NW_020838022.1:3594774-4257659 GCF_003676395.1 Aethalodelphis obliquidens | reverse complement strand
TTGAGAAGGATGGGTGTTAGCTCTTCTCTATCAAACATTTAGAGAAGAGCTAACACCCATCCTTCTCAAACTCTTCCAAAAAATTGCAGAGGAAGGAAAACTCCCAAACTCATTCTACAAGGCCACCATCACCCTGATACCAATACCAGACAGAGATACTACAAAAAAAAATTACAGACCAATATCACTCATGAATATAGATGCAAAAATCCTCAACAAAATACTAGCAAACAGAATCCAACAACACATTAAAAGGATCATACCCCATGATCAAGTGGGATTTATCCCAGGGATGCAAGGATTCTTCAATATATGCAAATCATTCAATGTGATACACCATATTAACAAATGGAAGAATAAAAGCTATATGATCATCTCAATAGATGCAGAAAAGCTTTTGACAAAATTCAACACCCATTTATGATAAAAACTCTCCAGAAAGTGAGGAGAGAGGGAACCTACCTCAACATAATAAAGGCCATATATGACAAACCCACAGCAAACACCATTCTCAATGGTGAAAAACTGAAAGCATTTCCACTAAGATCAGAAACAAGACAAGGATGTCCACTCTCACCACTATTATTCAACATAGTTTTGGAAGTCCTAGCTAAGGCAATCAGAGAAGAAAAAGGGATACAAATTAGAAAAGAAGAAGTAAGACTGTCACTGTTTGCAGATAGGTTGACACTATACATAGATAATCCTAAAGATGCCACCAGAAAACTACTAGAGCTAATCTATGAATTTGGTAAAGTTGCAGGATACAAAATTAATGCACAGAAATGTCTTGCATTCCTATACACTAACAACAAAAATCAGAAAGAGAAATTAAGGAAACAATCCCTTTCACCATTGCAACAAAAAGAATAAAATACCTAGGAATAAACCTACCTAAGGAGGTAAAAGACCTGTACTCAGGAAACTATAAAACACTGATGAAAGAAATCAAAGGTGACACAAACAGATGGAGAGATATACCATGTTCTTGGATTGGAAGAATCAACATTGTGAAAATGACTATACTACCCAAAGCACTCTATAGATTCAATGCAATCCCTATCAAATTACCAGTGGCATTTTTTACAAAACTAGAACAAAAAATCTTAAAATTTGTATGGAAACACAAAAGACCTCGAAGATCCAAAGCAATCTTGAGAAAGAATAACAGAGCTGGAGCAATCAGACTCCCTGACTTCAGACTATACTACAAAGCTACAGTAATCAAGACAATATGGTACTGGCACAAAAACAGAGCTGTTTATCAATGGAACAGGATAGAAAGCCCAGAGATAATCCCACGCACCTATGGTCAACTAATCTATGGAAAAAGGAGGCAAGGGTATACAGTGGAGAAAAGGCAGTCTCTTCAATAAGTGGTGCTGGGAAAACTGGACAGCTACATGTAAAAGAATGAAATTAGAACACTCCCTAACACCATACACAAAAATAAACTCAAAATGGATTAAAGACCTAAATGTAAGGCCAGACACTATCAAATTCTTAGAGGAAAACATAGGCAGAACACTCTATGACATAAATCACAGCAAGATCTTTTTTTATCCAGCTCCTAGAGTAATGGAAATAAAAACAAAAATAAACAAATGGGACCTAATGAAACATAAAAGCTTTTGCAGAGCAAAAATAAAGTATAAACAAGATGAAAAGCCAACCCTCAGAATGGGAGAAAATATTTACAAACGAATCAACAAAGGATTAATCTCCAAAATATATTAACAGCTCATGCAGCTCAATATTAAAAAAACAAACAACCCAATCCAAAAATGTGCAGAAGACCTAAATAGACATCTCTCCAAAAAAGACATACAGTTGGCCAAGAGGTACATGAAAAGCTGCTCAGCATTACTAAGTATTAGAGAAATGCAAATCAAAACTACAATGCGGTATCACCTCACACCAGTTAGAACGGGCATCATCAGAAAATCTACAAACAACAAATGCTGGAGAGGGTGTGCAGAAAAGGGAACCCTCTTGCACTGTTGGTGGGAATGTAAATTGATACAGCCACTATGGAGAACAGTATGGAGGTTCCTTAAAAAACTAAAAATAGAATTACAGTATGACCCAGCAGTCCCACTCCTGGGCATATACCGAGAGAAAACCATAACTCAAAAAGAGTCATGTACCACGATGTTCATTGCAGCACTATATACAATAGCCAGGTCTTGGAAGCAACCTAGATGCCCATCGACAGATGAATGGATAAAGAAGATGTGGTACATATATATAATGGAATGTTACTGAGGTATAAAAAGGAAAAAATTTGGGTCATTTGTAGAGACGTGGATGGACCTGCAGTCTGTCGTACAGAGTGAAGTAAGTCAGAAAGAGAAAAACAAATATCGTATGTTAATGCATGTATGTGGAACCTAGAAAAATTGTACAGACGAACTGGTTTGCAGGGCAGAAATAGAGACACAGATGTAGAGAACAAACATGGACACCAAGGGAGAAAAGCAGTGGGGGATGGTAAAAAAAATAGTGCTTCAAACAAAATGGCATAAAACAAGAGAAACTGCTTGGAACAATTTGACAATAAATTAAGTCTCAAAAAAATTTTGAAGAAATAAATAAAATAATGCTGCTATGAACATTGGGTGCATGTATCTTTTTGAATTAGTGTTTTTGGTTTTTTCAGATATATACCCAGGATTGGAATTGCTGGGTCATATGGTAGTTCTATTTTTAGTTATTTGTGAAACCTCCATACTTTTTCCACAGTGGCTGCACCAATTTACATTCCCACAACAGTGTATGAGTGTAGAGAAATAATAATTTTTAAAAGAGATAGAGACCAAATGACCTAGCATTGGCCAGGCAAAATAAAGATAGTCTCCTTAAGTATGACAGTATGAAGGGAAATGGAAAAAGGTTCGGTGGAGTGTCAGAGGCTTAATTTCAGGAAGGAATGAGAAATATAGAAATAAATATTGAAAATAGGTTATTCTTTAAAAAAGATTTGCTAAGTAGGGAACCAGTAACTTGGGCACTGGGACTGGCTACAGCTCAAATTGAGTGACTTTTCTTTAGGATTAGAAGGCATTTAAACATATTTATATGCTGAGGGTGAGTGGATAATAGAGAGAAAGAAATTTAAAAAATCAAGTACTGAGAGATAACATATGAAGGAGCAAGTCTGAGGAAGAAACAACAGGTGGCACAAGAGGCAGACCTTCAGTAGAAGAGAGACACTCCTGCTCATACAGTAGGGATGAAGAATGGATGGGTACAGAGAAAAATCTGTATGTGGACAATGGGGAAGATGAAGGATTTCATCCCAGTGGACTCAGTATTGATGATATACGAGTCTTTGAGTGTGAGGGAGTTGGGAATTGGGTAGAAAACTTGAGAGGCAAAGAATTGGAATAGTTACTGTGAGAAATTGGAAAAAATTCATAATAGGTAAAGGGATTGATATGTGCTATGCAGGATTCAACTGCGGTGAAAAATCAGGGATCTGTAGAGGCACTCGTTTGCACAATTTTCTGAGATTTTCTTTACCAGCCCTCTGGTTCTAAAAATGAGGAAGGAAGATGGTGTAGGGCAGGTACAACAGCATCGGGGAGTATTGTGTTGTGGTTAAGAGTGAAGGGTTTAGTCACAGACATGGCTTTGAGTCCTGGTTCTGCTACTTACTAAGTGTGTGGGCTTGGGCAACCTACTTATCCTCTCAAAAACTTAAGTTCCCCATCTTTAAAATGGAGGCAATAAAAGTAACTACCTCATAGGGTTGGTAAAATTAGATAGAAGAATCAATGTAAATTGCGTGATACTTAAAAGCTTTCTTTGAATATTAACTAAACACAAAAGGAAACTAAAACAGGAGTGAGAGGGAGTTGAGAGGGCTGATGAAATAGGAATTCATGGTGTTGACCATGGGTTCCAGGCAGCATTGGGAAGAAAGTGAGACTCCGAGGGGCTGCTAAACTGGAAGCAAATAAAGGAATCAAGGGAACAGAGCCTTTTAGTAAGTGTGAAGAGCAGTAGTAAACGGGGTGAGAATATATAACAGGTAACTCTAAGACTGGTATTAACATTTGAGATGTAAGAGATGGAATATTTCTTGTTAATTACAAATCCAGGTCGTGGTCTTACACACTCAATATTGATGATATATAGGAGTCTTTGAGAGTGAGGGAGTTGGGAATTGGGAATTGGGTAGATATTAAGGGATGCTACCCCTTTTGTGAAAGGTCACCAGGGTCTGATCGTTCACCTTTGAGCCTTATTTTTCTGGAATGATGGTGATGATACTCTCATGAAGAAATTACCCAGCTCATGTTACCTAAACTCTCATTAGCCTTTTTGATAAATCATACCTTAAATCTATTAATTTAGAATGATAAATAAAAGTTACAAGGAATCTGAAAAGTCCCTGTTAGCCAAATAAGCCCAGTCTCCTTCCAGAAGATCACAAGATCTAAAGGAAGATTTGTGTGGATATTTTCCTGGTTGGGGGAGGATGCAGGAAGGTCATAAGCTCTTCCTGACAAATGAGTGTTTGCTCCACTCCAAGTGCCCCAAACCAGGTGTTAAGTGGTCAAGGCACTATCTTCCTGGACATAGCTGGTGACACTGACAAGGGCACCCTCCAATTATCCTTTTTCTGGACTCTGACATGATTGTTCTACAACTGGTACTTGCCATTACATCATCCTTCCCATTTTAATAGATTTGTAGAACCTCTTATCACCTTCAAGTTGATAACTTATTTTACACTGATTGCATTTAAGGTTGGCTGCTTCCTAGGAAGACACTTTTTAGTCTTATTAGTAATATATCATCCTGCCGAATGGGTAACTTTAGGGAAGGTTTCCAATAGCCAGCTGCTTCCACTCACAGACAAGTTTCAAGAAGAAAAGATTCCTTTTCAGATCTTTTCCTATTTTGCCCCTTTTACTCTTTCATGTCCACTTTGGTTCTACAACATCTTAGCTATTTTCAACCTCCGGGAGACTGTTCATAAACCAATCAAATAACTAGAGTGCATACTGCTTATGATGTGTAGTTTTCCATAAAAGCCATTGTTTGAAAATTTGTTTCAAATGTCAAAACATAAAACATCCAAGTTGTAAAATGTAAAATGAAGTTTAAATTTTCAGATGAATCTTTACCACACAGCTTTCATTGGGAAAGCCTTTCTGCAGAGAATATATCAATTAACACCAAATCATCAAATTATTAGAGATAGCCTCAGACAATTTCTTCATTTTATACTTAATGAAACAAATCCACAAAAGTTAACCTCCTTTCTCAAGGTCATACAGCTAGATCAGTTGCAGTTCAGGACAAACAGGAGTGTTCCTATGGCTGTTAAAGTTATATGTGGGGGAACTTGTAACTCTCATCCTCTCCTTCAAATCAGTGCTATCTAACTTTATATGGAAAATCAGTCCTTGATCAATGTTATCTAGTGAACATCCATTTATTAGAAAAAAATCATGCCATTAGTTGTCTTGAACATGGTAATTATTGATACTCTCAAACTCACTTTTAAAGGAGTCTAAGAGAAAAGCAGGTGAAAGGGGTAGATGCACTGACATATGTATCACATATGGTTTTGTTGATTTGGAAACGCAAGTGTACACATCTCATTATGTCCAAACCAGAAGTCAAGAGAATCTTCACAGGCTGCGTGGACTTTTGCAGAGATCCAATATTTAGGAATAAAGAGTAAAGTTAAACCACATTGCTCCAGGAGTATATGAAAGAAGCTTTGTTGACATGGATTTTGATTGAATTAGTCATTCAGGCTGTGCCTGATAAATGCCACAGTTGCTGAGTTCATCAAAATGTGTGAATCAAGACACCATTTAATTTTATCTAACTGAAGAGGAGAAAAGCTTGCCCTTTTAGTATGGTTATTTTCATCTTGTGTACTTTAGTTTAGGTTATAGACGTTAGAAGAGACCAACTCTGCAGCCTTCTTGGGGCCAGCAGAGGGAGCTCAAAGACAAGTTGTTAAGCTGTAGCAACATGCAGGAAAATGGGGGCTTTGGGGAAGGGGGGTGGGAGGGTGCTCAATAATGTATACCACTTGAAAGAAAGACAGCAGCAAAAACAATTGCCAAAGAAGTGCAGAGATGACATAAATGAAGCCAAGTTTGGGAATCTGTTAAAAGAGTCATTTTTCAACACCCGCATTTACCCCTCCCATTTCCTTCCATCTGCTAATTAAAATGAATTCAACAAGGTAATATTAACATCTTTTTCCAGACATATGGGAGGAGTAGCTAAGCAGTTTTGGAAACTTTCTACTTGGCTCTTTTTACCATTGCTCCAAAAAAATCTTAAAATATTTGCTCTGATAAAATCCAGTTAATTAATTATATGAAGTTGGTTTTACCACACAGTGATTCTTCATCCATCTTTTAATGTTCATGTACCTTTATTTTAAGAAATTTTTCTTTTCCTGAGCATATATTTACTCATAAGCTAGATCTAAGTAAATTCTATGCCTATATATACATGGAGTGCTAACTTGAACCATTGTTTTGTAAACTTGATGACTCACATACATTCATGCATTAATTTATCCAACATATATTTACTGAGGACCTGTGGTGTTCCAGATACGGTGCTAGGACCTAGGGACCTGCCAGGGAATGTGACAGGGAAACTTACTTTCTAGTGGGGTTAACAGGTAATAACCAATCAAACAAGTAAGATAATTCAGAGCAGTTCTGTGAAGAAATTAAGAGGATAATGTGAAAGAGTGACTGGGGTGGGAGAGGGGACATGTCTCTCTGAGGGGGTGACATTAGCACCAAAACCTACACAAGGAGACAGCCATGCAAAGACCCAGCTGGGTTTGGCAAACTTTTGTTTATAGGGCTTGTGGGTCATATATGATAGCTGTTTCAACTACTCAACTCTGTCATTGTAGCACAAAGCAGCCGTAGTCAGTAGTAAACGAACAGGCATGGCTGTGTTCCCATAGAACTTTACTTACAGAAACAGACCCATGAAAGGGGAAGAGTCTTCCAGGCAAAGGGAACGGCAGACTCAAGCGTCCTAAATCAGGGATGAATCTGGTGTTTTCTAGGAACAAAATATCCGGTGTGACTGTTGTATAATGAGCAAGGTAAAAGTGACACTGGCTTAAGTCAGAGAGGTAAACAGTGGTCAGATCACAGAGGGTCTTTAACTTGATCCACTGGGTAGGTGGTGATGTTTTTCACTGAGTTGGGAGAGATTAGGAGAGAAGCAGGATTTGGGGTAGGATAAAAATCATAAGTTTTGTCCTGGGCATAAAGTTTTATCTGCCTATCAGACATGCAAAGAGGCAATTGGATATACAAGACTGGAACTAGGCGCACAGGTCAAGTTTAAAGATACAACCTATGGGAGTCATTAGACAATATCAAAGCCATATAGTTGATGAGCTCAGCTAAGGAGAATGTGTCTGATAGAGAAGAGGACTAGTGCCAAGCCCTGAAGCCCTCAATATTTAGATGATGAACACAGGAAGATAAGCAGAAAAGGAAACTAAAAAGGAATGGCCAGTGGGATAAGAGGAAATCCAGGAGAATGGGCACTTCCTGGAAGTTAAATGGAAAAATGTTCCCAGTTGAGAGAGAAGGCAATAGTGATCACTCAGTTCCAGTTACTGGTCAAGCAGGTAGCAAGCAGGGAAGCTGAAATCAGAGGACAAGGCCTGTTGTGCCTCTTAAGTGGGAAAACATGTATAGGGTATGTTAAGCACCAAATTATCACTGTACTTTTTTTAAAAAAATTATCAATTTTAACACTTTGGAGGTTGTGCTGTAAACTCAACCTATAATGTTCTTATTTTAATCATCTTAATCGTTTTCACATTTGTCCCCCAGTGACAAGGTAGTGTTCTCAATTAGAGAATGCCTAGTGCTGTTTTTTCCTTAAGATTGACTCCATCTTATCCAGCTTCCTTCTCAGCTTTCTGTTACCATCTCTAACCTGGAATGAAATGACACAAAACCTTATTTCAAAACCTAAGTGCTGGAATATTTGAAACCTCCATCTCTTGAATAAATGAGAAGAGGGGATAGGAGGCCACAGCAGGCATCAGGGAAATGCCTGGCAGGAAAGCAGCATTATTCTGGGTGCATGAAGAGTATATTCCTTAATTTTAGAATATTTTCATCACTCCAGTACCCAGAGAAGTCATTTTCAATTCCCCTCTCACCCCATCCCCTGGCTACTGCTATTTGGTATGTCTGTGGATTTGCCTGTTCTGGACATTTCATACAATGGAATCGTATAATATGTCTGACTTCTTTCACTTAGTGTAAACCTTAGTGTAAAGGTTTTTCTATGTTGTAGCATGTATTAAAACATTCCTTTTATGACAAAATAATATTCCATTGTATGGATATAGCACATTTTGTTTATCCATTCATCAGTTAATAAACATTTGGCTTGTTTCCATTTGGGGGCTATTAAGAATAAGATTGTTATAAACACTCATGTAGAAGTTCTTGTGTGAACACATGTCTATAGCTCTCTTGGATATGATACTGGGAGTGGGATTGCTGAGTCATACGGTAACTGTATGTTGGACCTTTGAGGAACTGCCAAACTGTTTTGCACAGTGGCTCCACCATTTAACATTCCTACCAGCAATGTATGAGGGTTTTAATTTCTCCACATCTTCACTAACTCTTGTTATTTTCCATTTTTAAAAAATTATTTTTATAGCCATCCTAGTGGATGTGAAATGGTATCTCCTTATAGTTGTGATTTGCATTTACGTGATGACTAATAATGTTGAGCACCTCTTGATGTGCTTATTGGCCATTTGTATATCTTCTTTTGAAAAACTATTCAAATCATTTGCATACTTTCATAGGGTTGTTTGTCTTTTTATTGTTGAGTCATAAGAGTTCTTTATGTATTCTGGATACTAGATCTTTGTCAAATGTATTGCAAATATTTTCTCCCACTCTGTGGGTTGATTTTTTACTTTCCTGATAGTATCCTTTGAAGCACTTTAAAGAAAAATTTTTGACGAAGTCCAGTTTGCCCAATTTTTCTTTTGTCACTTGTCATCTTTGTGTTGTATCTAAGAAACTGTTGCCGCATTTGAGGTCAAAAGATTAACCCATATGTTTCCTTCTAAGAGTTTTATAATTTTACCTCTTACATTTAGGTCTTTGATCCATTTTGAGTTCACTTTGTATATGGTATAAGGTAGGGGTCCAAGTTCATTCTTTTGTATAGGGGATATCCAGTTGTCCCAGCATCATTGTTGAAAAGACTATTCTTTCCACCATTAAATAGCCTTGGTATCCTTGTCAATAATCAATTGACCATAGATGAATGGGTTTATTTCTGGACTCTAAGTTCTATTAAGTTGATGTACATGTCTATTCTTATGTCAGAATCAGACTGTTTTGATTATTGTAGCTTTGTAGTAATTTTGAAATCAGGAAGTATGACTCCTTCAACTTTATTCTTATTTTTTCAAGATTGTTTTATCAGCACCCCTTGTATTTTCACAGGAATTTTAGGACCAGCTCGTCCATTTCTGCCCAAAAAAAGAAAAAGAAAAAGAGAAAGACACTTGGAATTTTGACAGATGTTGTACTGAATATATAGATCAATTTGCAGAGTATTGCAAACTTAACAATACTAACTCTCCTATGAACATGGGATAGGTTTTCATTTATTTACGTTTTCTTTAATTTCTTTCAATAATATTTTGTAGTTTTCAGAATATGTTTTGCAATTCTTTTGTAAAACGTATCCCTAAGTATTATATTCTATTTGAAATTAGACGGGAGTTTAGACTTAACTTGGTAAGCAATAACAGGTTATTGTAGGCTCAAATTGGAATATAATGAAAAATGGCATTTCTGGAAGTTATGGAGATATGCTGCTTGGATCTCTCTTCAAGAAAGAATTTGCCATTCAGCTGTAAGGAATGCATTTATCTGACAGCCTCCACCTGTTAGCACATTTAGGTTCTGCCTCAGCCATGCTCCTCATGAGCATCTCTCTGTCCATGACTGAGTATAGTAAGGGTATTAGGGCTTGGACATCTCTCCTCATTGTGAGATTCCTGTAATGGGAAATTTTTGCTTGAGAGTTCTGCACTGGGTTGGATGTGGCTTTGTGAGATCTGAGCCTCAGTCTGAGACTCTACCTAATCCTACTTCCTGTCCGTTTTCTTCTCACAAGGATCACATCAGCATCACAGTCTGAAATTTTTCGCTACCCACTTCTGCCTACCCCTCCTTTTTCCTTTCACAGGCATTACCTCCAATAAACCTTTGCATTCCTAACTCTGTTTCAGTATCTGCTTCCCAGAGAGAGCCTAACTCACACCCAGCTGAAGAAAAGAAAATAATAAAAGGATTTTCAGAAAAAAAACAACCTCTTTTAAAAATCTCTTCTCTTTGGGGTCTAATACAGTCCCAGTCAGGATGATACTGTTATAAATAATAAAAGTCAATTTAGTTATGCCATAGTTTGAAGAGTGACAGAATGTAAGTATAAACAGTCACTTATCAGTGCCAGTTTGCTGCCAAATATCAAATGTTGATCAGATTCCCATATAAATAAATTGTCCAAATTGCTCTAAGCAAATAGTTAGCACTTCATTCAACTGATATTAGCCAATGCGGCTTAGATCCACAAATCCAACACTTACCTGGTACTTATACATGTGGATGAAAAATGGGGAAAAAACCATCCATCAAGATATTTGGTGTAAAGCAGCCAAATGCGAAGCTAAGTGCAGAATTCAGATGACCATCTGGTTAATTTGGGCTGTAAATGCTATCACCTGAGATTTGTAACTAATCGAGTTATTGGGCTTCATGTGGTAGAAAGAACCTAAAGATCATCAAGGAGGATGTCTACTGTCTCACAGAACAGAAGCAGAAACTGAGGCCCAAAGGGAGCAAATGACTTGCCCAAGGTCACACAGCAAGCTAGTAGTTGAGCTAGGATTAGAACCAAAATCCTTGTAATTTGACAGAGCTCCTTCCCTCTCATTTTTGTGGTCACCATACTTGAAGTGTCACTGATTCTGGCATATTCCTGTCACCAGGGAGCTGAATCCAATAAAGTATACTCATCCTCACTTTTTACCCTGCAACCCAACAGAAAATCTTCTTTTTACATCTTCAGGGGTGAGCTTTGATATGCGGCAGAATAGAAATCCACTAGAGGTTACACAACTGAGATTATTCAACTCCAAAGCAAAAGAAGCCCTCAAGCAACACCATCTGATTATACAACTTTGCTGTTATAGAGAATTAATCAAATTCATCCTAGAGGCTCATCTGCTGCATGACACACTTATTCCTTCATATCAAAACTCCCGAACAAATTTTAACAGAATTGCTCTTGACTTCTTTTCCTAGTAATTTCTGATTTTATTAAACCCCCTAAGCTCCAGAAGTTGAAAATGTGTTGGTTACTAATCTTCAATTTTCCAAAATGTTTCATAGTCAGGCTTTCTGGCTCCAAGATGTCAAGAGATAGGTCAAGATAGGTCAGCTCCAGGAAGGACAGCAAATTTATTGTTACCTTTGTAGGAAAAAAAAAATGGAGAGCATGTACAATAGAATCAGGTGCAATTGGATGTTTCTCCCAAAACACCAGGTTTGGTGATAATTGTACCTTTTGGTGATTCAGTAGCTGGCACTTTCTCTTAGTCATTATTTAACTCATGTTCCAACAAGATATCAGGGAGTACAAGGCTCTATGAAGTACCAAGCTACTGGCCAAGCCTAGCTGCAGAAAATCCTATGACAAATGAAAGGATCTAGCTTGACTCCTCTGTGTCCTCTCTTTCTCACTTTTGATAGTTGTCTCTGAGGATGATCTTGTGGTTTGAGATTGGCACTGCCTTGAACTGGTGAAACTCAGGCAACTTGGCAGAGTGAGATAGGCAGAGGTTGGTAATGGCTACAGCTAATCAGGGCTATAAAAGGCTGTAAAGACCGTAGAGTTTATTTCTATATCCACCTTGGATGAGTAAATGCCCTTCCTGGGTAGGTGTAGGTTGGTATATGCGTCTATGTCAAATTTTCCTATAGCAGAATCAGGTTTAAATGAATTTCAATGATAGTTTGCAAGGCAAAACTGCGTATGTATGCTTGTGATAGCAAGATATTACAAAGACAACATTCATTCATTAATGTGTGTGTGTATCAGATACTGGGCCAGACAGTGGGATTGTAATACTAAATAAGACAGAAAAAGTATCTGACCCCAGAGAACTTATGATTTAATGGGAAATAGAAACAGATAAATAGACGATTATAATACATTATACAGTGATGGGTCCTATGGGAGTGCCTAGAAAGGACTTGGTGGATAATGAAAGACTTCTTAGAGGAAGCAATATCTAAGTTAAGACCTAAGGAAGGTGAGAAGTGAGGCACAACAGAGTGTGTGCTCAGTAGGGAGAATGACATGTACAAAGCAGATTAAGAGAGTGAGGAAACATGGGAGAAAGGCTTGCTAGATGAAGGGACTGAAAGAAGTGATGTATAGATGGAGCATGACATGTGAAGTAAGGAACGATAAGGCTCTGAGGACTGGTTAATATTCTGAAGAATAAAGTTAGGACTTTAACATCATAATGTGTATATGTCTACTTCAGTGGCACTATCTGTGAGTATTCACCTTATGTGGAGCTCTGCATCGGGTACTCTGGGAGCCGGAGCTTTTAGTAATTTTTATAGCAAAAACTTTTGATCATTTAACTCGATGAATAGGTGCTATAGTTATCCTACCCCCATGTTGCATATGAGAAAACTGTTGAATAAATGAGAGAAAAATATAGAGCTAGACAGTAAGTACCATGGACATTCATGAAAAGAAAATGTCACAGAACTTGAGTAATCAAAGAAGATAGAAGACCTTGAGATGAAAATACAGGACTGTAAGGGAGAGGTCACAGTTGGATTTGTAACAATAGCCTTAGCTAGACTACCTCCCTGAAAGGAGTAACTGTTTCTAGAAACAAGCAGAGGCTGATGATTGAATCTTAGAAGATTCATGGTTTACTAAAGAGTGAAAAAGAGGAGCCATCAAATGAGAACAAGCAGGAAATTAACCTACAGTGTCCTGGAGTCTAAAGGTGGAAGGAATTTCAAGGAATGTGTGAATGGGTATGTCAGCTAAAACCAAAGGAGGAGGTTACTGTGTCCTCCAACAATGCAGTTTTACTTTTTCTTTTTTTTTGGTTTTTTGTTTTGGTTTTTTGTTTTTGCGGTACGTGGGCCTCTCACCGTTGTGGCCTCTCCCGTTGCGGAGCACAGGCTCCGGACGCGCAGGCCCAGCGGCCATGGCTCACGGGCCCAGCCGCTCCGCAGCATGTGGGATCCTCCCGGACCGGGGCACGAACCCGTGTCCCCTGCATCGGCAGGCGAACTCTCAACCACTGCGCCACCGGGGAAGCCCAAGTTTTACTTTTTCTTTTCATTCCTCCCCGAAATGTACTATGTAATGAAGTAAATGTTGATAGTTTTCTTACAACATATGAAAACTGAGATGCAGAAACATGATGTGTTGACAGGTATTGAAGACAACTCTTTGATGTAGTCAGATCCTAGAGATGTGTCAGCATTTCCACAGCCAGAAAATTTTTGGGCTCATCACCAGATCATTTCTTTGCAAAAGTATTTGATGTTTCAAAAATAAAATTATTGATTTATTTCACCAGAAGAAAGAAGAATCTTCTGCTCTAATAATTTCTTCTTCCCCCTCCAACAAAAGCCACTTCTCTTTAGTAGAGAAATCTGGCTCAATGTCATAAGCTTAGGATTCACAAAGCGCTTCAGTTAAAGCCATATGTAACTGCTAGTTATGTGTTCCTGCTAGAATTAGAACCCAGGAATGTGAAGTTCTAAATTGTGTGCTTTTTCTTCTGGCGGGACTCTTAATATAAATCAAATTAAGAAGAAATTAATCCTTAAAATGGTAGCTCTCTTAAATTCATTCCTTCCCAAACAGTTAACATGCCATTTGGATTTTTAAGGGGCCGTGACATTGCAGTGAGCAATTCCTAACTTACCATGAACCAGGCTGCTTGGGCCATTGATCTTTGACGCCACACACTAAACCACAGAAAGATAGGTTGAGAATATTACAATCCAAGTTTGCTTCTTTCACTTGATAAGCTACAACTTGTAGCTTGAGAAGCAGTACCTTATGTAAAGACATTTATAAAATATATGTCAAATTTTCCCCATAACTTTAATGGCTGTGCCCCTACACACGTGCCTATTTGAATCTAGCCAGCACTCGCAAGGGTAAAGGGAATGTGCACCATTTCAACTAACTAAACTAATGGAACTTTTGTTTTCAGATACTTTATCTTCATGTAGACATGGTCTGATAAACACATTTTCAGGGCAAAAACAAGTTAAAGATGCAGAATAGATGAGAACAAAGGAAGGCTGAAAGAATAAAAGAAAACCAAGAGAAGCTTGAGGCATTCTGTTAGTCTATCTGACCTTCTACTTAGATGGCCACTGGAAAAGGTCAAGTCTCTTTCTCTAGACAAAAGTGAATCTGATTTAAATGGAATTATTGGATTTTTCAGATCACTGCAGAATGGCAATCATGCTATTCAAATGATTCATTTCTTTTGTTGACTCCACTTTGTCTTCTAATCTTTATATAACTGAATAGCAAAAGAAAGCTCCTTAAATAATGAAAGGAACTTCAAACACACAAAGAGGCTATTTGTTTTTCTCTGTCCACCAGCTGTAAACTTCACATTAACCCTAGCTAGCCAGCTCTCAGAAATGCTCTACCAGTTGTAAGGGTGATGTGTGGGGAAAGGAAGAAAGTCTAGGTCTACTTTCTAGGTTCCTCTTTCTATGAGAACGATGCATAGGGAACATTGTCTACAGAGGGGGCACACAGGGAGGTTAAGCGGAAGAAGGTATAATAGATATTTGGTGTGTCCTCAGATTCCCACATCAAGAATGAGGCGTCCTAACTACAGAGTGTTAGCTGTCTCCAAGCTGAGATTCTCTCTGAGAATCACCATCATCCAAAGAGACTTGTCTCACCCAAGGTGATTCTCACTCCCCAGAAACAGCCCACATCTAATGCCTGGCAATGTGGATGTACAAATCCATAACCCCTTATGTTGGTTCAGGACAACTCAAAAGACCCATCCCAGCTCTAGAACTCCCCATAGGATCAGCTGAAGTCTCTGTTGCAACTGCATCTCAGTAGACCCTCTCTCTGCCAAATCCTGCTTCCTCCACTCCTTTACAGTGCTGTTCTACCCAAGAAAATGCCTGCACACAAATTTTCGTCTCAAGGTCTGTTTATTGGAAAATTTGGCCTAAGACAGAGTGGGAAAGTAGCGATGTTGCCGGCTAGCAAAAGAAGAAGGCCCCTAAGGAGTTAATGTTCTTCCTTTCTTCTGCCTTAGTGGTAAAATACCATATTCCTTGCCTACTAATTTCAGCCTAGGAGTTTCTGAGACTTTACCAGTACAGAGTGGATTTCTGATCTATTTATACTTTGCTATATCTAGTGTGACTCCATTCGGATGAATGAAATACCTTCTGATATTTCAACTGAATTAACTAATCAATTCAGTTAAGATGGTAGACCAACCCAGCTGTGTAGATAACAGTCAAAGAAAAGTGAGTAAAATTGGACTGGGGAATTTAAGAATAATGACTAAAGACTTATGTGACTCATAAATTTGAAACTTCTTTTCTCAGTAGAGTGAGTGACTAAATAAAGGGCTGAGGTACAGAGAAAAGGAATGTATTAGTGGAGGTGCTGAGACAGGCATTATTGATTAGTACATAAGCTATTACCCTTGCACTTTCAAGTGATCCAGGCTGACCAATAAGGGACAGGAATGTTTTGTGTCTCAGTTTGATCATCTTTAAAACAAGAGATTTTGACAAGTCCAGTGAGTTACAACTTTCTCACAACCAAAGACTCTTTTAAAAAATCCCTGTCCCCACCCCCAATATTACCATGGACTCCATGATTTGAGACATTAAACCCACTACACAAACTGCTTTTTATTAAGTAATAATTTATTTTCTTATATTTAAGTGATTATTTATACAGGGATCCTTCAATAAGACCTTCTGATGAATGTGAGGTAACCACACATTAAACCACTTTAAGCTGATAAATGTCCAGCCCAGCACAGAGACACTTGATATTCTAGTTAACCTGTGCAGCTTTATTTTGAGAAGCTAGAGTTTCCAATGGAAAATAAATCCAGATATCCCATTATTGGCTGAGAAAACCTATAGGAACCCCAGGACTTCAGATTGAAACATATTATTTTACCTTGAAAGTCCCTCTCAGGTCTAATGTTCTATGTTTTATGAAATTTCCAAATTATGTTTCATTTTAGCAATTTATTTTTACCCATTTTTGTTCAATAATGAAGAGTCACATCTGATTCTGAGCCTTTATAAATCCAAGAAGTAACTGCCTTGTCAATTGATTATACAGAAAATTTTAGTATAATTTTTATAATTGTCTAATTAGAGGTGAGAATCAGAAGTTCATTATAACGACCTACAAGACAGCTGGTATCAACAAAGTCACAATGACCTTCACCTCCTATTATAATTCACCATGGTAAATCCATGGGCCCCAGAAATCTGGGATTCATTTTTCTAGCAACATAGCCGATACCTTCCAGTGTATGAATCCTGCCCACAAAGCCAATTCTTTGCATATATAGTCACATCTATCATCTGAGTTCTATCTGCAATTCCACCTGATTTCATGGGTTTCTGTGTTTGTAAATGAAAAAGGAACATCATCTGTCATCCATCAGGGTCAACATACATTTTGTACAGACATGGAAAACATTTGGCCCTGGCCTCACGGGAAAGTAATAGGATAGATTATCTGTGCTTATTGGCAGGACTGGTGCAATTTACTGGCATGCCTAAGGAATTCCCAACCAATATGCAAAACCTCTCCATTTATGGACAAGATGGCTTTATCATGCAGTAGCAGGGAGGCTTGGCTGAAGGGAAAGCCAAAGCCTCCCTTCGAGCTGCCTAGCTCCACACTACAAATATCAGCCTGAGTGTGAAAATTAAAATCTTATTTGATTCTAGGTAACATTCCACTTCGGTGTGAGGAGAGTGGAAACATGTCACATGTTAAATAATGATGACATATTAATTACTCTCTCTTGAAAAAAAAAGACTGAAGGCACAGAAGGACTACAGAAGAGCTTCTTGGGCTACTTTAAATATACTTCTACAGTGATAAAAAATATGACATTAATAGGGTGCATTTTGGGTTCCTCTGATTCTTGTTTACCTGAATTCATCAAATGTTAATGGGCCAGGATTAATCAGTTTAGAAATGCATCCAAAGTCATGTTCAGAGACCAATGCAGTCAGATCACATATGCAGGTTTCTGCCAGTTTGGAAGTTACTTGACATCAATGCCTTGATTAATGGTTTTGCTACAATGCAGAGGTGGTACAGAATGCTTTTTGTGACTTTATAAGAACCACCTCTGTTAAATTGCTTCCTATCGAGGTGCATTAGCTTTCTGGGAGACTATCACTGTCACTTAGACTCTATGAATTTAGTAATCTGGGATTTAGGAAGACTTACAGCTAATAGAACTGTGATTCTCTGTGCTTGAAAAACACCCAGGCTTCTTCTTTACTTGTTTACGAGATGCTTGGAGGGCAACCTTCTTTATTCCGTTCTTAGGATTCAATCAGGTAGCCTCTCAGAGGCATTGGGGAACAGGCACCTTTTTAATTCTATCACAGTTTCAGTAGAATGAGGGGTAACAACTGTGGTGTACTGAAAGGCATACTGGAGTGGAAATTGAGAAAGTTGCTTTAGCAGCAGTACTAACTTGCTCTCTGACTGAGGGCAATCACTTCATTCTCTAGGACGTGGTTCTCTGATCCATAAAGGGAGAGGCTCAGGGGCATGGGAAGAGAAGGAGGTTCCCTTTTATTGAGAGTTTTCTATGTATTAGACACTTTACAAATGCTTTAGTATATTATCTCATTTTGTCTTCACAACTCCCCTAGGAGGTAGACAATAGCATTCTTCCCATTCCCAAAGGAGAAAGATGAGGCTCAGAGAATCTAGAAGATTCGAATATTGCTCAGTAGAACCCTAAGAGTTCATAAAGGTGCCTCTGGAACCCTCAAGTTAGTGAGAAGGTAGATACCTTGACCCTCAATTTCAATCAAGTCTACTTTGTTTTCATAGGTTGTATATATTGAGCTTCCATGTAAATTTTTCTTTGTATTCCAGATTCTGCCACAGAAAGACAGTTGAAAATGTTGAGTAATCCCAAAGACGCAGTCTGTCTCCAACATTCTGCACAGTGTCCAGATACCACAAGAAAATACGAAAAGGTAGGCATCTGCTGGGTATTCTCATCAGAGAGCGTCAATTTCTCACATGAGTTTGAAATAGTCCATGTTGTTCTTGCTCTTACTACAGAAACAGACATTCCTGAGCTTCATGTGACTCATGGTGTTTTGTTTTTTTTTTTTTTTTTGACTCATGGTGTTTTGACTGTACACAGAAAGCCAGGTTGGTCTGGACAGGGCCAGGGTGAAATGCACACGTGGATTGGCTGGGTAAATTTATGCCTTCGATTCAGTTATCCTGGGCAAAACAAAACAAAGGGTGAAATCAGGACTGTCCCCAATTTTCTAAGTTACTTGAGGCAGAGGTGAGCTATTAGGCTTGTCCCACTTAGATGAGGCCTGGACAATCTCCAATTCCCTGGATAATTAGGCAGCCCCTATTGCCCTGTGGAAGTTTCCAGTACTGCATACTGTCATAAATATGAGTAAAGCACCCCATCTTGGCTGTGAATTCACTCAAAATTACAGCTCGGTTTCACTCTAACACTCTTTACCATCCATCTCTGTCCAAGTTTATTGCTAACGACAATGTAAAAAAGGAAATCTCATATGAGAATGATATTTAAAGCCACCCAATCAACTTTAAAATGCTTTCCTGATCAATAAACCGTTTTTGAAAAGAATTAGGCAAACAAAACTACCCAATGTTACAAATTAGAGTTTGTACCAAAGCTGGGAATGTGACCTGGAACCACATCAGTGTATTAATTCCTCCAAATAGGCAGTAGATTCTGCCATCAGGAGCACCATTGTCTTTGTGACCCCCCAACCCGTCAAGGCCCTGGGTTCCTTGGCCTTCTCTCCCTCCCATGGCCCTACACCCTGGGTATAAGTGTAAGGAATAAGAGTCTACCCATTGGGCTCTAGTAATAATCTCTTGCTGTTGGTGTTTTATAGTCTCTACAGCCGTATGACAGTCATGTTTTTTCTCTTATTTCTCCAACAAATGTTCCTTTTCGAGAGGGAGAGATATGTTCACTATATCTTGATTGTGGTGATCGTTTTGCAGGTGTATAATATCAAAACTATCAGATTGTATAACTGAAATATGGGCAGTTCACTGTATGTCAATTATACCTCAGTAAATCTGTTAAAATGTTTATTGGATGCTTCCTCTGTGCCAGGACAGTACTTGATACTGGAAAGACAGAGATAAATAAGACCTCACAAGTTGCATCCTGTTTGGTTGAACCATATGAAATTGCTGTTTGTATATGTGAAAAAATCAACAAATATTGGTAATGTTTCAACCTAACATAAGTTAACAACTACAGTCACCATGAAATAGGTAATGTGAGTATTAATACCAATGTATAGATGAGGAAATTGGGGCTCACACAGATAAGGTGACTTACCGGAGAATACTCCCCCTGGAATTTGCATGATTCAGCCACCCCTTGTCTGGGTTGTCTGGCCTGAGTGTACTGAGAAGGCTGACCCATACAGGGCTGGACATACGGACGGACCGTTGATCAGAGTTACAGAAGAGTAAACTCTGGGCATGAGATTATGTGGTTTCTATGTTCCAAGTGGCCCTCACGAGTGCTACTCCTGAGACTCTGTTCTCCACGTTGACACTGGGCTCTTTGCTGAGGTAGCCTCTTGTGCTTGGGACTTGTGTGTGGGTCTCAGGACCTTGTCTCCATTTCTTGCCACCTCACATAGTTTTTGATGCTTTGGTTTCTACTCATCACCTGCTTTTTTACTCTATTTCCAAATGAACTGTCTTAGCCTCTGACTTTCATTTTTCAATGGCCCAACTATAGTTTTCCTGCCCAATAGTGAATATTACCCCCTCTAGTTAGAAACAGTGCCTTCAAGATCAGGGGCTAGAGGGTCCTCAAGACATCGCAGTGTAATAACTATTCGTTAAATATTTTTTGAGTTCATGAAATGATTCTTTCCATCAGTGGATATTTATTATCTATTCTTATTGAGTTACTTTACATAAAATGGGGACAACGATAACCCCGTAATTCACGGAGCTGATACAAGCATTAAATAAGACAATCTATGCAGACAATTTAGAACAGTGCCTGGTGCATAGTTAAGAGTCAATAACATTAGCTAATATTACTATACACACAGCATTTATATTAAATGTCAGTCCATGGGTACGGGTTGGGGTGGAATAGGATTAAGGACACAACAGAGATGAATAGCACAAAGCTACTGCCTGCAAGGAACTTGCAATCTTATCATCTACTTTTAGTGTAAAGGTACAATATGATTATTAAAATTTAAAAAAAAGTATAGTAGAGGAAAGGTGAAATTCCAAGTTAGGAATAGGGGATTAGGGACAACCTCATGGAGAGTATGGCATTTGAAGAGGACCCTGAAGGACAAGACAGCCTTTGACCTGAGAGACGGGTAGAAATGGAGAGGGTATGAAGGGCAAAGGGAACCACATGGGCAAAGGCACAGCGGTAGGAAAGTGTTCCTGGGCATTTGGAGGAAAGACAAAATAGGTAGCGTAGGAGGTGAAGCTATAGAGGCAAGCTAAGGCCATATTTCCAGTGGATTTTAGTGCGGAGGCACAAGTACCTGTCAAGGTCACTTTGTTCATTTGGAGTCCAGTGTTAAGTGCAGCTGGGTGTTTGTTGCAACCAGTGCTGAAACTGATTCAGAAGCTAACCATGATGAGTAGCCCTAAAATTTGCTTGTTTTTGAACCACGTGATAAGATGCTGTGAGAAGAACGCAGCATCACTTGTGTGGTATTGCTGCCAAATATGTACAGCTCGAATCTAATAATGAGGAAACGTCAGACAAACTCAAAAGGAAGGGCATTCTATAAATATAATAACTAGCTGGAAATATTCAAAAGTGACAAGATCTAGAAAGTCAAAGAGATTGAGGGGCTGTATAGGAAGGAGACTAGAAAGACATAACAACTAAATATAACACACGGTTGTGAACTGGATCCTTTTACTATAAAGGACATGATTGGGACAATTAGTGAAGCTTGGATGGGATCCGAGGATTAGACTATAGTTATGCATCAGTATTAATTTCCCATATTTCCAATATTAATTTTGATGGTCACATTGCAGTTATATAGGAGAATGCCCTTGTTTCTAAGAAATAGTAAAGTATTTGATGGAAATGGGGCATCAGTATGGCAATTTGCTTTTAAATGATTCAGGGAAGAAAAAAACTCTTGTACTATATTTACTGTATGTAAGACTTTTCTGTAAGTTTGAGATTGCTTCAAAAATATGTATAAAATTACTAAAATAGATTCCACAGGGGAAAAATAAGATTAAAATAAAGTTAGCAAGTTGCCTTTTAAAAAAACGCTGTCGACTGCCTGCCGTGGTTTCCTGAAGAAGGCCCCTTAGACTGCTAGCCATCTGTGTGTAGGATGTGGTCCAGGAGGCCTGCAAGGCGGAGACTGCCATGCCTTTTGAGGGACCACACAGAGAGAAGCAGTATCTGGGAATGGTCTTCTGCTTTGGACCCTTCAGTCATATATTGTGAGCTTTGGCCCCCTCTCCTTGCTGTATGAAATAGAGGGCAGAGAGAAATTAAAACGTGGCCCAATCAGAATTTGCTAATTGACACATGGGCTGCTCTGCTTTTTCTTGTAAGAAACATTAGCAGGTGTATTTATGCCCTACCTTATACATTTTGATAAGCTCTATGGGAACCTAGAAAATAATTTATCATGCCTCTCCTCTTTACCCCAGCATAATAAGAAACAAGCTCTGGATCAATAGTTGAAATGCGCAGGGACCACCTACTTAAACTGAGGTTTCAGCAGGCTAAATTCCTCTTTGAGCATGGTTAGGGATTGTCCGTGTCTTCAAAACCTGTCACAAAGGAAATAAAGTTTAGAACATTGTCAGTCCCCACTTTATACCTCAATCATTACCATAGTCTCTGCCACCGCCACTATTACCACAGCTACAACCTGCCATCCAAACACTGGCGGCATCTTTCTCAAAAGCCCAAGACGTGTGCTCCCTTGCCCAGTTGGCTGAAACCCCTCCTGCTATCCAGCCTGTGTAGTTCCAAGGACCAATGAGTCAATCCCTCAGCCAGTTGCCTGTTAAGCACTTTGAGTAATTTATGCTAACATTTCTTTTGTGCTTACTGTATGCCAGGCACCATGCTACGTGCCTTACGTGTGTTAGTCCATTTGATTGTCATAAAATCTTATTAGGCGGGTGCTACTTTTATTCTTAATTTTATAGATGAGGATGCTGAGATTTGGAGAAGGAAAGTGACTTGCTCAATGTCACCTGCATGCCTCTTAAGTTGTAGAGCTGGGGTTTGATCCCAGATTGATTTGACCCCAAAGCCAATCTCTTGGTCACTTGCTATATTGTCTCTCAGGCCACTTGGTCATACCAACTAAACTATGTACAGATCTCAACACCTCAGTCTAATTCAGATTTTAGAGCCAGACTGTCACCTGTGAGTGAGACCTTGGGCAAGATACTTTAAGTCTTTGTGCCTCAATGTCCTCACCTGAAAAACGGGGATAACATTACCTACCTCATAGGTGGTAGCAAGGATTAAATGAGTTAATGTAGGTAAAGCACATTTAGAACAACACCTGGCACATGGTAAGTACAGAATGGTTAGTGTTATTATTTAAGTCCGAATGTGCCGTGGGGAATACTGTGTCCCCTGAAACAATATCCAGATGATGCTAGCCTAACAAACTATGGTAATCCCAGTGGGCAGAGATTATTTTTTGCTCTAACATCAGCATAATATATTTAGGAGTTCTGCTCTAGTCACTGTCTGTCTCCTATATAAATAGAGAAACTTTGTTTTTCCCTGTAAATCTCTTAATCCACAAGTATTATGGAGAAACTACTAGCTGTTTTAGCACTGTACTAAGAGTGAGATCATTACAAAAGAAATAGGAGGTAGGAGCCCTGTCTTCAAAGAACCAACAGTCCAGTGGAAGAGACTAGCGCAGGACAGATAACAATGAGGTTGCTGGGCAGTACCAAGTAAGTGCTCGATGATACGGTCCTTATTTGAAGAGATGTAAGAGTTCAGCAGACAGGAAAGAGGTGAATTGGAATCAATGTTCACATCTAAGCCAATTGATGAGAATATTCACTCCTAAAGCATGCCGCAGAGCTGTCTGTTTGCGTGTTCACCAAAGCCAGAGTCAGTCTAGCCTAGTGGGCATTGGGGCAAATGTCACCTAGTCGCCCAGCAATTCCCTATTTACTCTCCGAACTGTTTCCTACCCAGCTACCTTCACTGTTTATCTCCTTAGCCTGTGTTCTTTTTCTTAATAGCGTTTATTACTATCTGACTGGACCATATATATTTACTCATTTTGTCCTTGTCCGTCTCTCCCACTGGATTCTCTGCTCCTTGACAGTGGGAACTTCGTTGTCTTCACTGCTCAATCCCCAGGCCCCACAAGAGTGCCTAGCTCACAAAATACTCTTTGGGACAAAGGAATAAACCCTCACCAGACCTGCTGTCTCCAGCTTTCTCCTTTGTTCTAAAGCCAGGCTGTCCCCACTGCTGCTGCAGATAATTATAATAGTTACTGTTTATTAAGACTTCCTATGGGCCAGGCTATGTAATGTGTTCCACACAGCCACCCCAATGAAATGAAGAATGTTATTCTTTCCAGCTTACCAATGCAGCAACTAAGGCCTAAAGACATTGTGTACCTTGTCCAGGTCCACATACTTAAGAAGTGACTGACTTCCAATAAGGGTTGACCTTATGCTCTCTGGCTTTAATCTAGCAGTATTGGGACATGGCCAAAATTTGACTCCTTTTTTTTTTTTTTTTTTTTTTTTGGCTGCCCCATGCGGCTTGTGGGATTTTAGTTCCCCAACCAGGGACTGAACCCGCACCCTCGGCAGTGAGAGAGTGGAGTCCTAACCACTGGACAACCAGAGAATTCCCGAACATGCCCAGAATTTGAAGCAGAGAAGTAGAACCCTAAAGAGGCAGGAGTGGTGGAAGGGTGGATGTGAGAGTCAGTGGGTAGGTGTGATGGGTTGAATTATGCCCTGCCCCCCTCCCAAATTCACATGATGACGTCCTAACCTCAGTACTTTAGAATGTGACCTACGTGTAAATAAGGTTGTTGGAAAAGTAATTGCTTCTGATGAGGTTATACTGAGGCGAGGTGGAGCCTAAACCCAGTATGAGGGCTGTTCTGATGAAAAGGGGAAATCTGGACACACACACGCAAGGAGAACGCGCTGTGAAGATGAAAGCAGAGACTGGAGCGATGGCCAGCAAACCACCACAGACTAGGAGAGAGGTGTGGAACAGATGTCTTCCCCGCAGTTCTCAGAAAGTACCAACCCTGCCCATACCTTGATCTCAGACACCTAGCCTCCAGAGCTATGAAGCAATACGTTTCTGTTGTTTAAGCCACGCAGCTTGTGACATTTTGTTACGGCAGTCCTAACAAATTAATACAGTAGGAGTAGGCAAGGAGAAGACTGAGAGAGAGGAAAAAACTCTCACAGCGCCTGGTGGGCGTTCTTGCTCGTATTCTGTCCTTGCCTCTTCTACCTTCACCCACAACCCAGTCTGGCATTCTGAAGACATAGCTTTCCTGAAGACATAGCTTTGGCAAGACCCTGGCGAGCCTTCTGAAGGAACTAGTGATTTCCTAGGAGATGAAAGCGAGCTTCCTGGTTGTCCTTGTTAACTCTGTTAACCAGGCCCACAAAGTGGATCATAGTGCACAGACAGCCACTTAGAAATTTCACTGCTCCTTGCAAAGAAATCTGCAGAGACTTCAAGGCTCTGTGGCCTCTCCAAGGCCAATGTTGCCCTGAACTATCCCAGATCTTTGTATGAACGTAAGCTTTAGAAAATCCCATGAAGATAGCTCCCTCATAATTCATATGTTGGTGGCCCTGCCTGATGGGAAAAGTTGGAAACAGGACGTTCCGGAGGAAGATACATCCCTAATATCTGCAGCGTCTACTGTGGGATATTGATTCCATTGTCCTTGAACCCGCTGGCACTGGGTTGATAGTATATTACTGGTAATGAAGAGAAAATCCTGCCAGGAATTGTTAAATGGTTGCAAGTCACTATAACAAATCTTTTCACAGTAAAAATAATGAGGGCTCAAGGCTGATTTCAAAAAGAATGGCAAGAAAAAATGTTTCTCTCCATCCCAGGCCCAATACCCATCCTCACAAACCTACTCAGGGAATTTCAGTAACGTGTAGTCTCCTTCCAAGCCCCAGAAATTTCTGTATCGGACAGAAATTCCCTGTCATGACAAAAGGCACCTTTCCTCATGAGTGGGCTAAGTGTTTGATTTCTATAACACAGTGGTCAGCAAACTTTTTCTGTAAAGGGTCAGACAGTAAATAATTTAGGCTTTGAGGGCCGTCACTGTTGCAACTGCTCAGTCGTGCTGTTGTTGTGTGAAAGCGGCCATAGATCACACACAGAAATGAATGGCTCTGGTTATGTGCCAATAAAACTTTATTTAAAAAAATAGGCAGGGGCCAGATTTGGCCTATAGACCATAGTTTGCCGACCCCTGGTGTATAGCACAAAAAGACTAGAACTTTGCTGCCCATAGAAACAGTGCTCCTTTTTCCAAAGTTTTGGTGTCCAGCTCTTTGCTGGGAAGTGTCATCTCAGGGCTCACATTCTTTTGCATCGCTGTCATGAAACAGGAGAGAGGAATGAATGAATCTATCTCATTATTCCTTTTAGGGCTCCATATTGCCAACACTGAACTAAAGTGATGCCAACCTGTGACCCTTTAACTTCTTCCCCTAGACTTTATCAGCTCATAAATTTTGTGATAAAGAACAAAGAAGAAATTGCCTTGCAGAATGTCTCCTTCAGTGATGAAATGGCATTGATAGAAGAGTACTAGACTTTGTCTAGAGCCCTGGCTTTTTGTCCCTGTCTCTGCCCCTGACAAGCCCAGTGACCCCTCACAAGTCATTTCATCTTTCTAGTGTGACAACTCCTTCCCTTCCTACTTTATGGGATTGTCACGAGAATAAACTAAAAAGACCACAATAACAGACACGAAAGCATTTTACAAAAACTTAAATTGTCACAGATCTATTTGTCCAAGGAAGCAGGAGGATGAGAGGGGTGCTTTTCTGCATAGATGGAAATGGTACAACTAAAATAGAACACTGAACCCTTGTGATGTAGAGGGACCAGGACAGGAGAGGGCAAAGGGCTGCACGTGAAGCTGTGGCAGTTTCAAGCCTTCCCATTAGACTGGCTGGCTGTTGTGTCATTTATATCCGGATTCCTTTCACTTTTGGTTGTTTCCCAGCAAGTCTGTTGGAAAGAGCAGGTGCTCATTATTGAATTCCCTTGTTTATTTTCCCCCAAATCTATTAAATCAGTACCAAACACTTAGAATTCTCTGACACTAAAGCAAGTGATTTATTCACCTATAGCTGTCTCTTGCATCTGGCTTTGATAGGCTTTATTTCTATGTGCTAAAAACACAGAGCCCTTTAAAAGTTTGATTTTATTGCAAAAAGGAAAACAGCTGTATAGGGGAACCTGGATGGGAGTAAAGGAGAGCAACTCTCTGGCTGACAAGTCTAAATGTCAGTGCTTTTTTCAAGTGCATCAGAACATACAGAATCCAGTTGTGGACCAAGAGGCCAGACTTTCATAAATCCTTACAGGGAACTTTGTTTGGGTTTAAGCCTAGGGTGGGAGATTAGGTGTAGAGGAAAGAGCGGTGGGATCAGGAACCCTGATTTAAGTCTGGGTTCTGCCACTAACTTGCTGTGTGATTTTAGCTAAGTTACTCAGTCACCCTTGACCAGTGTCTTCTCGTTTGTAAAGTGAAGAGATTTTAATTTTAAGACTCCTTTTCCTACCCACTCTCTAGGAATTAAGGATTCAGTCACCATGATGCATAAACCAATAGTACCTACTATGGATCTCATCATTCATTTGTTCAGGAAACATTTATTGAGATGCTGCCGTGAGCTAGGCACTGAGGGTATAATGATAGACAAAGACAGGCTCTGATCCATCCCCTCTTGTATCCCATTCAGTAGAGACGATCTGTCTCCTCCCTCCTTTGAATCAGAGAAGCAGAAGGGCTTTGATACGATCATTGTTCAATTGCTGTTTTATTTTATTTTATTATCTTTCACATTATTTTATTTTTAAATTTTTATTGGAGTATAGTTGCTTTATAATGTTGTGTTAATTTCTGCTGTACAACAAGGTGAATCAGCTATATGTATACATATATCAATTATTTTAGCCCATTCTTTTGAATAGCACAAATTTTACCCAAGTCTTAACACAGTCTTGACCTGACCTAGAAACAGATTCTGATATGGTAGTGAACACGTAGTTTGACTATGCACGTGGAAGATATTTTTTGACTTAAGGCTATTGTAGGCTGGTTTCCAGTTTGGCGCAAGCGTTGCCAAGCTTTTAGACCTTTTCTGTTCAGCGACTCTGGTTAGCCCCGTAACCTCACCAGAGGCCTTGAGCCCAGCTAGCTCTACCTGTGGACTGGGCCATGGGGGGCTGGACTGGATAGAGGAAAAAGCAGCCTGAACAGGCTCTCCAGAGGAAAAGACAAACCCAGAGCTCCAGAAAGCATAGGATGTGAAAGAAATGGGTAGGATAGCACAGAAGTGTTTAAAAGGGCTGGAATGACTAGGAAGAATAGGTAAGGGACAGGAAGAAGGAAGAGTTGGGCACAGTTTTCTGGGCTCATGATAGACAAGCAGAGCCATGCTGGGGCTGCTATGTAGCTGTGGAAGTTAAATATTCACCCACTGGCATTTACCTGCTGAGTGCCTAATAGGCACTTCGCTAGATTCTGGAGACGCAGAGGTAAGTGAAGCCTTCACCCACGCTCTCAGAGAGCTCACGGTCCGTTGAAGGAGGCAAATGAACAAATGGCCAATTAGAATACAGACCTGAACTAGGTGAGGACAGTGTTCTAGTCTGCTTCATTCACTGCTGTTTCCTTAGCTTAGTATATGAACCTGGGACAAGACTTCGTTGTAGACCAGATGATGGCTCAGAGAAAGAGGGAAGTGGAAGAGTCAAAGAGATATTAAGGAGAGAGACTAGACCACGTTTGATGATGAATTGGAGTTAAGGGCAGAGGGAAGATTCAAGGATGACCTTCAGCCCTCTGACTAGGACAATTAAGTGGACGGTGATGCCATTCCCTGAGAGGTGAACCCAGAAGTTTGAGGCAAGTACAGAGACTGCTGAATAAGGATTGGGAGGCTGGTAAGCCATGACTTACTGTGAAGCTCCAGAGGCAGCCAAAGGAGCTGACTGTGGTACTGACCTTTCTGTTTCTAACTTCGTTTCTGCCCCAGGATGTCTGTTTGTGTGTCACATACTGAGAAAAAAAGAATTTGGATCATTTTGAAGAGTTAGTAGAAAGTGAGCATGGTCTGCAGTCTGACATGATGAGAGTTAAACAGATGTGTGTTCAGTAAATAGTGTCTAGTCCCTCTGTCTTCAGGAATTCCAATGCTGAGTAACATCCTGAGGTTTATGAAGGGATAAAAGAGAAAATCCACTTGGGGGATATTTCACCTAATGTTGGTGATGTATCTCAGCTGATAGACGTGAGTATAGGGTTTGCCTTTCATCTACAAAGGACTACGACCTCACGTGTGAGTCCTTGAAAATTTGAGATTATCATTCTCATAAAGGCTTCTTTTAGCACTATTATGGCAATTAAGTTCAGGCAGGATGGAGCCACACCCCCAAATATTATATCGGGCAGCAAGATGAGAAACGAGCACGTTACCAGAGAAAAGTGCTTCTGTCTGGAACTTCTTCTTGATGGTTTCCTTGGGGACATAAGTTTGAGATTTTATTATTAGTTGAAACTGGCCATAATACAATACTTGGTATGTATTTATGTGTCTGTGGGGCAGGGGACCTGTATTGGCATATTTGACCTAGAAGTTTTAGTAACAGAAATTATTTATTTATTTATTTATTTGAAGCATAGTTGATTTACAATATTGTGTTAGTTTCAGGTGTACAGCAAAGTGATTGAGTTATGTATATATATTTTCAGATTATTTTCCATTATAGGTTATTACAAGATACTGAATATAGTTCCCTGTGTTATACAGTAAATCCTTGTTACTTATCTATTTTATATATAGTAGTTTGTATCTGTTAATTCCATACTCTTAATTTATCCTTCCCCCCTTTCCTTTCCCCTTTGGTAACCGTAAGTTTGTTTCCTATGTCTGTGAATCGGTTTCTGTTTTGTATATAGATTAATTTGCATTATTTTTTAGATTCCGCATATAAGTGATATATGATATTTGTCTTTCTCTGCCTGACTTACTTCACTTAGTGTGATATTCTCTAGGCCCATCCGTGTTGCTGCAAATGGCAATATTTCACTCTTTTTTTATGGCTGTGATATTCCTTTGTATCAAGATGTATATATATACCACATCTTCTCAAACCAGTCATCTGTTGATGGGCACTTGGGTTGTTTCCATGTCTTGACTATTGTAAATAGTGCTGCTGTGAACATTGGGGTGCATGTATCTTTTCAAATTTCCTGTTTTCCAGATGTGTTTTCATCTTTTCCGGATATATGCCCAAGAGTGGGGTTGCTCAATCACATGATAGCTCTACTTTTAGTTTTTTGAGGAACCTCCTTACTGTTCTCCATAGTGGCTGCACCAACTTACATTCCCACCAACAGTGTAGGAGGGTTCCCTTTTCTCCACACCCTCACCAACACTTGTTATTTGTTGTCTTTTTAGAAGTTTTAGCAACGGAATTTAAATTGGGGGGTTTGTACAAAGGCAACCTTCATGAGTGAGTTAAGTGTGGAAGGAGCATTGGACTGGAGTCAGAAAACCTCTATTCCAGTTTTATCCCTGTTGTTAACTAGCTGCACGACCTGAAGCAAGTCCTTTCCCTTTGATAGATCTGTTTCCTCAGCTATAGAATAAGGGAGTTGGACTTAATGGGCTTAGTCTCTTTCAGCTCCACTGTTCTAGGAAAATGAACTGAGAGTAAAACCACTATGACATAACTACTATAAACTACTACGAAATGAACTGAGAGTAAATAACTACTCTGCTCAACAGCTTTGCTGCAGAGTTCGTTGAAAAGGCAGTAACTGGGCTTCCCTGGTGGCGCAGTGGTTGAGAGTCCACCTGCCGATGCAGGGGACACGGGTTCGTGCCCCGGTCCGGGAAGATCCCACGTGCCGCGGAGCGGCTGGGCCCGTGAGCCATGGCCGCTGAGCCTGTGCATCCGGAGCCTGTGCTCCGCAACGGGAGAGGCCACAGCAGTGAGAGGCCCGCGTACCGCAAAAAAAAAAAAAAAGGCAGTAACTGGTAGATGAAAAGATCATTAAAACAGCTTGTTATTTTCATTAATCATGTTTTTTATCCTAGAGATTAATCTAACGCTTTTATCCCGAAGGAGCTGGCCTAAGGAGCCAAATTACAGTTCTGAGAAATAAAGAGCTCTATGTTCCTTTGAGAGAACACCAGGTGGCCTTAGTTTAGCCCAAGTGTGCTAGCTTGGGAGGCTCTGCTAATACAGAAGGTGACTACAGACTCAGATAAGGGTAATCAGATGTTTCCATTCTGAGACTTAGGTGAGGGCTATGGAGCGCCCCCTTCCCACACACATACACATGCTATCCCTGAGCGCTCTTCTCCCTTCCCCTGAGTGGAAAGGTGGAGTGCCCCCATAATGCACTGGGGAACTGGGACTGCTTCTCAAACAGCAAACACAGCCTTTCCAATTTCATAAAGAAAGAAGCTGAGCTAGCTGACACCTCTGCAGTTTGGCTGGGGACTGTAGGAACTAATCACCCCTACTAGAATTGTGGTGGGAGTCCTCATCACCTCTGGACACTGGGTCTCTCTGTCACTGTCAACCCAGAGCCCACAGGATAAACATAACCAAGTCATGTTCTCTTTAAAGGCAGAGGGTGGAAGGTGTGAAGCCAACTGTGTGGGGTGGGAGATGTAAAGTGCTTGACGAGTCTGAATCACTTTGCTGTACAGCAGAAATTAACACAGCACTGTAAATCAACTGTACTTCAATAAAATAAATTTAAAGTTTTTAAAAATAAAAAAAAATTAAAAAATAAATAACGTGCTTGACGAGCAGTGCCAGATGTTGGACTTAAGCCCCTGAAGTTTCCCCTTGTTGCTCTAGTTTGGGAATGGACCCGTTTGATGACAGTATTATTCACAGCCTCTGCTGACTATAGCAGTGCAAGAGGAAGAACATGAATGTCCTCACCCTGTGAACCCCACCAGTGCCTCACCACCCACAGCTCCTTTTCTCACACTTACAAAGTCAGCTGAGAGGGTCCCAAGAGATCTTTCTGACCTCCTCCTCCAAATCTGTAGCTGAAGAACCAGGAGTGCAGAGCCTCAGCGGCCGGGCCAGAGACACGCCTCAGGTCACAGTAAATTAATGGAAAATTAAAACTCAAAATCAAACTTCCTTTGATGAATAGTGAACTATAGCTCGTTTCCTTACCAATGATTGTCAACTGGAGGGACATTTGAAAATCGTGTGCAGACACTTTGGGTTGTCAGAATGATTCAGGGCAAGGGTGCTCCTGGCATTAATACTCAGGGGTCTGCAGTGCATTAGACAATCCCACGTTACAAAATGCCAGCATGTGCCATTGAGAACCATTGCGGGCCTACACCAGGCTGTATCCACTTAGAAAAGTACAGAAGAATACAGAGTCGTGGCTTCACCTTGTCTCCTTCTTCTCCTCAGCAGAAAGCATGAGGAGGGTGAGACTGGAGACCTCGGTTCTAGCTCTAGCTCTGGCATTACGTCATTGTGATCATGGTAATCTGGCATTACATCATTCACACAAGCCTTCCTCTCTGGACCTCAGTTACCTCATTTGTAAAATAGTGGTTTTGCCAAGATGGCCCTCAAGAACTCTTCCGATTCAACATTCTGGGCCTTCTTCTTTCAGAATAGGGTCCAGGGCTTCCCTGGTGGCGCAGTGGTTGAGAGTCCGCCTGCTGATGCAGGGGACACGGGTTCGTGCCCCTGTCCGGGAAGATCCCACATGCTGCGGAGCGGCTGGGCGCGTGAGCCATGGCCGCTGAGCCTGCGCGTCTGGAGCCTGTGCTCCGCAACGGGAAAAGCCACAACAGTGAGAGGCCCGCGTACCGCAAAAAACAAAACAAAACAAAACAAAACAAAACAAACAAACAAACAAAAAAACAGAATAGGGTCCAGGCAGTGCTTGGGCTGCAGCTTTTTAAGAACCTAGATTTCTGGACCCCGCCATAGACATGCTAAATCAGAACTGATGAAGGTGGGGTACTGGGATCTATATTCACCTCCCCCCACAGTGATTCTGAAGTACAGTAAGTTTGAGAACCATGCTGCTGTGGCCCTGAATAGGAGGTGGGAATGATCTCTTTATACTCTGTACGTGCTAGCCGATCAAGTACAGCTCTGCCATTTAAAACACTAGAAGCCTGGTTCTCAAAATTACTGTGGGCTCCCTGCCAGACTGCTGAGGCCTGTGGGCAGGGGTGGGGGGGAGTCAGCTCAGGGACTGGGGCTGGTGGAGGCAAAAGGTCTCAGAGGGTGCAGTCTGACTTTTTTTTTTTTTTTTTTTTTTTTTTTTGCGGTACACGGGCCTCTCACTGTTGTGGCCTCTCCCGTTGCGGAGCACAGGCTCCGGACGTGCAGGCTCAGCAGCCATGGCTCACGGGCCCAGCCGCTCTGCGGCATGTGGGATCTTCCCAGACCGGGGCACGAACCCGTGTCCCCTGCATCGGCAGGCGGACTCTCAACCACTGCGCCACCAGGGAAGCCCTGCAGTCTGACTTTTTAAGACTGTAGGGCTTACTTCTCTGACACCTGAGAGGAGACAGCCTGCGCCTGTTACAGCTGCCCACCTGGCACCTGCCTTCTCGAGCAGCTACCCTGACGAGGCTGCACGCTCAGGCTCCATGCTCCGATGGCTGCTAACTGCAGAACTTCTTTATTTGGTCTGCGTAGGGCCTCTGCAGCCTGTCTCCTTCATCCCAGCACGGGAGTGGAGCCTGCAGTGAGCATGTTGTGTACAGCACACCCAGAGTGAATTGGTGGCTTCTTCCTGTTGGCTCTTAGAATGCTTTGCCCTTCCATCCACCAGTCCAAACTTGAAGGCCTTCATCAGTGCTCAAAGCCAAAAGGCTAAGACATAGAGTTCACCTTTGGCTAGTTTGGTGGAAAAAAGGTTGGTTCTTTGAGCTTGGAAATAACGTGTCAAACAGACTGCTTTTATTCATCATGCAAAAGATGCGAGAGTTGTGTCCCAAGGAAGCTTTGAAGATTTATTGCCTGGCATTCTCGATGACCTTCAGGCTGACAGGCCATCGGTAATCACCCTACTAAATAATGCAAAACATGTTGGCCACAGTTTCCTCAGGGAGTCTCAGGGATTTCAAGGCCTCTCAAGAGAATGGAGGAAGGGAAGACCTTACTAGCCAAACATAAGCTAGTGTCCCAATTTAGGATGTACCCTCTCTCCTATAGATAGCAACCTCTCTCAGTTTATTTTGCCTAAAGTCACAAAATATAAGATGGGAGGTTATGAGTGAAAGTTAAAATAGCAAAATTCCAGCATACTTTTCGTATGTATTTCTTAGAAATAAACTGTGTTTTCCCCTCTACTGCCCCCCACCCCCAGAGGGGGAAAAAAATCACCATTAAAGTAGTGTTTACAGTTCCTAAGCGCCAGTTTCTGCTCAGAGGAAAGGCCAAAGAATGCATATGTCCATCATTCAACGGTTGGATGTAAAGATTTCATTACAGATGATTAATTTATTGAGAGTAAAAAATAAGTCAAAACAAAGGCCAAAATACGATGCACTGCCAGTGAGGTAAGGCCCACTTTACACCTGTTGGAGAGCTTGCTAGTTAATTAATCTGCCCTGACAGGAAGAAAGCATTTTTGTGCCTGACAGCGTTGATAAATGTGGCGAACACTAGCCCTACATTTTCAAATCAATATGGAATGTTTTTCAGAGCAAACCTGGCTCAAGCCAGCATACCAAGCATAAATGGCTAACAACCAGCATGGAGACTAATTGTTTAAATGAGTTGCAGGGGACACACAAAAATCACAAGAGGGAAAGACAGAAGACAAGGCTGATAAAAGGAAAATGGGCTCAGCTTGGTTCAAGGAAACTTTTCTCTAATAAAAAGGATCTTTGGAATGTGAAAGGGACTTGTTATGGCAGAAAGCAATAAAATGCAGGCAAGAAATGAGCAGGCATTCATAAAATACTTTACAGCTAGTATGCAATTTGGGGCTGAAAGTCTGAACTATGAATCAGAATCATACAAAGCTATAGTGCAGAAACCCTAACATAACCTCAGAATCTTCCAGGTTAGAAATATCCAACTGTAGCTTATAATTTGCCTGGATTCATTTATTTCCTCAACAAGCATTTATAAAGAATTCTGGAGAGTCGTTAGTGAACAGAACAGTGCCCCTGCCCTCAAGAGGTTCACAGGAGAGTAAGATAGAGATATAGAAGAAGATTTCCAGCACCATGCAATAGTGCTGTGATTGAAAGAGGCATGGGGGCCTGTGACAGCACAGAGCAGGGGAACCGAGTCCAGTGTGGCAGGAGGAGGATCCAGGCAAACCTTACTAGAGGGAGGCTATGGGCTCAGACAGGCCTGAGTTCTTACCCAGGCTCTACTGCCTTGTAGTTGTGTGTGGCTTTGAGCATTTACAGATGAAGAACAGGAGTCTCAGAGAGTCTGACCAACTTGTCATGATGGTTAATTTTATGTGCCAGCTTGACTGGGCCACGAAGTGGCCAGATATTTGGTCAAACTTTTGTCTGGATGTGTCTGTGAAGGTGTTTCTGTGTGAGATTAACGTTTGAATCAGCAGACAGAGTAGAGCAGATTGCCCTCCCTAATGTGGCTGGGCCTCATCCAATCCACTGAAGGCCTGAAGAGGACAAGATGACTGAGGGGCCGCCTCCTACCAGACTGCCTTCTAGTGGAGATATAGGGGTTTTTTCCTGCCTTCAGATTCAAACTGAAACATTGGCTTTTGCTTATTGGCTTTTAAACTGGAGTAACACCATCAGCTTTCCTGGCTCTCAGGCTTTCCTACTCAGACGGGAGCTACACCCCGGGCTGTCCAGGGTCTCCACCTTGCTGACTGTAGGTCTTGGGGCTTGTCAACTTCCATAATCACATGAACCAATTCCTTATAATAAAACACACTCATTCCCCCTATTGATTCTGCTTCTCTGGAGAACCCTGACTAATATACTTGCTCAAGTTTACATTGCTGGAAAATGGCAGAGCTGAAATTTCGGATAGGGTCACTCTTCCTGCAAAGCCCATGCTCGTGACCACTGCACTACCAGGAGAGTGCATGCTACCTGGGAGCTACCGTCCCGCACCGCCACCCCTTGGTAGGGCATTTCTGTATAGAGTGCTCAGGGAAAACTTGCCTTCTAGACCCCTTTCTTCTCTGACAAGGAAAGGAAGCACTTGTGCCTGCTTCTGATTCCCCTTACCCATACCTCATTCTAGGGCTAATGTGTTTTTTACACCCAAGACAAATTTAGGATTCTTTCTGTTCTAGATATTTGAAATCATCTTTTTTGCATGAAGATCTCAGTTGCCTACAGATCAAACAAGAAACACAGGAATCATATGTGTATGTATTCAAGTTGATCAAAATGATATCGGGAGCGTGAGTTATACATACTTTGCCTAAATTATTTTCTCATTAAATAGATAAGCCTTCTAGTTGCTTTAACCGCTGTGGACTATATCACTACTGTTTAAAGGCAAAGAAAAGTAAAACTGTCATTTGTTGAACATCTATTATATGCCTGGCTCTGTCACTTTAATGGTTAATTTTATGTGTCAATCTGACGGGGCCACAGGGTACCCACATAATTGATGGAACATTATTCTGGGTGTTTTTGTGATGGTGTTTTCAGATGAAATTAACATTTCAATGTGTGGACTCTAAGTAAGGCAGATTGCCCTCCACAATATGGGTGGGGCAGATTGCCCTCCACAGTATGGGTGGGCCTCATCCTTAGCTGAAGGCCTGAACAGAGCAAAAAGATTGACCCTCCCCCGAGTGGAAGGGAATTCTCTAGCTGACAGCTTTGGACTTTGCACCATCAGCGTTCCCGGGTCTCCAGCCGGCCAGCCCACAGTGCAGATTTGGACTTGCCAGTCTCCGTAATTACACAAGCCAGTGCCTTATAATAAATCTCTTTAGCTAAATATACACATCCTATTGGTTCTCCTTCTCTGGAGAATCCTGACTAATATAGTCGCAGATTTTATTTTATTCTTTAAAAAGTTCTGTGAGATTTAAACATTATTATGCACAGTTAACAGACAAAACAGTGAGGCACAGAGAGACTAAGTACGTGCCTAAGACTACAGAGTTAACCCATGCTTTTCCCCTTCCCCAGGCTGATTCAAGACCCCTGTTTAAACTTCCCATTTGCACAGAGCAAAATGTTACCAGTGGCTTAGAAACGTTACCAGTGATACCAGTGTCACTAGTGGTTCCGGACTATAGTGCATCCAGCCCAAACCGTAATACCCATTGAAGGACGTGGCACAGCACACACAGACACACAAATCTATTTGCTCTATGCAAACAGAGCTATCAAGGTGGGAGTGTACTTCAGTATTCACAGAAGCTACTTCCTTATCCAACATGCATTTCTCCAATCTGAGAGCCTGCTCTGCACAGCAAAGACAGACCTCCAGCAAATCTGATTTTTCTCCAGTGCTGAAAAACTCCAAGTTTGGAAAACTCTTTCTCATTTCTTGTCAAGGTGCTGGATGTCCTGGGTTAAGTCCAGCCCCTTATGAAACTACTAAAGGAAAAGGGCATCACAGGACACTGGACAGCAAAGCAGAGTCAGGAAGAACTGGGGAGAGGATCAGGTGGTAGACAGGGATAGATTTAGTTGAGGAGTGGGCTGGCCTCAGGTTTTCTGGTGAAAGGTTGTTTCATCCAACATTTATTAAGAACCTGTGCTGTGCCAGGCATGGGAAATCCAAACACAAGTAAGACACTGGCTCTGCCTTCGAGTCCCTAACCTAGCATATCTCACAAGGTGACAGGGAATTCATTCATCTGTAGAACAAATAGAACAACTGCCAACTGTGTGCCAAGCCAGTGTGCCAAGTGCTGGGCATAGAGTGGTGAGTAAGTCATGTATTATATACAGCAGAAAGTAACACAATGTTGTAAATCAACTCTACTCCAAGAAAAGATTTAAAAAAATGAAATAAAAAGGTATAGATGCATACAAAAAATCATGTATTATAGACTCCCAGCCATAATTAGGCTCACAGTCTACTGGGCCATTACACCTGGCTTCAGAATCCCCAGAGTGGGGAGAGGACCCTGTAGCTCCTCTCAGATCTCCTTTAGTTGGTCTCTTTTGAAACAATGTGCTGTGTCTCTCTTTGTAGATTCTGAATTCACTCCCTACCTCAGGAACATTACCCTATGACTGGGGAGAGATTATTGTATTTTCAATCATACAAAGCCTAATGCTTTGGGGAAAAAATAAGACAGACAGACACAATATTCAGACATTCAATCTCCCCAGCCAGGAAGCAAGGCAGCCAGGGGGAGCAGCGACGGCCATCAGTCTTCCCTAGCCCAGCCCAAGAACAAACAATCTTCTCTGAATATTAAAGGCCCGGGAACAATTTAGAGAAAAAGTCTGCGCTTGCTTTCTCTCCCCTACCATATTCAATGAAATGCAATTCTGATGTTCAGAGAGGCTCCAACTAAGTAGATAATACAGCCACATTTTTCAAAGGGCCTGTCATGGCTTTTTATCCTCCACAGCATCTAATACCTGTCAAACATTTTAGATTAAAATGAGCATGACAAACACAGCCTCACTCAGCACTTCCTTTGCTCTGTAGACAAGGGACTGGGATGAAAATCAGCCTTGGGGTTTAAAGTCCATACTGGGATGCCCCCCACCCTGTGTATTAAGCATCTACTATATTCAGAAACAGTATATTAGAGATAGCATTGGCTTTGGAGTTGGGCATGCCACTGACCTGATGCTGACTTTGGGAAGTCACTTCAGCTCTATGAATTTCAATTTCCTCACTCTGAGACCAGGAAGAATAATCCTTATTCCCCTGACCATAGGATTATAATGAGAATCAAATGAGATCACATATATCAGAGCTCTGACACATTGTAGGCACTCCACTGATAGCCACCCATCTCCTTCCTGTCCCTCATCTTGCCCTAAGATTAGCTGGAGAGCAGTCTCCTTCTCAGGGATTATACCCCTGTTTTTGCCTGGGCTTCCTTTCTACTTCTTTATTCCCTTCAAGTAACCAGGAAATACCAGAATTTCTCCTGACTTTCCTTCAGGTTTTTACTGCTTCATTCTGGTCTCCCTTTTGCTGCTAATTAGGAGGTAAAGTCATCCACTCAGTATTTGTACAACCCAATCAAATGAGAACGTTCTGTCATCACTGAGAATCTGTATCATTTAGCTGATGCAAATCCTCCAATAATGAGAAAGTTTCATATTCTGTATGAAAACAAATCTCCGGTAATTAGCATCCTCTTGTCATCAGTGTGTTCCGGCAGGTTGGCTGAATGGCCTGGGCCAAGGGATTGGCAGCTCTCCAAAGCCTCAGTCTGTTGGGAGTTCAGGCCTCTCAGTAGTCTGAAAGGAAATAACTTAAGAAAGAGGGAGAATGCTCAGCACTTCTCATTTCACACCATAGGAGTGGCCTAACACTCAGCACCCTCTGTGCAGAGAGCCCCCAAACACTCTCCTGTCATTGTCACTTTCCCACTCAACCTTCTTTGGTCTACTGCGAATTCAATGTCTGACTTGGGAAAGTCTCCTTCCTTCTCTTCGTCTCAACCTTTTCTGGTAATTGAGTAACCTAGGGGAGGGCCGGGAGGAACTCTGGATCTACTGGATTTGTATTCTTTGACTGTCTTCACCCCCACCCCTACCACCAACACCGAAAAACTCCCCAGGTAACTAAAAGGGGTTCTACACTGAATTCCAGTGTGATGAGGGGAGGTTCCCCACACCAATGAGCATTTCTCAGACACCAGCTGGGCATTCTACAATTCATCTCAATTCTGAAACTATCTACCCGGAGACAGCATCAGATTCCACAGGTTAAGGGTTCAGTCCTACAAGGCTGCCCCACCCCCTTCAGACGGCAGTCACAAGCCCAGGTTGTCACTTGTGCTTCTGACCGACCAGCTATGTATTAGAGGTTCCAATGGCTTCCTCCTTGGGTTTGATTAATGTGCTAGAGTGGCTCACAGAACTCAGAGAAACATTTTATTCACTAGATCACCAGTTTATTGTAAGCGAATATAACTCAGGAACAGCCAGATGGAAGAGAAGCATAGGGCGAGGTATGTGGGAAGGGGGGCCACCCTCCCAGCACCTCCAAGTGTTCACCAACCTGGAAGCTCTCTAAACCCAGTCCTTTTGGATTTTTATGGAGGATTCATTACATGGGTATGATTGATTAATTCCTTGGCCATAGATGATTGATTCAACCTCCGGCCCCTCTCTTAGCCCCAGAAGTCAGGGGGAGTTCCAGCTCTCTATTCATGGTTGGTTCCCCTGACAAGTCCTCCATCCCCAGCTGCTTTCCAAAATTCACCTCATTAACATAAACCTAGTTATGGTGCAAAGGGGCTTGTTATAAATACGAAGACTCATTTCACCTTCATGGCTCTGAAGTGATTTCAGGAGCTGAGGACAAGAGATCAAAGTTATGACAAAAGATGCTCGCATTGCTCTTATTGTTCATGAAATTCCAAGGGTTTGGGGAGCTATGAGCCAGGAACTGTGGACAAATATTGCAGTAACTGAGACAACAGCGAAAAAGGGCTTTATTGGCGGGATATTGGGAAGCTTGCAGATGCAATGGGAGGCTGGAGACAAGGCTGGGAAACAGAAAGGAACCAGGACAGAAACAGTTTGAGCTTAGACTGCTGCTTGCATGGATGACTTTCAATCATGTGTATTTTGTGCTTACATCACTCTGCTCAAGATTGAAAGTGCTGGGATTTAGAATCTAGTTGTCTCTATTTAGGTCACCTGCTGGCCTCTTGGATTTGGAGCAAGGGTAGGGCAGAAGGAGCCTCCAGGAACCCTTTTGACTTCCATTATGGGAAGGCAAGCTTCCTGATCGCCTCTGCAAATTCAAATAGCATGATCAAACTATTCCGTTTATTGACCCGTTAACAACAAACAATATCTTAGCTTCCTACTTTTGTAGCCTGAGAAGCTGGAGTCACATCCTTCCCTTTTCATCTCCTCACCACCTTCCTCCAGCTTTTATCTGCTTGTTCCTTTATTTTTCCTATTGCCAAGGTTGATAAGGTGTATGCTTTATTTTGCAACCATGCTTAAGTTTTCCATGCTTTTTCTATAGATTAATTTTTTAAATAAAGTTTAACATTTATTATTTTTATTTATTAACTATTTTGTTTACACGTCAGTCCAGTTGATGTCTCTCTAGTTATTTTGGTTGTCTAAAGCTCATTTTCTAGTAGACTCCTCAGGAAGGACTCATGGGAATAATATCCCCTGATTTCGTACATGTTGACAACAATTTGTGGGCCTTTATTCTTGAAAGTCAGTTTTGCTGGATAAAGAGTCCTTGGCGCCCACTTTTCTTTCCTAGACGTCTTAAATTTATTATTCCATTTTCTTCTGGCATAAGGCCTGATGATAATCTAATTTTCTTTCCTTTATAAGTAAAATGCTCTTTTTTTTCTATATGTCCAAGGGATTTTTCTCTTTCTTTAAAGTCCATTGGTTTTACTAGAATGTGCCTTGGTGTTGTTGGTTTGGGGTCAGTATTCCAACACATGCAGTGTATACTTTCAATATGTAATTTCAAAAAAATTTTTCTAACCAAGAAAGGTTTTTCAATTGTATTTATGGCATTCTGTTCCTTTGGCCTTCTTCAGCAATTTTTATTATGTATATATTCACTATCCTTTGCCTATAATCAATATTTATCATTTTTGTCTCTCAAACTCATTTTATCTCCATTTCTAAGTTATTAAAAATATAGTTTTACCTTTTATTTTAAAAGACTCTATTGTGTTTTTTCACTCCTTTATTCCTTCTAGTTAGTCTTTGTTTTTCAAATGATTCTTCTTTGTTTATAATTCTTTCCTGAGTTCTGTCACCTACTTTCTGAGTGTTTTAACTTCTGACATATATTGTTCTTTCACATACTGTATCATTTTCATAATATCTTGTGAGCAGATCTTTCTGGCATACTTTCATCACCTGTGGGATGTTATGCTTCTTTCTTTTTTTCTTATAATAACTTTGTGGGAGATTTGGCCTTGATAAACTTCGGTTGTCCATTTTTAAGAGAAGTTAATTTTATGTTCTTTGGTGTAGTGTTCACAAACATCGCGTCTGGCTTTCTGAGATTCCCTGGCTTTCTCTTCTCCCCTGATTTATTCTGGACCTTCTCTCTGCTTCGTCTCTGTTGCCCCTCTCCTGATCAATTCTGATTCCATTACCATTAATTTCTCCTCACTCTGGGGCTCAAAGGAAGCCATGGGCCAATCAGTTTTTAGTTTTGACAGTTCATCGGGGCTGGAGTGCTTCAGTCCGTTTAGCAGTTTTTTCAATTTTCAGTCGTATGATTTCATCCATGGAGGCCTGAGTTTGTTTGTTTGTGTGTCTGTCTGTGGGGCCTCTCGAGAACACGCCATGTACCCACTCTAATTCAAACTTCAAACTGGTCATGTTTCACAGCCTACAGTGATATCTTAAGAATTTCCTTCAATACTCTTCTAGGGTAGATCCAATAACTTCTTTTTTAATGATTTAGTCTTATTTTGCTGGATTACATCTGCAGGGAATGCTTTAAGAAAAGGAGTTAGGAAGATGAACTTTCTGAGTCCTTACATGTCTAAAAATGTCTTTATTCTACTATGAGGTTTCACTAATAGTTTCAGTGAGATAAAATTGTAGTTTTCCTTATAACTTTGTATATCCTTCCTGATTGTATTCTAGTTTCCAGTGTTGTTTATGGGAAGTCTGATAGCAGTCTGATTCTTACTCCTTTAGAGGTGACCAATTTTGAACCTCTGGAAATCTTTAGGACTTTCTTTCTCTTTGTTGTTCTGAAATTTCTCAGTAATGTATGTGTGTGAGAGAGAGAAAACAAGTCATTCTTCATTATTCTTTTTTGAGGACTAGATGGGCCCCTTTCATCTGAAGACTTATGTCCTTCCACTCTGGAAGAAATCGTCTTCTACTGTTTTCAGGGACAATTTCCTTCCTTCCGTTTTATCTGTTCTTTTATTCCGGAATTCTTATCAGTTAGCTGTTGGACCTCTCTGTGTTAGTTTTTAAAAATCAATCTTATTGAACTATTGTTCAGTTAAAACAATAAGCACTTAGTTTGAGTCTGCATTTACCCACGTGACCACCACCACAATCAAGATATAGCATAGATTCATCATCACAAACATTTTTTTCATGCTTTCTTGCAGTTATTCCCCCCACCTCCAGCTGCAGTCAACTGCTCTGCTTTCTGTCTCTATAGATTACTTTGACCTGTTCTGCAACACCATATAAATAGGATGATATCAATACGATGTGTATCTGGCTTGTTTGTACCTGGCTTCTTTTGCTCAGCCTGATGGGTTTTTTTTTGAAATTTATCCATGTTGTTGTACTTATCGTCGTTGTTTCTAAGTAGTATTCCACTGTATGAATATACCAAATTTATTTACCTGGGTTGATATTTTATATCAGAGTTTAGCAGTTCAGAGTACATGCTCTGTAGTTCATGATCTTTGCCCTCTGGTGTCACACTTGTGGTTATGTTCTGTTACTTGGCAAAAGGGACTTTGAAGTATTACTAAACTGATCTTAAGATAAAAAGGATATTCTGTATTATTTGGTGGGCCCGATGTAATCACATGAGCCCTTAAAGTCATCAGAGGGGCTAAGAGTGATGTAGCAGTGGGGAAGTCAGAGAGATGTGAAGCAAGAGAAGGACTACATGTGCCTTTGCTGGCTTTGAAGATGAAGGGGACCATGGGCTAAGGAATGTAGGCAGCCTCTGGAAGGTGAAAATGATCTCAGGCTGACAGTTAACAAGAAAATGGGAACTTCAGTCCTACTACCACCTCAAGAAACTGGATTCTGTCAATAACTGAATGATCTTGGAAATAAATTATTCCTAGAGCGTCCCAGTAATAGCCCAGCTGACCAACAACTTGATTTCAGCCTTCTGAGACCCTAAGCAGTGGACCCAGTTAAGCATGCCTGGACTTCTGACCTACAGAACTGTGAGATAATGCATGAGCACTGTGTAAAGCCACTGTCTCTGGTAATTCGTTACGGCATCAATAGAAGGGTAGCATAGAGCCAGACTGTCTGGATTCGAATCCTGGCTCCACTGCCTTGTAACTGTGTGACCTCGCTCATGAACTTCAGTTCAACACTTTGGATTACTGAGTATGGATGTCTTGCCAGCCCTCAAATTCAGTCAGTCTCAAAGTACACTTGCCTGTGCTTTTCAAGTCTGTCTTTTCCCTTGACTTTTTCTTTTTGTGAAATATTCATTTTCCAAGTGCCACTGAGAGAAATTCTGGCATTGGTTTTGCCTCATCCTTTTCTCAGTTCCCATATCTAATCATACACCAGACCCTGTTAAGTCTCCCTGCACAGTGATTTTTGAAAATAACCCATTCTTTTATTTTCACCCCTACTGCCTCTGCCTTAATACAGCCTCTCACATTCTCTCACCTGGATCGTTGCTGCCTCTGCCTCTAACCTCAGCCTCTTTAATTCAACACTCCAGACAGCCATGAGTGCCTTCTTGTCTAAATACCACTCTCATCGTGCTACTGCCTTATTTAAAACCAACAAACCAACTAACCAACTAACCAACCAGACAACCAAACAACCAACCTAAAAGCACCTTCTTTGGTTCCCAAAAGCTTCAGTACAAGTAAAAGTCAACTACTTATCCTGCCAGTCAAAGTCTTCCACAATCTTGTCCCTGTCTTCTTTTCAAACTTTGTATTGTGTTTCTCCCCAAAGGAACCCTTTCATTCCAGCCATATGGTCCATTTGACATCCCGATACTCATGCTGCTTATATGACCTGCAATGCAATTCTTTCACTTATTCTTACCTAATATTCTTTCCATCCATTAAAGCCCAACTTGACTCTCACTTGCTCCATCCACCCTTCTTCCACCCAGGAAGGATGCTGGGAATACAATACTAAAATCAATAAGCCTTTTCATTCACCTTTACCGAAAATTATCTGTCTCATCTTATAGAATCTTCTAATGCCAACACTGAAAATTCTCACTGTTCAGGAAAGTGAGGTCCAATGAGGAGAAGTGTCCTGCAATGGTGGCACAGTGAGTGGATGACTCAGAGGTGAGTCTAGAATCTAGATCTCTGACATCTCAAGTCAAAGCATTGACCACTCCCCCTGTTCATTGCATTATAATTTATCCTATGGTTCTTATACACTGCTGTCTTAGAATATAGATTTTTCAGTTGGTTCCCACATCCCTCATTAGTACTGAGTTCCAGGAAGGCAGGTGATATTTCTCCTACTTCTCTGAATTCCCCACAGCACGTAATCCATTGTTTTGGGCAGAACAGGCATTAAGCAAATATGTATTGATTGAACAAGATACGATACAACACAACCTGACATAAAGAATCAATTTTCATTGTCTCATTACCATATTCTATCAATTAAAATTAGTAGTGGCCTTGGGTCCCTGAGCAGTTACAGTGACAAAGCATGATATTCCAAAATAGTCAGGTAAACTAGAGGCCCTAATGTATATTTCATAAAGTCGTTGAAGGGCAGAGCTGGAATTGCCCAGAAGGTCATTTGACATAGCAGTCTCCTTTATTCCCCCCATTTTATTGATGGGAAAATTGAGACTCACAGAAGAACAAACAGGGCTTGCCCAAATGTGCACATTAAATGAATGGCATAGTCAGGACCAGAAACTAAATCTCCAAATTCCTGAGCCAAAATTTTCCATAACCCAAGAGAAGAGGTTACGTACTACAGTGGTTGAACTGTTAAGTCCCTAGAGTTTGGAGTCTGACTGACCTCGCTCAGCGACTTGAGCAAGTCATCTCATCCCAGTGAACCTCAGTTTCTTCATTTTCAGTCATAAGCCAGCCGAGGAGACAGTACTCTCTATAGGTTGTGACACTTCCTGCACTGGATGGAAAAGACCCAACCATCAGCTGAGGTCCAAGGCCATGCAGGCCCCTAAAGGCACTAAGGGGAAGCCATGGATGGCCCAGTACATGCACAGATGTGCCCCAGATGTTGTCCATAAGCCTGAGATCAAGCAGTGTGGTCCTGTGCCTGCCTGGCGTGGAGACAAACGTGAGGAGCATTGGGGAGATTAACTAATTACATACTGTGAGGAACCAGGGAGTAGGCACTGAAGTAATAGGACAGCACCCTCAGGAGCTGTCATTCCTCCATGAAGGGCCCATTGTGAAACTGTCAACAATGGCAGTTGAAAGTCAATGAGTGGAGGAGGACATCTTGTCTCCAAGGCACTCAGTTGGAACTGCTTAGTGCTAGGACAGCCAGAGGGACTTTGAGGTCTCACCAAAAGTTACCAACCAAAGAACCAGAAAATGTAGAGAATAGTATTTCAAGGGTAAGTAGCACCAGCCCCTTGAGAAATTGTGACTACAGGGACAAAGATACTAGGGGAATGCTCTGACCTCCAGATAGAGTTCAGACAGGACAAGGCTGGGTGTACGGACACCAGGGGCACTTAAGAATTAAGTCATGGGAGATGAGGTCTGATCCGAAGCATGGGAGACAAGAGGAAGAAACCCATGACATGGAGTCCGGATTTAATAAGTGTAAAGTGCTCAGATATCCAAATAAGTGGTAGAAGGAAACTGTGGTTTATTGAGCAGTTCCTGTACGTACTAAATCACCACAGACTTAGTGACTTAAAAACAATATCCATTTATTATCTCACAGTTCTGTGAGTTGAGTATAGAATGGCTTAACTGGAACCTTTGCTCAAGGTCTCACAGACTACTGTCAGAGTGTCACCAGGACTGCCGTCTCATCTGAGGCTTGGAGTCCTCTTCCAAGCGTATAGGTAGTTGTTGGCAGAATTCATTACCTTGCAACTTGCTTCTTCAAGGCCAGCAGGGGAGAGACTTTTATATCTGATCTCCACTGTCTTCTATAAAAGGCTCACCTGAATATCTCAGACCCACCTAGAATAATCTTTCTCTTGATTAAGTCAAACTAAATAGGGATCTCATTACATCCGTTAAGTTCCTTCATCTTTACCATACAACATAATCTAATACAGATGTGACATCATTCACATTCACAGATTCTGCTCACATTCAAGGGAAAGGATTATACACCAGGAGACAGGAATATTGAAGACTGTTTTAGAATTTTGCCAACCACTGTCTGTCCTCTGGCCTCCAATGACGCGCATCCCTTCTAAGTGCAAAATACATTCACAATGTTCCCAAGAGTCTCATCTCATTATAGCATCAGCTCAAAATCCAAAATCTCATTTAAATCTCATCAGCTAAAAGATCCAAATCTCATCATCTAAATGATCTCTATCAGGTACAGATGAGGCTTTCTCTCCATCTTTTAAGCTCTTTACATGTATTGTACTATTATACTTAATTCTGAGGACAGTCCTGTGCATAAATTTTCGTCATCCCCATTTTAAAAATAAGGAAACTGAGGCATTTAGAAGTTAATTAACTTGCCTAGGGTCATTTAGAGATTAAGTTTCACAGTTAAAACTTGAGCCCAGTTATGTGGAAATGTGCTAACTGTACTCAGTGTCTCTAGAGAAGCATGTTCTGAAGCCCTCTTGGCAAGTAGGGGATCTTAAATAATCATCCACGTCACCAGTAGCCACGCTTTGGGGACTGTTAAGATTCTCAGACTGGAGAGTTAAATGTCAGATAGCATCACTAACATTTTAGTATGGATGAAATTCCCTGCTTATGTTTCCACGGTGGAGGTGAGAATTGGGTTGAGAGAAGAGTATGAATTAATGAGAAGAATAAAACAAATGTTAGTAGCTCCAATTACATGATCTAAGAACCAAAAAAAGGAGGGGAAAATATGTGAGTACTAGCTCCTATCCTGCCATAACTTGATACATGACTTTGGGCAGATAGCTTTTTTCCTCTTTGAGCCTCAGTTTCTTTCTTTGTAAAATGAACATGTTGAATGCCAGATGATCTCTCTAGGCCATTTTCAAAGGCCTGCAATGTTAACAAGAGGAGCAACCAACAATGCAGACAAATGTCATGATTTGGCATTTGGTAGAGCAAAGAGACCTGGTTATTTAAATTCCATGACATTGTTCTTAAACAGAAAATGCTTAAGCATATGGACATAGCCTTGACCTCAGAACATGTGATGGAGCCTTACACAGTATTGCCAGGGAAGAGCCCAGGACCTTTGAGAAACAAAGGTGATATTTAAGCCATTGATGACCATTATTTTTATAGTCTATAAAAATATAGACTGCTATATTTTTAAAAAGCAGGGTCCTGAGGAGCGTCAAAGTGAACAAAGCCACATTAGAAGTAGATATATCTTGACTGCCCTGCCCTGGTTGGGGAGGGCCAGAGGACTTGAATGCCTGGATAGAGGAAACGGAGCTGTGGGCATGGGGGTGCAAAGTTAAACAGGGAGTAAACACCTCCCTCTCAGGACTCCACTGATTGAACCCGAGTAACCATACACGTCCTGCAGTTCCCTTCCCTCCATTCATGAAGCCCTACCAGTTGGTTTCACTCATTCCACGAATGCTGATTGTACAACTACTATGTGCCAGACACTGTGGGGGACTATGTCAATGATAAATGATATATAGTCTAGAACCGTCCTACTCACTCTTTATTCATGATGTCTATCCCTTGATCTTCCACAGAGTATCTGAGACAATTATTCATCCTTCAAGTCTCAGGTCCATGTCTGCTTCTTGCATGAAATTTTCTCCGGTGAATATGCTCTTCTCTTCTCTTTTCTCTTCTCTTTTCTCTCCCCTTCCCTTCCATTCTCAGCTCCTTCTGTGACCTCCTCACATAATACTTGCTACGCCCAGTCTGATGCTTCAGATACACATGCACAGCTGTGATCTCCCCTGGTAGTCTGTGTGAGGAACGTGAGAACAGGGAGTGCTTTGTTTATCATACAGTAGGTGTTCAGTGCTGCAAATTCTTCCTGGGGCTGCCCTTAGTGGCATGTTTCAGAATCATAATCACTATTATCACTGTTCTAGGGACTGTACTGAACACTTCATATACACCATCTAATTTAATCCTCATTATTCTACAGAGTCAATTGGCTATTAAAATAGTACGCTTCCTACAAGAACCCAGGTCTGCCTGATCCTCAAACCTGTTAAAATACTATGCTAATCCACCTCCCAGAGGAGCCAGTAATGCACTGTCATCCTTTTATGGCTCCTATAAAGGTAGTTTTAGTTAAAAGCTAGCTCTTCTCAGCTTTGTTTAGGTCCAGTCAATCCTGAAGTGAATTTGCACTTGCCACGCCCACCCAACTGCAGGCTTGGGTTTGGAAGAAGGGGAGTGGAGGAAAGTGGGATGAAAGCAACCCCAAAGGTCACTGAGCCAGGGGAGATGATCCTCCAGGATCCCCAGTGTTAGCGGATATGATGAAAAAGAATCCTGAGATAAGAGAAAGAGAGAAACCAGCCAGAGACAAAATGATGACAGGTGGCATAGCTAGGTTTGCCAAGTGGTTACTTGGAGGTTGTTTTCAGGGAAGAGCAGAAGAGGGAAAACCCCTACCCGACATATTCAGTTCCTTTGACCACAGAAGGGAACATCGGAGGTGCTCAGCTCCTTGAAGCCACCCCACACATCCTCCTCACTTTTAGAAGGAGCCAGTGAAGGACAGTATTGGCTGCTTCAGTGTCACCTTCGTGCCCTCGGCAGTGATAGACTCCACTTGACACTAGAGGCTTTTACCAGGTCTGTGACACATAGATGCATTTTGGGCTGAAAATGTAGAAAATACTAGAAAATAAACTGGCCATTGTTTGTTAACAGAAAGCAAAGAGCAGCTTTTTGAGCAAGCATCACAGTGACCCTTCCATCTGAGCCCTCCTTTTTACCTTTCTACACCAGAGGATGAATACTTCTTTATATATTTAGTCAGTTGCAATAAACTCTGGGCTTTACAAAATTCATTTACAAATTGAGTTTTTAATGCTGCATATCAGATACAAATTAGGTCCTCTCCCACTTTACTTAATAGTTTATATTCCAATCACCTTTCTTTGCTCATATTTTTTATTAACAATTTAAAATTTGTCTCTAGGGTGATTTGTAATAAATCATTTGGTGGTGCTCAGCCTGCATATTTCAGCATTCTCTGCACACACACATTCAGCTGCCCAAGACAGTTGTTCACACCTAAGCGCTTGGAAGACTCCAAGAAGCTCCTTCTTCAAATATATTTTATCAGCTGCAGATAGATAAGTCGCCGTGTAACGCATTGTTAATATTGAAAAATGTATTTGCACACACCTGTGCAAGAATATATTTATATTTATATCTAGGCATTTATATATATTTGCTTCCATTTGTCAGAGATGCTGAAAGATTGCAGGTGCTGATGGAGTTTTGCCTTTACCAAGGGCTTTAGAAGTTCACATTCTCCAGGGTGCAAACTAGAGCCCTAATAAGAGGATGAGGTACTGTCCCTTCCAAATGGGGCTGCTGGCTCCCCAGAAGTAAGAGCAAATGGCACTCCTGGAAGGGCAGGAGGAGATGGCATGACAGGAATGAGGATGTCCAGCTGCTACACACTCAAACTTCACTGTTCTGGAAGAAGGTAAGCTTCCTGGAGAAATAGTCAGACTCACCCCCACTCCAAAGGGCAGCCAGGTACCCAGAAACCAGATACAGCCACTTCTTTGAAGCTGGAGCAAAACAGCCAGAGCACATCAAACAGGTTTAGAGTTCAGGGCAGTGCAAGCAGAGGGAAAACGCCCATCGTGGAAGGGCAGGATGAGGCGGAGATCCAGGGAGGCAGTAAGGTGGAGGTGTTTGTCAGCAGGTTCCAGGTCTCGTCTGAAGCTGGCTTCTGGAATGGGAGACGTTAAGTGATTAAAAGCACACAGTCTTTGGAGTCATACAGGCCTAGGTTTACATCCTGGCCTTGGGACTTAAGAGTGCGACTTTGTGAAAGTTACTTATTACAGCTCTGATTCTCAGTTACATCATCTGTTGAACAGGTGTAATTGCAGCAGTCACCTCCTAGGGTTATGGGGATGACTGGATTTGTTGGTACAAGTTGCTCAGAAAAGTGCATAGCCCAGAGTGAGTGCTCAAAAACAGTACTCGTTATTAAAATTAGACTAAAATAAAATAAGACATTTAGACTTTAGAGGAAGGGTAGGTGAGGATGGACCCTTACCCTTACCTGGAGAACCTGGGTGACCAGATCCCAGGTGGGCAAGTGTCTGATCATAAAGCTTTAGTTTAATGTGTGTCGGGGGGCAAAGCCACAGGAAAAAATAAGCTCAGTTGCTAGAATTTCGTCATTGCATTAGAGAAGGATTTTATGATGAGGTCCCTGAAATGTTTAACCAAGACTTCCTAAGTCCCCCTTAGTGGTTAGGCATGATTCTCTGGTTCTGCAAGGGGTGGGGGGCCGGTCGGCCGGTCCAGCTATAGAGAAAGAAAGGCTGAAGGGACAGAGCACTAGATGCTTCCCCATCTCGCGGCCACAGCCAAGATGTTGACAGGGACACTCAAAGCCAACTCGTGCTCCTCTGGTTCTCAAAGCACCTTCATCCAAGGCATCACCAGCTTTGGCCTAGATTATTATAACAGCTTCCTAACTGCTGTTGCTGCTTCCACCCTTGTTCCCTCTGCCCAAAATCTGTTCTCAAAATGCAGACATAGTAATCCTGCTAAACAGTGATTCTCAGCCCATAATGCACATTAGAATCATCTGAGGAACTTTGGAAAATACCCTATTCCAAAAAGTTAAATCAGAACCTCTGATGTAACATTTTATTTCTTGCTCAAACCTTTTAGTGTCTTCTTTTCTCTCTCAGAGAAAAGACAGCTTCCTACCATAGCTTATATGATTAGTTCATATGCCTGTTTTTCTGACTTGATCTCCTACCATTTTCCTCCTTGCTCACTATGTTCCAGACACACTGTTCTCTTTGCTCTTTTTGAATGTGCCAGGCAAGCTTCTCTCTCACATACTTTTCACTTACTGTTACCTCTACCCAGAGCACTCTCACCCTGACACATACATGACTCACTCGCTCACTTTCTTTAGGTCTCTGCTTAAATGTCATCTCATCGGAAAGGCCTTCCATGCCGAGTCTATCTGCAGTACCACTCCAGTCACACTCTGTCCCTCTGTCCTGCTTTCTTTTTTTCACACACTATCACTACCTGACTTTATATTTCAGATCAATTTATTTCTATTTTCCCCACTAGAATGTAACATCTATGAAGACAGGGATTTTTTTCTATCTTGTTCATATCTACATGCCCAGCTCTTAGAGCTGTGTCTGGCACATAACAAATATTTTGTGGTTCGTTGGTTGAATGAATGAACGAGTGAGTGAGTGAGTGAATCTCTGTTCCATCTTGCTAGGCTCTGAGTGTATGGGAAGAGCCAGAGGAAGCTCCCTGGCTGTAACAGTGCATATTCAGCACATGGGTAGGTAGAACTGGTGTGCAAAGTCTTAGCTCAGGACTACGTTAATTAATTGAAAATCTATTAATAATCAATATGTCCAGATGGCTTTTGTTTCAACGGTCATAGGATGGATTTCTAGCCATCCTAAAAGCTTGTTGGTACATAACTTGATAGGTATCACAAAGCCTTGTTTAGAGTCTTGGAGTGGAAAGATTTCTGAGCTTAGCTCTAAAAATGTAGCAGATGGCTATGCAAATGTGGTAACTGATAGTAATACCACATTTGCATAAATACTGTATTTTCAAAGCAATTTATTGCTTTACAAAAAGCTGGCCCAGAAATGGTACATTATTTGTTTCCCATTAGCCCTTGAATGTGATTCCAGTTCATATAATAGGCTGGGTGGCTCTGCAGTGCTCGGATTTACCCTGTGAAACCTTGTGAAGCCACCATGTGGATCCAAGCAGATCTCGAAATAGCATGAACCTTCCCCAAAATGGTTATGCCCTATTTTTCGTCATTGAGGAGTGACAGAATTGGCCCTCATTGCTGCCTTTTTGCTTTATTTCCACTTTACCCAGCCCAGCCCAGCTGGACAGTTCACTGTCACAGGAACAGTCCTGCCTTGAGCATTGCCACTTCTACAGCTGTGCTTCTGGAATCTTCCCTGCCTAGAAAACTCTCTGTCTTTTCAGCCTATTTGAATTCTAGCCCCCCTCCAGGGACGCATCAAGTACCCTCTGCCCAGTAAAGTCTTCTCTGACCATCCCAGATCAAACCGATGACCCCTCTGAACTCCGGGGGAAACCACTGCTCATGCCATCGACCGGGCCCTTCAGTAGCTTCATCTCTGGACGTCACACTGTAGTAGCAGAACTAAAATAGTCCTAGACTTAAAACTATTCTAGACCCCACTTGACAAAGTATTTTTAGAAAGCCATAAAATGATCAAGTTGATCCACAAGTAAAATAGCTGCCTGCCGAAGCAAGTTCTTCATTAAAGGAAGACAATAAAATGTAGACACTCAATAAAGTAATTTTTACAATACCCATCAACCAATCAAAAATTAATAGGCCTCGGGGCTTCCCTGCTGGCTCAGTGGTTGAGAGTCTGCCTGCCGATGCAGGGAGCACGGGTTCGTGCCCTGGTCAGGGAGGATCCCACATACCGCGGAGCGGCTGGGCCCGTGAGCCATGGCCGCTGAGCCTGCGCGTCCGGAGCCTGTGCTCCGCAATGGGAGAGGCTACAACAGTGAGAGGCCTGTGTACCACAAAAAAAAAAAAAAAATTAATAGACCTACAAAGAATCAGGAAAATGTGATGTATAACCAGGGGAAACGTTAATTTAAAAAATAGACCCAGGGCTTCCCTGGTGGCGCAGTGGTCAAGAATCCACCTGCCAAGGCAGGGGACACGGGTTTGAGCCCTGGTCTGGGAAGATCCCACATGCCACAGAGCAACTAAGCCCATGTGCCACAAGTACTGAGCCTGCGCTCTAGAGTCCGTGAGCCACAACTACTGAGCCCGCGTGCCACAACTACCGAAGCCTACGCACCTAGAGCCCGTGCACCGCAACAAAGAGTAGTCCCCGCTCACTGCAACCAGAGAAAGCCCACGTGCAGCAACAAAGACCCAGCGCAGCCAAAAATAAATAAAATAAAAATTTATAATAAACAATAAAAAATAGACCCAGAAATAACATAAATGGAGTTAGCATACAAATATTTTAAAACAGCTATTATAAATATGTTAATAATGTAAAGAAAAACATACATATAATGAGAAGAGATCAAATCTCTAAAAATGAACTAAATAGAACTTCAAGAGCTGAAAAATACAATACCTGTAATGAAATGTTCACTGGATAGTTGTAGGAGCATATTAAACACTGCAGAAGAAAATATCACTGAACTTGAAGATGTTGTTGTAGAAACTATATAAACCAAAGCACAGAATAGAATGATTGAAAAGAGCAGAACAGCAGTGGTCTGTGGGACAATATCAACAGATAAAGCAAATGTGTAGTCACATTGCCAGGAGGAGAAGAGAGTGCAGAAAATTATTTTAAGTAATGATGGCCAGGGACTTCCCTGGTGGCGCAGTGGTTAAGAATCTGCCTGCCAATGCAGGGGACACAGGTTTGAGCCCTGGTCCAGGAAGATTCCACATGCCACGGAGCAACTAAGCCCGTGCACCACAACTACTGAGCCTGTGCTCTAGAGCCCACTAGCCACAGCTACTGACCCCATGTGCCACAACTACTGAAGCCTACGCGCCTAGAGCCTGTTCTCCACAACAACAAGAGAAGCCACTGCAATGAGAAGCCCGCGCACCACGACAAGGAGTAGCCCCCGCTCGCAGCAACCAGAGAAAGCTCGCAGCACAGCAACGAAGACCCAATGCAGCCAAAAATTAAAAAATAATAATAATAAATAAACAAGTAAATTAGAGTGGATTCAAAAAAAAAGAGTAGGGAATACGTATGCCAATATTATCACTGATTCTAATTGGAAGAAAAGGCCTTTAGAAATTCATTATTTGGATCATCATTTGTGAAAATTATTAAAAGCTTTCATGAACCATTCTAAAGTAAAATGGGTTTTAAATATTGAGCTATAATTTACACAGAATCCCCAGATATTAAGTGTACAGCTTGATGAGTTTTGACAACTGTATACAACCAAGTAACTGCTAGCCAATCAAAATATAGAAAATTTCCTTGTACCCCTTCCAAGTCAATTCCCACCACCCAGAAGTAACCAGTTTCTGATATCTATCACAACAGATTAGTTGTGTTTGTTATATAATTTCACATACATGGAAATCTACAGTGTTTACTCTTTTGTGTATAACTTCTTCCACTTTTCATAATGGTTTTGAGGGTCATCCACATTGTTGCATATATTAGTAGTTCATTCCTTTTTATTGCTGAGTAGTGTGTTATTGGATGAATATAACACAAATTGTTTTTCAACCTCCTGCTAATGAATTTTTGAGTTGCTGTTGTTTTTTCATATTATGAATAAGGCTCTTGCCCAAGTCTCTTTGTAGACATGTTTTTCATCTCTTGGATAAACACCTAAGAGTGGAATCTCTGGGTCATAGGGAAAATATAGGTCTAACTTTAAAAGAAGTTGCCAGTTTTTCAAAGTAGTTGTCAGTTTTTACACCTCTACCATTAGTGTATGAACATTCCAGTTGCTCCACATCCTTGCCTCTACCACGTGTGAGATGGTATCTCTTTATGGTTTTGTCTCTTAATTATCGATGTTGAGCACCTTTTCGAGTGCTTATTGGCCACTCATGTATCTTCTTTCATCAAGTGTCTGTTCAAGTCTTTTGCCCATTTTTTATTGTGTTATTTGTTTTCTTATTACTGAGTTATAGGAGTTCTTTATACATTCTTGGTACAAGTCCTTTATGAGATATATGTATTGCAAATACTTTCTCCATTTTGAGTCTTGTCATTTTCTTAACAGTATCTTTTGATGGGTAGAAATTTTAATTAAGTCTACATTGTGAACTTTTTTTCTCTTAAAATGTCCACGTTTTGCATCCAACACTAACATACCATAGTATCCTCCCCCAGCAAAGGCGGCTCCCTCAACCGCCTAACAGCCTGGCTGGCTTACTCCTATGAAGGCATATTGACCCTTGTTACTCAGCATAACAGAACGTACTAAAAATGTGTAATTTCGGGCTACACCCCAAATTGGCTGGATCAAAATCTACTCTTTAACAAGAACCCAGGTGGCTGGTAAGCACATTAAAGTTTGAGGAGCATTAGTCTGTGTAAAAGTCCAACATCTCACCATTAGCCTAAAACCCCATTGTGAGTTTCCTCCATCAATGCCGTAAAGAGATTCCACTAAATACACAGTGCTCAAATAACTTTTTAACCTCTAACCTTTTTAACATTAGGGTAAAATAATTTATCAGCATGGCACGGGTGGATTTTCATGTTCATTTGTTTTCAGTCATCAGTATTTAGTTCAACTCCAGATACTCTACTGCAGCCAGGGACTCTAAGTAGAACAGCTGGATTTGTTTATATATTTTAGAAAACCTGTTTCTTGCCTCTCCTGAGAGACCATTGAGTCAAGCAATGCCTTTTTCCCACCATCCGGTTAGCTCCTGTGCTAATTCATTTTGTCGCTGCTCTGAAAAAGCTTCATTTGAAACTCATAATCTGGTTGAGCAATTGCTTTCTTTCCCTCTGTGTTCTTGGTTATTCTCAGAGGGACTTACTGAAAAATACACTTTTTGCCCATGAATTTGCCCAACCATCTTTAAGACACGTCATTGTAGGTGAACAACTAATTTATGCAACACCACGTTCTGCATAGAAAAGGACTCTAATTGCGCCATATTAAACCACACTGACACCTGCACTTGAAGACATTCAAATGGATATAGTGCTATGTGAGGCAGTTATTCTACTAGAGCATTTGTTGATCACTGCATGAAACCCACACTTGCATTCGTTTATTCCATTGTGCTTCCCAAATGAAGGTTGATAGAGCCTGAATAACCCTTCAGATCTTGAACAAGGTTGCCATATTTTTCGTGGGCAGTGAAATCAATAACTAAAGAATGTGCATAGTTGGTCAGGGAAACCTGGGCTGCAAGCCAAGTTCTTTTGCTCACTGACTGTGTGAACTTGGGCAAATTACTTAGACTCTCTGAGTCTCAGTTTCCCTCATACATGACATGGTGATAAATGAAATGTGAGGTTCAAATTAAATAATGTTAAGAAAACATTTTGACAGTTTTCCTGGCCCATAGTAAGCATTCAATAAATGCATGCTCTAATCATTATTTCGTAGAGCACAGCTAGCCTGGTCTGATGCTTAGAATCCTTACCTTTTTCCAGCCTGGGAGTGAAGGTTGCCTTTTATGTACTCTGTATGTGTGCATGTATGTATGTGAGCGTGCACGTGTGCACACATACATGTGTGTACATGTTTGAATTGGGGCTACCGAAGAGAGACTTGAAAAGCTATGGACGACTGGTGTGGGTTAGAATAGGCAAATCAAAAGTTTTCAAACTTTTGTCAATCGTTTCTAAAATATCTTCACAAGTTATCTATTGTGTCATGCTTTGTTAGAACCTCATCGCATAGAGCGATAGCAGCTATATACACTAAAAAACACAGAATTAAATAGCTTATATAGGAATTATTATTTTGTAGCCTTACTTACTCATCACACATTCAATTTTTAAGTATTTGAACACAAACTGTGGGCACAAGTGCTCTGGGATAGGACAGTTGCTTCAAATGCCCCTGCTCATTAGGCCAGCTGAGAGACTAAGGATGGATTCAGAATTCGCCATCTCTACCTACTAAAAGAAATGTCACAACATTTTTGAATTTGCTGTATCAGAAATCCTGGGAGATTTCTTGACATAGGCTAGAAAGGTGATAATTAAGCATGTGAAGAATTTTCTCCTTGCTAGGAAAAGGTTTTAAAAAAATGAGAGTGACTGTTGGGTTAGATAGTATTCCACATGAAGAATTGATTGGCAAAAGCGCAGAAAGAGTTTTCATTTTCTGATACCAGCTCTCTGAGCCGGGCTTATTTGTAAGGTTCCTTAAGTTCGGCTGACTCTTGGTAGGGACTGAAGGGCCTGTTGCAGACTGCTTCGTTTGGAATCGTGGGCAAGCACGTAAATGCAGAAACACAGAAAGGCAGTGGACTTCTTACTGCTGTTTATTAGGACAGTGAAAAGTCAGAGACTGAAGTTCTTCGTGGTGGGCTTCCTGAGTTAAGAAGGCCGCAGAGCCTCCCTACCTATCTCCTCCTCCCTCACCCCTCAGCCGGGTTAGGGTGTGTTGAATGAGGTACCTGCCTATTGGGATTTTATGTGAGCATAAATTAGTGAGCTTCTACTGCAAAGGTAACAGCTTGATAGGCAATCAGCTTAATAGCTAAAGGTTACTCTTAAATATTACATTGCACATTTATTTTTATGTCCACCTTGCAAAAGTGCTTACCAAGGAGGGGTATGCCAGAAAGCACTATTGATTCGAGAGCCCTCTGCTGCACTGTGGTGTGTACTCTCATTAGGCCAGCATCTGCGATGTGAAGGACTCTTCCTGCACCAGGAACTATGTGAAAATGGCCAGGAAACTGGTGTGTTGATGACATCACGCTCTCACTCCTGCGTTTCCACTGTTGAGTGCAAACACCCTTGGCCTTTGCTTGTGTTGTTCTTGGGAACTCTGAGGCCACTGGGCAGTGCAGGGACGCTTATCAGCCTGAATTCTCTCAGCATTCCGCAGCTACCTTGCCTTCCTCATGCCACGCTCTCCTACTGTCCACAATTGCCTCTTGCTCTCTTACTGGTCACTGGGACTCTGGATGGAGGTGCACACGCTTCAGCGCGTTTAAAGCCAGCTGATACAGTGAAAGAAACTGTAAAGGGAGACAGACTTGGGTTCCACTCTGGACTCCGGCCCTCACTAGCTGTGTGCCCTTGGGCTAGTGACTTCATGTCTCAGCCTCACTCTTCTGATCTACGAAATCAAGATAACAAGAGCTCATTTATAGAGATGACAAGAGAATGAAATGAAAGAATGTGTCTAACAATTGGCACAATGCCTGGTACATAGTAGCCCCTTGGCAAATATTACTCTTTACCTTTTGCTTAGCATGAAGCAATCCCCATGGCCCTCCAGGATCCCCCAGAGGCCCCAGGTTCTCTCTGCTCCCCTGACCCATTCACAGACTGAAATGTGTACATGCCATCTGTCTTCTTCCCCTGACTCTGCTCAGGGCCTTCCTGCTAAGATCTCCCCTCTCAGTCATGACCCCCTATTCCTCTTCTATCAGTATTCCAAGGGTTTACAGAAATTAAGAGCATCCCCTGTTCTCACAATGGTTGAGGACCCTTGGCCTGGCCTGTAGCATCCAGAGATTAATCTTTTCCTTTACCTGGAGCCCTCTTTAATGGGACCGATGCCTTTGGTATCTTGACAACTGGTTTAAGCCTGGCTTTAGCCAGCAGATCCTTGATTCTAGCTGAGCTGGTAATGGAAGGGGGAGAGACACTAACTTACAGCTTCCACCGGACTCTGACCAAATGCCTCAAGGACTGGCCATAGCCAAGACCCAGCTCTAAGGCAGGCAGAGGCACTGGGCTTTATTTCACTCACTCCGCAACTCTGTGAGCTTGAACTTGGCAAAGGCATGGCTAGTGACAATGTCAGCCTCATGAGACTTCATGGAGGGAAGAGCAGAACTTTTAGTAGCAGTTGTCAGTTTTCTGATGCCTAAGCTCGTGGAGCCCTGATGTTTACACTGCAGTCTGGGCTGCTTGTGCCTGAAAAACCTGAATGTCTCCAAGCTTCCCAGAGCTTCACAGAGCTAGGAGGCAGCAAAAGCATCCTTTGACTTTACTGAATTCCTTGGCTGTGTCTACATAAACATAAAGCAAGTGATAGAAAGAGGAACCAGTCTAGTCAAATTAGCTCTTTGGAAGACAATCCAGCTGGTTTAGGTCAGAACTAGAGGGACTTCCTCAGAGGTAGCTTTTTCGAAGCAACAGGCTAAAATATCATATATTCTTACAAAGCAGACTGGTACATTGGAAGACAGGTGGGTGTGGAACTACCTACCCGATCATGCAATGTGGTGATGAGTTGCCAAACCCCAAGTCACTTTGTTCTCCTATGTAGTATACTTACAGAATACTTTCCTGTAATAATTATCTGATCTCTTTGGCCTTTCTAACTACAATCTGTGTTACCAATTTCAGGAGATAAGGAAAGAAGCTGCTTTACCCTTCTTATCCTCCGTGACGTATTTTTGATATTCTGATTTCAGCAGAGAATGAGCAAACAAGGCAGGGTACTAGCTCTGTGCCCTCCAGCAAGTCTTTCCACCTCGCAGGCTCGGCTTCCTCATCACAGAACGTATGCAATTATATATGTTGACTAAATGGATGAATAAATGAATATAAATGGGGATAATAATAACACTCAGCTTATAGCAGTTTTGTGGAGAGTAAATGAGAAGCTCCGTGCATTTATGTTCCTGGCACATAGCAGCAAGAGGTACAGTAGGTGTCAGCTCCTTCTCTCTCCCCTGCACACACATAGCCCCACCACCTTGCAGGCAGCCCTGTTCAGATCGCTGTAGCAAATATTTCGTTTCGGGCTGTCTTCCTTCAGCACCTCTCGAGACTGCCTTCCATGCAGCTGCTGTGCGCATGCTGACGGTAGGTGACTCAGGGACAGTGTTGTTAACAGGGTGATGGAAACCGCCACAAAAGAAGAGGATAGTCTGAAGGCAGAAATAACTACTGTGAGCGCAAGTGCCCATTGATCATTGTTCTCAGCAAGCTGAAAAGGTGCACTTTGGGGCTTCCCTGGTGGCGCAGTGGTTGAGAGTCCGCCTGCCGATGCGGGGGACGCGGGTTCGTGCCCCGGTCCGGGAAGATCCCACATGCCGCGGAGCGGCTGGGCCCGTGAGCCATGGCCGCTGAGCCTGCGCGTCCGGAGCCTGTGCTCCGCAACAGGAGAGGCCACAGCAGTGAGAGGCCCGCGTACCGCAAAAAAAAAAAAAAAAAAAAAAAAAAGTGCACTTTGGCTCATTGGAAGTTTTGCTGAAACTAAATTTCTTAGAATATTTCAAGATTCTTAGTCATTTAGATACTTTGCCAAAGCAGAGAAATCCCAGCAGGAAACAAACCTGATAGTTTACACGCAGTACCGGAGGGCATGAACTAGGCTTCAGATTTCTTTGAGAGCTGATGCGTGCTCAGTGGTGTACGAAGGAAATGGGGGATATGGGGTTAGCTGCTGTCGCCACTGAAGACCCTCGTGGCCCACCCCATGTCAATGAAATGTTGCTCTCTTTGTGGTCTCATCCTCCTGGCCTTAGCAGCTTTTTCTCGACATGCTCCTTTTTGACCCTTTCTATGTCATATCTGATATTTTTATCCTCTTCTTCCCTTTCCCGCTTGTGAACTCACTTCTTACAGGTTGTTGATTTTCCCCCTCTATCACATTGTCCATTCTCCTGTGCTGGACGTGGCCTTCAATTTGATCTGCCAGATTATCCCAGATATCTCATCAAATTTCAAGTTTGCAGCTAGAAAGGATATCATTCAAGAAAATAAAACTGCCCAAGAATTAGAGTTGCATTAAAACAAATGGGCTTTCTAGATAGGTTGTGAGATCCCCTTCACAGGAGGTATGCAAGCAGTGGCTCACTGGCCCACTGATGTAGACATAGAGGGAAGGTTTTAATATCTGATGGGTCTCAAGAATTCTGAGATTCTATAAACCTTAGCAAGACCAACCTTCTCATTTTACAAATGAAAAAATTAAAGTTAGAGGTTTAAGGAGATGCATTCAGTACATAAACAGGGATAAGAGCCCAGATTTCCTGACCTGTAGTCCAGGGCTTTTCTCACTATAACATACTGGTGTCCTAATCCCACATTTGGTCTGACTTTCCCTGAAAAGTTCTCCTGGATTAGATGCATTTTGGCCTAAGTTGCACTCTACCTCAAGTATAACACCTTATCTTCCAAAAACATTTCACCACCACCATGACCCCCACTCACACACCCATAATGTGAGGGAGGGGCATTAAAATTTTTATTAAGAAATGTCTTTGCGCCAAGCTATTGGATGTACCATTGCCAATTAAAATAATCAAATTTGGAAGAGGTATCTAGGAAGTTAGGTTAATACCCTTCCCTTTCAGGTGCTGTCCATGCCTTCCTTCTTGGTTACTTACGGCTACTTAGACACAAAGACATAACTGAACCTTTAGGTTGGCCCTGCTAAGTTCAGCATTACACAGGATGAAGAAAACTAGAGTCTTGCCTTTGGGGAGCTGAGATTCTTGTTGGGAAGATAGCACACATGTGAGAAAAATACTTGAGGACAATTACAAGTAACATGGTAGCAAGTATGCGATCATATGCTTCTAACTGAAACTGTAGGTAAGAGCTTAGGGTACATGAAGGGGAAAGATTAGGGCTATTTTTCCATCGATTTGTTTTTCACAGTAATTGCTCTACCATCATCATCATCAACAAACAACATTGACGTGTGCCTGCCCTGCTGGAAGGGGAAAAGAGGAGGCATTCATGTCAGGATGGAGGTCAAGGCCACGCACGTATCAGGCAGCAAGTGCTTCAAGGCCAAGAATGTTCAGGTACATAGGTGGGCAGAGGAGGTGGTGAAAGCAGAGATCCCCAAGGGCCTGAAGAGAAAGGGGGGACTTTCCTGCAGAATGCTGGTCTCAAGCTGCTTCTTAAGGAATAGCTAGGAAACAGAGAAGTACAGTGTATGTCAGGTGAGAGAAACTATCGAGAAAGGTTTAGTTTACTATGAGGTTGTAGAAGATAACATTGAAGAAGGAGGCGCCCAACTGTGAAAAACCACAAAGGACACATTAAATAAGGAGTTTGTGCTTTATCCTATAGCCACTAGAATACAACTGAGGATTTTGAAAGGAAGAGGAGAGGGGTAAACTTTACAAAAAGTCTTTTAGAAGGATTCATTTGACTTCCAGGTGTGGGCTGTTAGTTGTAGTGATAGTGGGGGAACGATCACTTAGATGTGCATATGGAGTCAAAGCCTAGAGCTATGGATTTCACGAAGAAATGGGTAAAACCAGAGCCCTTCTTTTGGTGTGAATACGTATGGAAACCAATACACTACATTTGAAAAACAAAGATCAAAGGAAGTTGTTTACTTAAAATCAATAGGTAAGTCTTTAGTGATTTGAGGTATTTCACCTCTTCTTCCAGTTTCATGTTTTAAAGGGAATGTAAGAACAAGGTGAATATTGATTTCTTCTTTTAATTATGCATGAGTAAAAGTATCTTATATTACTGTGAATATCTTTTCTTTTTTAAACCTAAATATACCTAAAATACTACTTATTGCTAAATTAACAATTCAACAACATTAAAGTGAATATTTAAAAATAAGCTCTTGTTCCTGATAGTACAACCCTTTTTCTTTCCCATATTCCCTTCCAGACTTAATCCTTATATACAATTTATTTCACATGATTGTCATTACAGTTATTTATGTAACTGTCATTAAAACCTACATATTAAATGAATGTGTTTTAATTGAAAACTCACAAGAATAAACCAAAATGTTACAGAGTTTAAAATAAAATGCTGTGTTGACACAATTTTTTTATGGTTCCCCAGCTTCTCTCTAAACTACACCTAAAGTCATGCAAGATGTTAAAAGGCCCACTCATGTTTAAAAACCTGAGACTTGGCATCCCAAGAACATACAGTGTTGATATTTTTAGGATCATTATACTTTTCATAAAGATATAAAATGGGCTTTAAGATCTGGAGCTAATAGTGGCAATACTTATTTAATTTTTCCAATAATAACAGCAGTTGCATCGTTTGTATGTCTATCAATTGCCAGGCACAGGCGCTAAGCGATTTACATACTTTAATGATCTCACTAATTCCCTACAGCATCCTAATGGGGTAGGTATTATCCTCATTTTACATGAAAGGGAACTGATGCTAGAAAGATTAGTGACTTAGACAAGATCACAAAGTTCAAAATAGCGAAGGGGGATTTCAGATTTAAGTTGGCCTCATTCCTGTGTCTGAACTCTTAACTGGCTCTCAAGATAATATTTTCAATTTTAACAGGAAAGGAGCAATTTTTGTTCCTCTTATTTAGTGCCTCAGTCCCAGCTCCCATGTAACTTTTTGTTTCAGCAGTAGCAACGCTACGGAATCCTTGATCAGAGCCGTAAGCGGAGTGTGACCAACCCTGTGGCTGACACTAAAGGCATGAATCCCAGGGGAAGTGGGCACATTGAGAAACTGCCCTGACCAAGCCTTTGGAGGATGCTACCTAGTAGGAAATTGCTTCTTCCTCCAATGATATGGAGCCCAGGTTCTGAGCTGCTGGGAATCACTTACATAATCCATGTGTTCTCATATTTCCATATTATAATACCTGTACGAGGTAGGAGATGGGGTAGGTATGTGACTAAGCACAAATCCATCCCATTAGTCTTTTGACAAATATTCTTTGAGTACCTACTCTATGTCTGCCATCACGTTTGATCAACTCTTGTCACTCTCATTTGTGTTTGCACAAATGTCTTCTGTTTCTTTTATTGGAGCTTCAGTTAATCCTTTCATCTTACTTTTTGCTTATTTTTCTCCACTGTATATTTGAGGAAACAGAAACTTCCGTGGTAGTTTCTTGTAGGCAGTCCGGGCTAGCCATGCCAGGCACTCTCTGGTCACTTTCCTGATGGAGTACTGCCTGAGGAAAAGTCTTCCGAACACTCACTATTAGTGCTTTGGGTGGGGCAGGGCCCAGGTCCAGCCTCCTGGGCATGCAACCCATGTAGTCAGAGGGCTGTGCTTAGAAGGGCCCCAGACTTGGTTGAATGCTCTGCTGTTGCTGTCTTGAAATGCTTAATGATTTTTGAACAAGGAGCCCTGCACTTTCATTTTGCACTTGGCCTCACAAATTATGCAGCTGGTTCTGGATGGGGCCGTGGCGCACTGAAGCCAAAGGGAGCTGTGCTCACATACACAATCTTTCCCAGCCTCGCCTAGATCCCCTTATTGGATTGCAGGTGGATGTGAAGATGCATGGCCAATTCACCTCACTAAATGGTAGTCTGCTCTCCAATAACCAGGGTTAAACATCTTTCAGTTATATTTTGAAAATTGCTCTGCAGTCAGACATCCTCTAGGTATAGAATGGTAGAGCCAGAAAAGTGGCTTACCCTTAGCTCTGCCACTTGCAAGATGATCTTAGTCACTTAATGTCTTGGGGCCTCAATTTTCTATCTGTAAAATGGAAATAACAGGGTCTGCCTTACAGACAGGGTGTTTGTGAGACAAATAAGATAATGTATTTGAATATCATTGAGTGCTATTCAAGCTTTGAGATCAGTATAATCGTTTATTCTTTCCAAGGTATATGTACAATAGCTTAGAAGTTTTTCTACTTAACAGAAGTGATTATTTTAAGAAATAACTGTAGGAGTTAGGAAATCCACAAAGAAATAGATCAAAGGAAACATAAAACTTTGCAGAGAATACATGACATTTCTGGTGTTATAAACTACCAAAGTGATTAAATAACCACCATGATATTTTTAAGTTCTTGTTGCAGTTCTCATTACTTTAAATAACAATTAAGATCTCAGGAGCATCATTTCTCAGCTACAAATCTATTGTCTTTCTGCACATTAGCCTAACACTTCAAAAAGTAGAACTGGAAATATTTGGGAAGAATTTGCGACTGTGTGTCTAACTTCCAAATCCCTGTACTCATCTTTCTCCTGTCCTTCCATTTGTTGACAGCTGATATTAAATTCTTGTTGTGGTTGTTTTTAAAAAAGAAAGAAAAATGTTTAAAATAGTTTTTCTCTTGGTAGTGTATATATGTCCATGCCACTCTCTCACTTTGTTCCTTCCCCCTCCCCGTGTCCTCAAATCCATTCTCTACATCTGCATCTTTATTCCTGTCCTGCCCCTAGGTTCTTCAGGACCTTGTTTTATTTTTTTCTCTTAGATTCCATATATATGTGTTAGCAGACGGTATTTGTTTTTCTCTTCCTGACTTACTTCGCTCTGTATGACAGACTCTAGGTCCAGCCACCTCACTACAAACAACTCAATTTCATTTCTTTTTATGGCTGAGTAATATTCCGTTGTATATATGTGCCACATCTTCTTTATCCATTCATCTGTCGATGGACACTTAGGTTGCTTCCATGTACTGGCTATTGTAAATACAGCTGCAATGAACATTGTGGTACATGACTCTTTGAATTATGGTTTTCTCAGGGTATATCCCCAGTAGTGGGATTGCTGGGTCGTATGGTAGTTCTATTTTTAGTTTTCTAAGGAACCTCCATACTGTTCTCCATAGTGGCTGTATCAATTTACATTCCCACCAACAGTGCAAGAGGGTTCCCTTTTCTCCACACCTTCTCCAGCATTTATTGTTTGTAGATTTTTTGATGATGGCCATTCTGACTGGTGAGGTGATACCTCACTGTAGTTTTGATTTGCATTTCTCTAATGATTAGTGATGTTGAACATCCTTTCATGTGTTTGTTGGCAATCTGTATATCTTCTTCTGAGAAATGTCTATTTAGGTTTTCATACACTACCAAATGTAAAATAGATAGCTAGTAGGAAGCAGCCACATAGCACAGAGAGATCAGCTTGGTGCTTTGTGACCACCTAGAGGGGTGGGATAGGGAGGGTGGGAGGGAGACGCAAGAGGGAGGAGGTACGGGGAAATATGTATATGTATAGCTGATTCACTTTGTTATGCAGCAGAAACTATCACACCATTGTAAAGCAATTATACTCCAATAAAGATGTTAAAAATAAAATAAAATAAAATAGTATTTCTCCTGTGTGTCAGAAGATGCTGTTAATTTATTACCTCCCCTCCATTTCCACCCAGCTATAGGCAGTTACCCTGGTATAACTTTTATTAAAAGTTTTTTTTTAAACCAGGGTAAACTATACCCACCAGAACTGCCAGTCTTCTGTCTTGTTATAGTATGAGGTGAAGAGCCTAGCCATTTTTGAAGGTTGTGCTCTTTTTTTTAAATTTATTTTTTCTAAAGTTTAGTTGTTTTATTGACACAATGTTGTGTTAGTTTCTGTTGTACAGCAAAGTGATTCAGTTTTATATATATATATATATGTGTGTGTGTGTTTATATACATATATTTCTATATATATGTGTGTATATGTATTCTTTTTCATATTCTTTTCCATTATGGTTTATCACAGGGTATTGAATATAGTTCCCTGTATTATGCAGTAGGACCTTGTTGTTTATCCATTCCATATATAATAGCTTCCATCTGCTAACCCCAACTTCCCACTCCGTCCCTCCCCCACCTCCCTCCCCCTTGGCAACCACAAGTCTGTTCTCTGTGTCTGTGAGTTTCTTTCTGTTTCATAGTTAGGTTCGTTTGTGTCAATATTTTAGATTCCACATATAAGTGATATCATATGGTATTTGTCTTTCTGTTTCTGACTTAGTATGATAATCTCTAGGTCCATCCATGTTGCTGCAAACGGCATTTCATTCTTTTTATGTCTGAGTAGTATTCCATTGTGTGTGTGTGTGTGTGTGTGTGTGTGTGTGTGTGTGTATACCACATTTGAAGGACGTGCTCGTAAATAAGCTTTCTCTTGTCCTCCATGGCTGTTCTGACAGTTTTCTGGAAAGTTGGCTCATCCACTGATTTATCTAGTGAGTTCATTTGCTACATTTCCAGAGTAAAATGCATAATGTGCATTTCTGATTTACAAGCTGTGCTTTGTATCTATTTCTTCCAATCTAGAATTTGCTTCTTGGTTAAAAACATCATAATTCCAAGTTAGCAGAGAAATAGATGGAGCGTATGCTGCTCCAAAAATTTAGGGAGGGGCTATCTCACAACCACTGCTAGGGCTGTTTCATCCCCAATCAGCTCATTCTAGAGGTGGTCAGCCTGGCCTGATTTGTGCATAAATGACCCCAGCACCCAAGCAGTGCATACCATTTGACCATTAAGATGGTCAAAAGCATCGATCAACCATTTGTGGTGCTGTTTTGCTTATCATATACACATGGCTTCACAGTGTAAAATGTAAAGTTAAAAAGTAATTTTACAGTTCCTTATATTTCATTTCATTTTGTCATGTCACCAAGAGCCATTCATAAAAGAATCTTCATATTCCCATGGCTTAGCCCCTGGTCTTACACAGATCCTGCCTTAGCACTTCGGCTATTTAAAAAAAAAATAGGCAGTAACCCTCCTGGATTAGTGTCCTCTGAGGTGTTTCACTAGATTTGTCAAACTCGCCTTCCCCGTAATACTGCGAGGCTGATAGGTTGGAGGACTTTGGAAGGTGCATATGTGCACAGCCTTAAGCAAAATATACCCTCATTCACAATATTAATGACAAAAGGGAAACAAAATGGAATGATTCCATTTGCCTTCAAGCCAGCAAAGGGACTTTCTTTCTGACCGGCTATGCTCAAGCCCTTGAAATCAAGGCTGCTAATGACAGCGGGACCAGAATTGTGTAAGGTGCTCACAGAGAAGATGCCGCCCACCCAGCCCAGGAGGCTGGCTGCCCAATGTCAAGGACAGAGCAGGTTATGGCTGAAGTACGGGCTCTACCAGCGGCCACTTGGGCCCAAGGCAAGCTGCTTCTCCTCTCCAGGCTCCTTTTTCTGCAGCTGTAAAAGGAGAGTGTTGGGGTCCTCAGAATAAGTGGGTTTTGATAGGGAGATGACAGATAAGAGACTGTAGAGCATCGTGACAAAGAGCATGGGCTCTGTAGCCAGGCTGCCTGGCTCTGCCGTTTAGGGGTTGAGTGGCCTGAGGGAAGTTGCTTAAACACTCTGTGCCTTCAGTTTCTTCCTCCAGAGTAAACAGGAAGTTATAGTGCCTCCTGCACAGCACTGTTAGAAGAGTGAAATGAACTCATACAGGGAAAGACCTTAGCACACAGGACCTGGCACACGGCAAATGCTCAATAAATTGTAGCTATTATTACTGGTGGTGGTCTGCAAGCTAAGAAAGATCCAGAATTTCTGATTAAGATAATGTCTGGTTCCAGAGTCCCAGAAAGCCCAAAATATCAGGCACCCCCCCCCAGTGCCCCTCAGCCACCCCACTGCTGAATACTAAGTCACTCTCCTCTTCACCTAGCTGAGCCATTGTTGACTGGAAGGTTCCCCCCCCCCGCCCCCATCAGCACACACACCACATACACCCTAATGCCCCCATCCCTTCACAGTGCTTTACCCAAACCGAAAGGACATCCACAGGCACCCAGCACACGCAGGTCCACCATATCACACTTCCACACGCACACATCATTCAGAGCATGCTCTCACATACACACACATACACAAAGTCTCTCTCTCTTGCTTGTTCCAGGACCATTAAATGCAATCATGACATTTACAACATGTAGGCTTAGGATAGTGGCCCAAGCCTACGGTGTGTCCCAGGAGGCCGCCTCCCTCGCAGCACTCTGCACCTCGCCTCTGCGCTCCGGCTGGGCTTGCGCTGCCCCTGTGCAGCTAGCCGCCGGGCGCACGACCGCGCCTCGCATTCACTGACCGACTGAGACCGTCGTTACCTGAAGTTCAAAGCCCTTCTCTTTCCAACTCTGTATGGGCCCCAAATAACAGAAGGAGTCCCTTCCTGCATCACGATCACTGCCATAATTGCCGATTCAGAGGTCAGAGCAAAATTACAGCAAGAAAACACCAGTGATCTATTCTCCTTCCTGAGCCTCTCCGCTGCTTCTGTGACCTGTGTAAACTGTAAGTTGTTCTAACAAACAAATCATGTTCTTCCATAGTTTAAGGTCCGGGTACTAATTGTTGGGCCTGAAGAACATAGCATGTTTGGAGCTCTAACTTATTTGGTTAGCTTGAATTCTCTGCAACACTGGTTCAGGGGTCAGGTCAGTCGCTGAGAACAGTGGGAAGCAGGAAAAGCTGCTAGTGATGGAAATTCAGTTTAAGCAAATGAGTTCCCCCTATTCCAGCTGCCACCTTACACAGTGACCATCCCTTCAAGGTTATCGAACCTCTATGGAGCACCCTCTAGCCTCAAATTTTCTTTCACTCTGTTAAGACGCTTTCTCTCCACCGCCCTGTCAGCTGAAGCACTAGAGCAGCAATGCGGGTGTCAGCGTGCTACAGGGAAAGCACCAGGTTCCAGTAGACCACAGTCCTGCTGGGAGACCCTGTGCCAGACATGTCTCCACTTCTCCCTGGGCAGCAGTTCCTCCATTGGCTACGTAAAGGTTATAGGCCATGTTCCTGAACTTCCTCTTTGGTGAACTGTCTGAGATTATCATTTGAGCTGTGCTCACTTATTTCTAAGACCATACAAGGTCATGTCCTAGATTTGAAAAGTACCCCGGACCTAGGAGCTGCCCCTGTACCTGTAGTCGTTCCCTGAACTCCACAGCGTTCACTGATCAGGGCACTGAGTGAGGGAGTGTGGCTTAAAAGCCTTTACCACTTATAATTGTAAAGCCGCTCTGAAGAAATCAGATCTCAACTTCCACAACTAAAGACACCTGAAGGCAGAAGCCAGGACTAAAAAGCCCAAGAGCCAGCACGGTGGGGAGGAAGGGGGTTGTTCTTGCGGTCGGAGGACCCAGCTTCTGGTCCTGCTTTGCCACCCATCTGCTGGGTGACCCATTGATGTCTCCTCTCAGGACCCTTATTTTTCCTTTTTAAAGAGAGTTGGACTAAATGGTCTCTAAGGTCTCTTCCAATTTTGAGATCTGTTTTTTCTCCTAACGCTTTTACATAGAATGTAACCCATTCTAGAGTTACACACTCTGTCCCCAGTCCTGGGCCAGTGTTTGGTTGCTAGGGGAAACAGGCAAGCAGACGTGTATGACAATCCTTCCTGCCCTCACCAGTCACCAAGGGCACGTCCGTCCTCCTGACAGTGTCAGCAGGGTCACCTTTGTGTCTGGACAACAGCATATTCACATTATTTCTTGATTGAATAAGAGCGCCATTGACTACCTGACAGACGAAAAGGCAGTGGGTCCTGCATGACTGCAGTATGCGCTCCCACTGTCAAGGAAACCATTTGATCATGTGAGCTGATAGATGTGGAGGGGCTGTGTAAAATACAAAGTATGGTGGAAACGGGAGCTGTTATGAAAGTAGTAAAACGCTTATCCAGTGTTCCACTGTGGCTAGTTCTTGCCATTTTTGTTGAAATAGGTAATTGATCTCAGCATCTGCGTAACCACAGGAAGATTACCCAGCATGTTGTTTTTATAAGCTCCTTCTTACCTAAGTGAAAGAAAAAAAAATTATCTAGCCTTTTTATTCCTGGGGCACTGAATTCAATTTTAGTCAAGGTTTTAGACCTTCCTTAATAAGAAAATGCCAGCTTTTCTAGCCTGTAATCTGGTTATCTAATATCTTGCTAAAGTGATTAAAACTGATTAAAATGAGGAGGGAACGCTCTTTTAAAAAAAGAAAGGAAAAAGAAAATGATTGGATTTCTATGCCTTAGGTTGCACTTAAGGAAAGATTGAATTAACTTGATCTTGACTGAATAAAGGACACTCTAAACAAGTCTAAATGTATTCCAGGTCTGAACGTTGTTTTCTGGAATGCTTCAGCACAAAATGCCACTGTCACTTTTATTTCATAAGCACAGATATCTTTTAATACATAGATAATGTACTTTATAGAGGCTCTTCAAGAGCATTCACACATGCATAGATATTTATTTACAACTGTTTTTGCCAGACCAAAATAGAAAAGGCTTAGTTGACTTTCAAGCACTTGCATTTTCCAATTTGAAGACGAGAATTATGACTGCAGAGTACCTCATTTACATAACCAAGAGGTGGCAGTGTTACATCCATTATGTATTCACTGCACCAAGTATCACTGAACAGTAAAAAAGTGCAACGTGTAAATAAAAATATGTAACAAATATTTCTGTCCTTTTTAAATGGCTGCTTCAGTGATAGCCACTAAAAACATTCATTAAAGTGTGATGTTTCCTTGTAAACAGCAATCCCCCCTCTCCCCCCAAAGAATCAAAGCTAGGAACCACAATTTATTACCACCAGTGAGTTTATGGCAGCTCTGGGAATCCATACACATCCCCTTCAGTAATCACTTGTTTTCTGGTAAAACATTCACCTCCTTCCCAAATATAGATAAAAATCAACGTAAAAAAAGCAATCACAAGATTCCCCAAAGTAAGAACTTCTATGTAAAAAGCAATTTAGGAAAAAAAGTCAAAGAGTTGAATACAAACAGCATCCTACACACTGATTATTATCACAGAAAAATAACTATTTGAAATCAAACCCTTTTGGTGACCTCCCAAGGTTGTTTTGAGCATCTGCTAAATTATGCCTTGTGACTTGGGTTACAGTCCAATAAAATTTTACCTAAGCTACCTGAATCTGTTCTGTTTTATTTTGGGTTTTCTATTTCCAACCAGTCTAGGAGATTGAAAAACAACAGCAGCCAAAGCAAAGGAACATTTAAAAACTGGAACTGTTGGGCCACCAGTTTCCTATAAGACTGCTCTTGGTGAAAATCAATACCGTAAATGTATCTGAGCAGTCAGGAATGGATATTTGGAATAGTAGTTCTTAGAAAAGCAGTTTAAATAGAAACTGAGTACTTTACATCTGGCCTTATAGAAAGTTAGGCAGCTCAAACTTTCTGTCACTCATAGGAAAATACATTATTTATTGGCCGCACCTAGCGGCATGTGGGATCTTAGTTTCCTGACCGGGAATCGAGCCCGTGCCCTGTGCATTGGAAGCGTGGAGTCTCAATCACTGGACCGCCAGGGAAGTCCCCCAAAATATGTTATTTTAAACCATGAACTACATAATGCAACATCTCTAAATGAACACCATCCCCTAGAACTAAACCATTTGAATATTTGGAAATATTTTTATGTTATTTAGATACTTCCTCTACCTATTAGCCCACATCCAGAGTGTTTGTTGTACAGGTTCTAAAAGTTACCTAAAAACAAGTAAAGGGCATTTAGAACATTAGTATCTGACACATACCGAAATATTACGAGCTTTCAATTTCTAAAAGAAATATTCTATGGAGGAGTCATGAGACTGGCAGTTCCGACTGATTGTGGGCATGTGAATATTTTAGATCTGTCCTTTTTATTTCTTCTTCTGTATTTCATTTTAAGTCAGAAATTGTGGTTGCGATGGAGAGTACTGAATATTTTTTTTACATATGGCACAAACAGCAAACATTCAATGTGTAGACTGAGAACCTAGTCTGGGAAAATTCGATCTGTGGACAGGATTCAAAGAGCACGTTACGTAGCGAGGATTATGTAGTAGGATGGTAGAGAGGAACAGTATTGTGCCAATAGCCACATGAGTGGATCACATACTCCCTTCCAATAACTTCAAAGTGGGCAAGGGTTTCAATTTCTGAAAAGGGCTGGGGGAGTCAATTTAATTCTTACAGTCGCCCCTAAGAAATCTTCCAGTTTCATCACTTTGTGGAATAATTTCTAGTCTCAATTTCATTCTTAATCAAATTGATGCATTATGTTATTTCCTCCAGCATGAAAATAACAGTGTATTTTAATGTTTTAATTGAATTTATATTCTCATCCTGTGTATGAATTCTGTGGTTGTGTCATGATATTTGATGTCTCATCAATCAGGGACTGATGAGACTATCACCTTCCTCTGTATACAGATACTCCTGTCGTGCACTGAGATTCTCCCCACATACCCACCATGCCTCTATTTTTCCTCCTCACTAAGAGATTTCTTATTCTGAGGAAAGATATAGGTTGGTCAAGAAAAGGAGGAATAAACAAGAATAATATCAACATTTATTCATTTGTTTACAGCATGTCAGGTACTCTGCTAAGGGCTTTACACTGATTATTCTACATGATCCTCACAAGGCCGTTTCAGGTAGATACTGTTATTATCCCTATTTGAAAAATGAGAACACTGAGACTCAGAGATGTGAACTGACTTGCCTAAAGTCACACAGCTGGTAAATGCCAAAGATACAACACAGTGCCACTTAAAGGAGGCACCACCACCACCAATAACTTCCATTTACTGAATTGCATTATGTGTTGGGCACCATGCTAAGCATTTTACAAGCATCAGTTCGTTTAATCCTCACAAACTTTATGAAGCAGGGGCTAACATCATCTCTACTTTATAGATAAGCAAATGGAGGCACAAAAGTTATGTAACCTGCATAAGGGCAGATATCCTGTAACCTGGGATTCAAGCCCAGCTCTCTCTTGACTCCAAAACTCTTTAATGTCCTGCTCTAAAATAGACAGAACTGAAGGTGAAGGTGGGCTCCAAGGATGACTCACCTTATGAAAGCACATTCAGATAATCCTGGAGCTGTCCAAAGATGTGAAATCCGACTTTATGCTTCTGATTGGTAGCTCCCCTTCAAAAGCAGAGCCAGGGGCTCTTTCTGCACACACACTCACATTTCCCTTTCACTCAATACAGTGTTTGGGTCTGTCCCGTAAGTAGGAGTCAATCCAGAAAGAAACATGCTGATATCAACCTTCTGACTGAGAAAAAAATCTTTTTTTTAATTAAAAAAAACATTTGGGGGGGCTGCATTGTGTCTTCCTTGCTGCGCGCAGGCTTTCTCTAGTTGCAGAGAGCAGGGGCTACTCTTCGTTGCGGTACGCAGGCTTCTCATTGCGGTGGTTTCTCTTGTTGCGGAGCACAGGCTCTAGGCGCTCAGGCTTCAGTAGTTGCAGCATGCAGGCTCAGTAGTTGTGGCTCACAGGCTCTAGAATGCAGGCTCAGTAGTTGTGGCGCACAGGCTCAGTAGTTGTGGCTCGCGGGCTCTAGAGCACAGCCTTAGTAGTTGTGGCCTGTGGGCTTAGTCGCTCCGAGGCATGTGGGATCTTCCCAGACCAGGGCTTGAACCTGTGTCCCGTGCATTGGCAGGCAGATTCTTAACCACTGCACCACCATGGAAGTCCCCAGAAAAAAATCTTAATTGACCAGTTTCATCAAAAGAGTTGAAGATCTTGCCCATATAGATACCACTTACAGATGCAAGTGATTCCTTGCCAACACTTATACCACCAAAGCATCATGGATGGAACAGATCCCTTTGGATTTCACAGATCCTTTAAAGAGTGGTGCTGGTTGAAGAGGGAGGGGACTCTGGCCCTGAATATTTGCATTTGAAGGGACAAATCATTGAACAGTAAGGTATAAGAGATCCAAAGAAATGAATTAGAAATGGTAGAATTTCATACACATTTTATGGACTACAGTGCAAACCTAGGACTACAGAGCATTCTTATTCTCAGAAAGAAAGCTTCTTGGCACTAATGCACCAGGAAACAGAGCTATCTACAAAAGACCACAATTTTTAAAAAAACTTTCTTTTACTTTGTACCAAAAAAATGATTTCTATCTTAGTCTCCAAAGATTAAAAAAGCTCATGTGCAAAGATAGAGACATCTATGTCTTGAATTATTAAAGTTGTCCGTCCCTATTTTTAAAAAGTTAAATTAATGTGCAGTCCTGGATGTCTGAGCCTCACTTCCATTTGCAGGAGGCAGCAGGAAGGATGCTGGATCCCTCTCTCCATTTCTTTGTTAAGTAATGAACAATCTGAAAAGATGAGTTATTTGTAATCAACCCATCCACTTAAAAAAAAAGGGCATGTCTAAGAGAAATCCAATCATCATCAGTTGAGTTTGGGTTCAGTGGCAGGCTTGTCTTTGGAAAGCTAAGTATTAAATCTTATCTGTTGGTTTGTGCATCAGAAATTTATTGCAGGCTAGTCCACTGGGCTTTGCCTTGTGCGATGCAGTATGTTGCTGGTATATATAATGAAAGAGCTCGGTGGTACTCTCTTACATCAGAGGTTTTCTGTTTAAGCATTGTGCATAAATATGGGTAATTTCAACCAGAGTAAATACCATGAAGATATAACTTCAAGTCAAAGCTCTGTCTCTCTGACCTTGGACAAATTACTTAACCTCTCATGCTTTAGTTTTCTCTTGTGTAAAATACGATGTTTGATGCATTCATCCCACAGGTGTTTTGGGTATCTATTGTATGCTCAACGCTAAGGTTGTCATGGTAAACAAGACAAACCCCTTGCCTTCACATTGGTTATAGTCTAAGTGGAGAGACATCCAATAAATGTATAAACAAATAATATAATGTATAATTTCACAGAGTAGTATGTTCTGTGAGAAATAAAGCAGAATGAAGGAATGGAGGAGGATGGGTAGGATGGATGGACTGTCTTTTTGGTAGAATATTTCACAAAAGCTTCTTTGAAGTAGAGACTTCTGAGCAGAGACCTGAATGAAAGAAAGAATCCAGCCATGCAAAAATTTAGGGGAAGAGCTTTCCAGGCAGAAAGAGACAGCACAAAAACTCTAAGGCAAGTTGCTTAACATGTTGGAGGTACCGGCTGGAACACAGGAAAGAAAATTGAGAGCAGTAGGAGATACGGCAAGATCATAGAGCGCTTTCTAGGCCATTGTGACTTCGGGTTTTATTCGAAGTCTGACGGGCAGTTACTGGGAGTTTAAGCAAGGAAGTGACTTGATCTGACTTACATTTTTAAAAAGAGAATTCTGTCTGCTCTGCAGAGAATAGACTATAAGGGGGCAAGGGTGGAAACAGAGAGCACTTGGAAACTATTAGAATAATCCAGGCCAGAAATGACAGTGGCTTAGATCCTGATTGTCTTGAGCAGAGGTGGCGAGAAATGGTCAGGTGTGGGACATTATCTTGGAGGCAGAGCCAACAGAATTTCTTCATAGATTAGGTTTGATCTGTGAGGGCAAGAGAGGTGCCAAGGATGATTCTGAAGTTTTAGGCCTGATCAACTGAAAAGTTCAAATTGATATCAGCTGGGATAGGGAAGACTGAGGGGACGGTTTGGGGCCTTCAGAAGTTCTTATGGACGTGTGAAGTCTGACATTCCTATGAGATACTTAAGTGAAGATGTCGAGTCAGCTATTGAATATATGTGTCTGGAACTTAGCAATCATGGAAAGGAAAGGGAAATAAAACTTGTATTGGAATGAAACTTTCAAAAAGACCTTGAGGGATAGACATGTGATTGTCATTTTTTTTTTTTCATTCCAAGTTATTTAAGGAATTCCTTAGAACCTGATCCCATTCAGTTAAAAAACGAAGATGGAGGAGGAGATTACGCCAATAAGTGGCTGACAGTATTCATTAGTTCTGGAAGTTCTGGCTCTCGCCAAGATTCTCTGTATTCTCAAATGGTATTTAGAGTAAAAGAGAAACAGAATTTGACCTAAGGCGAAGTAAATACTGACTGCCATCTCAAGGGTTTATCTGGCAGGCATGGTAAAAGCAAACGATGGCCAGTGTGCCAAAGAGAGAAAGGGCTCCAGTCACCGGGTACAGAGTCTGTAATCATCACCCACAGACATTTAGGTCAGGAAAGGGAGCTCTCAGCTTGGAAAACAACCTACAGTGTGGATTTTAGCCTACATACACTCACATGCGTGCACACACACACACATTCACACAACCTTTATGCAGCCTAATACCTAAAGACCAACTCCAGATAATGTTCTTCATGGAGAGAGCAGTCAGCAGATGCATAAACTCTGTTTGTTGACATATTTATTCCCAGGGCTGATTGTGTTAATTTCCAAACACTCTTGCCTTGATGAGAGCTAGTGGGGAGGAAAAGGAAACAAACTCTGTGGCATTGTATAATTATATCCACAGTTAAAATTTTCTTTTTGTTTCTCATCAAGATGCAAGGCTTACCCTATATCACTGTGCACTGACAGCTCTAATAGAAGAAAAAATAAAGCAAACAATTAGCCTTGGGGAAAAGATGAACTAATGCACAATTCATGAATTTGCTACTCATTCAACCTGCTGTGATTCTAACAGAGTTGAGGAAATATAACAGTGAGTGATTTTGAACAATTTTGACTTACTCTTCTGAAAAAACACTTGGTGTTGGGATTATTTAAAATGTGACTTCTTCTTATGGATTATATGCAGAATACTCTTTCTCTGAGAGAGATTGTTTCATAATATAATTTGGTACAACCTTTCTAAGTAAGCCTGGGATGAGAATCAGGGCAGCTTTATTACTGACCGCAAAGCACCCTTCGATGGCATATGGTTTCACAGACATGGGTTCCATCTGCAGTAGTCAGAACTCTAGGTAGATTCCAACCCAAGCCAGCTTATGCAAAATGAGAAGTTACTGGTTTAGGTTACCAAGTATAGAAGAAGGAGGGGTATAGCTGGTTGTCAACAATAACTGGAGCCAGGAACTTCCCTATCCCCTAAAAGAGCTCTTTTTCTCCATTGTCAGTTTCTATATCAGTTTTATTCTTTCAGGTTAGCTTTTAAAATACTAGGGAAGAGAGACCTTCAAGATGGCAGAGGAGTAGGACGTGGAGATCACCTTCCTCCCCACAGATACACCAGAAATACATCTACACGTGGAACAACTCCTACAGAACACCTACTGAACACTGGCAGAGACCTCAGACCTCCCAAAAAGCAAGAAACTCCCCACGTACCTAGGTAGGGCAAAAGAAAAAAGAATAAACAGAGACAGAAGAATAGGGAGGGGACCTGCACCAGTGGGAGGGAGCTGTGAAGGAGGAAAGGTTTCCACACACTAGAAGCCCCTTCGCGGGCGGAGACTGCGGGTGGCGGAGGGGGGAAGCTTCGGAGCCGTGGAGGGGAGCGCAGCAACAGGGGTGTGGGGGGCAAAGCGGAGAGATTCCCGCACAGAGGATCGGTGCCGACCGGCACTCACCAGCCCGAGAGGCTTGTCTGCTCCCCCGCCGGGGTGGGCGGGACTGGGAGCTGAGGCTCGGGCTTCGGTAGGAGCGCAGGGAGAGGACTGGGGTTGGCGGCGTGAACACAGCCTGAAGCGGTTAGTGCACCACGCCTAGCTGGGAGGGAGTCCGGGGAAAAGTCTGGACCTGCCTAAGAGGCAAGAGAACATTGTGTTGGGATGCGCGAGGACAGGGGATACAGAGCACTGCCTAAAGGAGCTCCAGAGATGGACGCGAGCCGCGGCTATCAGCGTGGACCCCAGAGACGGGCATGAGACGCTAAGGCTGCTGCTGCTGCCACCAAGAAGCCTGTGTGCGAGCACAGGTCACTCTCCACACCTCCCTTCCGGGGAGCCTGTGCAGCCCGCCACTGCCAGGGTCCTGGGATCCAGGGACAACTCCCCCAGGAGAACGCATGGCGGGCCTCAGGCTGGTGCAACGCCACGCTGGCCTCTGCCGCCGCAGGCTCGCCCCGCACTCCGTGCCCCTCCCTCCCCCCCGCCCTGAGTGAGCCAGAGCCCCCGAAACAGCGGCTCCTTTAACCCCGTCCTGTCTGAGCGAAGAACAGACGCCCTCAGGTCACCTACACTCAGAGGCGGGGCCAAATCCAAAGCTGAGCCCCGGGAGCTGTGAGAACAAAGAAGAGGAAGGGTAATCTCTCCCAGCAGCCGCAGAAGCAGCGGATTAAAGCGCCACAATCAACTTGATGTACCCTGCGTCTGTGGAACACCTGAATAGACAAGGAATCATCCCAAATTGAGGCGGTGGACTTTGGGAGCAACTGTAGACTTGGGGTTTGCTTTCTGCATCTAACTTGTTTCTGGTTTTATGTTTGTCTTAGTTTAGTATTTAGAGCTTATTATCATTGGTAGATTTGTTTATTGATTTGGTTGCTCACTTCCTTTTTTTAAAAAATATAGATATATATATTTTTTTGCTTTTTCTCTTTTTTTGAGTGTGTATGTGTATGCTTCTCTTGTGATTGTGATTTTGTCTGTATAGCTTTGCTTTTACCATTTGTCCAAGCGTTCTGTCCATCCTTTTTTTTTCTTTTTTCTTTTTAGTGTAATTTTTAGTGCTTGTTATGATTTGGTGGATTTGTGTTTTGGTTTGGTTGCTCTCTTCTTTCTTTCTTTCTTTTTTTCTTTTTGTATTACTTTTCAATTTTTTTATTTTTTAATAACTTTATTTTATTTTATTTTTCTCTCTTTTTTTTCTCCCTTTCTTCTGGGCCATGTGGCTGACAGTGTCTTGGAGCTCTGGGCAAGTGTCAGGCCTGAGCCTCTGTGGTGGGACAGCTGAGTTCAGGACATTGGTTCACCACAGACCTCCCAGCTCCACGTAATATCAAACAGCAAAAATCTCCCAGAGATCTCCATCTCAATGCTAAGACCCAGCTCCACTCAACGACCAGCAAGCTACAGTGCTGGACACCCTATGCCAAACAACTAGCAAGACAGGAACACAAACCCACCCATTAGCAGAGAGGCTGCCCAAAATCATAACAAGGTCACAGAAACCCCCAAACACACCACCAGACGTGGAACTGCCCACCAGAAAGACAAGATCCAGCCTCATCCACCAGAACACATGCACCAGTCCGCTCCACCAGGAAACCTACACAACCCACTGAACCAACCTTAGCCACTGGGAGCAGACACCAAAAACAATGGGAACTATGAACCTGCGACTTGCAAAAAAAAGACTCCAAACACAGTAAGTTAAACAAAATGAGAAGACAAAGAAACACACAGCAGATGAAAGGGCAAGGCAAAAACCCACCAGGCCTAACAAATGAACAGGAAATAGGCAGTCTACCTGAAAAAGAATTCAGAGTACTGAGAGTAAAGATGATCCAAAATCTTGGAAACAGAATAGAGAAAATACAAGAAACGTTTAACAAGGACCTAGAAGAACTAAAGAGCAAACAAACAATAATGAACAACACAATAAATGAAGTTAAAAATTCTCTAGAAGGAATCAATAGCAGAATAACTGAGGCAGAAGAACATATAAGTGACCTGAAAGATAAAACAGTGGAAGTAACTACCACAGAGCAGAATAAAGAAAAAAGAATTGAGGACACTCTCAGAGACCTCTGGGACAACATTATGCACCAACATTCGAATTATAGTGGTCCCAGAAGAAGAAGAGAAAAAGAAAGGGACTGAGAAAATATTTGAAGAGATTATAGTTGAAAACTTCCCTAATATTGGAAAGGAAATAGTCAATCAAGTCCAGGAAGCGCAGAGAGTCCCATACAGGATAAATCCAAAGGGAAACATGCGAAGACACATATTAAGCAAACTATCAAAAATTAAATACAAAGAACAAATATTAAAAGCAGCAAGGGAAAAACAACAAATGATATACACAGGAATCCCCATAAGGTTAACAGCTGATCTTTCAGCAGAAAGTCTGCAAGCCAGAAAGGAGTGGCAGGACATATTTAAAGTGATGAAAGGGAAAAATCTACAACCAAGATTTCTCTACCTAGCAAGCATCTCATTCAGATTTGATGGAAAAATTAAAACCTTTACAGACAAGCAAAAACTAAGACAATTCAGCACCACCAAACCAGCTTTACAACAAATGCTAAAGGAACTTCTCTAGGCAGGAAACACAAGATAGGGGAAAGACCTAAATAACAAACCGAAAACAATTAAGAAAATTGTAATATGAACACACATATTGATAATTACCTTAAAGGTAAATGGATTAAATGCTCCAACCAAAAGACATCGATTGGCTGAATAGGAACAAAAACAAGACCTGTATATATGCTGTCTACAAGAGACCCACTTCAGACCTAAGGACACATAAAGACTGAAAGTGAGGGGATGGAAAAAGATATTCCATGCAAATGGAAATCAAAGGAAAGCTGGAGTAGTAATTCTCATATCAGATAAAATAGACTTTAAAATTAAGACTGTTAGAAGAGACAAAGAAAGACACTACATAATGATCAAGGGATCAATCCAAGAAGAAGACATAACAATTGTAAATATTTATGCACCCAACATAGAAGCACCTCAATACATAAGGCAAATGCTAACAGCCATAAAAGGGGAAATTGACAGTAACACAATAATAGGGGACTTTACCACCCCACTTTCACCAATGGACAGATCATCCAAAATGAAAATAAATAAGGAAACACAAGCTTTAAATGATACATTAAACAAGATGGACTTAATTGATATTTATAGGACATTCACTCCAAAAACAACAGAATACACTTTCTTTTCAAGTGCTCATGGAACATTCTCCAGGATAGACCATAGCTTGGGTCACAAATGAAGCCTTGGTAAATTTAGCAATATTGAAATCGTTATCAAGTATCGTTTCCGACCACAACACTATGAGACTAGATATCAATTACAGGAAAAATACTGTAAAAAATACAAACACATGGAGGCTAAACACTACTAAATAACGAAGAGATCACTGAAGAAATCAAAGAGGAAAGCAAAAAATACCTAGAAACAAATGACAATGAAAACACGATGACCCAAAAGCTATGGGATGCTGCAAAAGCAGTTCTAAGAGGGAAGTTTGTAGCAATACAATCCTACCTCAAGAATCAAGAAAAATCTCAAATTAACAACCTAGCCTTACTCCTAAAGCAATTAGAGAGAGAAGAAAAAAAGACCCCAAAGTTAGCAGAAGGAAAGAAATCATAAAGATCAGATCAGAAATAAATGTAAAAGAAATGAAAGAAACAATAGCAAAGACCAATAAAACTAAAAGCTGGCTCTTTGAGAAGCTAAACAAAATTGATAAACCACTGCCAGACTCATCAAGAAAAAAATGGGAGAAGACTCAAGTCAACAGAATTAGAAATGAAAACGGAGAAATAATAGCTGACACTGCAGAAATACAAAGGATCATCAGAGATTGCTACAAGCAACTATATGCCAATAAAATGGACAACCTGGAGAAATGGACAAATTCTTAGAAAAGCACAACCTTCTCAGACTGAACCAGGAAGAAATAGAAAATATGAACAGACCAATCACAAGCACTGAAATTGAAACTGAGATTAAAAATCTTCCAACAAACAATAGCCCAGGACCTGCTGGCTTCACTGGCGAATTCTATCAAACATTTAGAGAAGAGCTAACACCTATCTTTCTCAAACTCTTCCAAAATATGACAGAGGGAGGAACACTCCCAAACTCATTCTATGAGGCCACCATCACCCTGATACCAAAAGAAGACAAAGCTGTCACAAAAAACAGAAAACTGCAGGCCAATATCACTGATGAATATAGATGCAAAAATCCTCAACAAAATACTGGACAACTACATGTAGCAGAATGCAGTTAGAACCCTTCATAACACCATACACAAAAATAAACTCAGAATGGATTAAAGACCTAAATGTAAGGCCAAACACTATCAAACTCTTAGGGGAAAACATAGGCAGAACACTCTATGACATAAATCACAGCAAGATCCTTTTTGACCCACCTCCTAGAGAAATGGAAATAAAAATAAACAAATGGGACCTAATGAAACTTAAAAGTTTTTGCACAGCAAAGGAAACCATAAACACGGCAAAAAGACAACCCTCAGAATGGGAGAAAATATTTGCTAATGAAGCCACTGACAAAGGATTAATCTCCAAAATTTAAAAGCAACTCATGCAGCTCAGTATCAAAAAAACAAACAACCCAATCCAAAAGTGGGCAGAAGACCTAAAAAGACATTTCTCTGAAGAAGATATACAGATGGCCAAGAAGCACATGAAAGGATGCTCAACATCGCTAATCATTAGAGAAATGCAAATCAAAACTACAATGAGATATCATCTCACACCGGTCAGAATGGCTATCATCCAAAAATCTACAAACAATAAATGCTGGAGAGGGTGTGGAGAAAAGGGAACCCTCTTGCACTGTTGGTGGGAATGTAAATTGATACAGCCACTATGGAGAACTGTATGGAGGTTCCTTAAAAAACTAAAAATAGAACTAAGTATCATACGACCCAGCAATCCCACTACTGGGCATATACCCTGAGAAAACCATAAATCAAAAAGAATCATGTAACACAATGTTCATTGCAGCTCTATTTACAATAGCCAGTACATGGAAGCAACCTAAGTGTCCATCGACAGATGAATGGATAAAGAAGATGAGGCACATGTATACAATGGAATATTACTTAGCCATAAAAAGAAACGAAATTGAGTTATTTGTAGTGAGGTGGATGGACCTAGAGACTGTCATACACAGTGAAGTAAGTCAGAAAGAGAAAAACAAATACTGTATGCTAACACATATATATAGAATCTAAAAAAAAAAAAGGTTCTGAAGAACCTAGGGGCAGACGTAGAGAATGGACTTGAGGACACTGGGAGGGGGAAGGGTAAGCTTGATTGAAGTGAGAGAGTGGCAAGTACTTATATATGCTACCAATTGTAAAATAGATAGCTAGTGGGAAGCAGCCACATAGCACAGGGAGATCAGCTCGGTGCCTTGTGACCACCTGGAGGGGTGGGATAGAGAGAGTGGGAGGGAGATGCAAGAGGGAGGGGATATGGGGATATATGTATATGTATAGCCGATGCACTTTGTTATAAAGCAGAAACTAACACAGCACTGTAAAGCAATTATACTTCAATAAAGATGTTAAAAAAATAAGGATAAAGACAAAAACAAATAATACTAGGGAAGAGATCTTATTGATCCAGTTTGTGTTAAGTTCCCATTCTTACACCAGTGAATAGTCCCTTGAGAGCTACCTCTGGGAAATACAAAACTATCCATGCCCCCGCAAAGCTTTCCAAAGCCCTTTTCTGAAGTGGTTTCTGGGTGTCTGCCAGCCACATAGCATTACCTGGACTAAGACCAGGAGAAGTAGTTACTACCTGCCTAGAGTTTGGACCTATTCATTTCTCAGACAAGATCAATGGAAAATCAAATGAAAGAAAAGGAAAGAATTCACAACCGTATTTTATCTCCCCAATAAATCAAATGGATTTAATTTTGCCGGACTCCCTTCTAGGGCATGAGCACCCAAGTTGGGGTTGAGGGGAATTCATTTGTCAGCCTTTTTTTTTTCTTCTTTCTGAAAGCAGTCGAGAACTAGACACAGGAACCAGGTGGAACTCATATCTTGGTAGTTGGTAAAGATGGATTGGAAGAAGCATTTTGGACTGGTTGCCGAAGTGCATGTTCCATATTACTCCCTCTCCAGTCTATATCATGGGATTTACATATGGGGAGAGTTGGGCATTTCCCCAGTTACCCACACAGAAGGTCATGGCCTGGATGAGCAGGGGGCAGAGGGACAATGAAGAGGGAGACTTGCAGTCTTACCTGTGGAAGCTAGGTCCTGAGCCCCGATCCAGCTCTCTTTACCATATATGGGAGCAGGGTTAGGGAGTAGAGCAAGTGCCCCCAAAGAGAGCAAGCAATAAACATATGTTTGCATGTATCCAGTGACACCTTCCCTATCTCGTTAATCAGATAAATCATTTTTCCTCCCTAGGAGAGGAAAATGTGACACATAAAGAGAAGGCCTTAAAATGTCACTTTGATACTACTTCCTCCTGGGGAGTGGAGCAAAACTTCTGTCATGGGAATATGAGGACAGGGGAATTGGGTTCCGGCCAACATAATATTATAACCATGATTATACTGTAGTTATATTCTTTATACTTTTTTCAGTTTTTATGTCTTAAGCTTTTTCTGTGTTATGTACATTATCTTCCAAATCATAATTATAATGACCGCATAATGTCTCATCATTTAGATCGGGGTCCCCAGACCCCGGGGTGGGACCAGTACTGTTAGGAAGCGGGCTGCACAGCAGGAGCGGAGCGGCGGACGAGCCAGCGAAGCTTCATCTGCCGCTCCCCATCGCTCGCATTATCGCCTGAACCATCCCCCACCGTCCCCCGCCTCAGTCCGTGGAAAAATTATCTTCCACGAAACCGGTCCCTGGTGCCATAAAGGTTGGGGACCACTGCTTTAGATGGTTACTGCTTCACCAGATAATTCACCTTTATTAAATATTTAGGTGATTTCCTGTTTTTCTACCCTAGGTACTACTTAAATGGACATTTTTATGACTATAGTTTATTCTCTCCTTTTGGATTCTTTCCTGAGGTTGAATTCTCAGAAGTAAGACTCCTATGCCAAAGGCTATGCATATCCAAATACAAAATGTTCACCCTAACCTACACTGCCACCAGTGATATAGGCATGTGCCAATTTTACCACAACATCATGGATAGCCAATAGCATTTTGGTTTTGACTAGTTTACTGGCCATAAAAAGCACTTCATTAGTGTTCTCTTTTGTATTTCTTTGCTTGCTAGAGGGTTTAAATATTTTCCCATATGCTTGTTTACTAACAACACTTCCTTTTATAAATTGTTCACCTCCATCGCCCACTCATCTATTGAGCTTCTTAATGTTTTTCTTAACAATTTGTATGAGCTTCTTAGATTATATACATCCTAGCCTTTTGTCATGTTTACTTGTAATTTTTTCTCATCGGTTGTTTGCCTTATTATTTTAACCATTTTTATGTGTATGTAGAGGTTTAGAAATTATGGAGTCTACAGCATCCATTTCTCCCTTGTAAATTCTTCCGTGGCTTCGAAGCTAATAATGTTATCAATCTCTTGTTCTGATATCTCTTGGGGGATAGAGTTATTAAAAAAAAAGACATGTCACACTTCGAAAAAAGTTTCATAAGGATCAAAGCAACCTTGAACTCAACCACAGTTTGTAAAGGAATTAGTTAAGCTGCGAGTTGATTTTTCCTTATTCATGCTGAAAAAGACTTTTTCTCTTTAAGCAACCAGATATGGATCACAGCGGGAAGTATTAACGTCTAACACTTTCCGGAGAGCACAAACCTTCTGTTATTCCATTCACATAAAATACCGGTTGACAGATGGTATTTGCCAGAAAATAGGGGAGAAAAGCATTCAATCAGAGATTTATAAATTGAAAATTCTCTCAAGAAAAGTACCTGTCTATTTGGTTGGATATTAAAGAGATAATAAGTCCGGGGTTAGTGTAGGAAAATGAAAAGATAGGATGAAAGGAATTTCGATCCTAAGCCTGGTTCAATTCTTAACTAGCTATGTGACTTTCATCAGCTATTTACCCTCTCTGGGCCTAAGTTTTCTCATAGATTTAATAAGGAAATTGGACTGGAAAATTTATTAAATTCCTTTTGGTGCTGGCATTCTATTCTTCTTCATTCATTCTTTCATTCATTCAACAAATACATCTTGAGCCCATAATATGTAGCAGGCACTCTGCTGGTTGCTAGGAATGCAACGTTAAATAAGAAAGAGTCCCCATATTCATTGACCTCTAGTAGGGAAGAGAGAAAACATTGACGTGTCATGTGGTCAGTTCTAGAATGGTGGTGGAAAGCTAAGGGAGCAGAGCAGAGGAACATCTCATCCTCATGCCTGTCTCAGCACAAGCTGGGCTGTCAAGGGGAAGATTTCTGGGGGAGGTGACACAAAACTGAACCTTAAAGATGAATCGGATTTCATTAAGGAGAGAAGAGATGTGGGCCTATGAGGCAGTCTATGCAGAGGAATCAGTAGGAGCAAAGACTGAAAAGCATAAAATGGCAGAAGCGGGCAGAGAACTACAAGTTCTGATGTTACAGGAGCTTGGAGTTTGAGGCACAGAGACAAAGCCAGAAGACAGGGCTCAGCTCATGGAGGACCCCTTGTATTAGGCTAAGAAATCTGGAATTTATTCTCGAAGAAATGGAGAGCCATCCTAGGACTTCAGGCATGAGGATACCATGGTCAGATTTGTATGCTGGCAGAAGCAGGCAGGTAATCTACTGAAAAGCTATTGTCATAATCTAGGTATGACCCCATGGCTTAAATGAGAAGAGTAAGGGTGGCTGCATATAGTTGTTCAGGTTTTTCACTGCACAAGGGTGCTTGGCTGAGGGGGCAAATGGGAGCTGAAATCTAGTCTGTGTTCCAGTTGGCAAGTACCTCAGTGAGAGGTGTCGCCCTCCTGGAGAAAGAGACACTGTTCTAATTCACACAAAGAAGTCATGAGAGCTAGCATTGACCCCGAGGGTAGCAGTCATAGATATGGAATAGATTTGAGAAATATTTAGGATGGATGTAGGCAGGACTTTAAAAAATTACTATTAATATTAAAGAATCTAATTATTTGGTATTTTTAAAATATCCTATTAGGTGGCATTGATCTTTCCCCTCATTAAATTGGCAAACATAAGTTCTGAACTATATCAAAATCAAGTTTATTTAAGAAAAACTACTAGAGTTAACAGAAATTATCAGTCCAGATATTTCCCCCACCTGTGTGGCATACAAGTGCTGTCCCATGGGCTGGGCTATGAAAGATGGAGAATAATAACTCTTATGACTATAGTGCTTCATGGTCTCTTGGTATATTTATTTATTATATTGCTTTTGATTTTCACACAAATCTTCTAAGGAAGGCAGAGCAAATGGCCTTATTCCATTTTTGTAAATGAATAAACTTAAGATCAGAAAAGCTAAGGGACTTGGCTATGGTCACACACACAGAGACTCAGATACAAGATTAGAACCCAGCTTCCCAGGCTGTGAGGCCAGTGCTGGTCATTTCTTCACACCAACTGGCATCCATGACTACCCTGCCTATTATAATCTCACTGCTAGACTAGTCTGAGAGACACCATGGCTGAAAATTCCTATGTTAACTTTCAATAATCATCATGCAGAAATTATACTGGTACTTAGAGTTCATTAGTTAAGACTGTTTATTCAACTAGACAAAAATACTCAATGTCATTCCCATTAGAGTAATGAAGCTGACAGAATTGGAGGAGCCATCCTTTCTCTGGCGTTCTTTCCAGCATCTGGGCCTTTGGTTCCCATATTAATTATTGGGTGCTGCATAAAAAATTACCCCAAGCCTTAGTGACTTAAAACAACAAAGAATTATTTATTATCTCTCGTGGTTCCTGTGGATCAAGAATTTAGACAGACCACTGTGCAAATAACTTACCTCTGCTCCACGGTACCTGGGGCCTCAGTTGGAAGAAAGGCAGACTGCTCACTCACCCACATGTGCAGTGGTTGGTGCTGGCTGTAAGTTGATGGCTAAGCTGGGATGCACAGCCAGAACGTACCATGTAGCCTGGGCTTACAAAGTGGTGGCTGAGTTCCAGAGAGCTAGAGAGAAAGGGGTGGGGGTGGGGGGGAAGCTGAAGGAGAGGGATTGAGAGAGATTGATTTATTGTAAGAAATTGGCTTACACAGTTATAGAGGCTGACAAGTCCCATGATATTCAGTCAGCAAGCTGGAAACCCAGGAGAGCCAGCGATGCAATTCTAGTCCAAGTCTGAAAGCCTGAGAAGCAGGATAGACGACGTAAGTTTCAGTCCAAAAACCAGTGGCTTAAGACCCAAGAAGAATTAATGTTTCAGTTCAAGTCTGAAGGCAGGAAAATACTGATGTCCCAGCTCAGCGGTCAGGCAAGAGGAATCCCCTTTCACTCATAGAAGAGTCAGCTTTTTTGTTTTATTCAGGCTTTTCAACTAATAAAATGAGGCTCACCCACATCATGGAGGGCGATCTACTTCACTCAGTTTACTGATTCAAACGTCAGTCTCACCTATAAATACCCTTGCGGACGTGCCTAGAGTAATGTTTGACCAAATATCTGGGCACCTCGTGGCCCACTCAAGTTGACACGTAAAATTAACCATCACAGTAGATATGTCATAAATATTTATGAAATGGATAAATGGATTCAACAAAGTCGTCAGTATCTACTCTGTGCCAACCTCTGTAGTAGGTGTTGGGGATACTGTAAGACACAGTCCCTGCCCTCACGGGTCTCACAATTTAGTGGGAAGGGCAAACATGCCAGAGAAATGGACTGTGGTGAGGGCTTTGGTCACGGTAAGCCGCAGGTGCTCTGGAAGTGCAAAGAATGTAAGCTCCTCTCTCAAATTCTGTGATGAGGGGAGAATAAAGAAGGTTGTCACAGAGGAGTTAGCCTATGGTCATAATCCTGAAGTAGAAGTAAGTAAGCCAATGGGAACAGGAGCAAGGGGGAGGAAATAGCATTCCTGGAAGCCAGAAAAGAAGGTGCAACGGTCTAATGAAGTAATTTTGGGTGACTCTATTAGTGAGGTTTCTCCAGAGAAACAGAATCAATAGGGTGTTTGTGTATTTCTCCCTCCCCCACCCCCTCTCTAATAGAGAGACAGAGACAGAGAAAGAGAGACAGAAAGACAGAGAGAGAGAGAGAGATTAAGGAATTGGCCCACACAATTGTGGAGGCTGGCAAGTCCAAATCTGCAGGGTAGGCCAGCAGGCTGGAGACCCAGGGGAGAGTTGGTGCTGCGGTTCGAGTCTGAAGGGTGTCTGCTGGCAGAATTCCTTCTTGCTCAGGGGAGGTCAGTCTTTTCTATTCAGGCATTCAAGTGATTGGATGAGCACCCCTATGCTATGGAGGGTAATCTGCTTTTCTCAAAATCTACTCATTTAAATGTTAATCTCGTCTTTAACAACTTTCAAAGAAACATCTGGAAAAATGTTTTACCAAATATCTGTGTACCACAGCCTAGCCAAGTTGACATACAAAATTAACCTTTACAGCTGTTAAACGTGGTTGAGTATGCCGAGAGCAGAACTCATGTGGAAAGAGATGAAACTAAAGAGGCAAATAAGGTCCAAATCCTTAAGGATCTGATAAGTCAAGCAAGGAACTGAAGATTTTACCCTCAGGGCAATGAATAGCTATGGAAGGGACAGATTTTCATTTTAGATGAATTTTTCTGATGGTAGAATTTTAATTGGAGAGTGTAGAGCATGGAGAACTAACAACAGGAAGACCAAAGAGGAGAAAATTACCACAGTTCCAACAAGAGACAATGGTAGCCAGGACTAGGGAGGTGATGGAGATGGAGATAAATGATTGTAATCTGGAGATAATTTGGAGGTAAAAGTCCTAGGAATTGGTCAGGGATCTGCTGGATTAGGGAGGGAGAAAGAGCCTAGGATGGCACTCAGTTTGCTGGTTGGGGCCCTGGGTATATAGAGATTTCAATTCCTAACATGAAGAAGAGAACAGGAGGAAGAGGTGTGAGAGAAATGAGGAAGGGTTCATTTTGGTACACGTTGAGTTTGAGATACTGTGAGATCCCGGGTAGGGTCATGATGGAATGGAGATAGGCAGGAATATCCCCCTATCCTTTCTAAAGCAGCGAAAGGTGTCTTGAATCTACTATGATTCATCTGCCCTTTTCTCTTCAATAGGGAAATACATTCATCATAAATTCCTTATAATGTTTCTCTGATCTAACGATTATCACCCTCCTCTCCGGATTCACTGTGGACGCCATCTAGAATGACGCAGTGGAGCTGCACACACCAGCAACAGTAACAAAAATTCCTGAATCTCCTTGAGGTTTTTAGATTAAAACAATAGAGTGTGTGTGTGTGTGTGTGTGTGTGTGTGTGTGTGTGTGTGTGTGTGTGTGTGTTTTGGCACTAGATTCCAAGCCATTCCTATTGTCTCCAGAGTTCTGGCAACTTATTTGACTTAGATGATGTCAAGTAAACTCCTGCAGTACCTCCTAAGTTGTCCTTCTACATTTTTATCCATACAGAAGCCAGTGGATCCTTTTTAAATGTAAGGTCATGTTACTCCTCTGCTCAAAGCCCTCCCATGACTCCCCATTTCATTCTGAGTAAAAACCAAAACCAAAACCCTAATAATGACCCAGAAAGTCCTACAGGATCTGTCCCCTGGCGATTTCTCTGACCTTCTTCCATCCTTATTCTCAGCACCTCTGCTCTAGCCACAGTGATTTCCCCGCTGCTTCACAAATGCACCAGTACACTTCTATCTTCGGCCTGAAATGTGTCTGCCAAATACCGACATAAACCCTTTCAGTCTGTACTCCAACATCACCTCCTCTATGAGGCCCTCCTTGGTCATCCTAAATAAATCTTGCGTAAGTATGCCAAATGCAACACCTGCCCCTCTCCCCCACCCCACACACATGCAGATTCAGACATTTCTCTATGTAAGGAGAGTTGCCTGGCAAAAATGAATGTCATTTTACAAAAGGTCTCCTGGGATAAGGCAGTGTGGTGTGCTGGGAATGGGGTAATCCATGGAAGGAGGATGAAGTCAGCTTCCTTTGGGGGCACAGGTGGCCTGGTCCTGCCTAGACCGTACGCCCACTTCTAACAGCTTTCTCCTGTTTTCCTAACACTCCACTGTACTTCCCTAACATTGCCTTCTCCCATTAAAATGGCATGTCTTCAGTTTTGTCCCCAGCTCCAGGTTCTCTGTGTTGACCTTCAGAAGAAAGGAGCCCTGACCCAGCTATGTGAGTCAATGGCACTGTCCTAGAAGTAGTCAGGCCCACGGGACCACCAGTGCCTCTTCTCTCTCCCTGAGCCTTAGTGTCTTACATCTCTCCTCTGTACTGCAATAATCACGTTTTGGTACATTTACAGTTATTCTTCAAACAAGGACATAAGCTATCCTTCAAGAGAGGGGCTTAAAATCTCCCTGAAATGATGAATGGTTGTCTTGGCTCAGAAGCCATGTGAGGGCTGTACCGGCAGAGGGCGCCATCTCGGATCTAGATCTCACCATCTCAGGAGTCTATGTCTTATTTCCCATTTGAGCCTCTGGAAGTAAATGTTCTATTCTCAAGTCGTAGAGAATATGATTATGCTCTTTACTGGACATTTATGTTCCCAGCCAACAACTTATTAGATATGCTAGTGAAAAAAATGGGGGTTGGGGGGCTGCTGTGAGGAGTAGGCCAAAGGGACAGAATGTCCTGAAACACTGCATTTGCTTTAGGCTCTATTCCTGTCATGCCTCCCGCATCACTGTATCCGCAACCCCATTACGGTCCTCACACCAGTCTAACAAACACACCGTTATAACTGAGGAGCATTTTACTATTGTCTGAAGGCATTAGGAGTTGGCTTAACAACTTGGTTATTATATTCAACAGAGACTATTCAAATTATAAATAATGATTCATCACTAGCTCTTTTCATTTTAGTTTTTCGCCCATGTACGGTATCTCTGCTTGCCAGAATGACAGCTCACTATCAGTGAGCTAACACGAGTAGAGAAAGAAAATACCCAAAAGAGAAAATGAAACTAGCTGAGAAGTTCAACATACATCCTTCTATGCTGAGTCTGATCTTGGAAGAGAGGAGAACACTTTCAGTGAGAGTTGGAAATCTAGGACAATGTGTCTCTAAGAAATGGAAATTGCAAACCCTGTAGCTAGTTTGTTTCTCCAAACTGGGAAGCTATTTTATGCCCCTGCAGCTTCCCCAGGGGACTCACTGTGCCTAGAGTGTCCTCTCTGGAGTGGCCTCCCTTTCCTTGTCTACCTAGCAAGCATCTACTTTTCTTTCAAGACTCAACTCAAGCCCCACTTCCTCTGGCAAACCCTCCAGTAATATTCAAAGATTGGCTTTATTTTCATGTACCTGTAACAGTTTTACACTTTTCAGTTTGAAATACGTTTATATTTACAAAAGAGTTGCAAAGATAGTACAGTTTCCATAAACCATTCGCTTAGCTTCCTCTAATGTTAACATTTAACATCTCACAGAATCATTACACGTTAATCAAAACTAAGAAATTAACATTGCTACAATCCTACTAACTCAACTATAGAGCTTATGTGAATTTTACCAGTTTTTCCACCGATATCCTTTTTCTCTTCCAGGATCCCACATTGCATTTAGCTGTCAATGTCTCCTTAGTTCTCTACAGTCTCTGACAGTTTCTCACTCTTTCCTTATTTTTAACCTTGACACTTCTGAAGAGTACTGGTCAGATATTATTTTAAATGTCGTGTTTCTCCACTGTAAAGTTATTATCTTTCCTATTCATTAGAAGTGAGTCACTAAGTCCAACCCACACAGAAGAAGAGAGAAATGAAGTTACACCTCCTGGAAGAAAAAACATCAAATAATTTGTGGAGGGCTTCCCTGGTGGCGCAGTGGTTGAGAGTCCGCCTGCCGATGCAGGGGACACGGGTTCGTGCCCCGGTCTGGGGAGATCCCATATGCCGCGGAGCGGTTGGGCCCGTGAGCCATGGCTGCTGAGCCTGCACGTCTGGAGCCTGTGCTCCGCAACGGGAGAGGCCACAGCAGTGAGAGGCCCGCGTACCGCAAAAAAACAAATAATAATAATAATTTGTGGATGTTTGTTAAAACCACCACAGTAACTAATAAATATTTGGAGGAATACTTTGAGGCTGTACAATTATCCCGTTTTGCCTTAAAGTTTCACCTACTGACTTTAGCGTTCATCATATCTTGCCTGCAGTACTTATCACTATAGTGTTCTAAGAGTGATTTTATATTTCTCTCATTCCTCCTGCATTTTAATTGGAATTCTTCTATAAGGAAGATTCGTCCCTTCTTCCCACTAATTTATTCATTTATTTATATCCATGTGGACTTATGGGAGTTGCTTTACACTTCGGGTTATAATTCAATACTATAACAATTTATTTGGTTGCTCAAATTTTCAAGTGTTAGATATAGGAGCAATTTTAGTTGGGTTCTTGTGTGATTTTAACATCACCTGTAATATTGTATTACGACTTGCCTGGGTATGTGTCCATCTCACCCAATTAGACTGTAAATCCTTGAAGACAGAAATGTTGTCTTATTTATGTTTGTGTTCCTAGTGTTGAACACAGTGCCAGACACATAGTAGGTCCTTGATGAAAACCTGTTGAATGCATTAGCAGTCAAGAAATGGGAGTGGGAGAATTTCCTCACTTTATAAAAGAATCACTTCAGTCCCACACAAGCCCGTATGAGGCCAAAGGAAACTTGGATCCGAGCTGTTTGCGAAGAGTTCATCGTTCTTATTTGGACGTCATCTAACACAGTTGTAGACCAATTTGTGGACAGAAGTGCTGCAGCCAAAGAAGAAGGGGTGTTGTTGAATGGGTGAGCGGAGATAAAGTGTCTGAAATAGTGAGAGTGCTCCCAGAATCCTGGCCTCCCAGGTTGGCAGTGTGCTTTGTAAAAGCACTTGGAAGCGGTCTGTTCCCTGACACCCCAGGCAGGAGCCGGAGAGCAGCATAGGTTTGAAAGTAAGGCTGTTCAGGCAATCAGAATGTTTGGCCGAGCAATGTAATGCTTTAAGATAACATCTTCTATATCTCAGCGTTTTTGACATTTATTTTAATTTTTGGTTTATGTTATTCTGGGAGAAAAAGCCAGCAAGTGGCAGAATTTTAGAAAATCTCTGACTTTCACCCATTTTTGTCTTTGGTGAGGACCATCAATCCAAGATTCTTGACGGAAGGCCCAAAGCTCCTGCAGGCAAAGCTGTATGAAACTGTGCCTGGATGTTCTGCCCAGGTATCAGAGAGCTAGAAAAGGCTGCCCTCAGGCAACCATAGCACCTCTGGTCTTTCAATGTCCAGAAGAGGAAGATAACCAATGATCTTTGGGGCAGGGTGAAAACCTTTCTGGTAGCAGAGTTGGCTAAGGCGTCCATCAGACTTGAGTTGGAATCTTTTCAACCTCTTTCTTGCTATATTAACTTGAACAAATCACTTAGCTCTCCAAACCTCAGTTTCTTCATCTGTAAAACGGTGATGATAATAGTGCCAACTGGATAGGTGGGTATAATGATATCGTGGATGTGAAGCCCTAATGGAGTGATTGACTCATAGAAGGTGCTCAAGAATGACACCTGTCATGAATGTATTCCCAAGGCTCCAAACACTAACATTCCCCGAGCACTTCCTCTTGCGCTTTCAGAGTTCTTACCTAGTCTGCGGTAAGTGAATACCTGATGCTGCTCTGTGCTGTCGCAAATGGGAAAACAATTAGCAAGACTTCCTCCTGCAGCCCCCAGGCCCCCAGCCTGTAACCTTACCTTCTAAGCCTTTGATCATGTTTCTAGCTCTCCTCAAAATGGCTCCAAAAAAAGTTTTAAATGGTTACCAGCTTCCAAAGCCTCCAAAGTCAACCCCCTGCTTGTGTTTATTGCCCTCTCTTCAGACCATCCTGTGGCTCTCTTGACAACACACCATGTTCCCGTGGTTTGTTCCAGTAAAAGGAGATGAAGTCTCTTGTGTTTGTCCCTAGGTATTCATGTTGCTTCCTGATCAAGTGTTACAAGCTTTTTTTGTTTTTCAGTAAGACTAGAGATGGGGAAAAATTCACTCCTTGTCAGCCAGAATCCCAGAAAAATCCTCCTGCGTGAGAACTGATCATTGCCTGGAAGGCCTGATTAGAATGCAGCGATTAGTTTGGAATGTTGCCTGACTTCTGAGTAGCACGCACCTAAAAACACAGAGCTCCAGCATGCATCTCAGCTTCGTCTGCAGCCAGGCTTCCCATCAGGCTAATGGAGATGAGTCTTTGAGAACAAGCCTTTAGGGCAGACTCTGGCCAGCACAGCATTGAACATTCTATAAGCTGGCAATAAATAGTAGAAACACGTCATAAGCACCTATAAAAACTATATGGCCTGACCTCATGCAGTGCAAGATATAACTCCTGTAATCAGGAGCTAATTGGCCATTTTTAGGACACTGGTTCCCTGCCATCCATCTCCTGCCTCCAGGACTGTGATTTGATCTGTGCCGTTGAGAAGAAAGTTGGTAACTGGGCAGGATATTTGTCTCTAAATATCTGAGGAGAAACCATAAAAGGAAGAGCTGAAAATTATTCACTGTGGTCAGTGGGGCAAGAAAGAGATTACGAAGCTTAAATTGTGTTTTTCCAAGCATCAGGCTAGCTGCATCATTAATGAAAACAGCATGTAACCAAAGGTGAAACAGAGGGCATTCTTGAGACTCATCATTAAAATAATTTTACTGCCTTATATTTGTAGGCAAGTTAGTCAGGGATAGAAGGCTACGAGCCTCCTTATGAGCCTCCAGAACTGGGGGACAAGGTCAGACAGTGTCATTCTGATTGGGATAATAAGAATTGAAAACGAAATAGATGGGGTTAGCCATCTGTGGAAATCTTTTCAGAAGCAACCAACCCTAAGAGATAACTTGAAAATGTGTTGCTAATGAAATGAAGGCAAGTCCCTAAAATTTCCTCAGGAAGCTGCCAATCAAAATGTCACGCATTTAGGATCTGCTGTGATCTCAGAATTGTTCATTAGATTGGGAGTCAATAACAGCTGGCATCTTACACTTACTTGCTGAGTGACCTTGGGAGAGTTCTTTGACCTCTCTGAGACTCGGTTTCTTCATCTGCAACATGGTAAAGGCTAATACCTACCTGATAGAATTGCTGTATTATATGAAAACGTTCATTAGAAAGTGTTTTGTAAATGATACGAATCCTAAAATATTCGTTTGATGATGATGATGAAAGTGACAGAAATGTAAATGGGTGTGGGATATAGACAAAGGACCACTGCCTTGTATATTTCTTTTAAGTGATTGTGACTAGGACTTTCTGTCTGCTTTAGTAATATCTTAGGATGAAAGTGTCCCCTGCCTATCTCCTTTAACCCTCAAATCGCTACAATTACCAGGATTTGTCCTCCAAAGCCCCCACTCATCTCAGAGTCATTCTTCCCACCTGGAGGCATGTATCTGCCCTTACTTTGCTGAGCATCCCCCTTTCCTTCTTTCCTTTTTCCTACCACTTTTCTTTTGCTTATTACTCTCTCAAATACATACATACATATATATATATATATATATATATATATATATATATATATATATATATATATAAAATAAGTTAAGTCAAAAGTATGTGCCTTTGCTTAGGTCAATAACCTTAGCCTTTGATCTAAAGTCCCCTCATCCCCTAGTGGGGTAGGGACCATATTGGTTGATTTATTTTGTTTGGAATCTAGCTCAGAACTCCCCAAGTATTCCAGAATATTTTGGGGTTAATGGTGCTACAGTCCCAAGGGATCACCAAGTCTCTATACAATATGATATTTTATCATGTCATTCTGCTGTTGATTTCAATTATATACATATCTTCTACCCACGCCTCCATCTCCACCAGTTTTTTTGTAATTTCTGCTCTACTGTTGACATGTCAACATTGTGTTCTACATTGGCTATTCATTGTCAATACACATAATATCATTTGATTGCATTGGAGATAGACTTCTGCAGTGAAAGGAACATTATAGCAAAGAATCAGGAAAACTGGGTTCAAGTACTCAGGCTACCATTAACTGGCTATGTGACCTTGGACAAGTCACTTTATTTGTTGAACCTCAGTTTCCTCATCCATAAAACTGAGATGATCGCTGCTTGGTGTGCTTGTTTTACAAGCCATTGTAAGGATTTCGCACTTATGCTTCTCATAACATCTATTACATTGTGCTTTAACTGTCTGTTTACTTTTCTATGTCCTCCATCAGAGTAACAGTTTCCTGAGAGCAGGACCATCTGTATCCCCAGAATTTGGCAGAAAGCCAGGCACATAGTAGGTTCTCAATGATATTTGTGGAAAGAATGAGCACATGAATAAATAAGGTCATGATTGTGAAAGTGCTCTGCAAATATGAAAACGTGCAAAATTATTTCAAAATGTTCTAGTGAGGCAAGTATTTTAGTATTTGCATACCCATTTTACAGATAGAGAATACTCATAGGGATAAAGTGCACTATCCAGGGTGATACAATGAGTTGGTCAAGGGGAAAAGAAAAGCTCCCTGTCTCTTGACACCTTAACCAGCTCATTTCCCACCATGGTACACTGTCTCTAATTTTGCTATCAGTACTGTTATTCTTTTTTTTTTTTTTTTTTTGCGGTACGCGGGCCTCTCACTGTTGGGGCCTCTCCTGTTGCGGAGCACAGGCTCCGGACGCGCAGGCTCAGCGGCCATGGCTCACGGGCCCAGCCGCTCCGCAGCATGTGGGATCTTCCCGGACCGGGGCACGAACCTGTGTCCCCTGCATTGGCAGGCGGACTCTCAACCACTATGCCACCAGGGAAGCCCAGTACTGTTATTCTTATTGGTTGGAGTTTTCAGGTAGTCTACCTTGGGCTGTGTGGGATGAAGTTGTGGTAGTGCCTAGTTTGGCTTGGACCTTTCAGAGATATTACAGGGTGTAAAAAGTAGTTGGTTGTATATAAATACCATTCTGCAGCTTTGGGGTTTTTTTGTTTGTTTGTTTGTTTTGTGGTACGCGGGCCTCTCACTGTTGTGGCCTCTCCCGTTGCGGAGCACAGGCTCCGGACACACAGCCTCAGCGGCCATGGCTCACGGGCCCAGCCACTCCGCAGCACGTGGGATCCTCCCGGACCGGGGCACGAACCCGTGTCCCCTGCATCGGCAGGCGGACTCTCAACCACTGTGCCACCAGGGAAGCCCCAGTAGCTTTGTTTTTTATCAGTTTGGTTGTAAGGTAATCTCTTAGGCCAGTAAAGTCAGTGCAAAAATACACAACTTTTGAGCAGTCCAGCTCAGTAAGAAACTGGTACCAAAGAAATGGAGTTAAAAATATTCCCAGGAGTGATTATTTGCAGATTATCAGACAATTGACAGGAAGCCAGGCTCTCCTAAAGCTCTTTAAACCACTTTTTTTTCCTCAGGAAATCAAGTAACTCGCCTTTACTTTATTAAGAAATTGTTACCCTAGGATTTTTCCAGCTAGAATGGATGCTAAAGGAGTAGCAATCACCTTTGTGAAACAAGTGTAGGACAGCTTTCAGGAGCCCCGTGATTGCAGTGTGGTGTCTCAGTCAATTACACTGAAATAGCAGCAGCTGTAGAGGCATTGTTACCATAGAAATATAATAAGCATAGCTTATAGAAGTGGACAACTGGACTTAAGCACCCCACACACCTCTATGTGAAGATGGTTCAGACCGTAATTATGCCAACTCATGCCACACACAAATACCCATTTTAATATGTAGAGCACAGTCCCTGGAATCTTCCCTAAATTTCCCTTTTGGGATTGTATACATCCCTTTTGGGATTGTATCAGATATACTGAGTAACCAAACCTAGACGCACTCCAAGAAAACCCTGTGTTTTGATTCAGTTCCACGCTACAATAGTCATCCTTTCTGCTGCACTGTCATCCTCCTGCCCCAAGCAGGCCCTTAACTTTTCCCATCTGGGCTCTTGCAATTACCCCTTAGATGGTCCCTCTGCCCTATTTTTGGATCACCTACAACTCTTCCTTTACATTGTTCCTGGAGTGGTCTCTCTAAATTTCAAATATATGATTGTGTTACTATCCTATGAAAATCCTTTCCAGTGGTTTCCCATAACCTCAGCTGTGTTTCCAAAAATGTATTCTGGGGTTCCATTGTCAAATAAGTTTGAGAAGTGTTTCTGAAAATATCCCTGCTTCTGGGCATTCACTGTGCATTCTGGTGTATTGAGAGCTCTGAGAAGAGTATTATAGGAAAACTGATTTGTTTAATCCCACTGCTTCCATACTTATTTGCCTACAGAATCCTTTTTTGTACCACCTTTATCAATGTGTCCAGAGCACTGATTTACCAATTTGACGCTGAAGACAGCGTCAAAGCAATGTACCACTTTCCAAAAAATGGTTTGGAAATAAGATGTGTTCTCTTTTAGTTACAAGTTACCTAGAAAACCTTGAGTTCTTTTTTTTAAAGCTCATTGACTTGTATATTTTATTAATTCATAAACTTTATTTTATAGAGAAATTTTAGATTCACAGCAAAATTGACTGGCCATCATCATAAAATCTACAAACAATAAATGCTGGAGAGAGTGTGGAGAAAAGGGAACCCTCTTGCACTGTTGGTGGGAATGTAAATTGATACAGCCACTATGGAGAACAGTATGGAGGTTCCTTAAAAAACTAAAAATAGAACTAATATATGACCCAGCAATCCCACTACTGGGCATATACCCTGAGAAAACCATAATTCAAAAAGAGTCATGTACCAAAATGTTCATTGCAGCTCTATTTACAATAGCCAGGAGATGGAAGCAACCTGAATGCCCATCGACAGGCGAATGGATATAGAAGATGTGGCACATATATACAGTGGAATACTACTCAGCCGTAAAAAGGAACGAACTTGGGTCTTTTGTCGAGACCTGGATGCATCTAGAGACTGTCATACAGAGTGAAGTAAGTCAGAAAGAGAAAAATATCGTATATTAATGCATATATGTGGAACTTAGAAAATGGTACAGATGAACCGGTTTGCAGAGCAGAAATTGCGACACAGAAGTAGAGAAAAAACGTATGGACACCAAGGGGCAAAGCGGCGGGGGTGGGGGATGAATTGGGAGATTGGGATTGACATGTATACACTGATGTGTATAAAATGGATGACTAATAAGGAAATAAACATTTAAAAAAAGGCTAATCCTTTCCTATCATCAAGGGTATGATACCAAGAACAGTATTCAAACAGAAGAGATGTGTGCTGAATTTTGAAGGAGGGATAGAAGTTCGCCAGTTGAGAAGTGAAGTACTGGCATTTGCTATGGACTGAATTGTGTCCTCCCCAAATTCATATGTTGAAGCCCTAACTCCCCCCCACAATGTGACTATATTGAAGAGAGGGTCTTTAAGGAGGTGATTAAGGTTAAATAAGGTCAAAAGTATGAAGCCCTAACCCAACAGAACTGGTACCTTAATAAGAAGAGGAAGAGTCAGTCACCAGCACTCTCTCCCACAGAGAGAAGGTGGCTGTCTGCAAGACAGGAAGAGATTCCTCACCAGAACCCAACCATGCTAGTACTTTGATCTCAAACTTCCAGCTTCCAGAACTGTGAGAAATAAATTTCTGTTGTTTAAGCTGCCCTGTCTATGATATTATATAGTCCGTGGCAACTCCACCAGACTAAGGCAGCATCCAAGCAGGGAGAATAGCGACATAAGAAGAGTTTGCATAGAGTAGTAGGGAATGAAGCCAGACTGTGAAAGCCCTTTATATCATGCTAAGAGTTTTCAGAAGCACTAGGCTATAGGATTAAGTCCAATGTGTGTTCTCTTCAGCAGTAGTTATGGTGTTTTGGGAAAAATGTACAAGAAAAGTGAAACCAGTCCGGAAATAGGGCTGGAAACACTGAAAGTTCTGGGAACTGATTTTTTTAAAAAAGCAAGATTGATAAAGGATGATCTGATTTTCAGGAGTGGAATCTTCAGCACCCACATCATTTCTGAACTGAATTATCATAATAAATTCTTAACCATTCTCCCCACATCCAGTCTTGTCCCCTCCCACCTCCGACAACCCAGTTTTTCTTTTGCAGCTAGAGTCATAGATCAGTGGTTCTCAAAATTGAGTGTGCGTCAGAATGGCCAGGAGGGCTTGTTAAAACAGATTGCTGGGCCCACTCCCAGAGGCTCTGCATCAGCAGGTCTAAGTTAGGGCCCGAGAATTTGCACTTCTGAACGCTCCCAGGTGATAACTTTTGCTGCAAAATCTTGGACCATACTTGGAAGGCCAATGATAGACAAATCTGATCAGTCTCTTGCTAAAACTCCTCAATATCTCCTTAGTGCCTCAGGATAAAGTCCTTAATCTGGCTAACAAAGTTCTAGACTGTCTGGCCTTCGTTGTTGTCTTCTGCCTCATATCTCATCCCTTCCCTTATTGAACTGTGTGATGCTCCCTATTCTTGCTTTCCGTTTAATCTTCTATGACTGAGCATGTATTTCTCCATCTGTCTGGAACTCACAATAGAACCCTTCCTCCATCCAACTACTTCATATTTATCTTTAAAAACTTAATATACCTATAACCTACAGGAATCCTCCATTCAACAACTAATCTGAAGGAGATGCCCTTTATCTGTGCTGCTTGAAGCATCCTGTACCAACACCCACTGTTGTACTTACCACGTGGTATTTTAAGAATCTATTTGCGTGTTTGTTTTTCTCCTTTAGAACATAGCATGTTGAAGGACAGGATCTTGTATTTCGTTCATTTATCTGTTTTCCACGTGCCTAGCACAGTGCTTCCACCTACAGTAAGTTCAATTAGTGCAGAATAATTAAGAAATGAGTGCATGGGCTCTGACTTCGGTAAAGACCACAAGTCACTGCTGCAATTTATCTCTTTAACAACCTCGGAGGTAGGTACTAATAGAACAGCCATCGTACAGATGAGGAAACTGAGTCTCAGAAGTCAAGTAGTCTGCCCACAGTCACACAACTAGTGATTGATGAACCATGAGAGGAACCCACATATGTCTGACTCCAAAGTTTGCTCTTTTAACCACTCTCCTATTCCATCCAAATGACTGGCTATATAGAAATCAAACATCCTGTAAGCTGCATCTACTTGCAAACATGTAGGAAGTAGAATGTGCCATTCTGGAAGCCATATATGAGAAGTCATGTCACTGCTAATAGGCCCTTGCAACAGGTCTGAGAGATGCTTCTTTCCACCATCCTTTAATATAGTGTTTGAGGAATATGTGTCCATCCATGAGACTCCACAGCAAATCAAGGGGAAGAGACTCAGCTTACCCTTGTAGGCCATCAAAATCTAATGTGTACACACACACACACACACACACACACACACACACACACACACACACACAGTGGAAATGTTCCACATAGTTTCTGTTGGTCAGAATTGGAGAGAATTGGAGAGAATTCTTGTAGAGAATTGTAGGTGGTTTTTTCCCAGAGCTCTGATTATTGCATTCAGAGAAACCCAGTTTGTGGGTACATTGCCGTTTATATTTGTAAACACCAAATATGTAAAGATGGGCATGAATTTAATCAGACAATCTGTTAGTTTGGGGCAGGAAATAAGTCAGATCTCTGGCTCATTAATTCAATTAAAATATTTCAACTGTAGCATATTATAGCCCCTGGATATATGTAGGCATTTTCTGTAATGCTTAAACACAGCTATTTTAGAAAATAAATTTTATAAATAGTGTTAAGAATTGGCAATGCAAACCTAAGACCACATACTTGAGGAATCTACCACTTCTTTTGGGGATTATGAGCCATTCCATGAGGACTAAAAGAGCATCATGTCAATTTGCCTCTTGCCACCCTCCCACTGCCACCCAACCAACTTATGCAGCAAAGTCAAAGATGGGGGTGAGGGTCAGGAGAACAGGGAGGCCAAATATGTGGTCAGCCCACATTCTGTTTTTCAATATTGTCCCTAACCAGTAAATAGCAACAGCAATTCTGGAACATGTCAAGTAGGAAGCAGGTAGCACTAAAACCCTAGTTCTAGCGAGCACTTTATCACAGTGGCTCTAATTGCCACTCCCCTACTTGGCACTGGTCTGTGAGAAGGTATTCATTTGGGCAGTGGGAAAAGGTAAAATAAGTATACACACACACACACACACACACACAGCTCTCCAGAAGCATACTATGAGACAGTATCTATTGTGAGTGATGTCTAGGCTTAGCACTTTGGGAAGGAAAGGAGAGAAAGCGGGATTATGCAGAGGAAGAAGTTGAACAGCAGGTCCCGCAAAGCCCCAGCCAACCCAGTGAGGAGCTCTGGAGTGCAGATTCCCTGACAGGGGTATCTCTGGTTGGTCTGGAATGTCCAGGCTCTTCTACTCTGACCTTGTTCAGTCATCGTGAGCCACCTCATGTTCGATTTCTCCACTGTCTAATCTTTTCTCCAGCCACCACACGTGCTGGTCTTGGTGGCTTTCCTGATGGCGTAATCTTGACCCTCATGGTATAACCTAAGCCCCTGGTCACCATGTCTTTCTCAGGCTGGGGTTGCTGCTCTTGCACATTGAGAGTTACAGTGGGCAAACAGGGGAGTCGAGAGATGCCCAGGTTGAACACCTGTGTCCCATAAGTGTTCACCCTGTTTGCATTGCGTAGCAACAGCCCTACCTCTTCCTGCTGATTAGAGCGAATGACTCTTGCCAAGATGATAACTTCTGTTCTTGCTTGTGGTCCCAGAACACGAGGAGCCCCAGGTGCTCTACTGGTAGTTGTAGCTTATAATTCAGTGTTACCTCCACTGTGTGCCCTGGTCAAAGCAGGCTTTCTTTGGTGACAAGGACTTCTACTCTAACTCTATTGAGCTCATAGTTCCAGGGACAAGAAACACGAGGTCTCCCATTAGGTGACAGGGAGGAATAGTAAGTGGGGGCATCCTGCTTTTGTATCCATTGTTTCCCAGACTATGTCTTTATCCTATTATGTCACAGAACCATATATAAGTCTTTGATTTTATTCATACACTGCATCCTAAAAAAGGGAATCCCATGCTTTCAGAGTATCGCCTTCAAGGTAGCCCTACAGCTGGGACTTCAGCAGGCCTACTGACATACTATCAGGCTGGCAATTTCTGTGTGATACAATATGTGAAACAACCAGTGGAACTCGTGGTTTGGAGCCTACTCCCATACTCCTTTTCCTGCAAATTGGGCTCTCTTTACTGATGATATGTTATGTGGGATCCTACTTCGGTGGATCCTTTTATAAGCCTTCAGATAGTGGTGCTGGCTGAAGCCCTGCAGACAAGAAAGCTAATCACATACCTGGGATACCTACCTATTTCTGAGAACAAACCACTGCCCTTCTAGGATACAAAGGGACCGAGTGGCCACACTCATGGCCAACTGATATCCTCAAGGAAAGATAGCATATTGGAAGGGCAGTGCTGGCCTCTATTGCTGGCCCGTTGGGCATTTGACACCCGAAGCTACATCAGCCTCGATGAATGGAAGTCCATGATGCTGGGCTCGTGTATAGCCTCAATTTCTGCCTCCGTGTGTCTAGCATGCAGTTTTGGGGTAGCTGATGTCAAAGGTTAGCTAACATCAACTGATCAAGACATCTTAACAATTTGGTGGTTCAGTCCCTCTCCCATAGTAGGTGCTCTCTGGTTAGTGTTAAAGTATGAAATAAAGACCTTCCCAGGTTGTGCCCCCTCTGATGTCTATCCACGTGGCTTTACTCCAGAGTTCCTTCTCCCAGACCTTTCGATCCTTTTTCTTTTCAGGCCCCTACCAGCCAGACAAGCCATTTGCCACTGCTCATGAGCCTGTACATATATTCCAACCCCTAAACACTTCTCCTTCCACAAAAGGTGGACAGTAAGGTGAACCGCCTGAAACTCCACCCGTTGGGAGAATTTTCCCTCATTGTTGTCTTTCCTGGCCTCCCTTGAATGAGATGATAATGCAATTGCTATCCATTTTTGGTTTTATGCTCATCTACCAAGCTGACCCATCTTTAAACCAAGCTTGGGATTTCTCAAAATCAGTTGATCACATGGGACTCCCAATATGGACATAGGCATGGCTGAGGGAGAGGAGATGGTGCAAATGTGGTAGATGACACTGGGATCTGGGCTACTATTTCATTCAGCTTGCTGGTACCCTCTGGTTTTCCTTGCACTCAGTCTCGGATGTAGCACTTCCATCTTATGATGGGTTATTTCTGGGCTCACCAGACCTTACAACTGATTGATCTGACAGAACCCAACTCATAGTGGGGAATTCCAGATGCATGGTCACTTGGTGTCCTGCAGTTAGATAATCTCTCACGCTACCAGTATCCAGTACCATAACAAGAGTTGTTTTTCAAAAGGTCTTAATTCTCTAATGCGTATGGTGTGGCCTTACTCCAGAACTCTAGGGGCTCATGTTATGATTCTCCCTCCAAGCTTTCCACAAACTCAGTGTAACTTCTTCTTCCCCCTCCCCAATATCTGTAAAATCCTAGTCTGCAGAAGTCATACGGCTCAAGCAGCAGGGCTGCTTGTACCTTGACCTGCTGCAAAGCTCCTTCTTGCTCTATGCCCCACTCAAAGCTGATAGCTTTACTTTTTACCTGGTATATGGGCTGGAGCAGTATTGCAAGGTGTGAAATATGCAGCTCGCATAACCTAAAGAGGCACAAATGCTTCTTTCTCTGTGGTGGAGCACGTGCAAAAATTGGCCTTTTCCTTTGATGAGAAGGTCCCAGCACTCTACTGATAGCTGGGCTCCTAAAAACTATAGTGATCTGGCAGACTCCTGAATCTTTTAGCATTTATCTCCTACTTCCTGTGTAGGAAGCATGTGTCTTACCAAGGTCTCCAGCAGCTTCACCATTTCATCCCGCTACAGTCCAATTAGCATGAACTCATTGATTTAAAAGATCAATGTGATATTCTACAGGATGTGCAGATTGTCCAGATTCCTTCAGATTACTTTATATCCAAGGGTCAGACATTTTTCATAACCCAAGGGCAAAACTAATCAATGGTTATTGATTTCCATCCTTGAGAATATGAACTAGTTTTGATCCTCTTTGATTGGGTAGAAAAGAAAGAATTTGCCAAATCTGCAGCCACATGTCACGTACCTGAGACCATCTTAATCTCCTCTAATGAGCATATCTGACACTGTGGCTGTGATTTGAGCTACCACTTGCTTGAGTTTATGGTACTCTGTGGTCATCATCTAGGATTGATTCCTTTTCTCCGGGGACCAGACTGCTGAATTAAATGGAGATATGATGGAAATTACAACCTCTGCATCCTTCAGCTCCATCCTTACTGTGATACCAATTTCTCCCACTCCCAGAATGTGATATTGGTTTAAATTTACCACCTTCATCTGGGTCGGGGTCGGGGCAGCTCTAACCCTGCAGACCAAGGTTCCAGTGTGTGTGTTATTCCAACTTCCAAGTATGCCAATCCAATTATACATATGGGACCAGGGAAATGACCAGTAGATGGGTTCATGGACCCACTAGACCCACAGTAAGCAAATCTTGGCCAGGACGTTGCTTATTTTCTGGCCTCTAATATTTCTCCACTCTAACAGAGGAGTCATGACTTTTGATTATATCTCATTTTCCAGAACTGGGTCCCATAGCCACTCTTAGCTGTAAGAGAGGCTAGGAAGATGAGCATTTTTAGTATGGTGAATGGCTGGGGAAGTTGTCAATGCAAACAAAATGTGAGTTCTGTAGGTAAGGAAGAAGTGGAAAATGGATGTTGAGTAGGTAACTAACTAGCTGCGTCTGCAACAGCAATACCTGTTGGATCCAAGAGGGTTAATTTTTTTGATATGCCATATCCCTTTTACTCTTGATGTTTACATAGCCATTCTAGAAGAATGACAACAACGTTCAGTATTATTCCATTTAAGGTAATGTTTACAAAATACTGAGGTCTCCTGGCATCAGTGAGGCCATGTCCTCAGAGTAAGTGCCCACATGACTCTGAACAATATCTCTGTCTCCAGCTTTCCAACCTTCCAGAATCACATTTTCCCCAAATTAACATGAATTATTAAAAACATTTTCTGTTTTCTGCTGTCTGTAAGGGAGATAGAGAGGGCTAGTTGTTCATTAGTCTTTCCTGCTTTTTTGATGATAAAATTACCTCTGTTATGAAGATGATAAAAGCTGGTAATTAGATAGTAATTAATTTACCTAAAATCCTTATTTAGAAAAATTAATTTGTCAAACGTATGTAGGATCAGAATTTAACCCCTAAGAGTAAAGTAAAAATAAGAGTAAAAATAGAGAGTAAAGCAGACCTTGACCAAATTGTCTGTCAGATAATACACAAATGCCTGAGTCCACAGAACATAAAAGTGTCCTCTACTTTTGGTTTAACTGTATATTTCAAATCATTTGACATCCATAGAATAAAGACTGTCTCCTGTATATCATTCAAGTCATTCCAAGTTTCCTAATGGACATGAGGTCTTTTCTCTCTTCTCTCCGCTTACGCCATTTGACTAACCGTTCTCCGTCGGAGAGAAACCTCTTCCTTCTGAAATTACTCCAACTCATTTCTCTCTTTTGCTGCCACTTAGACCCACTGATTTTTCCTCTTGCCTGTGAAAAGGGTAATCAAGCATTCTGCTCCTTGGACACTTGAAGGATTGCTTAGTGTATTAGAAAAGGGGGAATTTTCTATTCTGAGGAATAAAAAGAGAAAGTGTGAAAGAAGCTGTTACTTTCATCTGCCTTCAGAGTGGAGTATTTACAAAACAATCAGATATTTAACATGCCCAACGTCAAACTACTCTTAGCACTTTCACTCTGCATTAGTCAGCTAAAAGAATTCTAGTTCTTTATCAGCATGGAGTTGCATAACCAGAGAACAATTTTAGTTATTCTGGCCTAGATATGCTTTGTGCATCGATAAGGAAAGCAGGAACAAAGATAAAAAAAATACGCATCCCATCGCACCTATATTACTCTCTATCTCGAATTGATTTTTGAAATTTGATGGGTCTAATGAACTCCAGATGTATGCCAGTTAAATTATAGACCTGCACCATGTAGTTACAATCATCTCTTACATCTAATGCCACTTTAAAGTTACAGAAGACCTGCTTTTATACATTACCTCATTTGATTTTTCCTTGGACTCCTATGATGGTACCTGAATATGGTAGTCATTAGCACTGATCACAGATGTTTAGACTCTTTCTCCTTCTTGGTACATGGAAAGATTGTACTGCCCTGACCTCTTGAATTTATGTATAGTCACATGACTTGTTTTGGCCAATGAAATATGAGCAGTTGCATCATTTCCTGGTGGAATTTTTTACAGCCTGTCTATGCTTTGACACACCCTCTTTTCCCTCCATCAGAGCAACTAATCTCTATCTGGATTTTTATCTCTGTTTCTGTCTCTGTCTCTATCTCCATCTCTATCTCACTCATTCTCTTGCTCTTACTGTCTCTCTCTTAGTCACACACACACACACACACACACACGCCGCGTGTGTTTCTCTCTACATCTCTGCTTCATTCTTTACTTCTCACTTGTCCATTTGCATATGGCCAGCATGCCTGCCTCCAGCAAATGGCAGCGCTGGGCCCCAGGTCTACATGATCAGCTTTCCGGAAAAGAAAAGCTGATTGCCCAAGCTTGAGACAGGTTTTCATCCCTGGATCACTCAGCTGCAGCTAGGGGGTACAGGGTCATACGGAAAGTAGCTGCTCACTTTATGCTAAAGGCAAGGCACATTCTCTAAGAAAAGGGAATAGGCACAGTGGAATGATGGGCTTTTAAAGAACACCAGTCAAAGCTAGTAGGCTTCAGAGCAAGAAAGAGAACTCAGGTGTTCTGACTTACAGTTCAGGATTATTTTCTACCACACTCCCTGCTGCAGCTTCAAACTCTCGTATTTGGAAGAAATGATTGGGCCTAAACCCTATCTAAACCCATGCAATAATACTGTTTCTAACAGGACACTACTATACTTTTTAAAAATAGGCATATACAGCAACACAAAAATAAACTGGTATCTGACAGAAGACATTCATTTTTCATTGAACAAAAAAGCATAACTTCCTTGGATTTATAGCTGTAGAATATTTTAAAGACTCTTTTCCCTTGTCTTTTCCCAATGTTTCTGTATTGAATGATCTGTTTTTGTCCTAAATCCATCTAAAAGAACTTGTCTTTGATTCTCTTCTCCAACTTTCATAGTTATATGTATTTTATATCAGATAGTTTTGGCTTAATTTATATTTTCCTAAGTTAACATTAACTCTTTAACTGTTAGTGTTCCCTAGGAATTTGTAACAGCATGAAGATGAACTTAGTAACTTGTGCTTCCCTCAGATTAATAAATATATTATTTTTATGACTCCTCTGATGTTACTGTCACCATATGCATAGTCTTTACAAGTTCAACATGCAAAACTCAATTTCCTCTGAAGGATTTTTGTGTAATTTGGGTAAGCTACCATTACGACAAATGAGCAGTGGCAACTTAGTCATGGTTCTATGAATAGAACTTCTCCTCACAGGGTTAGTTCATCCAGAGGAAAGATGATAATTCTTCTATCCTCAGTAAAGAAATAGGATATATCTTCTTCATTCACTTGTCCTCACCTGATGTATCATATATCTATACCTGACTATAGTGTAAAAAAAAAATTTTTTTTTTGCAGTATGCGGGCCTCTTACCGTTGTGGCCTCTCCCGTTGCAGAGCACAGGCTCTGGATGCGCAGGCTCAGTGGCCAGGAGCGGCATGTGGGATCTTCCCAGACCAGGGCACGAACCCGTGTCCCCTGCGTTGGCAGGCGGACTCTCAACCACTGCGCCACCAGAGAAGCCCAGTGTAAAATATTTTTATCATATGTTCTCTTTAACAACCAATAATTGGGCTATGTTTCTTAAATCCAGAGTTTAAAGTTATCCAGATATCTGCTTAACCTTAACTTTGTTTTTGAGGCAGAATGATGTGGTAGAAAGAGCTCAATCCAGGATTGAGAAACATGGATTCTATCCTACTAGCTTTGTTCCTTTATTAACAGCAGAGAACCTTCTACAAGCCATCCAAACTCTGAACTTCTATTTCCTCAATTGGAAAGGATTTATTATAATACTGTTCAACCCATTTCTCAGGCTCACTGAAGGCTCAAAGTCGATCCATGTGGGAATTGTTTTGGAAACTGAGACACAATATATAAATGTGGTTTGCCATTAGTATTATTTTCCATAGGAGCCTACCTCTTAACAAACCCTTCAAGATCAACATTCAAAGAGAAAACTTAAGAATAATCTTAAATAGAAAGATAAGCAATCCCTGACTTAGCAGCATCTGAGTCATAAATGATTCATATATGCAGTTTGCCACAGTTATCCCAACGGTTGCTGTCAATGTAAAAACACTGGAAACTTTTAGACAAGCTGTAGGTTCACAAATGGAAGGAGGGAAGACACTGTTTAATAAAGAAATCACTTTAAGAAGCGACCCAATGACAGATTCATAGTCACACCGTGTAGCTGATGCCTAAATCCAAAATTTCACACACACCCTCAAATTTTTCACTGCAAGAAATCCTACCAGTTATAGACTCCATTGCGTTAATATGTATCTTCTTCCTTCCTCTCCTTCCTCTTCCTCTTCTTCCTCTCCTGCCTCTTCCTCTTCTTCCTCTCCTTCCTCTTCCTCTTCTTCCTCTCCTTCCTCTTTCTCTCCTTCCTCTTCTTCCTCTCCTTCCTCTTCTTCTTCTTCCTCTCCTTCTTCCTCTCCTGCCTCTTCCTCTCCTTCCTCTCCTTCCTCTTCTTCCTCTCCTTCCTCTTCCTCTTCTTCTTCTCCTTCCTCTTCTTCTTCTTCTTCTCCTTCCTCTTCCTCTCCTGCCTCTTCCTCTCCTGCCTCTTCCTCTCCTTCCTCTTCCTCTTCTTCCTCTTCCTCTTCTTCCTCTCCTTCTTCTTCTTCCTCTCCTTCCTCTTCTTCCTCTCCTTCCTCTTCTTCTTCTTCCTCTCCTGCCTCTTCCTCTTCTTCCTCTTCCTCTTCTTCCTCTCCTTCCTCTTCTTCTTCTTCCTCTCCTTCCTCTTCCTCTTCTTCCTCTTCTTCCTCTCCTTCCTCTTCCTCTTCTTCCTCTTCCTCTTCTTCCTCTCCTTCCTCTCCTCCTTCTCCTTCTCCGTCTTCTAACAATGAGCCCTGTAGGGCTATAGAAAGTACATGGTTCTTAATACCTAAGGAGTTTCCTCACCCCTACATTTCAGGAACACAACTCTCAGGATCTGGATATCAGACCAGTGACATTATCTAAAGTTCCATTTCCAACTATAGTTTGATCTCTGCCACCTTTCAGATCAATCCCCTTAGACTGGTCAGTCTGCTGCCTCTTAGATCCGTCTGCCTGTCTTACCACCCTCTGACTGTGTATATGGGAAGGACGCAAGTGGGTTATGCCAATGGTTACATTTATATTAGGCAACTGAAGGAAATGACCCTGCTTTTCCATTTAAGATTCTATTTTTATTGAGGGCAAATTAGACTCTTTATCTTGAACTACATGCAAAAGGTTAATCCCTCCAATAAACATTTATTGAGCACCTGCTGTGTGCCAAGCACTGTGTTAGATAATGTGGTATATGTAGAGAAGAGTAAGCCACTATCAACATCTTCAGGGAGCTTACTGTCTAATGGGAAAAGGGGTATCAAATTACAATGCAATATGATAAATACTGTGCTGAGGAATATACAGGGTTCTATGAGATATCAGGAAAGACTTTCTGGAGGACAAGTTTTTAGAGAGGTGAGGAGGAAGTTGGAAGAGTGCTCCAAACAGAGGGAATAGAGTATGCAAAGTTCAACATTGAGATAAGGCATGACATATTTGAAGAAGTGCAAATAGTTCAGTGTATCTATACGATAGAGTTAGCTGAGAAGGTGGGAAGATTAGCAAGAGACCAGGCTGTGACAGAGAGCTTTATAGGTTTTAGTAACATATTACTGTGGTTTCCCAATTGTGTGTAATAGGAAGTCTGAGAAATCTTGGAGTTGAATGAGGTCAATAAAAAATAGGTGGTTGCCAAGGGGGAGGGTGATGGGAGAGGGTTGGATTGGGAGTCTGGGATTAGCAGATGCAAACTGGTATATATAGAATAGATAAATAACAAAGTCCTACTGTATGGCACAGGGAACTACATTCAATATCCTGTGATAAACCATAATGGAAAAGAATATGAAAAAGAATGTACATATATGTATAACTTAGTCACTTTGCTGTACACCAGTAATTAACACAACATTGTAATTCAACTATACTTCAATAAAAAATAAATTTTAAAAAATACCCCTCTACCACATCTAAGATCAGAACGTGCTAAGGGAGAAAACACAAGTCAGGCAAACAGAGGTAAAAATATCAACTTTATGTTGGAGAGCATGACTTTACATCTGTCAGTCAAGTAGACTTGTTAATATTGCATCCTTAATTTGAATCTATTCCCCCAACCCCAGGCACCACTGGGGTTGGGGGAATAGTCATAGGTTTCTCTTGTAGCAGGTCACAAAGTGAGTTCACAAAATATGGTAATTCATATTAACGAGCATATACTTTGCTATGCATAATTGCTATACCAATCGACCCTGTTTATTTTCCTTTAGAAAGTTTTGTAAACTATATCATTAGACATAGACAGCACAGGGATTTAGCATTTTCAAAGTCAAGTCTGATTCTGATAAATGATAAGATGCAATGAAATGACACATGGGAAATATCAAGTATGTGGAGGGAAATTTAAAGAGTCATTTTCATTGCTTTGTTTTCTGCATATCTAAACTCAGGTACTGGGTTCAGAAAGCAGGGGAATTGACACTGAGATGTTAGGGCAAAGTAAATATAAATGAGATATCTATTCGTGCCCCAGGAAATTGCTACCTACATAAAGGAGATTTTGTCTCTGGGCCATCAGTTAAAATCAAGCTGGTACTAGTCAATACTGCTACTAGGGCACTGGCCACACTCCTTTCTTGCACAAGAATTTGAATGCACTTAATATTACTTAGAATACGTGAGAGCCAGAATCTGGGCTTTGTCGTCTTGTTACAGAGGTTTATATTGTGTGTCTGTGTGTCTCTGTGTGTGCGTGTGAGTGTGTGTGGCAGCGGCGGGGGAGGGGTGAAAAAAATAAAAACAGAGCCTTCTATTTTTTACTTGTGGTATGGATTAATTAGGTTGAACATGTTTCAATATAGACTTTCTTTTCAAAACAGAATACTTCACTCGGAAGTGAGTCAGTCAGAAGCACTTTATGACAGATAGCCCTTCAGTATATAGAAGTAGCAAAAGAGCCAGGAAAAATGGACGAATATTGGGTCTATGCAAGGGCCAGTCCTCCTCCTTAAGGGCGACTTCTCCCAGAGACCAGAAGCCATGGATCTCACAGTGTTATGGAAGTGTCCGTTAGGGGAAATTCAGCAAAAGGAGTCTCTAAGTAAATGAGTGAGCAATGAAATAATGTAAGCCTGGCACTGAATGCTGCTGAGACTTAAGAGTGCTTAAACTGACAAAGAATTGGCTGAGGGAGTAGGTCAAGGCCACCTATGTCAAATAAGTTAAAAGAAAGAAATTACCATTCCTTTTTTGTATTTATTTTGGTTCTTGAGTTGGCTACTTTATTATATTAAACACATAGCACTGTGCTGAGCATTTTGTTTGTCCATTCTACAAATATTTATTGAGCAGCTATTAGGTGGCAGATACTTTGCTCAGTGCAGGTATAAAGTGAGGGACAAAATAGATATTGTCTCTGTACTCACCAATTTAACAGTCTAGCAAGACAGGCAAATATTCAGCAAATTAATCTATAAATATATGAATGAATGTATACATACAAATTGAGATAAGTGCTCTAAAGGAAAATAATTGTGTGCAACAAGGAAACATTACAGTTGATTGTGTTAGGGAAGGCTTCTCGGAGAAAGTGACGCATTTCATTTAAAACTCAAATAACTGTAAGTGAAAAGTGTTATTACCTGTATTTTACAACAAGAAAGGGGAGATTTGTAGTGAGTAAGGAAAGTGCCAGCAGGTAACTCAGCTAGTAATTGAAAGAAATGGAATGAAACCAGGCCTGCCTGATACTGCAGTTCATACTCTGCGCTCCTAGCCTACGCTGAGCACCAGGTTGAGGAGCAGGTGTCTGTGAGTTTCTCTCAGCTGCTTGTTCAGGTTCATGCGTGTTATCAGCAACAATCCTGTCCTTACCACTTACTTAACCACCAGCACTACTCTCCCTTCCGGCAGTGAGCAGGGCACATGGCGTGGTCCCAAGTAACAAAGAGACAACAGACCTAACCACAGAGCAGTGCTCATGGTTTCAGAGTAGGATGCATTGTAACAGCATTTGATTGCTGTGAAGTACTCACTCCATATTTTGGGTTAAACTGGTTTCTTTCTATGTAAATCTGTTCCCAAATTGAAGTTCAGTTATCATTGTAGAGTTGTGGAACTCTCTCCACCTTTTCCAGAAAATTGGTTAAAGATAGTGTCAGGCTGGGCACCTTATAGAACTGTTCTTGTTAATAAAGCACCTAGCTATGTATAGATCAAGTATTTGATCCAAATAGTCAGGAGAACAACCGAGGAAAATCAAATAACAGAGAAAAAATTAACAGAAGGACAAGAGCAAAAATGAATAAACTGACACCAAAATCATAGAGAATATTAACAAAAGCAAAAGCTGTTCTTTGGAGGGGAAAAAAGATAGACAAGCAGGTAGCAAGAGCCAGTGTCAGGTCCAGGAAACATTCTTCTATATTCTTCATTGTCAAATGTGCCATCTTAGACTAATTTCATTTCTCTCACCACAAGCAGAAGGTAGCTACACTGTTATTTCACACAGTGCCAGGCTTTTCTGTTTGTATTGAAACAATATATATTTTCTTTCCTCTGCAGTTTCCTAATACAATTTACGTAGAGCTGGCTACATCATTGCTCTGGACCCAGACCCCATGGCTGAGAACCCATCTCGGCCAGGTGGAATGGTGGGACCACAAGTGAGCTGAGACTCCACTGTGCCATCTGAATTCACTTACAAAACACAATGTCAAAGGTAAAATTATTAAGAATTTCAAAGAGTGGATATATGTATATGTGTGGCTGATTCACTTTGCTATACAGCAGAAACTAACACAATGTTGTAAATCAACTATACTCCGATAGAAATTAATTTTAAAAAATAACGAATTTCAAGACTGCAACCAAACAGCTTCAATCCCCAACTGCAAGGTCCTTCTGAGCACAGGGCACTGTATGGCTACACTGATAACATGCTCAGGAAGCCAGCTCTGCTGGATCACGTGGTTGTTCATTACATTGGGACTTTTGCCAATTCAGCTCTTAGAGCTTTAATAAGCAGACATACAGACCTAATTCCACCAGATGGTACATTCTCGAGACTGTACCAGTAGAATAACTCCTCCAACTAAAGGCTGCTTGTTTTACTTTAAAGAAATAGTTAAAGAAATGGAGCCAATGAGCATCAAATCAATCAGCAAATACTTGAGCTCCCACTGTGCTGTGGAGGAGATCAGCGAAGGTAGAGACAGACAAGCTTCCTGTCCTCCAAGAGCTCACAATCTAGTGGAAACAGAAACAAAAGATGACTAACAGATGCATATCTAACTTATTTTTCTTAGTAGTGGCATAATGTCTCATAATATGCCACTATTTGTTCAAGTGTTCCCTTACTCATGGGCTCATATTGTTGCCAGTTACATGTTAGCTTTTTAAAAACATAGATCAGTTAGCTCTTGCTGTGTTACTAACCACTCTCCCAAATGGAGTGGCTTAAACAGCAATCGTTTACTAATTCCTATGATGCTGTGGATTGACTGGGAAGTTTTCCTCATCTGGGTCAACTCAGCTCATCTCTGCTGAACTCACTCTTATTTCTATGATGTACTGGCACATTACAGAAGGTTGGATGTTCAGGATGGCCTCAATCATATCGCTGACAGTTGGCAAGCTGTTGGCCACAGTGACGGGACTGACAAGTGCACACGTCTCTTGTCACCAGCATTCTGGCTAGGTTAATTCACGTGGCAGGCTTAAGCTTCCAAGAAAGCAAACAATCAAGTTTCAATGCACAGGCACTTTTGAAGCCTGTTTGTATCATATTGGCTAATGTCTTATTGGCCAAACAAGTCGCATGGTCAATCCAGATTAAAGGAATAGAGAAATAGAATCTACCTCTTAATGGAAGGATTTGATCACTTTTACAATATATCACATCAGTTTTTTTACACCGAATAATTTGCTACAATAAATATATCTATATGAGTATGGTGGCTTTATTTCTATGAGATAGATTTCCTGATATGGAATCATCAGGCTAAAGGGTATGTGAATTTTTAACTTTAATAGGTATTACAAAATTGTTTCTAGAAGACTAGTAATTTACAGTTAAACAGCAATTCATCAGTGTTCTTTTTTCTGCCTCCTCACCAGGAAAAGATGTTATCATTATATTTTTTTGACAATCGAATGAGTGAAAAACAGTATCTCCCTGTTGTTTAATTTGTGTTATCTTGACGACTAATGTGTAGTAACCTTCAGAAGACAGTTATATTTATAAAAGGTGATGTGTTAAGGTGACTGAGGACAAGTAAAGAGGAATGCTCAAGTGATTTACACATGGTGCCTGCTGGTAGTTTAGTTGTTGAGATAAGTCATGCATAGAAGTCCAGCATTTGGACTTATTGTGAAACACCATAACAGAAGTACAGATAGAGTGCATGTAATAGAAGTACTGAGCGAGTTTTGTCTGACTGGGGAGATCAGGGAGGTTCCTCAATGAGGTGATACAGGAAGTGCCGTTTCTTGACTCATGGGCATTATTTTATCACGTTTTGCATATCCGTCTTATCTTCATAGCTCTATTTTGCTTTCGCTATTAGAGTGAGGAACGAGAGAATATAACATATGCCAGTGGGTGGTTGGACAAAGCTAAACATAATGAAAATTTCACTGGAAAAAAAGTACACAGAGATGATTAGGTGTTTCAGTAGTATGGAAATTAGTCTTTTGGGGAATTGATCCTGAAAAAAATAATTCTGTCATTTCTTATTTTTTATACCAAACCCTGGGTTCTTTCTGATATAGGTGGTGGAGTAATCATTTGTTTATGAGTTTCCTCTCATCCTCAACCTTGTGGTTGAGTTGTTGATGCTAAGTTTTAAATGCAGATATCAGAGAAAAACACAAGCCAGCTCCAGGCAGTCTGGAAGGAGAAAGAGAGAATGCTCCCAGACCTGGAACTAGCTGAAGGAGCGCTCCTGGGCACCAGCAAGGGGAGGGCACATCCTCACAGGTGCCCAGAGGCCTTGCCCCACGACGTGGGATGTGCTCACACACTCGCTCAGGCCTGACTGCTGCCGGATGGCCCCTCCCACCAGCCACTGGACCTATGCACTGCACCCTAGATGGGGGAGTGTTCTGGAGAAGTCCACGTAGGCATCTTACCAACCCACGGCAGACAAGTGACTCTTAAAGATCTTTAAACCTTTGCATTGGGCTGTGCTTGGTACTTGGATTGGGGGTGAGTGGGCAAGTGGCTTCCCACAACCAAGATGCAGACCCAGGCTGGCCACGCACTAGACACGCCATTGTGCTGCTAGCCTGGAGTGGGCATGGCTACCACCAAGCCCCATCCCGAGATGCCCTGGGGCGTGCACAGCCAGCTCCAACTCTCCCCATACCTGTGCCCAGGTTCCTGCTCAGAGCAGAGGACAGCAGGGCCCAGGCAGAGAGGACAGACCTAGCAGGGCCTAGGGTGCCAGAGGGTGGGAGAGCAGGTGGCTAAGAACTGATCCTGGGAGGTGGCAGGATATGAGACCTCATGCAAACCAAGACTCCAAGCCTCTGGTGCACACTCCAATGCCTCATCTGACTTAACTTACAAAACACAATTTTTAAGATAAAATCACTTTTTAAATTTAAGACAGCAACTGTGGAGCAGTTCTGAACATGGAGCCCTCTGCAACTGCACTGATCACACAGTTAGGAAGCTGGTCCTTGTAGCAGGAATGTAAAAGGTAGATGCAAAGGATGGGTGAAGTTAAAAAATGGATACAACTGTGAGGCTATTGTAATAGTTTGAAAGCGCTGACCCTTCACATTCCTACTTCACACTTCTCACTAACACCTGCCACTTCCCTTTGCACACTTCACAAGTATAATAATCTCACAACAACCTAATCCCATTTACTCACCTCTTGCCACTTCTGCTACTGGTGTCATATTTATTACTTCTACACACATTATGAACCTCATCTTATGGTATTATTACTTTTACTTTAATCAGTCAGTTGTGTTTTAATTGTATTTGATAAGAAAAGTAAAACCTATTATTTCATATCTGTAATTTCTGATATTCTTCTTTCTTTTTTTAGATGCTGTTTTCCATCTGGTATCATTTCCCTTCAGCTTGGTAAGAATCATTTAGCATTTCTTGTATTACAAGTCACCTGATGACAAATAATATTAGTTTTTATTCATCTGAAAATGTCTTTATTTTACCCTCATTCTTAAACAATATTTTTGTTGGATATAGACAGGTTGACAAGGGTTTTTTTCCTTTTAAATACTTTAAAAATGCTGTTTCACAATCTTCTAGTCTACACTACTTTTGATGAGAAGCCAGTAGGCATTCTTACCATTGTTCACTATATGCAATGGCATTCCCTGTTATAGCTGTCCTCAAGATTTTCTCTATTTTTGGTTCGGTAATTTGATTATGATGTGACCAATTCTGATTTATTTTTAGTGGCTTTGCTTGGGGCTTTTTGAGATATTCGGGTCTATAAGTTAATATTTTCTATCTTATTTGGGAAATTTTTGACCATTACTTTAATATTCTTTCTGCTCTATTACTTATCTCTTCTATTCTTGGGATTCTAGTCATAAGTACAGTGTATCTCTCAGTATTCCACAAGCCTGTGAGGCTTTTTTCATTTTTGTCAATTTTTTCCCTCCATCTTTCAGATTGGATAACATCTATTGTTTTGTCTTCAAGATCACTGACTCATTATTCTGCCGTCTGCCATCTACAATCTGATATTAAGCCCATTTAGTAAGTTATTCCTTCTAATTATTGTACTTTTCATGTCTAAAAATTCCATTTTTATACTTTCACTTTATCTGTTAAGGTCCTTTCTCCTTCACTCATTAAGGCCAGGCTTTACTTTAATTCTTTAAGGACATCTTCTTTTGGTTCTTTGAACATTTTTATAATGGCTGCTTTAAAGTCTTTATCTGCTGAATGTGAAGTCTGGACCATCAGTGGGTCAGTTGCTATAGACGTTTTTTTCTTTACTATGAGTCACACTTTCCTGTTTATTTGCATGTCTACTAATTTGTTTTAATTCTCTTTATGGATATTGTTGATGACACAATTTAAATACTTTAGATTCTTGTATCTTTGTCTGGAGAGTGTTGAGCTTTTAAATTATTGGCCCATCATCTTAAACTTGTGTCAGCTTAAGTTTGTACTTTGGTAGTTAAAATGTATGGAAATTCCACAGTGTTTTTCAAGCTCCTCTTATTTGGTGGACTCAACGTTCAAACTTTGTATCCCCTCCAAATTTTGTCAGGGTTTGGTTTTAGTCTTTGTTAGAGTAGATCTAGAGTCAGCCATAGCGTAGTTCTTAATCTTAAGGCACACACTTTCTGGTGACTCACCTCAGGATGTTATTGATTTTTTTTTTTTTTGGCCCTGCCACGTGGCTTGTGGCATCTTAGTTCACCGACCAGGGATTGAACCTGGTCCTGCAGCAGTGAAAGCTCTGAGTCTTAACCACTGGACTACCAGAGAATTCCTTTTTTTTTTCTTTTTTTAGGATGTTATTGAATTTTTAATGAGAACTTTATACAGGCATGCCTCATTTTGTTGCACTTCGCAGATAACGTTTTTTTACAAATTGAAGATTTGTGTTAACTCTGCATTGTCAGATGATGGTTAACATTTTTAACAATAAACTATTTTTAATTAAGGTATGTACATTGTTTTTTAGACACAACACTATCACACACTTAATAGACTACAGTATAGTGTAAACATAACTTTTATATGCACTGGGAGACCAAAAAATTCATGTGACTTTCTTTATTGTGATATTCGTTTTATTGTGGTGGTCTGGAACCAAACGTGTAGTATCTCCGAGGTCTGCCTCTACTCTGGCTAGGTCAGACTTCCAATGTCCCCCAATGCCAACCGACCTCTAGTATCTCTGTTCTCTTCTCAACCTCATAGCAGCTGCTCTCTAGTAAGCATCGTGCACTCTCAACCAGCACTTGCACAGGTCAGTCTAGAACTCATGGGGTACTTCTGACTCAGACTCCTGGGCACCCCCCCCTTTGCAGCTCCTTTCTCTTCAAGTGCCCTGCCCTGCAGGTTCTAGCCATTTCTGATTCCTTGAACTCTCATTTCCTCCTTTTCATTTCAGTGAGACCACTGTGCTTGGATTCCAGTCCTCTGCACCATGTTTGGGAAATTGTCCTTGGGCAGAGAGCCATCTGTTGTCCAAAGTCTGAAAACTGTTGCTTTATGTATTTTATCCAGTTTTATGGTTCTTATAGTGAGGAGGTTTATCTGGTACCAGTTACTCCATCATGTTTGGAAACCGTATTATTTTTTAGTCAACTCCTTTCCTACTGGTGGTTGCTTGCAATCACCAGGCCTTTGGCCAGAGACATGGGGTATAATTCTGGGCCTTTAAGTGGCCTACTTCTAATATACTGAATACTTATATAATTATATATAATTTATATAATTACATTTAAAAAGCCAGAATTAGTGAGTTGATGGTAAGGAGACAGTGTTGTTAAAGTAAGTATAGCATCATTTGTGCTGCTGTTTAATACTTCATCAATTAGCAGTTATTTTTAAGATTGGTTACTTGTTTTTCATTATGCCTCCCATCTACCTTCACATTAATGAGCTTTCTAGTTTTTCATACAAGTAATATTTATTGAACCTTTACTATGTAATACACACACATGCACGCACACACACTATACTGTGTACTGTGGATACAGAGATTAAATGCAGTCCTACAAGAAAATTACTGTCTGTGTGCCAGTACCATACTGTCTTGATTACTGTAGCTTTGTAGTATAGCCTGAAGTCAGGGAGCCTGATTCCTCCAGCTCCATTTTTTTTCCTCAGGATTGCTTTGGCTATTCGGGGTCTTTTAGATCAATGGAACAGGATAGGAACCCCAAGATAAACCCACACACCTATGGTTAACTAATCTATGACAAAGGAGGCAAGAATATACAATGGAGGAAAGACAGTCTCTTCAGTAAATGGTGCTGGGAAAACTGGACAGCTACATGTAAAAAAATGAAATTAGAACACTTTAACACCACACACAAAAATAAACTCAAAATGGATTAAAGACTTAAATGTAAGACTGGACACTATAAAACTCCTAGAGGAAAACATAGGAAGAACACTCTTTGACATAAATCACAGCAAGATCTTTTTTGACCCACCTCCTAGAGAAATGGAAATAAAAACAAAAATAAACAAATGGGACCTAGTGAAACTTAAAAGCTTCTGCACAGCAAAGGAAACCATAAAAAGACAAAAAGACAACCGTCAGAATGGGAGAAAATATTTGCAAATGAATCAACTGACAAAGGATTAATCTCCAAAATATACAAAGAGCTCATGCAGCGCAATACCAAAAAAAAAAAAAAAAAACCCATCCAAAAATGGGTGGAAGACCTAAATAGACATTTCTCCAAAGAAGACATACAGATGGCCAAGAGGAACATGAAAAGTTGTTCAACATCACTAATTATTAGAGAAATGCAAATCAAAACTACAATGAGGTATCACCTCACACTGGTCAGAATGTCCATTATCAAAAAATCTACAAACAATAAATGCTGGAGTGTGCAGAAAAGGGAACCCTCTTGCACTGTTAATGGGAATATAAATTGATACAGCCACTATGGAGAACAGTATGGAGTTTCCTTAAAAACCTAAAAATAGAATTACCATATGACCCAACAATCCCACTAATGGGCATATACCCAGAGAAAACCATAACTCAAAAAGACACATGCACCCCAATGTTCATAGCAGCACTATTTACAATAGCCAGGACATGGAAGCAACCTAAATGCCCATCAACAGACGAATGGATAAAGAAGATATGGTACATATATATGATGGAATATTACACAGCCATAAAAAGGAACGAAGTTGGGTCATTTGTAGAGATGTGGATGGACCTAGAGACTGTCATACAGACTGAAGTAAGTCAGAAAGAGAAAAACAACTATTGTATATTAACGCATATATATGGAATCTAGAAAAATGGTACAGATGAACCTGTTTGCAAGGCAAAAATAGAGACACAGGTGTAGAGAACAAACTTATGGACACCAAACGTGGGAATGGGGGGTGGGATGAATTGGGAGATTGGGATTGACATATATACACTAACTAATATGTATAAAATAGGTAACTAATGAGAACCTGCTTATAGCACTGAGAACTCCACTTCACTGTACAGTAGAAACTAACACAACATTATAAGACAACTATACCCCAATTTAAAAAAAAAGGAAAGAAAAGTACTGTCTAGTGAGGGAGGCAGACAAGTAAATAGATCATTAACATAATGCCTAACTTGTTGGAATATTTAGTAAAATATCTGGGAAATGACAAATAGGGAAGTGTTGATACCTTTCTCACTGATCTGTCATAAATGATCCATTCATTTGATTGAGCCCATGCTCAAACTTGTGTGTCATTCAAAAATCTTCCTGTGTTTTACTTTACAAAGTTAGTCTCCTTAATTCTGGCTACGTCGAGTAACACAATATAAATGTTTTCATATATAACATTTTAGACACAAATATAAATTAAGTTTTAAATAGGTGTTTTGATCAAACCTTATAAATATGAAATTAAATTAGTAGAAAAAATGAAATACAATTTTATTACTCCTTTTTCTATGTTAGAAAAATAATAAAGCCATTCATTCAATATACTGTACATTTTATGATTAATCCACAATTGAGGATACTATACTTGGCTTCTCCAAATGTATGGTGACACAGAAGGGATTGAGAGGAAGCACATGAAACACCTATCCCCTCTTTATTAAAAGGCTAAGAGTTGTAATAGTTCTTTTTGATGGGTTAAGTAGTGACCTATAAAAGTGAAGAAAATAGGCCAAGGAAGAAGGGGTAAGCCGGGTGGAAAGAGGTTGAAGTGTGGTTGCGTTGCTATAGAGTTATAAAACTCCTAGACCTGATCAAAGAGAGGAAAGCCAAAGGGGTTCTTTCATGTGCTAGAATAGGACGTCTCAGAACATTCTTATGGAAAATAAGCAATGATCTTGCTTAACTGCTAACTGGGCTTCTTGGAGACTTTTTCTGTCCTTTTATTCCAACATCAGCAGTTTAATCAGGTTTATGAAGAGAGAGAAGAGCTTGTTAAAACTCCTTCTTTGTCTTTTCTTTTTTTCCCTCTTTTCTGCACACTGTTCAAAATCAACCAATAAATGAAAAACCTACATGGTAATGTCTCAGCTCATTAATGTGAAGAAAAATGGGAGGCATATTGGATAACAAATAAGTAACCAATCTTAAAAATAACTAATTGATGAAGTGCAAATGATGGCCCTTTCATAGTGCTATATTTAGTATGACTGAGATTCTTCCATAAAAACTTCATTTCAGAGGAGATGGGAAATTTAAGCTTTAGAAGAGCAAAAAGTTGGTTTTCAAAAATGAGGAGGAAATGAATGCAGAATATCCAGGTGCTTAGGAAGATGGAAAGACTATAATCTCAGCGATAATCTATTCGTTTCTCTTGTTTCCCTGAATTTTTATCTTAGAGCGTCCAGGCTCTTAATACATTGAACATAAAATTTGCATTAGATCAGTGGCAAATATTTAGCATCAGCGAAAATAAAAATTACCAATCACTTCTTGGTGTTTGTGGCATGGGATAAGAGGAGAAGGAAGAAAATGAACGTCTTCTCTATTTTGATTGCTAAATTTCAATGCAAACGACAAGACTAGCATATATGTTTGTGGACAGAAATGCAAACATTTTTAGAAATGCCATGAGTCACTGCTTAATCAAAAGGTCAAAGTAGACTTTTTAGATATAGGTTTCTATATGGTCTTTTAAGATTGATTCTGTGTGAAAATTTGTGATCTGTGGAGCCAAACTACTTGGGTTCACATCACATCTCTCTGGTTTGTTAATTTAATCTCTCTATGCCTCAGTTTATTTGTTTTTTAATGGGCAGGGAATAATATCTTCCCTTTAATGTTGTAAAGATTTAATGAAATTATGTATGTAAAGTGCCTGAGGTAAATTTTGGCATAAAAATAGATGGTAAATGAGTGGAAGTTATGTTATTCACCAGAATTGAAACTCCATGAGGGTATAAACTATGCATTATTTGTGATTGTATCCGCAATATTTTCATAAGTGCCAAGCACAAAATAAACACAATAAATAAATGTTGAATGAATGCATGAACTCCAGTCCCCCACTGCATAAACTCATATGTAAATTGGTCATATCAATGATGGTGTTGGCTGCTGTTAGTGAATTCTCATTGACCACAACCAATGTAGTCAATAACAGGGTCCTTGTAGGAAACGGTTATTCTGGCTCTGCTTCTATGTAATGCAGGTGCTTGAACTACAGTACGGGACCACTAGAGGGCAGAGAGACAGCAACTGGCTCTCTGACAGTAAACAGTTGGAATAAATGAAGGGCATATGGTTTGGGTTTTAACCTTTGGGTATTTCTTCTTTAAATTATTTCATCCAGGGGACTTCCCTGGTGGCACAGTGGTTAAGAATCCGCCTGCCAATGCAGGGGACATGGGTTCAAGCCCTGGTTCAGGAAGATCCCACATGCCACAGAGCAACAAAGCCTGTGCACCACAGCTACTGAGCCCACGTGCCTAGAGCCCATGCTCCACAATAAGAGAAGCCACTGCAATGAGAAGCCCATGCACCACAATGAAGAGTAGCCCATGCACCGCAACGAAGAGTAGCCCCTGCTTGCCACAACTAGAGAAAGCCTGTGCACAGCAACGCAGACCCAACACAGCCAAAAATAAAAATTAATTAATTAATTTTTTTAAAAGTACTAGTAAAATAAGAAGAAATAATACCCAGATAATACAAGTTTAAAGTGTTATCTTTAGGATTTTCCATGTATAGTATCATGTCATCTGCAAACAGTGACAGTTCTACTTCTTCCTTTCCAATTTGGATTCCTTTTATTTCTTTTTCTTCTCTGATTGCTGTGGCTAGGACTTCTAAAACTATGTTGAATAAACATGGCGAGAGTGGGCATCCTTGTCTTGTTCCTGATCGCAGAGGAAATGCTTTCAGCTTTTTCACTGAGTTGAGTATGATGTTAACTGTGGGTTTGTCATATATGGCCTTTATTATGTTGAGGTATGTTCCTCTATGCCCACTTTCTGGAGAGTTTTTATCATAAATGGATGTTGAATGTTGAATTTTATCAAAAGCTTTTTTTTGCATCTATTGAGATGATCGTATGGTTCCTATTCTTCAATTTGTTAATGTGGTGTATCACGTTGATTGATGTGTGAATATGGAAAAATCCTTGCATTCCTGGGTTAAATTCCACTTGATCATGGTGTATGATCCTTTTAATGTATTGTTGGATTCGGTTTGCTAGTAGTTTTTGAGGATTTTTGCATCCATGTTCATCAGTGATATTAGCCTGTAATTTTCTGTTTTTTGTGATAACTTTGTCTGGTTCTGGTATCAGGGTAATGCTGGCCTCATGTAATGAGTATCACCTCACACCTATCAGAATGGCTATCACCAAAAAGAACGCAAATAACAAATGTTGGCAAGGATATGGAGAAACAGGAGCCCTCATACACTGTTGGAGGAAATGTAAATTGGTACAACCACTGTGGAAAACAGTATGGAGGTTTCTCAAAAAACTAAAAATAGAACTACCATATGACCCAGGAATTACACTCCTTGGTATACATCAAAACAAAACAAAACAAAACACTAATTTGAAAAGATACATGCACCTGAATGTTCATAACAGCATTATTTATAATTGCCAAGATATGGAAGCAACCTAAGTGTCCATCAACAGATGAATGGATAAAGAAGATGTGGCATACACACACACACACACACACACACACACACACGCACACACAATGGAATATTACTCAGCCATAAAAAAGAATGGAATTTTGCCATTTGCAGCAACATGGATGGACTTGGAGGGAATTATGCTAAGTGAAATAAGTCAGACAGAGAAAGACAAATACTGTATAATATCACTTATATGTGGAATCTTAAAAATACAACAAACTAGTGAGTATAACAAAAAAGAAGCTAAATCACAGATATAGAGAACAAACTAGTGGTTACCAGTGGGGAGAGGGAAGCGGGGAGAGGAAGAATAGGGATGGGAGACTGGGAGGTACAAAGTATTGGGAGTAAGGTAGGCTACAAGGATGTATTGTACAACATGGGGAATATAGCCAATATTTTGTAATAACTGTAAATGGAAAGTAACATTTAAAATTTTAAAAATTAAGTGTTAAGTGTCAAATCCTCTTTTTTATCCATTCTAAACTTATTATATAAAGTTAAGAGTCAGAGAGAGGTGCAGTTTACAGATATTTTTGAGTTTTAGATATGCAAATTTTTATATTCTTTTGTTGGTTGCTAGTCAGTATAATTAATTACATTTCACTGCATACATGGGACTTTTCCAAAATAGTAGAGAAAGTACCGAGCGTTGTCATTGCATTTCAGGAGAAAAGTAACACACTTTAAAAAATGTTTGCCAAAATTATGAAATGTTCTTTCTGATTGCAATATAAGTAATATACTTAAGTAGCTTTCAGTGAGTAGAAAATCTAGCTGTGTCACTTGGTTTAAAGAATTATAGCTATCATTTTTTAGATTAGAAGTGTGGTAGCTAGGACGTTATCCTGCCTTTCAAAACTATGCCATCTATGTGTAAGGGAAATGGGAATGACTAAGCTCATTTAGATAGGCACACAGATGCCTGTCAACCAGTGACCCACGTCTTCCCTCAGAACCAGTACAGTTGGAGAAACTGACCTCTTTCGTTTTAGGCTGCATTATGAACAAGAAGCAAATATGGAACTATAAAATGTACAAATGAAATTGGGCTAAACTGGGGGAAAAAGGCAAAAACTGAAAGGTTAAAAAAAAATCCAGAAAATTGCTATCCCATTATAGAGGTAAGACCAATGCAAATAACTTAATTTTTAACAGTTTTATTGAAGAATAATTCATGTCATAAAAATCACCAATATAACATAGAGAATTCAGTGGGTTTTAGTATATTCATAGTGTTATGCAACCATCATCATTATCCAGTTTTAGAACTTTTTCATCACCCCAAAGAGAAACTCTATACTCATTAAGCTGTCAATCCCCATTCTCCCCTTCCACCTTCAGACCCTGAAAACCACGAACCTCCTTTCTGTTTCTATAAATTTGCCTATTCTAAACATTTCATAAAAGTGGGGCCATACAATATATGGCCTTCTGTATCTGCTTACTTCATTTAGAATGATGTGTTGAAAGGTTGATCTGTGTTGAAGCATATATCAGTACATATTCCATGTTATTGCCTAATAATATTTAATTGTATAGATACATCAAGTTTTATTTATCATTCATCATGTGATAGACATTTGGGTTATTTCCACTTTTAGGCTTTTATGAATTGTGCCGCTATGAACACTCATATACAAGTTTTTGTGTGGACATATGTTTTCATTACACCTGGATATATACCTAGGACTAGAATTCCTGGGCCCTATGATTCCTATGTGTTTACCCTTTTGAGGAATTGTCAGACTGTTTCCCAAAGCAGCTACACCATTTTACATTCCCATGATCAGTGCTTGAGGTTTTCAGTTTCTCCACATCCTTGCCAACACTTGCTATTACTTGTCTTTTTAATTATAGGTATCCTGATGGGTATGAAGTGGTACCTCATTATGATTTTGATTTGCATTTCCAGGATGAATAATAATATTGAGCATCTTTCCCTGTGCTTATAGGACATTTGTGTTTCTTCTCTGGAGAAATGCTTAAGACCCTTTGACCAATTTTTAGTTTTTAATATTTGTCATTTTATGAGTTCTTATATTCTGAAAATGTCTCTTATGAGATGTATCATTTGCAAACATTTTATCCCATTCTGAGGGTTATTTTTCACTTTTTTTTTTTTTTTTTTTTTTTTTTTGCGGTACGCGGGCCTCTCACCGTTGTGGCCTCTCCCGTTGCAGAGCACAGGCTCCGGACGCGCAGGCTCAGTGGCCATGGCTCACGGGCCCAGCCGCTCCGCGACATGTGGGATCTTCCCAGACTGGGGCATGAACCGTGTCCCCTGCATCGACAGGCGGACTCTCAACCACTGTGCCACCAGGGAAGCCCCTATTTTTCACTTTTTTGAAGATATCCCTTGACACACAATTTTTAAAATTTTGGTGAAGTCCAATTCATCTATTTTTTCTTTTGTTGCCTGTGCTTATGTCATGTCTAAGAAACTGTTGCCTGATCCAAGATCATATGATTTATTCTTAGGGTTTTTTTAAAATATAAACTTATTTATTTATGGCTGCGTTGGGTCTTCATTGCTGCGTGCGGGCTTTCTGTAGTTGCAGTGAGTGGGGGCTACTCTTCCTTGCGGTGTGCAGGCTTCTCATCATGGTGGCTTGCTTTTGTTGTGGAGCACGGGCTCTAGGCGCACGGTCTTCAGTAGCTGTGGCACGTGGGCTCAGTAGTTGTGGCTTGCGGGCTCTAGAGCACAGGCTCAGTAGTTGTGGTGCACGGACTTAACTGCTCCGCAGCATGTGGGATCTTCCCGGACCAGGGCTCAAACCCATGTCCCCTGCATTGGCTGGCGGATCCTTAACCACTGCGCCACCAGGGAAGTCCAATTCTTAGGTTTTCTTCTAATAGTTGTATAGTTTTAGCTGTTACATTTAGGTCATTGATCCATTTTGAGTTCAATTTTTTTTAATATGGTATAAGGTAGATATCCAACTACATTCTCTTGCATGTGGGTATCCAGTTGTTCCAGCACCATTTGTTGAAAAGACTATTATTTTCCCATTAGATGATCTTGGCACCACTGTCAAAAATCAATTGCTCAATGGACTTGTAAAATAGATAGCTAGTGGGAAGCAGCCGCACAGCACAGGGAGATCAGCTTGGTGGTTTGTGACCACCTAGAGGGGTGCGATAGGGAGGGTGGGAGGGAGACGCAAGAGGGAAAGGATATGGGGATCTATGTATACGTATAGCTGATTCACTTTGTTATAAAGCAGAAACTAACACACCGTTGTAAAGCAATTATACTCCAATAAAGATGTTAAAAAAATCAATTGCTCATAATCATAGATTTATTATCCAGTAACCTTTAAAATTTATTTTTTACTAGAGTCTTGATTTTTTAGGCAATCAGTTATGTCAACTACAAATAGATAGGATTTTTTCCTGAATATTTATAATGATTATTTTATTATTCTTATTGTAATAGAAATAATTTCCAGAATAAGATTTAGGATTAGTGGTGATAGCAGGCATCTAGTTGTTTTTCCCAACTTAATGGAAATCACTTAGCATAATGTTTGCTCTATGTTTGAGGTAAACAGACATTGTGTGGTTCACTTGTTTCCTTCAGTCCCTACTTAACTTTTTTTTTTTATTAAAAATGCCTACTGAATATTGTCAGATGCCTTTTGGCACACTGATACATTTTTCCTCTTGAATTTGTTAATGTGATAAGGTGTACTTTTGTCATTAAGGCAACATGATACCGATGCAAAATGAACAAGTAGACCAATAGAACAAAATAAAGAGCTCTGAAATAGAAACAAAAGAAATCAGTTGCTCATGGATGTATGGGTTTATTTATAGATTCTCAATTTGACTACATTGATTTATATGTCTACCTTTAGGCCAGTAGTACACTATCTTTATTACTGTGGCTTTGTCGTAAGTCTTTACAGATTGTTTTGCCTATTCTGGGTCCCTTACATTTCCATATGAACTTTAAGATCAACTTGTTAATCTCTGCAGAAAAAGCAACCAGGATTTTGATAGGGATTGCACTGAATCTGTAGATCAATTTGAAGATTATTGCCATCTTAACAATATTGTCTTGCATTTCATAAACATGAGATATAATTCCATTTATTTAGCTTTTCTTTCATTTATTTCAACCTAATCATCTTTAATAACTTAATTTTGTAGAGGAACTTTTTTACGGGGTGGGCTTTGGCAGTCATCCATCTCCTATCACATTGTGATGCCTCTTTCTGGCATTTGTATTGTCTTATGCTTTAGGTATTTTCTTGGAAAATATAATAGATGATGTGCAATTGGACTTGGGTTAATACAATCTCTGTCACTTAAGAACCGTGGGATCATAGGAAAATTAAATCATTTTTGGTGCCCCAATATCCTCTTCTTTAAAATGGAGAAAATGCCAGCTTCAGGATTACTGTAGGGAATCAGTAAGTATTGGAAAGTGTCTGCATCCTCTGGCGCATCATGCTCATTCAATAAATGGTACTCTCCTTTATACCCCTTGCTGACATACAGAAGAAATCTTTCCTTAAGATGAGTGCTAAGGGATAATGGGAAAACCAATCACTGATACTGTGCTACCCTTGCAGGCAGTAGATACAACTTCCTTAAAATAATAGTCATCTCAAGAATCTTTTGGGGGAGATTTTAGGACATGTGTCTTTCAAATCACACACTATAGACTACTCTCCCACAATTGTATTAAGCATTTACTACACACATAATTTTGTTAAGAATCACAGTCTTGTGAAAGGCAAAAATAACACTTTGCCTAAAGGTACTGCCATTTGAGGTGAGGAGACGAGAAATAAAAAATAAGTAAGTTAGAGCTGTCATGGAGATCATACCTGTTAGTATCTTCTCAAGAGAATTATCCCAAATAAGCGATATGAGGCTTCAGAGGAAGGAATGATCGAATATGGACTGGACTGATCTACAAGGCTTCAAGTAAATGAGGTGAACTTTGCCTTGGACTTAGGAAGCCTTAGATAGGAAGAGTAACGGGGGAGGAAAGGGAGGCATGAGTAAGAGAAAATTTGTGTGATTTTTTCATGCCCAATCATAGGGAATTATAAAGCTTTCCCTGGCTTCGTGGGGTAAAGCTGCCCTGCCCATGCTAGACTTGGGTCTCAGTCACAGCACTGCAGCCTCCGAGGGGAGCTGCACTCAAGGGCTCTGATCCCTCTGACCAGTCACCCACTTCACATATTTGCATTCCTAACTCGTGTGCCTTCATTCCTAGGTCTCGTTATCTGAGGCCTTGGACAGAAGTCCTCTTCAGGGGCCCTTGCCTAGGCCTCCTTATCAGGAGAGGAGGGGAAAACCTTAAAGACACTTGCACACTCTGATTTAGTACCCAGTGCTTTTCCACACCAGCTCAGGGTCTGTAAAAATATCAGAGCCCTTATGTTCCAGACTCTCTCAACAGTGAGATGACCCTCCCATCTGTACAGATCACCTGACCCTCAATGGGTACGCAGTTCCACAGAGCAAAATGGAACAGGGGCTATCAGCACTTGCTTCGGGTTTAGCCTCTTGCTTATATTATCACAGAGAGTGATTAAAGGCTTAACTCTTTCATTTTTGGCTCATGGCTTTAATGGGCTACTCCAACAGCTGACAGCTCATCAATCTCTCCAAGCTCAGCTGAGCTCTTGATAATAAGAGCAACTTGCCCTGACTATGCGAAAGAGCACATTTCTTGGAAGAATATGAGATAGCTTAGAAAATTGAAGGAAAAGCGAAGGAAGCAAACTTCAGAAAGGACAGAGGGCAGAGAATCCTAGGGAGTAATATCTAATTAACAATACTTCAGGGATCACTTTCTAGGTGAATCAGGCCCAAGCCTTGTGTTTAGTACTTATATAACTTCATTCTGAGTGAAAATTCCAGACAGAGAGAGCTTGGCCCAATTAGAGTCACATTCCCACTTTGGGTACCTTGCTTGATGGTCTACCAAGCTTGTATCCAGTAGGGGTTGGGTTGTTCCCAAGAGAAACATTTGCTACGGGAAGAGGATGACTGCATACTGGTAGAGGGGAAAAAAAAAAAGACACGTAAATTGTAGGGAAGCATTTGGAGGAATAGTAAGGATCCCAGCTTCCCAGGGCCACAGGGTTCATGTAAAATAAATAGTAGGGGATACACTAGGAATATCAGAGGTGTATTGTGGGGAATCTTAAAAGTCAGACTAAGGAGTTTATTCTTTATCCTACAGCCACAGGGAGACATTTAAAATATTTTGTCAGTGAAGCAAATGATAAAAGTAATCATTTAGGAACGTTGCCCTGGTAACATGAGGATGAATTGGGGAGGGAAGGGGAGCAAGTTAGGAGGTTACTATAAGAACAGGCATGAAGTATTAGCGCCTGAAGGAGGATGAATGGAAGGAAATGGCTAGCCATTGCAAAGGTAGATTTTGGCAATTGACTGGTTGGATGAGAGTTAGGAGAATCAAGATGGAAGCTGACCAAGAGATATATTGGGAAGTGAGGGAGAGCACCTTGTTTTAGGTGAAAAGAAAACCTCAGCTTCTCCATCCATCAAACAGAGTAAGAGCTAGATCTCTAAGGTGACTTCTAGCTCTCAATTTTTCTGATTATGTGAGTTTTGTTTTAGACACATCTGTATGTATATTAGGCTTGTGCATGCATTGTTTAAACACATAGGCCTGTTCTCTGGGGCTTAGGGCTGGATCTATTATTCAGTCAGTCATTTTACTTTCTGTCCCTAGACTATTCTTAGTCAGGAGACAGTTGTGCTGTTCCCTGCCATCCCACAGCAACAGGGGCACAGTTCCTTATATTTGCATATCCCTTTGCAGATGGAGTATTCTTCACACCCATGATGGAGGATGCATTTCACTCTGTGAGGTAAGCAGTATGGTAATATAACCATTTTATTGATGAAGAAATTGAGGCCTAATAAGATGAAGAGACTTGTCCAGAGCCACACAGCTAGGAGGTGGAGTTAGGACTAAGATTCAGTTATTCTGCTTTAGTCCAGGACTCTTACACTGTACTAGCTATGAAAAAGTCCTGGCCTTTGAAGAAATTAAGACAGCATACAGGGCTTGCCTGGTGGCGCAGTGGTTGAGAGTCCGCCTGCCGATGCAGGGGACACGGGTTTGTGCCCCGGTCCAGGGAGATCCCACATGCCGCGGAGCGGCTGGGCCCTTGAGCCATGGCCGCTGAGCCTGCGTGTCCGGAGCCTGTGCTCCGCAACGGCAGAGGCCACAGCAGTGAGAGGCCCGCGTACCGCAAAAAAAAAAAATAATAAAAGACAGCATACAAAGGACTAGCTGACAGGGTGCTATAGCAAATGAAAATATTATAAGCATTTGGGTCCTTGAAAATCAGGTCTGCCTGCTTTCTTTCCAAAAGTCAGAATATGGATTGAACAGAAGAGGGAGATGTGTGTGTTATAGAATGATTTCTGTGAGCTGGTTTCAATAATTTACTTTCTATTTCACTTCTCCCTAACATAACCACATAGTTCAATGAAATTAAGTATCCTTCAAAATTGGGCATTTAAAAAGAAGCTTATTGGGGCTTCCCTCGTGGCGCAGTGGTTGGGAGTCCGCCTGCCGATGCAGGGGACAAGGGTTTGTGCCCCGGTCCGGGAAGATCCCACATGCCGCGGAACAGCTGGGCCCGTGAGCCATGGCCACTGGGCCTGCGTGTCTGGAGCCTGTGTTCCGCAACGGGAGAGGCCACAACAGTGAGAGGCCCGCGTACCGGAAAAAAAAAAAAAAAAAGCTTGTTGTTGAAAGGACTGATAAAAATAGAAAGATATAAGAAATGAGACCAACCACTCAGTATTTCCGCCTCTCATCCATTGTCCTTTGGCTGAAGTATGGAACGCTCTTATGGTTTGGGCATATGCGTCACCACAGGGATGAATGTCACTCCTGGTGGACAGTGTTAATGGCTCCTCCTGGACCATGGCTCAGCTGCATGAGTACCCTGATAGCCGCCGTTCCTCATTTTTTCCTATTCCAGGGAGCACTAGTGAATAGTCAAGTTGACTCTTACGGCATCGTCCTGAGAGGCAGGGATGTTTGTAATGGCTTTTACCATTCTTGCCTATCACAGTAGAACCACCTTCCTATTGGATCTTCTCCCCCAAGCCCGCAACTCTCTAGAAGTGGAGAAAGGCGCTTATGATTCATTGATTTATTGCTTCCTAAAATACAGACAAAGGAGAGGGAGGTCTAGCAATATTGGTTCAGCTACATTATCTTCTTTAAGGAGAAAATTTTAAAAACTCAAAACACTCCTCTGATTGGGTCATGCAGACCGGTACAAAGTTATCTTTTGAACCCTGAGGTATTTTGAAAGGACGTTTAAAAAAGCCATGCTAATAAAATCTAAGCATCAGTTTGGCCTTTATTTGTTACAAAAAGAGGAAAAATCATGTGCGGAATCTCAAATCTGCTTCCCCATTCTTTAGCCCAACCCCTATGATCAGATAATCACAAATAGAGCTTTCAGAACTGTCCTCTGCTGTCCATCAGTCCATCTATCTCATAAAGGCAGAGGCAGAGAAATCATCCTTTTGAGCCACTGCCTTTATCTTCAAACCTGACAAATTCTGGCTAAGAAAAAGGCCAACGTAACAAACTAGGTTTCACGGAATACTGATTGTACCTGTTTACCATTAAGTTGTCTGTCTCTGTGTGTGTGATGGAGGGGGGAGGGCTAGGGGCAGGTAAGTCAATAGATATACTGTTTTTCTATTTTAATTATTTATTCCCATAAATATTTTTTGCTTAAACCTCTAGCTCTTGTTACAATATGTCTGCTAGTGAGTACTCACAGATAACAAAAATGAATTAGCAAAAATGGAAAACAGGCACTAACAGAAAAAAAGCTACCAAAATCTTATCCATACCCTGTCACATGCGTACAGCTTTAAGGTGGTTGGTAACATTTTTCAAGTTCATTTTTCAGGCAAGTTTTTCCTCAACGTATATGCATTCATGATCACTCTCAGCTTGGGACACTTTTGAGAACTTTCATCTAAGTCAGTGTTTTATCTTCTGTTGAAGCTCTACCCTAAAAGAAATGAGTATCTTGTCCCAAATATTAGCAGTTTGAATCTGATGAACTAATTTGAGGAGTAGAAATGACACTTCAGTTAAACTAGGCCTCTACGTTTCTTTTTTAATTTACTTACACCTATCCCCAGAACTTGAGTTCCAATGAACTGAGCCCACATGAAGTGCCAGGCACTTTGCTCGTTGATGGAGATAGAACCCCAGATAGAGCATGGCCCTTACACTCAAGACCCTCAGAGCCTACTAGGAAATACAGAAATAAAAGCAAATAATTCTAACACGATGCAGAGTGATACCTGTGACAACAGAGATTTGTTCCAAGCACTATATGTACCAAACAGAAAAGGTACAAATCTACTTAGGTGTAAGGAGGGGCTTTTCTGAAGAGGGGATATTTACTTAGGGTGTTGAAATATGATTAGGAGCTTTTCAGACAAAGCAAAATGAGTAAAGGCAATGTGAAAAGAGTAAAAACTGATAGGAAGCTAAGATGACTGTTAGAGCCAAATATATGGGGCAAAATAAAAAATTCAAAAAAGCCCACTGATTTACAGCTTAATCATATGAGCACAATGAATATTTAGAGACTGTATGATATAAAAAGAACAATCAGAATAAGCTATTATGTCTTCCTGAATCTCATTTAAAACCTAATTAGATCTGGGGGGAAGCTGGCAGAATCCTGTCTGGGTGGAAGGAGATAGATCTGTCAGTGTAAAAAAAAAAATAATGAAAAGTCAGCTTATTTCGCTACAAGCCCAGCGTTTATCTTTAAACTCTATTTTGCAATGCTAGAAGAGTAGACACTCGTGTTAGAAGAGATATTCTGGTTTATACATTTTTTTAATATATTTTCATCTGATCCATACAACCACCCTTTGGGGTATGGACAAACAGAACAAGTATTCTTATCCATTTAACCCATATATAAACTAAGCTCAGAGAATTAAAATCCTTGTCTGAAGTCACAAAGCATGTCAGTTTGCAGAGTCAGAACCAAAACCCAGATCTTCTGACGCTAAGTTCTCTGTTCTCTACTATGCCGCATACTTTATTTACCAAAATCTGCAACCAATGTACAGAGCAAATTATGCCATAAAATTGTAACTGTACTCAAATTGTTCTATGGTAATCTTCAATTATATCAATTAATTAAAATGAATTAATTCACTTCTTCACAGTAAATCTATTTATAATCATATCCACCTTGAGAGACATGTAGGCATGAGGTAACTTTTTTCCAGAAAGCCTTACAAGTGGAAAACTCTGTATTTTTCTGCACCTTGCTTATTGCCCTGGGAGGCTGACTTACATAGACTTACATCAATAAGGTCCTTTGCCTTCAACTTCTTGTTGGGTTTGGGCAGTGGGAGACAATGACAGGTGAGAGAAAAAGATGAAAGTGAGATCGGGGTATGTATTCCCCTGCCTTGCCCCCTGCTGTTCTACAATGGGACGACAATGTCCCTCTACTAAAGGCCACAGCTCCTGTCCTGTGGCCCTCTCCATATTACTACAGGCACACCTCGTTTTATCATGCTTCAATTTATTGTGCTTCACAGATAATGCATTTTTTACAAACTGAAGGTGTGTGGCCATCCTGCATCCAGCACGTATATCAGTGCCGTTTTTCCAACAGCGTTGGCTCATTTTGTGTCTCTGGGTCACATTTTGGTAATTCTCACAATATTTCAAACTTTTCATTATTATTATGTTTGTTATGGTGATCTGTGATCAGTGATCTTTGATGTTACTATTGTCATTGTTTTGAGGCCACGAACTGCGCCCGTATAAGATGGTGAACTTAAGAATCGCATGTCTCTCACCTCACATCAAAACCTAGAAATGATTAAGCTTAGTGAGGAGGGCACGTTGAAAGCCAAGGTAGGCCAAAAGTTTGTTGTCTGTGCTCGATAGTTAGCCAAGTTGTGAATGCAAAGGGGGGTTCTTGAAGGAAATTAAAAGCGCTACTCCAGTAAACACATGAATGATAAGAAAGCAAAACAGCCTTATTGCCGATATGGCGAGTTTTACTGGTCTGGATAGAAGATCATACCAGCCACAACATTCCCTTAAGCCAAGGCCTAATCCAGAGCAAGGTCCTAACTCTCTAAAATTCTATAAAAGCTAAGAAGAAAAGTTTGAATCTAGCTGAGGTTGGTTTATGAGGTTTAAGGGAAGAAGCCATCCCCATAACATAAAAGTGCCAGGTGAAGCAACAAGTGCTGATGTACAATCTGCAGCAAGTTATCCAGAAGATCTAGCTAATATCATTAGTGAAGATGGCTACATTAACAACAGATTTTCAACGGAGATGAAACAACCTTCCATTGGAAGAAGATGCCATGTAAGACTTTCATAGCTAGAGAGGAGAAGTCAATGCCTGGTTTCAAAGCTTCAAAGGACAGGCTGACTCTCTTGTTAGGGGCTAATGCAGCTGGTGACTTTCAGTTGAAGCCAATGCTCATTTACCATTCTGAAAATCTCAGGGCCCTTAAGAATTATGTTACATCTACTCTGCCTGTGCTCTACAAGTGGAACAACAGAGTCTGGATGACAGCACATCTGTTTACAATATGGTTTACTGAATATTTTAAGCCTACCATTGAGACCTACTGCTCAGAAAAGAAGATTCCTCTCAAAATATTACTGCTCATTGATAAGTGTCTGGTCACCCAAAAGCTCTGATGGAGATGTACAATGAGATTAATATTTTTTTCACACCTGCTAACACAGCATCCATTCTGCAGCCCATGGATCAAGGAGTAATTTTGGCTTTCAAGTCTTATTATTTAAGAAATACATTTCATAAGGTGATAGCTACCATAGATAGTAATTTCTCGGATGGATCTGGGCAAAGTACATTGAATACCTTCTGGAAAGAATTCACCATTCTAGATGCCGTTAAGCACATTTGTGGTTCGTGGGAAGAGGTTAAAATAGGAATATTCACAGGAGTTTGGAAGAAGTTGATTCCAACCCTCATGGATGACGCTGTGGGGTTCAAGACTTCAGTGGAGGCAGTAACTGCATTTGTGGTGGAAATAGCAAGAGAACTATTAGAATTAGAAGCGGAGGCTGAAGATGTGACGGGATTGCTGCAATCTCATGATAAAACTTTAAGGGATGAGGAGTTGCTTCTTAAGGATGAGCAAAGAAAGTGGTTTCTTGAGATGGAATCTACTCCTGGGTGAAGAGGCTGAGAAGATTGTTGAAATGGCAACACAGGATGTAGAATATGACATCAACTTAGTTGATAAAGCAGCAGCAGGTTTTGAGAGGACTGACTCTGATTTTGAAAGAAGTTCTACTGTGGGTAAAATGCTATCAAACACTGTTGCATGCTACGGAGAAATCTTTTGTGAGAGGAAGAGTCAATCTGTACAGCAAACTTCATTGTTGTCCTACTTTAAGAAAGTGCCACGGCCACCCCAGCCTTCTGCAACCATCACCCTGATTGGTCAGCAGCCCTCAACATCAAAGCAAGACCCTCTGCAAGCAATAAGATTACAACTCTCTGAAGGCCCAGATGATGGTTAGCATTTTTAGCAATAAAGTATTTTTAATTCAGGTATGTACTTGTTTTTAGACATAATGCTATTGCTACAATATAACTTTCACATGCACTGGGAAACCAAAACATTCATGACTCATGTTATTGCTATATTCGCTTTATGGCAGTGGTGTGGAATCAAACCCACAATATCTCTGAGCTATTTCTATATGCTTTCTGGGTACCAATAATCATTCTCTCCTTTGCCCCTTCAAGCCTAGCGTTGGTAACAGCTCCTGTTGTTATCCCTGGGGCACTTCACAATTCCTTGTTGCTTTTCCTAAATGCTCCCATGCTTTTGCAAATAGTCCCTATGCTAATTCCTCCTCAAATTATCCAAGAAGAGTGTGCCGTCCATTTCCCGCTTGGACCCTGGCTGATAAAGCCCCTAACTTTTTGTTTCCTTGTATCCATCTTCTCATACAGGCTCCTGGTTTTCTAATAACCATCATACATTCACTGAAGCATTCTTATTCTCACTGTTTCCCCAAATCCCCATGTTCTGGTCAGTGCTAGCTCTTAGTCGTGAAAGCATTCATATGAATATCTCTGTCAGATGTGTTTAGTGTTTAAGGGGGAAACCCTTTAGTCCCTAAAGGGCTATGGAGTTGTTGGTGCTTAAAATGTAATTGCACTAGAGTCATGGCAAGACTCACGCCACGTTTCACAAATATGACATATGTATATGTATCTCAGCTGGATGTAGGTTTGTTAAAAATTTTCAGCTTTAAGCTGTTGATAGTGCAGTAGCAAATCCAAGCTGAACTATTTAATTATGATGACCATGCATCCTAGAAACTGTTTTTGTAACTTGGACACAGTGCCTTTCTCAACACAGTTTATTTTCTTGAAAGAAAGAAAACTAAGAAAACCAACAATGGATTCTTATGCAAAGAATATTTCTAATAGGAAGAGAGCTGTTATTTTAAGTATTAACATTGTCATGGACACAGCACAAACTGGCTTTTCTGTGACTACATTTTTCTTCCTACATTTAAAATGGGAACCCTTTGAATATGGGTTACTGTGTTACAAGTTAGCACCTGCAGCTCAGGCAAGAGTCTCTACAAAAATCAGAGAACTACTGGGAACAATTATCTATCCATATGTCAGAGCAAAGCCTGTATATGTGCATGCCCATGGAAGAGCTCAAATGAACATGAACATCTGAGATTCTGCAGAGCTGTTTTACTGAATAGTATTTTCTTATTGAAGTATAGTTTATTTACAGTGTTGGGTTAGTTTCTGGTGTACAGCAAAGTGATTCAGTTATATATATTCTTATTCATATTCTTTTCCATTATAGGTTATTACAAGATATTAAATATAGTTAGTTCCCTTTGCTATACAGAAGGACCTTGTTGTTTATCTATTTTATATATAGTAGGGTGTATACGTTAATCCCAAACTCCTCATTTATCCCCCCACCTTTGGTTACCATAAATTTGTTTTCTATGTCCGTGGGTCTGTTTCTGTTTTGTATATAAGTTCATTTGTATCATATTTTAGATTCCACATGTAAGTGATATCATGTCATATTTGTCTTTCTCTGTCTGGCTTACTTCACTTAGTATGATAATCTCTAGGTCCATCCATGTAGCTGCAAATGGCATGATTTCATTCTTTTTTATGGCTGAGTAGTGTTCTATTGTATATATATATATATATATGTATACCACATCTTCTTTATCCATTCATCTGTTGATGGATACTTAGGTTGCTTCCATGTCTTGGCTAATGTAAATAGTGCTGCTATGAACATTTAGGTGCATGTATCTTTTTGAATTAGAGTTTTCTCTGGATATATGCCCAGGTGTGGGATTGCTGGATCATATGTTAGCTCTATTTTTAGTTTTTTAAGGAACCTTCATACTGTTCTCCATAGTGGCTGTGCCAATTTACATCCCCACCAACAGTGCAAGAGGGTTCCCTTTTCTCCATACCCTCTCCAGCATTTATTGTTTGTAGATTTTATGATGATGGCCATTCTGACGGTGTGAGATGATATCTCATTGTAGTTTTGATTTGCATTTCTTTAGTAATTAGCGATGTTGAGCACCTTTTCATGTGCCTCTTGGCCATCTGTATGTCTTCCTGAGTAGTATTTCTGAAGTCCTACCTCAGAATACTATAGTACAGAGGAAGTTCGAGCAAATATGTCAACAGCAAACATGCTTGTTTGGTGTTAGAAAACTGCATCAGTTCATTTTGTTGTATTTACTGATCTGATCTGTGAAACAAACTCTCAGCTGATTCATATAACTCTTGTGTTTTGCTGTTATTGCCCACTAAATTGACCATTTGACCAAATTATTAGTTGCTGTGGTTTTCTGTAGAAGAGGGTAAGTTCTGACAAACTGTGGGGGATGGAGGAAAGCACTTTAGTTAGCTTTGTAATGCACATCCACAAATGATCCCCAGAAACAAAGCATCTATTATGGGATGGCAGATTCCTAAACCATCATCACAACCTGATTCTTTAAAATAGCACAACAATGCAAACAATTTAGTGATAACTTCTAAAGCTGTACTTGAAATAGGGCAACTTCCACGCACAGAAATAGAGAATTTGTTGCTGGGATGTCTGTAGTGTCTGTGGATTTTTAAAATAAGTCCCAGTTTTACTCTTGATCTGGAACATCTCATTATCATCATCAAAAGGGAGATTTGGTTCTGATGTCTTACATGTTTACTATCTTTAAAATATAGCCAGGGGATTGCAGTCCCTGACATTTACATTTATCTAATTTATTGTCCACAGGCTTTGAATTGCTTATTTAATTTAAATTAATGGGCCGTGTTCAAATCAAAGAAAGCTAAACAAATTAAGGCAGAATAGTCTAATCTGGCACTTTAAACTCTAAGATTTATTGCAGACATTCAAGATTTGAATTTGATTGCATTTATTGAATCAAGCCAGGAAGCTATTTGACTCTAATGGTTGGGCTAGGTTAATCTATAATGAAGTCCAACCTAAGATTAGAGGTGGGAGTTCAACTCAGTTCAACATCTGAGCACTGCATGCGCTATAGGTTCTGGGTACTGGGGAGAGAGAGAGGCTAGGCCTCATACCTCACCTTCAAGGAGCCCACAGTTTATTGAGAAGAATCAAAGGGAGGGATAATATCACAAAGGATGAATTTTCCTATCTTCTCTCAATTTGAAGCCTACCCTCTGAAGACGATATAACTTCCAGAGATACATTCACTTCAAAAAATTTTCCCTAAGCACCTACTACTATGTGTCAGAAACTGGTACCAGTGCTAGCGACTGGGAATACATAGATGATTTATTTTTTTTTTGGTAACTGAGATGTACATGGAGAAGACAGAGAAAAGAGACAAATATTTACAATAGAGTAGGACTTAGGAAGATACATGGACCCTGTGAAGAGAAGCACAGTTTGTTCTGGAAGAATTAGGGGTTATGAGATGTTTCTAGCTGATACATTCAATAAGCATTTAATAAGTGCCCACTATGTGACAGGCCATGAGGGTAAAAAGATGAATAAGAAATACTTCTTTCCCTGGAGGAGCTCATGATTTAGTGGACCTATGTATTGCAAAGTTCTAAAAATGTCTGCATCAGACGGGTTGTTCTTAACAACAACAAAAAATTTAGAAGCCTTGACCTTCTGAAAGAATAACTGGCTTAAGGTTAAAAACAAATAGAAAATGCTGTGGACAAAATAATGAACAATGTACATTTAAAGACTCAGAAATATCTATTAGACAAAGATTAATAAACAATTTATTTTACTGAGTTGTATTGTATATAAAAAATAATTTAAAAGCTGAAGTTCAAAAATGACTGGCAATGCAATTATGATTTCCATAAATTAAATTACATTAAGTTGCCTCAAATATTTTCCTTGGTTTAAATTCCAAGTTATGACACTAGATTGTTTATACAATATTAAAGTCACTGGTTGAAATGTGTAAGACTTGGTCAACTAGCTCTTATCTACTTTATGCTAAATGATTTAATTGTAACAACAATACTTTTCTATAAATATAACAATGTTCAAACACTGATCCACAAAATTTTTGCCTTAGTATATTTCTGTATGATCAGGAGCTGTTGAATTGCTTGGGTACAGAACTTTTTGCAGTTACATAAAGCAGTTTGTTTGCATTTACAGATGACAATACTTTTCAAGTTCCGAAATTCACAAATATTAAGATTACATATAATTTCCCCCCTAAAACTTCTGTGTTATGGCTAAGAATAATAAATTTTGGAGAATTTTTATACATTCATCACCAACAGTGGACTTTCTTGTGGGGTCTGTTTTTACCCACACAAGTTTTTATCACTTAGAATTATGTGAGGTTGACTAGAGAACAATCATGCCCCTTGCAGAGGAAGTGCTTGCCAGTCCACCGGCCTAACCTGCCAGCTAAGTGACTCCTGAAGGTCGCTAACAGGGTGGGAGAGAGACAAATTATTACATCGTCAACCTTAAGGGTAACTTGAAATTATTTTAAACTTTCAATATGAAATCTATAAATGCTATACTGTAGTATATAAAAAATCATATCCTTATATTTTTAACATATGTACCTGGCATTATCTCTAACTCTTTCCAAGGAACATAGACATCTTAGGTAACTCCAGTCACCTCTCCTATCTTCCATGTTTTTGTTTTCTAGTATTATAGTCCCACCTTTTTTTATCACATCACCCCAAAATTCATCATTAATATAATTGTTTGTACCCAAATCAGTCATTAACATGATTAGCCGTTGATTTGAAGTTAGCAAGCTTGTTCTGTAAAGATGAGGTAGTAAATATGTTCATCTTTGCAGGCCATACAGTCCCTATCACTACTACTCAATTCTACTGTAGTAGGAAAGTGACCACAGACAGTAGGTGAATGAATGAGAGTAGCTGTGTTTCAATAAAACTATAGGTACAAAAATAGGCAGTGGGCTGCATTTGGCCCAGAGGCCATAGTTTGCCAAATTCTGGTTTATACAGTCAGAGCTTTGTTCAGCTTTAGTTTCCCAGTCCCCCCTTCCTTTTCTTAACTTTTGCATCCTGCTCTTTGTAGGTTCAATTTCCTTCTTTCTGAAATGAATCCTCATGTAGGTTTTTCAGAAGAGATCTCTAAAGTGTAACCACTCTTTGACAGTGAGGAATTCCTGAAGCCCTTCAGTCTAGAGTTCCTAATCACATTTGACTTGCAAGGATTTTAGGCTCTGTGTAAAAAAAAAAACAAGTTCCAAGTTCGGATTTTTTTCTTCAAAAGGTCCTACTCTAACACAAAATTTTATCTACCTTATATTTAAAACTATTTAATCATGATATAAATAGGGACAAGGACTGAAAAGGAATGTGAGAAAATAAAAATAATTTGATAGAAAGAGAGGATTGGTAGGTGATTTTTTTTTCTAGTTATGTTTGTTCAATAAATAAAAATTTTAAGTACTTGTCTCAACTGATTCAACTTTCTTTTCCTTAGAGAAAAAAGATATTTCTAGCTTTCAAGTAAATTGGTATAATATCAATATCTAAATAGAATGACACTGATTCCCCTTTGTAAGCTCTCAGTTTCTCAAAGAATACCTTAGGGAAAGCTCCTGCCAACTCCCTGCAGTTGTACTGTCTGGATGACACAAATGCTTTGAACACTGATTCCCAGAAGTGTATGCTGGATCCTTCCTCAGAGGCCTATGTGCCCACCTCATGTGCTGGCAGTTGGCATCCTCTTGGCATAGGAGTTGTACTGCGTAGTCAAACCCAGCTTCTATCAGTAGCATGTGAGTTGCTGATTTAATCTCAAATATATGTTGATTTTAATGCCCTTGGCCATGGCTGTTCGGAAAAAAAAAAAAAACCTGTTACTAACACTACAACTAGAATAACCTTAATCTTACACTCACAGCCTTTAACGATTACTGTTACAGTGTAATATAATGTAATCTTTTGTATCAGTTGTCGATCACTATATAATAAACTGCCTCAAAGCTTAATGGCTTAAATAAGCAACTATTTCTTATCTCTCAAGATTCTGTGAGTCACCTAGGATGTTTTTCTGGTCTGGGCTGGTTTGATTTATCTCTGCTGGGCTCACTGACGTGTGCGGTCAGGTAGTGGGTTGAATGGCACCCGGACGATCTAGGGTGGACTCACTCACATGTTTGGCACTTGCCAGGCTATTGAATGGAACACTTAGATTCACCTCTGTAGTGAATACTATGGCATGCGAGCCAGATCCCCCTCTTCAAGGCCAAGACATTTTTCCCACAGTGACTAGAAGTGTTGCCTGTTGACAACTTACTGCTGAATCTCTACCCCAATAGTTGTCAAAAGCACCTGCCTAGCCCAAGATCATACTCCCTCCTTGAGGGCAGCCCTCATCCAGTGACTGGCTGATGCAGACATCAAAGTGCCTGGCCCTTTGCCTTAACTTGAAACAACTTTGAAGGGCCATCTCAGCTCCAGAGTTCCCCAAGGGATCAGCTGAGACCTCTGTTTCAACTGTGCTGCAGCTTAACTTTCCCCATGACCAATCCTACATTTATTCCTGCCTCACAGTTGTTGCCAACAGCACTCCCCAGTAAACTTCCTGCTTGAAAATCTCCATTCCAGAATCTGTCCTCTGGGGATCATGACCTAAGACATCCTGAATGTGGCCTCTCGTCCTCCAGCAGGTCTTGTGCTCACCCACGTAGGTGCTTACAGGGTTCCCGAGACCATAAAAATAAACTGCAAAGTCTTTTAAGGAATGGGCTCAGAACTTGCACAATTTCTTTTCTGTCACATAATTTTGGTCAAACATATCAGTTATTAAAATAAGTGAGAATGGGTTAAATAATATTAATAGCATTGGTGGTGATGACAATGCCTTTTCAATGCTTACTTTGTGCCAGGCACTATTTTAAGCATTATATGTATAATAACATCTTTAATACCATAACTTTATGAGGCAAGTGCTGTTGTTATTCTTTTTTACAGATGAACAAAGAGTAGAGTTTCATCAAATATTTCCCCAAACAAGCTAATCTACTACATGAAATCTGTGAAATACCTCTGATCCTAAAATGGGGATGGGTGACACAGCTCTGTGATGTACAGAACAGTCATTCCAATCAGCTGATTTCACGCTGGGACTTTAAATCACTGAGCAGTGCTGATGCTAGTGAGAAGTTTCATTAATTTCATTAATGAAATTAAGTTTCATTAATTTTTTAAATTAATTAATTTCATTAATTAATTTCATTAATTAACCATCAAATGACTAAGACTTGGGTGAAGCAGGGACGTTCTGAACTTTTTTGGACTCTTCAAATGTTGTGGCCTTCAGTTCACTTATGCTCATAGACCTTTACTGTATTTTATTCACTGAGGGATTCCTATGCCAAAAGAATTTCAGTTGAAGGATTAGTCTGGTGAAGTCAAACCCTCTGTCGTGCATCAGAGCAGACATTTTAAGCATCAGTCCAGCTCACATTTGAGGAGAAGTGGATTTAGTTACTGATCCCATGTATTTATGCTGTCTGCCTTTTATTTTAATGATTGCTTTTCTCCAATCTCCCTTGATAATCAGAAACTTTGTATTTATGGCTACCCAAATACTACAGTGGCAGCACGGATTTAGCATAGAACTTCAGACAGCTAAGAACTGACTCACCATCCCCTCATTCCCCTAACTTAACCATTTCTAATGGAATGTAAGAGCAATGTTGTTGCACCCTTGTCACCCCACTGATTGGCAGGATGTATGTTTGGTCTAGCTGGCTGGTAGGGATTCACTTTCTCCCTCACTACTTGACGCAGACATGACAAAAAGGCTGATCTGGCCATGGGAATGCAAGTTGCTATCCTCTTATACTAGAATTTCCAAGAAAACTTCTGGAGAACAAAAAGGACAGCTTAAATACCCTACATTTACAGCCTATGCATTTTCACCATTGTGATATTGTAAGTGGCCTAGTGTTGTCTCCGTGGATTCTCGACCTGAAGCGCTAACACTTCCTTGTCACTTTTACTGCAGCTAGAACACAACAGATATGATTCATGATGCAAACACATGTACTTTTTCCCTTAATAAAATAAAATCTCCGAAGTCATTTTCCAAAGTGGGGCACTGTTCAGTTGTGTTTTTAAACAACTTGTCTATAATGCGTTATCAGAAAATTTTGGCTGAGAAGGGAAGATGTGATCACTTCCTCTAAAATGTAGTCATTGACTTAAAAAAATCATAACCATGCCCCTGGGACAGTTAGTAAAATCATTCATGAAAGGTGACTGAGCATCAATCAAGTTTGAAATGTTCCCCAATGAACAGCTGCTAGCCGAGTCAGAATAATAATTTTGATTTTATTGTATTTCCGTTTGTTGAGTATATTAAATTAACAGAGCTCAATGTTAGGCTTCTTGACCTCAGTATTATTGCTATTACTCATGGAGTAAGATTTTCACCCAGGGAAATTATTTTGATTAATTTCTCCGTGGACTAAGGAAAGATTTTATCTCATTTCTGACTCATAAAGTTACTATTTCATTCACTTCAGTTGGCAATGGAGAAGAGAATTCTCTGAAATTGCCGTGCTGCAAGAGGGAAGAGATATGGGGATATATGTATATGTATAGCTGATTCACTTTGTTATAAAGCAGAAACTAACACACCATTGTAAAAAAAATACATTTACTGAAGAGTTTATGTGCAAAGAGAATTTTAATTTCTGATGAAAAGATAAGTGGCTTTTTTTCTTCCCTAGGAAAGAAACTTGAAAGTCTATATGCAAACTGGCTTTAGGAGACTGTACCTTCCTTAGATGCAAGGGGAATGTTTCAATGTTTGAACACTTTTGTATGTCTGTATATAAAATGTCAAGTGACGTATTAAATAGCATATTATAAATAAAACCTAAATGCTGATAGATATGGCAAAAAAAGAAAAAAGTAAAAGAAATTGCCGGGCCACTCATGCCCTATTTTGTATTATATTTGGGGTTGTCTACTTCCATAATTAGGAGAGGACCATAACCTTGACAACAGAGTTCCCAGAGTTCCTGACTACTCTCTACAGACCACTGGGTGTTGTGTGCACCTGACTCAGGGAAAGTCTCACCTCACTAAATATTAGGGCAAACCTTCTCAAAATGAGAGAACACTGGCATTTTCATTCATACAGTAATGTGCTAAAAATGCTTTCAGCAAATGGTTTGTTATAGCTGAGTTTAAAATGTGTAGAAATCCCTCGTTTTTTCAGCTGGGTCTCTATTCATTCTTGCCTTACATGACTGAGATGTCAAATAAGAGGTAGGGAAATGATTTTTTTACTTGCCCCAAATAAGAGCACATAAAGGCATTATTGCAGTTTGTTTTCTTTTCTTAGGTCTTCCCAATTCCACAGAAGACATCCTGTTCCAAGAGAATTAAAATCAAATCATCAGTTAATTGTATCTATATACACAGATATTTTCTTCAATGTTCAAATCCCTTTGAAATTGTCTTCCCTTTAGCTCTTAACTTCTTATTAAGTATGTTTTTGGTGCAAGCCTGAAATCATCATTAAATTGCCACAGATGGTTCTGCTTTGATCACATTTTTCCTCAGTCAGTCTTGCCCTTGATGTAGCTAAGGGCTAGCTTTCTGCTTTGATTTTCCTGAGATTTTGAAAGCTAGAAATGCAAATGTCATTTTACACCATAAACTGGACTAAATTCTGTTTCCTCTTCATAATTCCTTGGCGGATCTTTGTTAATGTTGGTTTAAGTCTTGTGGCTATTTCTAACCATGTAGCATGTGGATTATTTCCCTGAAATTTGTTTGATTTAATTTAGTCTTCATGATCAACTGAAGCATTTATCAAAATCATTAAAATAAACCCACTTTTCATTCATTCATCTCTGGATGTTGTAGAAAAATGTGTTTAGGATCAACATTTCAAGCCACTTCCCCTAGCTTTCCACTTTCTTATGCCACCATAAACCCAAATAGCGATAGTCCCTAGTAATAGCCAATTGTCCACTTGCCCCCCCCCCCGCCGCCAAAATAATGGATTTGCAGATGCCAATGCTGATTTTTGTAACCAGTTTTCCCAAATCCATCTGCAAAACTTTGTTTTATATGCTGGATACATAGTAGAATTCCCCTCCAAATATCTGTAGACAAAGGGCCACCTCTTGATTCAAGCTTTGAGTTCTTTAAGGACGGAGACCTCATTAACCTTGATTATGGACCTTCAAGAGCCAGCCGAGTGCTGGGCTCTGAGAAGATTCTTAGTGAATTACAGACTGATTACCTGAAAATCACAGGCTGTTAAAAGGCTGCTAGTTAGGAATTGTAGAATTGATTAAATAATATTTTATACATTCTATGAAATTAAATTGAATCTAAAAGATATACTAGAGCCCTTTAAAAAGGATCAACACTATAGAAACCATAATTGGAGATAAACATGAATGCAAACAGTCCAGAAGAATAAAAGGCAGCATCAGATTGTTGCTTGAACCTCCCCTACACACACACATACACCTAAAGTGTGCCCCTCCTTCTTTCTCCTTTCCCATTATCTGGAGAAGAGTTAAAGAAGGGAAATCATATGGGAGATGATACTGTGCTTATCTTTCTTGTTCACTTAATGTGCTTATAATTCTTGTCACTTCTGGTTTACTTTGTTCCTTATAAGTGTTTGTATTTGTATATGTGGGAAGTAAATAGTAGTAACAGCATAGAAATCAATTGTAGCTTAAAACAACATAACTAAATTTCTATGACTGTGACCCCAAACAATTGCAGAAAGTGGGTGGGTCTGGTTAATGTCCGACTTGAATCTCCGCCTGAATATCCAAGTATTGATGTTAAAATAAAGGAGATAGTTTATAGTAGTTAACTTTAATTTCCTCATCTCTTTAGCAACCTCATGTGGAGCAGGGAGAAGTGGTGTCCAATGACAATACCATATTTTTTTCCCCGCTCTGTCTACTGGTCACCTCCAAGTTAGGATTGGCAAAAACTGCCTTTAGTGGCTTTCCACAGTCTGGTGACCCAAATGCATGTGTTCCTTTGTACCCTTCTGCTGAATCCCTAGTGAAATAGTTAATGGATTTTGTAGAAATATTATAGAATATTACCAATAAACCTTTTTCATTTTACAAGTGAGAAAACCAAGGTTCAGGGAGGTAAAGCTAGTTGGTTACACTCAGTGCAAATACAATTATGCCATATGACACAGTAAGTATCAGGAAAACAAAGGGTACTTAGGTTATAATTTCAGCATTGGGGGAAAATGAAAATAATCATACCTCCAATAATAATAATTCTCCTTATTTATTTTTGTCCTTTTCTTTTCTTTTTTTCTTTTTTGTGGTATGCGGGCCTCTCACTGTTGTGGCCTCTCCCGTTGCGGAGCACAGGCTCCGGACGTGCAGGCTCAGTGGCCATGGCTCACGGGCCCAGCTGCTCCACGGCATGTGGGATCTTCCCGGACTGGGGCACGAACCTGTGTCCCCTGCATCGGCAGGCAGACTCTCAACCATTGCACCCCCAGGGAAGCCCTGTCCTTTTCTTTTATCGTCAAATTTACATATAGAGAATGCACATACAATATTTTAAGTGTACCATTGGTTTAATTTTGACAGTTACAAATACCTGTGTAAATACTATGTAATCAAGAATATAAACTATACCCATCACCTCAGAAAGTACCCTAGTTCCCCTTTGCAGTCAGTTCCAACCCAACCCTAATACAACCACGTTTGGATTGTTACTACCATAGATTTATTTTCCCTGTTTTTGTACTTAATATAAATGGAATAATAAAGGGTTTACTTTTTTATTTTTCTGGCTTCTTTAACTCAACACACCATGAGATTCATTTAAATTGTCCACATATACTAGTGTTCTTTTTTTCTTTTTTTTGGATTAAAAAAAACCCAGACATTTATTTTTCACAGTTCTAGAGGCTGGAAGTCCAAGATTAGGGTGCCAGTATGATCTACCAGAAAACTACTAGAGCTAAGCAATTAATTTGGTAAAGTAGCAGGATGCAAAATTAATGCACAGAAATCTCTTGCATTCCTATACGCTAATGATGAAAAATCTGAAAGAGAAATTAAAGAAACACTCCCATTTACCATTGCAAAAACAACAAAAAATACTTGGGAATAAACCTACCTAAGGAGACAAAAAAGACCTGTATGCAGAAAACTATAAGACACTGATGAAAGAAATTAAAGATATCACAAAAAGATGGAGAGATATACCATGTTTTTGTATTGGAAGAATCAATATTGTGAAATGACTATACTACCCAAAGCAATCTACAGATTCAGTGCAATCCCTATCAAATTACCAATGGCATTTTTCACAGAACTAGAACAAAAAAGTTCACAATTTGTATGGAAACACAAAAGACCCCAAATAGCCAAAGCAATCTTAAGGGAAAAAAAATGGAGCTGGAGGAATCAGACTCCTTGACTTCAGACTATACTACAAAGCTACAGTAATCAAGACAGTATGGTACTGGCACAAAAACAGAAAGATAGATCAATGGAACAGGATAGAAAGCCCAGAGATAAACCCACACACATATGGTCACCCTATCTTTGATAAAGGAGGCGAGAATATACAGTGGAGAAAAGACAGCCTCTTCAATAAATGGTGCTGGGAAAACTGGACAGCTACATGTAAAAGAATGAAATTAGAACACTTCCTAACACCATACACAAAAGTAAACTCAAAATGGATTATAGACCTAAATGTAAGGCCAGACAATATAAAACTCTTACAGGAAAACATAAGCAGAACACTCTATGACATAAATCATAGCAAGATCCTTTTTGACCCACCTCCTAGGGAAATGGAAATAAAAACAAATGGGGCCTAATGAAACTTCAAAGCTTTTGCACAGCAAAGGAAACCATAAACAAGAGGAAAAGACAACCCTCAGAATGGGAGAAAGTATTTGCAAACGAAGCAACTGACAAGGGATTAATCTCCAAAATATACAAGCAGCTCATGCAGCTCAATATCAAAAACCAAACAACCCAATCCAAAAATGGGCAGAAGACCTAAATAGACATTTCTCCAAAGAAGATATACAGGTAACCAACAAACACATGAAAGGATGCTCAACATCACTAATCATTAGAGAAATGCAAATCAAAGCTACAGTGAGGTATCACCTCACACCAGTCAGAATGGCCATCATCAAAAAATCTACAAACAACACTAAATTCTGGAGAGAGTGTGGAGAGAAGGGAACCCTCTTGCGCTGTTGGTGGGAATGTAAATTGATACAGCCACTATGGATAACAGTATGGAGGTTCCTTAAAAACCTAAAAATAGAACTACCATATGACCCAGCAATCACACTACTAGGCATATACCTTGAGAAAACCATAATTCAAAAAGAGTCATGTACCACAATGTTCATTGCAGCACTATTTACAATAGCCAGGACATGGAAGCAACCTAAGTGTCCATCAACAGATGAATGGATAAAGAAGATGTGGCACATATATACAATGGAATATTACTCAGCCATAAAAAGAAACGAAATTGAGTTATTTGTAGTGAGGTGGATGGACCTAGAGTCTGTCATACAGAGTGAGGTAAGTCAGAAAGAGAAAAACAAATACTGTATGCTAACACATATATATGGAATCTTAAAAAAAAATGGTTCTAAAGAACCTAGGGGCAGGACAGGAATAAAGATGCAGACGTAGAGAATGGACTTGAGGACATGGGGAGGGGGAAGGATAAGCTGGGCCGAAGTGAGAGAGTGGCACTGACATATATACACTACCAAATGTAAAATAGATAGCTGGTGGGAAGCAACCGCATAACACAGGGAGATCAACTTGGTGCTTTGTGACCACCTAGAGGCGTGGGATAGGGAGGGTGGGAGGGAGATGCAAGAGAGAGGAGATATGGGGATATATGGACACCTACAGAGGAATGGATAAAGAAGATGTGGTACATATATACAATGGAATATTACTCAGCCATAAAAAAGAATGAAATAATGCCATTTGCAGCAACATGGACGAACCTAGAGCTTGTCATACTGAGTGAAGTAAGTCAGACACAGATAGACAAATATCATATGTTATCACTTATATGTGGAATCTAAAAACAGGGTACAAGTGAGCTTATCTACCAAACAGAAATAAAGTTACAGATGTAGAAAACAAACTTACGGTTACCAGGGTGTAAGGAGCAGGTATAAATTGTGAGATTGGGATTGACATATACACACTACTATGTATACAGTAGATAACCAATAAGGACCCACTGTAAAGTACAGGGAACTCTACTCAGTACTCTGTAATGGCCTATATGGGAAAAGAATCTAAAAAAGAATGGATATATGTATAACTGATTCACTTTGCTGTACACCTGAAACTAACATGACATTGTAAATCAACTATACTCCAATAAAAATTTAGAGAGAGAAAATAAATAAATAAATTCTGGAGGATGTTGAGGTTTTGAGTAGGTTCACCATCCTGGTACTTCTTCTCTGAGCGTATCCCAGTATAGAGTCTTCCAAATGTCAAAGCGTAAATTTTTCAGGGTAAAGTTTTCAGGTATCTTTTGATCTGTGCAAAATAGAGCAAGCCTGTTGCCTCTTCTAGATATTAAACATCTGTTAGTATAACCTCATAATGCTATTGATTCATGGAACCTACTAAGACAGCTAGTCTTTTTTACAGGTCCCTCACTTTTTTAATATGTCACCCCAAAACTGCACTACTGCATTTATAGAGCTTGTTTTATACACGAAAGCAGGACATTGAAATGTGTCACTATTAAATTTCATCTTTTTAAAATCAGAATCTAAAACCAAGAGGCTACAGAGATGGGCAAAATCTATTTTTCATAATAAGTCATTATCCCTACTGGCTTTGTGTCTACTAATGGTTGGGTAAGCATGTCAGCTATGCTCTCATTTAATTCATTAATATAAGTGATTACTAGAACAAGGCATAAGATAGAGACTCATTAGAGATGTGTTAATTTTGACCTATTAATTAAGACAAAGATAATTTAACCCAATATGTAGCAGTACAATTGTCTGGTCACAATTTATCCCTCTTATGGATAGGATATGAGGAAAGGCTTTGTAAAATGCCACCTAGAAATCCAGTTACACCATTTTCACAGAATACCCTTGATATGTCAGTCTGACAAAATTCAACATAGTCCATCTCATCACCGTACTCCATAACATATCTGCTTCTTAATTTCCCTATTTCTGACAAAGAGGCCCTTTCTCCTTCAGGCCACCCAGGCTTGAGAGTTAAACCATTTTTGATACCTCCACCTCCCTCTCCTCCTGGTCAGTTAATCACGAAATCAATTGTTTGCTCTTCATTATAATGCTCTGCAACTCTTATGTCTCCATTTTCCACTTTTACCACCCTAATCCAGGCCTTTATCACTTCAGACATGGAGCACTGCAGAAGCTTAACGATTTCCCTCATTCTTTTATGTAGTGACAGTGTGAAGAATGGCTCCTTTTATTCCTGTCACTCCCATCTAAGATGCATTCACTCATTTCTTCTGTACACATTTATTAGACATGGGGGGCATGCTTTTTCTTGTCTCTTCAAGGAACAACCTCTTACAATCTCTTTGTAAGCAACTTGAAGGCAAAGATTATAGTATCAACCCCCCCATCATTGTCCACACAAATATTGCACAAATACTGTTTAATAGCTGTACAGTACACAAATACAGTAAATAGCTGTAAACTAGAGATCAAATCCATTGAATCGATTCAGTTATTTCACTTATTCTCTTATTTCATACTTATTAAAGATAGGTAGGGAATTTTTTGTAGCACCATAGTTATGTGAAGATAATTATATGCAACTTTTTAGAACCAAGAACACCACATTGAATTCATCTGGGTGGTCTTGTGGTAAAGTATTAGAAATTTGTCATTTGAGAATCTTCCAAATGTATAGGATACTACTCCAAGCAGAAATCTATTGGCAGACAAAGCACCCCGAGTTCGATACTTCACTTGCAGTGTTAGGCTGAATGGTATTTGGCAGCAAAATCCATCCAGAGACCTCCAGAGACTCATTAAAAGCAGATAGTGCTGAAGCATAGCAAAATGGTTTCCATTTGGACCATGGTGCCAACTTAGATGTATGAGAAATAAAATGATTAAGTAGTTCCTCGCAAGGACATTCATCTAACTAGGCAGTTCTTAAAAACAGTTAATGTGTGTACACTTATTAGGTCAATGTAGTTGACCCCTAACTCCTTTGAACCGTACAACCTAAACACAAGTTACAGGAGAGATGGCCTAATACCAGGCCATGTATGTGCTAGAAAAGTAAAAACAACTTATGTGACTTTAAAGTTGAAGTGCTAGTACATAAAGATGCCTGATTTGTATGACATAAGAAATGAGAATAGTCACTCTGTGAGAGAACAACTTACTGATGGGCACATAGCTCAGTGGTTCCCAATCCTGTATATGATATACATTTATTTCAAACCTCAGAGCAAGTACAAATCTTTTTCTGGTCACTAGAGTAATTCATTGTCATTGTAGAGCATTTGGAAAGTATGTAAGCACAAAAGGAAAATGAAATTCACCTGGAATCCTACTACTCATTATGACTCCTGTTACCATGTGGTGAAACTATAATTTTAGTATGTTTTTATAAATAGGGATCTTATTGTGCATATAGGCAAAAGAAATAGTTTCTACAATCAGAAACATATTTCATTTTCTTATGTCATTGATGCTGTGTAATTAATATCCACACATCTGTTTTTATCTATTTTAATTTTTTGTTGATTTCTATTAGTGCTTTAACGGGGAAAATCAAGAGCATATGCGTTATAAATATAACTGTATGATGTTTGTTTTGGCAATTTTGCCAGCTATTACGAAGCCTCTTTTTAAAAGACCTCACTGAAGACATAGTAGCCTCCCATGAAATATGAAGCACTTTGGTAGCTGCCAACAAGTGTTGAGTAGGCCCCTTGCAGAGAAGACTGAGGGTCTTACTTCTTGGAGCCTTTATGGTAAGGAACATTGGAACACTGGACATTGTTTGTCTGGGAATTAAGGAGATCTGAGCTCTAATTTTGACTCTGCCACTAAATCACCACTAACCTCATTTTCTTATCTAGATACGGAATTAGGGGGGTATTAGGAGAGGGAGAATATTTGAAATGATCCAAAAACTCATCAAAAACCTATTCTGATCTAGACAGAAGGTACAGGTGCTCAATGTTTTATATATTGGATGTTGCATGATTGAACAGCATATCCAGGTCAAAAAGTTCATGATACTAAGCAGTTATAGCTATAGCATTAAATTAACTGGAAGTGTGGTAAAGGGTAAAGGAAAAAGAAATTGTGTCAGCCCTTCTAAAAATGCTCTTCAGTGAAAAACACAACATAAAGTTCTCCTTTACAACTATAAATATTTGTAAATAGTCAGTAGATAACTCTAGGTCACTGGTTTGCTGAGGTTGGAGTCTTGACTCCCATTGACCCCTTCCTATCATAACATTCCTTTTTCTGTGCCTATCTTTTATTCTTTCTAATCTCATAGCAATGGGTCAACACAGGCCCATGGTAAATACCAAGTCTCAAGTAGGGCAGTTCATTATATTAAGGCTTTGAATTATAATATCTTGTACCCAATTCATATTCTTATTAAAGTAGTTACAGTTAATCCTTCCTGAACTACATCTGCTGTTAATTCCTTTCAAAATGGACTAGGAGAACAATTGTTATGTACATTAATAAGGTTTACTAATGAGACCTTTTTGGTTTGGGGGGGCTCAATTTTATGGAATGAAAGTTGGAGAATGACATTATTTGGCTCTTCAAGACCTCACAGACTAGATTATAAATGATACAAGGGACAGAGCTCTGACAAGGTCTCACAGTGATAAAGCACTAGGGCCAGAGGCAGGCAAAAAAATGTAAGAATCTCAAATCCCTGTCACAGAAACCTTTAAGTTTTCAAAACTAATCACATCCACACTTTCAGAATATGAGAGCGAAATTCCACTTTCTTAGCCACCTGCCATTTCCCCGCCACTGCTCCTGTGTTCACCTTCCTTAGATCTGGTTCCTCTTCCCTTCATTCAAACTGTTTATTGGTTTGCTTTGACCACTTAGAACACAAAGTCAGCAAGAAGTCTTTGAGGGGTGGGAAGAGACAAGAACACTCTAGGGGGATCAAGAGATTTTGCCTGGGAAGCGCATTGCCCTGCTATTCCGTTACTAGCCATAGGGAACTGGGGAAAAGGATTGGGTGTCAGATGAAGAGCAGACTGAAAGCAAGGAAGCACCAAGGGTCTGTTTTCTCTCTCTGGGATCTCTGGGGGCCTCTCTCTGAAAGATGTGGTGAAATATGAGGGCAAGTGACAAAGCACTGTCACATGTAATTTGAAGTTTGCCGGCAGGAGAACAGACTGAATGACACGTAAACCTTCCTCATTGGCACTTGGACCCACGTGCCACTTGTTTCCAAAAGCACAACCATAAACACCAACTGAGGACTTTTTAGAAAAGAACAGAGGACCAAGGACTTTACATGGAAGTAGTGGCCAGTTTATAGCCTCTCCAGGGAATAAGGCAGTGTGATAAGGGAGAAGGGCATTTAGAGAACCAGCCAAAAGCTCCATCTTCTTTTATTAAGTGTTCTGCTCACACCCATGAAAGTTTCTCCAAGACAGCTCCTGGCAGAGCCTTGGGAGAAACAAAAATTCAAGTTTCTGTCTAATAATGGAAAACAAAGAGTTAACTAGATGACTGCTAAAGCATGTCTTCAATTGCTCTTGGTCATACATCCCTATGAGGAAAATAATAGCAACTCCCAGCAGGGCTAATGTTCAGCTAGTACATTCTCGTACGGCCCTACCTATTGTTTGCATCTGTTCTAACTGGCCAGTACCCATTTAGGCTATCGTACTTCTGAAGGGGATTTTTGAAACAGAGTTTCCTCTCATGATTTTGCCCGAGATACACTGCTCATGGACAGGAAGGCCTCTTCCAGAGGGTCACTAGAGAGGTCTAGGGAGTCCACGTGAAGGAAACTTCTGTACTTGACATTTGACAGCCCATTGCTGCCGGTTCTTTAAGGCTTGACAAAGTTAATAAGCCACAGAAGACTTGGGGAATGTGTGCATATAAGTGAAAAAGACTATGTTTAAGCTCTAACTATGTCAAAAGCCACACAGCCAAAAGACGTCTAGGAAACTTCAAATAGCTGCAGGGACATTCTGGGTGGCTCCCCTGAACAGCACCTATAGTAGGTGGGGCGGCTGAGCAACAACAGCTGTGCAAAGTGGTTAGCAGTGACATCACTAAGTTTACCAAACCCCAGGGTGAGCCCCACATCCTACCTGGTTCCCTGAGATTTGGAAGCATTTAGTGTCTCTGGTCACATGGCTCTAACTAGTTTCCTGCTGCCTTTGCAGTCCAGCTCGTGGCTATTGGGTGAGGAGGAAAGCACCAGAGAACGAAGCCAACACCAGTCATTCGCCCGTTCAATCTGAGGGGTGAGTGTGAGAAAAGAATCATGAAAATGCAAGCGTTCTGATTCTAAAAGTGAAGATTAAATCCATTCCTATAAGCAAGTATAGGAGGATCTTGGAGGTTCACGATTCCTGCATGTCATCTCACAGTGCACGTGCAGCCCTACGAAGAGGCAGAGAGATGGGCTATAATAACCAAACAGCTTTTTTAGTTTGATGCACTGTTATCCAGCAATGAAGACCTGGTTCAAAATGTACACGAAACTCAGGGAGATGGGTGCCTTACAAAGTGGGCTGTATCATGCGATAACGAAAATTGCACAGATTTTGGGGCCAGGTAAACCTGGATACAGATCCCGGATCTGCCATTGAAGGTATATTCTGTGACTTCAATCAACATGGTTTCAGTTTTCTCATTTGTCAGACGGAACTAGTAATAGCACCTATTTACTAAGGTTTAATGGGGATTAACTAGAATACTGTATATAAAGCCCCTAGTACAAAGATCTGGCACAGAATAGGTGCTCAGTAAATGGTTATTCCTTTTCCCTCCACTTGGCCCTCATTTTTCCTTGGCTTCTTGGAGCGCAAGGGTTTAAGTCATAGACACTGACATGAGCCCAGGAAGGCCAGAAAATGAAGGGTGACTAAGCATGACCCTCCTTTTCTCCAGACAGTAGGTAAAAGATAAGCCATTGCTGCCTTGCGGGCTCTGAAAGGTTCTTCTATATCAATGTGGGGCACGTAGAAGGAGGTTAAAGTAAGTCACTTATTAAACCAGTGCAAGAGGCAGGAGGGAAAATGTAATGACTTCTCAAGTTTCCTTGGTCTTCTCTGTGCACCTTTGCTCTGAAGACTTCAGCCAGGTGGCTTGATAGGGTATGGGCTTGTCAGGGTTAGGGTATGCTATGGGAAGCTCAGCAGTTCCCCAGCTTCACCCCAAATGCCTAATAAAGATACCCACTCATGAAAACTCATAACGACTGATCAGAGAAGTCTAAGAATTGAGGACCTTAGCTAAAAATCTTTATGGGCAGCCTTTTGTGAGAATACTGAAGAGGAAAACCAAGAAAGAGGATGCAAGCAGCAGTGTCGCCAAGTAGGCTGCCCTACTTACCTTGCTTAGGATCAGTACTAAGTCTTCTCTCAGACAGACCTAATGGAGTAGCGGCGTAAAGCTCAGACATTACAAAGAATTTAGTTCAGAGAATAGCCGAAAGTTACAAATGCTTATCAGAGTCAAGTTGTTTCCCTAGCTCGACTCTGCAGGTGCTTTAAGGAATGCCAGGAAAAAGCAAACATGTTACAATCATGCCATATTTTATATGTAAAATTGGAATTTCCTATGTTGAATGTGCTTGAAGATCAATTAGAAATGATTTCTTTATAAAAAGCTTCACATCAGGATTTCGTCCAACAGTGTGTTTTAGAAGGGCTTTTCTCCATACGCAACTCCTCGTGAACGCACCTATTGGGCAAAGGCAGGAAGTCCTGTACAAAGACGGAAAGAAGTGATGATTTATGAAGAGCCAAGGAAAGCAAGAGTGAACTGAAGACAATTCTTTCCATTTGTTCAAGTGCCTTCTCCGTTGGTTTTCCTATACTAACTACCAATCGCAAGGAGAAAAAGTTACCCGGGGGCTGAAAGTATAAGTATGGCTCCTGAATTGTCTGTTTGGAATCAGACATTGCAACAATGTTGCTATATGTGCAACAGAATCTCTGGTAATAAGTATTATGTTCGATAGTAGCTATATACTATCATTAAACCTCTTAAATACTGATTCTAGGGACCCAGGCAGTTCACATGTGGCAGCTATAGCTTTTTTGCTGCTGATAGAGGAGAAATTATAATTTAGAAAGGCAAGAAGGAAATGAAATTAGTTTCTATTAAAATTAAAGGAAAGGGCTTCCCTGGTGGCGCAGTGGTTGAGAGTCCGCCTGCCGATGCAGGGGACACGGGTTCGTGCCCCGGTCCAGGAAGATCCCACATGCCGTGGAGCGGCTGGGCCCATGAGCCATGGCCGCTGAGCCTGAGCATCCGGAGCCTGCGCTCCGCAACGGGAGAAGCCACAACAGTGAGAGGCCCGCGTACCGAAAAAAAAAAAAATTAAAGGAAAGCATTAGCTGACATCATTCAGACGAGTCAGAGCCATTAGGAAATCAAGTTGCATGTCTAAGATCATGAAGCCCACAGATAAAGCAATAAGTATGGAATCCATTTCTCTTCTAAATTTATCCGATATTACTTCAAAACCCTGCTAGAAACATAGTTCATTTCCTCATGCCCATTTCCTAGTTAGAGTTATAAAACTTTATATAAAAGACTGAAATTATCCTATATTGTAAGACACTTACAAAGTTGTTATTTTGTATTTACTCCGGAGTTGTATCCTGGCCCCAAACGCTGCATACAGTCAAAAGTAATTTTAAAACAAGCCAAGTCCTTACTTGTATTTCTTAACCTTGAAATATATCAGAGTCTCAGCTGGACATAGATGGCATACTCAAAGGGTATAAGTCGGGAAGGTTTAATATAGGGCCCATTTTTACAGAGGGGTAGGCAGGGTAAGAGAAACCCACAAAGATACAGAGTGCCTGGGGACTAAGAACAGAGGGAAGCTGCTACTGCTTAGGATTGAAGGAGCCAGGGGACGGAAGTGGTGTTACTAGAACTCAGTGAGAGCTGTAGTCATGGAGAAGGGCTCCTCAACAGGAATCGTGGCTTTTGTCAAGGACTGCGGCCACTGCCCAAAGCATGGGCAGGTTGGGTGTGAGGTGGGGAATCAATACCCTACCCAACTTCTCTTTCTTCCCATCCTTTGATCTTATGCTAGTGCCTCCCACTGACTGAATCTGATCCTAGCCCAGCTAGAGACCCAGGAGATGCGGTACCTGGAGCCTCCAGGGGTACAAAACAGAGCAGAGAAGGGTAAAGAATGACTCTGCAAGAACGAATGGAGAATAACCATCACAACTGTGAATAGGGATTCCTAAACCGCATCAACACTTCCTTGAAGTGTCCTTAAGATGTCCCATTTCTCTTTCATCCATTTCCTTCATAAATCACAGCTCTCCTCTCCACAACCCCTGAAAAACCCTCCGTCTCTCCACTCTACATGCCTCTTATTAATGTCTTATGCTGCTACTCTTTACCCTTGATTCATTCTGTGTCACAGAACCCCTAGAGTAAATCTGATCAGGCAGAACCCCGTCTTTCCAGGATGCAGGAAAAGAAGAGACTGACACACACCACACTAGAATTCTCTTTAGCAAACAGGAGGGAAACACTAGAGGACTTCATTTATTAATCACTTTTGTCCTTTTACGATAAGGTTTTCTAAAATTCTAACCCCACCACCCATTCCTTACCATCATAATTAGTATACCTTTAAAGTGTCCTTATTCTTTTTTCTTTTCATCCTTAAAACACAGGCATACACTCACACATATACAATGCTGTACAATTCCATTAAGATCTCAAGCTCATTAATTAGAATGATACCTCTGATGGAAGCCAGGGTTGCTTTCCACTAACACTTTCACACTGAGTGGTACCATGTCTATCCTGAGCCCAAATGGCTTTTCAGGTTGCTAAAGGGAGTTTTTCCTCATCATCGAAGTGAAATGCCAGGCTTATAATAACCACTGCCTGGAGACAGGAACTAACAATCTATTACACCAAACCCTGAGAATCAATTAAACTACTTTATTGAATCAATGAGTCAAACTTTCATCAAGCATCCTCTCTAAGTCCCTGAAGCAGAGCCATCCTTTCCTTGGATATCCATTTATCTCAGTGTTTTCCCTCTTTTTCAATTCTCCCATATATCTGTCCATTTTCTATTTTGGCAAAAGATACATGGTATATTTATTTGTTAGGCCAGGGAAGTGGCTGTTAGCATAAGACCACAAAATAAAATTTTTAGTGAAGAAGAGAACCATATGGTGAAGTTGGGAGGAGGAAGAAATAAAATACCTAAGGACTTTATTACTCTAAGAATAAATTATTAAGAAATATTTAAAATACACTAAAACAGCACAAAATCTTGTTTAAGGAAACAAAACTGCACAAGTATAAAAGAAGCCATGTTACCAAATACGAAGACTCAGTATTACACAAATGTTCATTTTTCCAAATTACTGTATACATTGAACACAATTTTAAAAACAGTGAGGGACTTCCCTGGTGGTGCAGTGGTTAAGACTCCACCCTCCCAATGCAGGGGGCCCGGGTTCATTCCCCGGTCAGGGAACCAGATCCCACATGCATGCCGCAACTAAGAGTTCACATGCCGCAACTAAGGAGCCCATGTGCTGCAACTAAGGAGCTGGCGAGCCACAACTAAGGAGCCCACCTGCCACAACTGCCACAACTAAGACCCTGCATAAATAAATAAATAAATAAATATTTTAAAAATAAATAAAAGCAGTGAAATTTACTCTGGAACTTAAAATGAATCTTGTGCTTATAAACACAGGAAAAATAAACATTTGTGATCTATCAAGAAAATTGTGTAAAAAGAAATTAGAGGGTTCTTGTATCAAAAAATAACTTTAAAAGCATAATATTACCACAGAAGGAGTCAACTCAATGAAACAATAGAGACTTTTGAGAGATATTATCAGATATAAATGTATATATATATATATGATTAAAATGTCATGTCAATTTAATAAGAATAGTGTCATATATGACGTTTAAAAAAAATCCAGCAAACCAACAAAACCTTATGTAAGGAAAAACTATGAAGAAACTTGAAGTCAAATGACAAATCAAAAAAAACAGCCCTAATCTGTAAACCACTATTACAAATCAAAAAGGAGTAACATTTCCCCCAAATTGGTAACTATATGAATTTTAAAAAGAAATACAGAAGGCAAACAAACATGAGGACAAGATAAAACATGAAAAAGTTCAATCTCACAAATAATAGTGACGTAAATAGAGACACAATTTTCAATTAAATTCATGGAACATTACAAATTGTAATAACTAGTGTTGGCAATGGAATGGGGAACGGGAGTGTTGATAGGCTGAAATTGGGAGAGTGATCTGGTGAGTCTCTGGAGGCATTTTGGCAGCATGTACCAAAAAACCTTAAAAATATACATCAGCTGGGACACAGCAATTCTGCTTCTAGGAATTTGTCCGAAGGAAAAAAATCATGTTAATTTATAGAGATTTAGCTACTAGAATGCTCATTTCTGTTACATGTGACACCAAAAAATGATTCCTTTTATTTTCTTTCTATCTCCTTTCCCTACATTTCTATAATGAACAGTTACTTTTGTTATAGGAGAAAAATAACTGTTGTTTATGAGCAGACCTAAATAAACAAGGGAGCCATGATGATTTAATGGAAAGAACACTGAGCTAGTCACCAGAGATGGTGGATTCCAAAACTAGATGGACATCAGAAGCACCTGAACGACTCGTTTTTAAAGATCATCTTTATTTGAGAATGCGTCAGTTTTGGCTTCTACCCTCTACTACTTGATTACCCGTCACTCCCATGGCTGTTGACAAGCCAAGCTCGGTGGTGACGTCTTCTAGCATCATCCCTGGCCTGCAGAAGAGAGCCACCTTTTAACTTTTTAGAGATGCTAGTGCCACTCTCACTAGCACATTCCTGAGGTCCTTGGTGAATTCTTGAGGTCCTTTGGGTTCCCCTGTGGAACATAATTATCTGGTGGTTTTTATGGCCCCACTTAATATATCTCTTACAATATCCCCACTTTCCTGAGCTTTTTTATTCTTTCCTCTCCCATCTGCCAGGGTAACTGGCATTTCCACTTCCTACAACATAAGATGTATCTTTCTCCAGGTTTCTAAGAGACACACTAAGTGAATTTGTAGCACTCACAGGGGTCCTTGCCAGGTGTTAAACCCTGTGCCCTAAGAAAATACCCTGAGTCAATTAATTCTTGATAACTCATTCTTAAATTTCACCTCTCTTGTAGAAGCATCCACAAAATTCAATCCCAGGGAGTACGATGGCTTTTACAGCACATGCTAACAAATTCTTGCAGCCCCTTCAGAGTATAATCTCTTTCCTCCTTATCAGACCCACCACATCCTGAGCTAGGTTACCCTGGGATTTAACCCATTATTGTCCTGGCCACCAGGAGAGGAGATGCATGATCCTTTTAATGTGCTGTTGCATTCTGTTTGCTAGTATTCTGTTGAGGATTTTTGCATCTATGTTCATCAGAGATATTGGCCTGTAGCTTTCTTGTTTTGTGACATCTTTGTCTGGCTTTGGTATCAGGGTGATGGTGGCCTCGTAGAATGAGTTTCAGAGTGTTCCTCTCTCTGCTATATTTTGGAAGACTGAGAAGGATAGGTGTTAGCTCTTCTCTAAATGTTTCATAGAATTTGCCTCTGAAGCCATCTGGTCCTGGGCTTTTGTTTGTTGGAAGATTTTTAGTCACAGTTTCAATTTCAGTGCTTGTGATTTGTCCATTCATATTTTCTATTTCTTCCTGCTTCAGTCTCAGCAGGTTGTGCATTTCTAAGAATTTGTCCATTATTTCTTCCAGGTTGTCCATTTTATTGGCATAGAGTTGCTTGTAGTAATCTCTCATGATCCTTTGTATCTCTGCCGTGTCAGTTGTTACTTCACCTTTTTCATTTCTAATTCTGTTGATTTCAGTCTTCTCCCTTTTTTCTTGATGAGTCTGGCTAATGGTTTATCAATTTTGTTTATCTTCTCAAAGAACCAGCTTTTAGTGTTATTGATCTTTGCCATCGTTTCCTTCATTTCTTTTTTATTTATTTCTGATCTGATCTTTATGATTTCTTTCCTTCTGCTAACTTTGGGGGTTTCTTGTTCTTCTTTCTGTAAGTGCTTTAGGTGTAAGGTTAGGTTGTTTATTTGAGATGTTTCTTGTTTCTTGAGGTAGGATTGTATTGCTATAAACTTTCCTCTTAGAACTGGTTTTGCTGCATCCCATAGGTTTTGGGTCATCGTGTTTTCATTGTCATTTGTTTCTAGGTATTTTTTCATTATCTCTTTGATTTCTTCAGTGATATCTTGGTTATTTAGTAGCGTATTGTTTAGCCTCCATGTGTTTGCATTTCTTACATTTTTTTTCACGGTAATTGATATCTAGTCTCTTAGCGTTGTGGTCAGGAAAGATACTTGATATGATTTCAATTTTCTTAAATTTACCAAAGCTTGATTTGTAACCCAAGATATGATCTCTCCTGGAGAATGTTCCATGAGCACTTGAGAAGAAAGTGTATTCTGTTGTTTTTGGATGGAATGTCCTATAAATATCAATTAAGTCCATCTTGTTTAATGTGTCATTTAAAGCTTGTGTTTCCTTATATATTTTCATTTTGGATGATCTGTCCATTGGTGAAAGTGGGGTGTTAAAGTCCCCTACTATTATTGTGTTACTGTCGATTTCCTCTTTTATGGCTGTTAACATTTGCTTTATGTATTGAGGTGCTCTGATGTTGGGTGCATAAATATTTACAATTGTTATATCTTCTTCTTGGATTGATCCCTTGATCATTATGTAGTGTCTTTCTTTGTCTCTTGTAACAGTCTTTATTTTAAAGTCTATTTTGTCTGATATGAGGATTGCTACTCCAGCTTTGTTTTGATTTCCATTTGCATGGAATATCTTTTTCCATCCCCTCACTTTCAGTCTGTATGTATCCCTAGGTCTGAAGTGGGTCTCTTGTAGACAGCATATATATGGGTCTTGTTTTTGTATCCATTCAGCCAGTCTATGTCTTTTGGTTGGAGCATTTAATCCATTTACATTTAAGGTAGTTATCAATATGTACGTTCCTATTACCATTTTCTTAATTGTTTTGGGTGTGTTATTGTATGTCTTTTCCTTCTCTTGTGTTTCCTTCCTAGAAAAGTTCCTTTAACATTTGTTGTAAAGCTGGTTTGGTGGTGTTGAATTCTCTTAGCTTTTGCTTTTCTCTAAAGATTTTAATTTCTCCATCGAATCTGAATGAGATCCTTGCTGAGTAGAGTAATCTTGGTTGTAGGTTTTTCCCTTTCATCACTTTAAATATGTCCTGCCACTCCCTTCTGGCTTGCAGAGTTTCTGCTGAAAGATTGGCTATTAACCTTATGGGGATTCCCTTGTATGCTATTTGTTGTTTTTCCCTTGCTGCTTTTAATATGTTTTCTTTGTATTTAATTTTTGACAGTTCGATTAATATGTGTCTTGGCGTGTTTCTCCTTGGATTTATACTGTATGAGACTCTCTGTGCTTCCTGGACTTGACTATTTCCTTTCCCATATTAGGGAAGTTTTCAACTATAATCTCTTCAAATATTTTCTCAGTCCCTTTCTTTTTCTCTTCTTCTTCTGGAACCCCTATAATTCGAATGTTGGTGCGTTTAATGTTGTCCCAGAGGTCTCTGAGACTGTCCTCAGTTCTTTTCATTCTTTTTTCTTTATTCTGCTCTGCAGTAGTTATTTCCATTATTTTATCTTCCAGGTCACTTATCCGTTCTTCTGCCTCAGTTATTCTGCTATTGATCCCTTCTAGAGTATTTTTAATTTCATTTATTGTGTTGTTCATCGTTCCTTGTTTCATCTTTAGTTCTTCTAAGTCCTTGTTAAATGTTTCTTGCATTTTGTCTCTTCTATTTCCAAGATTTTGGATCATCTTTACTATCATTATTCTGAATTCTTTTTCAGGTAGACTGCCTATTTCCTGTTCATTTGTTTGGTCTGGTGAGTTTTTGCCTTGCTCTTTCATCTGCTATGTGTTTTTCTGTCTTCTCAATTTGCTTAACTTACTGTGTTTGGGTTCTCCTTTTTGCAGGCTGCAGGTTCGTAGTTCCCATTGTTTTTGGTGTCTGCCCCCAGTGGTTAAGATTGGTTCAGTGGTTTGTGTAGGTTTCCTGGTAGAGGGGACTGGTGACTTTGTTCTGGTCTATGAGGCTCGATCTTGTCTTTCTGATGGGCAGCACCATATCCATTGGTGTGTTTTGGGGTGTATATGACCTTATTATGATTTTCGGCAGCCTCTCTGCTGGTGGGTGGGGTTGTGTTCCTGTCTTGCTAGTTGTTTGGCATAGGGTGTCCAGCACTGTAGCTTGCTGGTCGTTGAGTGGAGCTGGGTCTTAGTGTTGAGATGGAGATTTCTGGGAGAGCTTTCGCCATTTGATATTATGTGGGGCTGGGAGGTCTCTGGTGGACCAATGTCCTGAACTCAGCTCTCCCACCTCAGAGGCATGGGCCTGACACCTGGCCAGAGCACGAAGACCCTGTCAGCCACAGAAGAGAAGGGAGAAAGAAAGAAAAACATAAAATGAAATAAAGGTATTAAAATAAAGAATTTTTTAAATTATTAAAAATTAAAAGTAATAAAAAAGAAAGAAAGAAAGCGGAGAGAAACCAAACCAAAAAACAAATCCACCAATGATAACAAGTGCTAAAAACTATACAGAAAAAGAAACAGACAGACAGAACCCTAGGAAAATGGCAAAAGCAAAGCTATACAGACAAAGTCACACAAAGAAGCATACACATACGCACTAAAAGAGAAAAAGGAAATATATATTTATATATTTTTTTTTAAAAAAGGAGGAGAGAGAGCAACCAAATCAATAAACAAATCTACCAATGATTACAAACTCTAAATACTAAACTAAGATAAACATAAAACCAGAAACAAGTTAGATGCAGAAAGCAAACCCCAAGCCTACAGTTGCTCCCAAAGTCCACCGCCTCAATTTTGGAATGATTCATTGTCTATTCATGTATTCCAGAGATGCAGGGTACATCAAGTTGATTGTGCAGCTTTAATCTGCTGCTCCTGAGGCTGCTGGGAGAAATTTCCCTTTCTCTTCTTTGTTCGCTCAGCTCCTGGGGTTCAGCTTTGGATTTGGACCCGCCTCTGCGTGTAGGTCGCCTGAGGGCATCTGTTCTTCACTTAGACAGGACAGGGTTAAAAGAGCAGCTGATTAGGGGACTCTGGCTCACTCAGGCCGGGGCGGGGGGGGGGGGGGGGGGGAGGGGCATGGAGTGCGGGGAGAGCCTGCGGAGGCAGAGGCCGGCGAGACGTTGCACCAGCCTGAGGCAGGCCGTGTGTGCTCCCGGGAAAGCTGTCCCTGGATCACGGGACCCTGGCAGTGGCGGGGGCTGCACAGGCTCCCGGGAGGGGAGGTGTGGAGAGTGACCTGTGCTTGCACACAGGCTTCTTGGTGGCTGCAGTAGCAGCCTTAGCATTTCATGCCCGTCTCTGGTGTCCGCGCTGATAGCCACGGCTCCCGCATGTCTCTGGAGCTCATTTAGGCCTCTCAGGATGGTGAGTGCTGCTCGACACCAATCATCTGTGTGGAATTTCTCCACTTTGCCCTCTGCACCCCTATTGCTGCACTCTCCTCTATGGCTCCGAAGCTTCCCCCCCTGCCACCCCCCGTCTCCGCCAGTGAAGGGGCTTCCTAGTGTGTGGAAACTTTTCCTCCTTTGCAGCTCCCTCCCAGAGGGGCAGGTCCCGTCCCTATTCTTTTGTCTCTGTTTTTTCATTTTCTTTCGCCTTACGCAGGTACGTGGAGAGTTTCTTGCCTTTTGGGAAGTCTGAGGTCTTCTGCCAGTATTCAGTAACGGTTCTGTAGGAGTTGTTCCACATGTAGATGTATTTCTGATGTATTTGTGGGGAGGAAGGTGATCTCCATGTCTTACTCCTCTGCCATCTTGAAGGTCTCCTCCAAAAAATAAATATTCTGTAGAATCCCCAGAGGTCAAAGTGGAAATCACAAGGGAAATGAGAAAATATTCTGAGTTGAAGTATAACAGAAACACAACATACCAGAATTCATGAGACAGCTAAAGCAGTGCTGAGAGGAAAATTTATAACATTTAAGGCTTATAATATAAAAGAAGGAAAATCTGTCATGACTTAAGATTTCACCAAAAAACAAAACAAAACAAAAACTAGCTAAAGAAGAGCAAATTTAAGAAAAAGCAAGGAGAAGGAAAAATACAAAAATAAGAGCAGTGAAAATGGAAACAAAAATCAGTAGAGATAATCAATGAAATGAAAAGTAATTTCCTTGAAAACAATCAATAAAATTGATAAGCTAGCTGAAATGACCAAAAAAAAGACACCAATTACAAATATAAGAAATGACAGAGAGGAAGTCACTATAGACAATGCAAATATTAAGAGGATAATAAGGAATACTTCAAACAATGGTGTGACAATAAATAAATTTTACAACTTAGATGAAATGGATGAATTCCTCAAAAGATATGAGCCTCCAAAGCTCACTGAAGGAAACAGTGATAACTTGAATAGTGCTGTTATCCAAAGAAATTGAATTTGTGATTTAAAAACTTCTAACAAAGAAAAATCCTAGTCCAGATGGCTTCTCTGGCAAATCTTAACACACATTTGAGGAAAGAATAATAACAATTCCACACAAATTCCTCCAAAATATGTAACAAAAGGAAACCCTTTCTAACTCGATTTATGAGATCAGCATTACGCTGATAAGGAAACCAGACAAAAACATTCCAACAAAAGAAAACTACACAAGAATATCCCTAACATGAATGTAAAATCTTCAACAAAACACAAAATAGACACAAAACACAAAAAAATAGAATCCAACAGTATATTAAAACAGATAATGCATTATGACAAAGTGGGGTTTATCTCAGGAATACAAGGCTACTTCAATATTCAAATCCCAGTCAGAGGAATTCACCATATCAACTGACAACTCAATAGATGAAGAAAAAGCCTTTAACAAAATTTTACATCTATTCATGATAAAAAAGATAACTCCCAGAAATCTAACAGTAGAGAGGAACTTCCTCAATCTGATAAAGGCTATCTCCCAAAAAATTTTCATTTCTCCATTGATGATCTAATTTCACTATTTCTTTAGTCACAGAAAAAATTTATTTTTCAGTTTATACTGAACCATGACTTTTATTCACATGCTAAAAATTCACCATAATCTTTTGAGATATTGGATTAATGGGGAATATTCTAACCTTACCAATGATTAAACATCACACCAGACAGTCTAGAACCTCTTTAGCATGTATAATTTCCCCAGAAAATAAATGTCATTTCAGTTTGTTGGGATAGACATGAGGCTACACAGATTGACATAGGAGACTAGGAAGTCTAAACAGCATTTTTTTTTTTTAGATTTTTAACTAGTTCGTATGCTTTCATATCACGTCAACTTTTACCCATGCTTTCTGTGGTACTCAGGACCTCCAATCAAAGTCTTGCTTAAGTTTGACAAAGAAAGATTAGTTCAGGTCTTATCATTATTCCCCTCTATAGCTACTTAGGCTTCAGTTCTTTATGTTCTAAGTCATTTACCAATCTTCTATCTACTGTAGCTCTTTCAGATTTTTGTTTATCTCTCGTGCTGTAGTCTTCTCTCCTGTTCTCTTTGTGGTTATGGTTTACATGTGTCTTATTTCTTTGTTGTTGTTTTTAATGGGATTTAAGGTAGTAGCATAGATAACCACATGTTTTCATCTGCCATTTTTTATAGCTTTACTGTGGTGTAGTTTATATAACATAAAATTTACCCACTCTAAGTATAGATTTCAATGATTTTAGTAAATTTACAGAGTTGTCTAGTTTTACAACGTTTCCATCACTCCAAAAAGTTCCTTCATGTCCATGTGTAGTCAATACCCACCCCCAGACCCAACCCCAGGCAACCAGTGAACTGTTCTGTCTCTACAGATTTATCTTCTCTGGAAATTACATATGAATAGAATCATACAATATATAATCTTTTGCATTTGGCTTTTTCTCACTTAGCATTATGTTTTTGAGATTCATTCATGATTCATGTTGTGGAATGTATCAGTAGTCTATTTCTTTTTATTGATGAATACTTTTGCAATAAAACCACATTTTGTTTATCCTTTCACCAATTGATTGATAGATATTTGGATTGTAGCTATTATGAAAAAATACTTCTGTAAACATTCCCCCACAAGTCTTTGTGGAAACATGTTTTCATATCTCTCAGATAGGTATCTAGGCATAGAATTGTTGTGTTGTGTGGTATGTTTATGATTAACTATCTAAGAGACTGTCAAACTGTTTTTAAAAGTGGATGCAGCATTTTACATTCCCACCAGCAATGTATGACCATTCTAGGGTTTGCATTTTCGTGGTGTATCACTGTGATTTTAATTTGCATTTTCATAATGAGTAATGATGTTGAACATTTTTTCATGTTTTTATTCACCCATTCCTATATCTTTTTTGCTGAAATATCTGAATCTTTTGAGCATTTCTTAATTGCGTTTCCTTCTTATTATTGAGATATGAGTAATTATTCTTGATACCACTTCTTTAGCAGATATGACTTGCAAATGTTTTTCTTCCAGTTTATGGGTTGCCTTTTCATTTTATCAGTGTTGTCTATTGAAACACAAAAACTTTCTATTTATGTAAAGTGCAATTTATCAGTCTTTTCTTTTATGGATCATGCATTTGGTGTCATATTTATGTGCTTACCTAATCCAGGGTCACAAAGATTTTATGCCATAAGTATTATAGTTTGATATCTCACATTTTGGTATGATATATTTTGAATCACTTTTTTGTGTTTTGTGTGGAGTAACGGTATAATTTTTTTTTTTTACATATGCTACCCAATTGTCTCAGGACCACTTGTTGAAAAAACTATCTTTTCTCTATCAAATTGACTTCTCAACTCTGTCAAACATCAATTGACCATAAATGTAAAGGTATTTTGAGAAGTTCAGTTCTGTGCCATTAATTGATATGCCTATTTGTACACCACTCCCATACTGTCTTTACTAATGTAGTAACTTATGAATTGGGAAGTGTGAGCCCTCCAGCTTTGTTCTTTTTTAATGTTGTTTTGGTTATTCTGGGTCACTACATTTCCCTATGGATTTCAGGGATACTTTGTCAATTTCTGCAAAAATGCCAATTGAGAATTTGATTGCAGTGAATCTATAAATCAATTTGCCACCTAATGTTAAAACTTAAAATGCATGAACATGGAATGTCTGTCCATTTGTTTGTCTTCTTTAATTTCTGCCAACAATGTTTTACAGTTTTCAGATACAAGACTTGCACTTCTTCTGTTAAATTTGTTCCTAAGCATTTGTTTTCTTTTTGATGTTGTTGTGAGTGAAATTTTCTTAATTTTATTTTTGGATTATTCATTGCCTTACATGAAACACTCTTTTATGCTCACTCCCAGCCCTTTCCTGTAAAATGCTAATTGCATGTTAGTGTGTGAAAATGTACATAAATATAGCTTCCAGGACTGTTTGCGATAACTCCATACACCCTCTCCCTGAGAAATCCAAGGCCCAATGCTTAAGAATTACTTTCATATAAACACCTAGGTACATTAAAATGGGATTTTAAAAAAGAATAAATATTGCTCTCTGAATTTAGATGCAGATTTTGTGAATGTAGATTATCTTAGTTGGTTTAATTCCTGACAATCAACTTTTATTAAAGAATATAGCTAGGCTTTAGAGTTATAATAAGTAGACAGGCTGAGAGATGGAAATAAAATTATTCTGATTGGGTACATCTGTGTAATAACCTATAAATCTGTTTGGTCTTCGCTCATGATAATAGAGTTCTTGTTATGACATAATATTACAAAACTTTTTACATGTCTGTACACAACTTATCAGCTTCCTATGGCCACAGTAACATGTAAACAATTACAAAATCTCAGTGGCATAAATGGTAAGTATCTTTTTAGCTCACAACACTGGGTCAACTAATCTAGGCTGGACCCTGCTGGACAGATCTGCTAATCTCAATTTTGCTTGCTCATACATCTAGGGGTTGGTTTATCTATGTTGAGCTCAGCTGGGCAGCTCTTTTTATCTCAGATATGTTTGCTCACACATCCGGTGGTTGTTTGATCTAGTCTGGGATACACTAGGCAGCTCTGCTAACGTCAGATATGCTTGTTCACACACCTGGGAGTTGGCTGATCTAAGCCCGGCTCAGCTGTGGTAGAAACTCTGCGTCACTTTTCTCTCATCCTCCTTTGGAATTCAGTGAGCTATCCACGTTCTTTCAGCAACAGCAGACGTTCAAGAGCAAGTGGAAAGAAACAAAACTGAGTTATTGGTAGTGAGGTGGATGGACCTAGAGTCTGTCATACAGAGTGAAGTAAATAAGAAAGAGAGAAACAAATACTGTATGCTAACACATATATATGGAATCTTAAAAAAAAATGGTTCTGAGGAACCTAGAGGCAGGACAGGAATAAAAACGCAGACATAGAGAATGGACTTGAGGACACGGGGAGGGGGAAGGGTAAGCTGGGACGAAGTGAGAGAGTGGCATGAATATATATACACTACCAAACCTAAAATAGATAGGTAGTGGGAAGCAGCTGCATAGCACAGGGAGATCAGCTCGGTGCTTTGTGACCACCTAGAGGGGTGGGATAGGGACGGTGGGAGGGAGGGAGACGCAAGAGGGAGGAGATATGGGGATATATGTATACATATAGCTGATTCACTTTGTTATACAGCAGAAACTAACACAACATTGTAAAGCAACTATACTCCAATAAAGATGTTAAAAAAAAAAAAGAGCAGGGGCTTCCCTGGTGGCGCAGTGGTTGAGAGTCCACCTGCCGATGCAGGGGACGCGGGTTCATGCCCCGGTCTGGGAAGATCCCACATGCCGCGGAGCGGCTGGGCCCGTGAGCCATGGCCGCTGAGCCTGCGCGTCCGGAGCCTGTGCTCCGCAACGGGAGAGGCCACAACAGTGAGAGGCCCACGTACCGCAAAAAAAAAAAAAAAAAAAAAAAAAAGAGCAAGTGGAAAAATGCAAGCCTCTTGAGGGCTACGTTTGGAATTGGCTCACTGTTACTTCCAGCTTATTCTACAGTCCAAGGCAAATCACACAGTCCTACTCAAGTTTGAGTTTGGGAGGACACTGCTGCACCATAGACATATGGAAGGATGAGGAATTTGAAGCAAATAATACAATCTACAATGTAACTTTAGAAATAACTCACTATTAAAATTCCGAAATCATTATGAATCTGTCAGGATTATTCAAACCCATACTTGAGAGTCTCACCCTCAGGCCCTCTCAAAATGGCCTCCAAAACTGCCAACTCAGTATGAGAGCCAGAGACTACTGAGTGTCTTAGTATCTGTGCCTTTGTTCTGCTTTCTGCAATTTAAGTAAATACATGCATTTCTAGTACAGGGCTACACTGGTGTGCTGACCTATACAGTGTGCCCTGAACTACAGACATCTATCTAAATGATGCTTTGGAATATCACAACTAATATATTCAATTTGATAAGAAAAACAAATGGCTTTGTGCTTTTGAAACTGTGCTCTAAGCATTTGTTAGCCCTTTGTACACTGCTCCCTCTGTTATCCGCCTCTAATGGATATATGTTTCAACACTCCCTAAGCCTCTTGTGTTGAGGAGACTCTGAGTAGGATGTTCAGCAGTTGGCATATGATTCCTAGTTGGCAAGATTACAAATAATCACTAAATGGTAGAAAAAGATCTCAGTGTGTCACAAAAAGAGAAAAAAAAAATTGACATGTAATTAGACTGTATTCACTTAGTAAATTATATTGGGAGCAAAGGAAAATTGCATTTTGAACAAATATATCAAGAAGCTAGTATTTTACTCTAATTCGTAGTTTGACTATGGGTTTCAATCCAACTGTGACTAGGAAATTATTTCACCCAGTGAACTCTAAATATAGGAAAAAATGAAAAACAAGAATCAATTTATGTAAACTTGAAATTTCTTACAAATATTCTTCTGTTATTAAACCAAAAAATAACCTAACATTATTTCATAATCTGAAACGCCATAAGAAGTCACACAACACTCAGATAATACCATGTCTACAGAATGTTGTGAAACTTAGGAGAATCATAAGTTTAGTTATAGTCAGATATATGTTTGGATAAGAACAAACAATTGGCTCAGTACAAATCCTCATCTATTCACAGATCTGTTGATTCACTAGGGAACTGGTCATAGTTCCTTTTGAATAATTCATTTTAACAACTGCTTCTTGGGTCCTCATCAGGTACAACACCCGTGATAAGTGTTGTGCGCATCATCCAGACATGTCTTTGGAAGACTCAGTCCAAAAAGGGAGAGAGACACTTAGAGAAATACTAATGAAAGAACTAACATTTATTGAGTGATTACTGGACACTGTGTTATGGTAATTATGTCATTTAATCCTCACCACCCTCCTATGACAGAGGTATTATCATTATTCCCATTTTACAGATGAGGGAACAGAGGTCCCTCAAAATGGTTAATTAACTGGTGCATTGTTTCACAGCTAGTAAAAAAGGCAGAGCTTCAATTTGAACACAGTTCTTTTGGACTCAGTAGTAATCACCATGGTCTAATAGGTGAGAAGTGCTCCTCAGAGAAAAGTGATACATTAAATATTGTGGAAGGGAGCCAGAAAGGGGTGGGGTGTGATGAGGAATGGCATTCTAGGCAGAGAGATACATGAGCAAAGCTAAAGCTCTACAGATGATATTCAGGCAATGGCAAGGAATTCTGGCATGGCTGGTGTGTTCAGGGTGTGAAGGGGAGGGAAAATGCAGGGAAAGGAGCCTGGAATAGAAGTTTGGGGTGAATTTGTCCCAGGTTTTGAATGCTTTACATAGGAAATTGGGCTTTATTTTTTAAAGCAGTGGGCTGCCATAGAAAGTGTTTTAGAAAGGGGGTGAGGAGTTTTAAATTATGAGATCTCTGTGCTTACCTAAGTGGTGCTGCCATGTGCTATTATTCAGAAAACTGCAAGTTTCCATTACTATGGCATGCTGGCCCCAGGGTGGATGGGGAAGAAAGTCAGCTTGAAAAGCCCAGGCTTGGGCCAATTTCAGTACTAAATATATAGTGAAACTATCACATCAGTGCTATATTAGTCTCCATATGTAGATATTTGTAAAAGCTGGGCCATTTGAAAGTTATTTCTCAAATGGATAAAATTGATAGTAAACATTCAGAAATCACACTTTTGGGAAATGCATGAGTTATAAAGTGAAAGAAATATACCATCTATATAGAGGTGACTTCCAAAATGAATTGTTTAGTGAGGTGATGAGATATCACATTAGGACTAAAAATAACCTTTTCTATTCCATTGAAGTTCTTGTTTGTTTTGTTACTTCCAGAACTCCCATCCTGACTCCCTCATAGTCCTAGCTCAATGTTTTGCACATACTGATCTCTCTGCCTGAAAAACCTTTTCCCTGTCTCTTTTCTTGATTCAGTCTTAATGGTCATGCAAAACTTGGGTTGGTCATCACCACCTGCTCCAGTAAGCTACCCTAGCATGTTTTCCCTACTCCATTCTTAATTAGGTGTACATGTTGTGAGCAACCAAAGCCTCTTGTTCTCACTTCCAGCTTCTCTTATAGTCCCTCTTACACTGGATTGCAGTATTCTGTTTACTTTTCCATGTCCCAATGACTGTGAGCTCCATGAATTAAAGGATAGGTCCCCGTCTTTTGTATTATTTTTCCACGTAACTACATATGCAATAAAAGTATGTTGACTGTGACTTCAAATTATATTACAAAGTGATCATAATCAAAACAGTATGGTACTGGCATAAAAACAGACATATAGACCAATGGAACAGAATAGAGAACCCAGAAATAAACCCATGCATTTACGGTCAATTGATATTCACCACAGGACAGTAGAACTGAGTTCTATGTATATATATATACATATATATATATATATATATATATATGTATATATACTTTTAAAATATTGGGGTTTCCCTGGTGGTCCAGTGGCTAAGACTCCACACTCCCAATTCAGGGGGCCTGGGTTTGATCCCTGGTCAGGGAACTAGATTCCGCATGCCACAACAAAAGATCATGCCACAACTAAAGATCCCATGTGCCGCAACTAAGACCCAGTGCAGCCAAATAAATAAATTTAAATATATATATATATATATATCTTGTTATATAGAATAGCATGATGAATAAAGTAAAGAAATTAAAGGCCCTTTCCTACCAACAAAACACGAAGAAACAGGAGATTACATTTTCATATGATGTACTGAGTTGACTTACTTTATGTAATATTTTTAAAGTTTTTTGCATTAGCTATCTCTTCAAAAAGACATTATCAACATAGCTTCCCTTCATATTGTATTAGTGTTCTCTTAAAATCCAAGCATTTCTTTTTAAGACATCCTCAAGGATGAACATGGTTTAATTACAAGGAGAGAAGCCAACAGAAATACTTTTGGCACTGAAAGTTTGCACTCTGCCAGAGTATAATTTATTCCTGGATTCACATAGTTAAGAGTATATATATTCTCTTCACAGAGCACATTGTTTACTACATCCCCATAAAGATGAAGGGAAGAAAGGTTAAATAACACACAAAGCCCATGATTTTCATATTTTTCAGAAGAAATGAGCATTCATCCATTCATTCATTCAACTAACCTTTGACTACCTTACAAATGCCACAGTTGTGGGTTGGATTCCCTAGGGAGCCAGTTCTGAGTTGGACGTCAATGTGCAGGATGTTTACTAAGGAGTGCCTTTGAGATAAACACCTATGGAAGGGAGAAGAAAGGAAACAGGAGTGGGCAGTGGGAGATCTCAAATTATGATGCAGCCCAATGATAGCCTTGTCCAACCCCACAGGGATCTCTGAAGCTATAGTTGCCCTTCAGAACTGCCATCCCCAAGAATGGATATCACCAGGCCTGTATATTTCTAAATCAATTACTCATTGTGTCTCTACCTTGGCGGGGGATGTGACCTTGAACAAAGCAGCTCTGTGTAGCTGAGATGTTTCCTGAAGGGGCTGACAACTGAAGGCTTTCTGCTGAGAGTATTCCCAACAGCTAGGGGAATAAGTCCTTCACTGAAGGGGGATCTGGGTGGCATGTCATCTTGTCTACCATAGCTATGCACTATACCAGGAAACACAAAAATAGGTACAACTCTTACCCTTGGAAAGGTCAAAGTCTGGTAGGGTAGATTGTCTTGGAAACACACAAACAAATATAGTATTTTATTTGTTTTGTGGTTATGGTATTTAAGACATTGTTACAAACACTTCACATATATTATCTCTTTTAATCCCCATCAGGACCCAGCATGGGTGGTACTATTAATACAATAAGTCCCCTATATACGGACCTTCAAGTTGCAAACTTTCAAAGATGCAAACGTGCGTTCGCATGTCCAATCACGTTAGTTCATGTGTCAGGTGTACATTGTCACGTGCGTGCATCCTCTACAAGTGGTTGTGCTTTTGTGTGAAAAGTATTATAAACCTAGTACAGTACCATACTACATAGCCGATTGTGTTAGTTGGGTACCTAGGCTAACTTTTCTGGACTTGCAAACAAATTGGAAGTATGAACTCGCTCTTGGAATGGAACTTATTCATATGTAGGGGACTTACTGTATCTCCATTTAACAGAGGAGGAAAAAGAACCTATGGTAGAATGACTGGCCCAAGGTCTAATGGTAAGTGGCTGATGGACACAGGATTCAAACCTTTTCAGTTTGATTTAAGTCTGATAAGTGATAAAACAGTGGGTACCATAGAAACAGACACAAAAAACAGAATCAACTTTGTTCGCATAACTCTGTTTCAAAGAGCAGAATCATTTCTAAAGAGATAAATTAGGAGTTGGGATTAATATATACACACTACTATATATAAAATAGGTAAACAACAAGGGCCTACTGTATACCACAGGGAACTATACTCAATATCTTGTAATAACCTATAAGGGAAAAGAATCTGAAAATGAGTGTGTGTGTATGTGTATATATATATATGTGTGTGTGTGTATATATATATATATATATATATATATATATATATATATCCGAATCACTTTGCTGTACACTTGAAACTAACACAACATTGTAAATTAACTATACTTCGATTAAAAGATTAAAAAGAATAAAAAATAAAATGCAATGGAGACAATGTCAGTTCTTTGTTTTAAAGTCTCCAATGACTACTCATTGCCTTTTTAGGACAAAGCCAAACTCATCAGCATGTGCTTTTCCAATGCACTTTATGAGGTAGCCATTCTAGTTCTTCACCCTTATCTTTTATTAATTGCTATGGCCTCTCGCATCCCTCACCCCCTCATTCACCCACACTGTCAGATCGAAAAACTTGAAGTTTCATTACCAAGTAAGGTCATGTTCTCTTAAACTTATGAGCCTTTGCACACACAGCTCCCTCTTCCAGGAATGATTTTACCAGGATGATCCATGATCATCCAACCAATTCCTATATGTTCCTGAAGGCTCATTTCAAGTGCTACCGCCTCTCTGAAGCCTCCCTCAAGTTTCCCAGGTAAAGTAAATCATTTCCTCCTCTTCATGCCCCACTGTAGCTCGTGCATAATTTTACTGTAGTTCCATCACACTGTTTTATAATTATTTATATGCATTGCTACTTGTTTCACCTGAAAACAAGGATTGTGTTTTACTTATCTTCAGATTTCTAGGTTCTAGCTGTTTGTGGCACGAAGTAGGAGATGAATATATTTTTTGAATGAATGGACAGTCAGCCTTGTGGCATCTGCCTCTTAATAACGCTTCTGAATCTCTGATATCCTCTTCATTTCCACAAGTACTGACTAGCTCAATACCTCATCATTTCAGACCCAGACTATGCCAGCAGCCTCCTAGGTAGTCTTCTTGCCTGTAATCGTACTCCTTCCTCTCCCTGCCCAGGCTATCTTCTGCATGACTAGCAGAGTGATTTGTCTGAAACATAAACGGGATTACACCGATCCCTAGTTAAACGCTTTCTGTGGATCCCAATGACACATAAGATAAATTTTATATTTTACGTTGCTTATATTTTCTGCTAGTTATTTGTCCCCTGCTGATCTCTGTAACCTCATCTCTCATTACTCCCCTATATTCAGAGCCAGAATGATAAAAAGTGGTACTCCCCGGATGGCTACTAATTTGGCACCCAATCAAGGCGATATTCTTTTTTTTTTAATTAATTAATTTATTTTTTGGCTGCATTGGGTCTTCATTGCTGCGCGCAGGCTTTCTCTAGTTGTGGCGAGTGAGGGCTACTCTTCATTGTGGTGCACGGGCTTCTCATTGCGGTGGCTTCTCTTGTTGTGCAGCACGGACTCTAGGTGCATGGGCTTCAGTAGTTGTGGCACGCAGGCTCAGTAGTTGTGGCTCACAGGCTCTAGAGCACAGGCTCAGTAGTTGTGGCTTATGGGCTTAGTTGCTCCACGGCATGTGGGATCTTCCCAGGCCAGGGCTCGAACCCGTGTCCCCTGCATTGGCAGGCGGATTCTTAACCACTGCGCCACCAGAGAAGTCCCAAGGCAATATTCTTTAAACACATACTTCTTCAGCCTCATTTTTTCAAGTGCGGATGGAAAGATATGAATTTTCTAATAATAAAATTTGATGCTTCTTTACATTTAAGGTAAAGGATTTATGACATTAATTTATTCCATACAATTTCCAAATCCTGACAACCCCTTGGGAGGCATGGTGAACCATTTAAAATGTAGCTACTAGATGACATTTCTTATTCCAAATAACTAGTCCTATACTTTGCTGCGGAATTTAGGTGACTGTCCTCTGACTGGTCTTGGGGTTGGTTGTGCCACCTGCCTGTAGTTGGAACCTGCAACTTGCACATGTGTGTTGCAACAACCGTTCAACCATGAGAAGTCAGCACCACTAGGAGTATTTTTATTTCTACTTGAGGTACTGAATATTTCACTCAAAAGCTGTCCGATTTCTGTTTTGCCAGTTATATAATGATTGGTAGATAGAAGCATGAATTAACTGGTTTCATTTACTATTTAACACTTTAATGTTTTAGCGCCCAGAATAGATTGACACCCTGTGCAGCCACCTGTCTGCCCTCCTCCTAAATCTGATTCTGTCTCTACCCACCTTGCTTAACCAAACCATATATCTGCAAGGACCCGTGATTGCCTAGAAAACTCCAATTCATCTTTTTTATTCTCAACCTAAGGGCCGCCATCTCTATGAAACCTTCCCAAATTCCCCAGAAAACTTAAGTTTCCTTTGTCTGTTATATATTTATATTGTTATGTACTTTAGTCGATCACTTATCACACAGTATTTTTACTGCTGGTTTATATGTTTGTCTTTTCTGCTAGGGCAAAAAATATCTTAATAAAATACAAAGAACAGGGCTTCCCTGGTGGCGCAGTGGTTAAGAATCCGCCTGCCAATGCAGGGGACACGGGTTTGAGCCCTGGTCTGGGAAGATCCCACATGTCGCGGAGCTACTAAACCCATGTGCCACAACTACTGAGCCTGTGCTCTAGAGCCCGTGAACCACAACTACTGAAGCCCGCATGCCTGAGCTCCGCAACAAGAGAAGCCACCGCAATGAGAAGCCCGCGCACCGCAACTAAGAGTAGCCCTGGCTCACCGCAACTAGAGAAAGCGGCACACAGAAACAAAGACCCAACGCCGCCAAAAATAAATAATAAATAAATAAATTTATAAAAAAACATACAAAGAACACATTTTTCTTAAGGTATATTTATTGTAAGTGAGTTTGATGAAAAAAGAGAGGGATATCTGAAATTAGGCTGATACAGGACAACCATAAGTGTCCACATCCTGAATAATCTCACACAGGGCGGAAGTATGATCGTGTTGTAGGGTAGGTTAGACAGGCTAAATTAATTTGATTATCAAATTCCTTTTTTCACAGACCACCCATTGCCATCTCTCATGACACTAGCATCAGATTAGTTTGGGAAGTGCTACCCTCCACCATGACAGCAAATGTCACCCACGTAGAAATCTTATCTGTGTTTACAGAGGAAATGTATCAAAACAAAACTTGCATTATTTTTACCCATTCATTGTCACTCATCAGTTTTATTTTTTAAAAAATGGATCATGTGGCTCAGAGCTCCTACGAGCCAGTTCACATTGTTTGTTGTTAACTTACCATTCCATTACAGAGGTATCAAATGGAATGATTCCATGCCAGGGGCACTGACATTTTGCTTCTGACTGGCTCTGGATAGGAAAATGTTCCTCTCTACCTTAGAAATACTATCCAAGTGTAATTATACATGAACAAAAAAATCTGCCAGTGATCTCACACCAATTTTAGAAACACCAGTGTGAGTCTTCTTACACTAATCAGACTTCGTATGTAAAAGTCTTGATTACAAACTCTTCAGGAAAAAATACAGTATTCACTATTACACACAGCTAAGCCGTTTACTCACAATTCCTCGATCATTGTTCTACTTTATATGACCATTTGGTATTTAATTGCTCACCTTATTGGAGAACCCAGCCCACATTGTCTGCAAGATTATAAAGGCAAAGGAAGTTGGAGATATTAACTACCTAGTGGGGACATTTTTTATATTTCCATATAGGTATAATTTAAGATGGTTGCATTTTTCTCGCAACCTCAAAATAAATGTAACCCATACTAACTGTATTTTATTATAGGCAAGTGACATTACAGTTCCATCTGCTATTTAAAGTAAATGTATTCGAATAAAAGTTTCAATTTGGCATAGTAGTTAAAAGCATGGACTCTAGAACCACACCATGTGGACCTCATCCCTTACTAGCCATGTGACATGGAACAAGTAACATATTCTCCCTGTGCCTTAGATTTCTCAACAACAGAATAAAGGTAATACTAGTCCTTGTCTCACAGAATTTTAGGTGGATTTAATGAACTAACACTTATAAAGCACTTAGAATAGTAACTGAAACATCAGTAACGCTATATAACTGGTAGCAGATGTATTAACTGCAAGCCTTCGCCATGCCTTTAATATGCTTACGTTCCTTGTGAATCCATGGGAGTCTAGCTATTAAGAAATGGACTAGCATCCTATTTATTCAACACTGCACTAGAGTTCCTAGCACTGTAAATAAGAAAGGATTCAGCTACACTGCTGAAAGTGGTTTCAGTATACAAAAATTCATTTTATTTCTACACACTAGGAATGAAGAGTTACAAATGCAATCAAAATGTCTAAATGTCATTTATACTAGCAACAAAAATACTAGATACCTAGAAATAATCCAGTGAAAGTTGTGCAAGATCATTATATACAAAATCATAAAATTTTAATTGAAAGTTATCTTAAAAATCTAAATAAATGGAGAACAGTGGTCAGGGGAAGACTCAAAAGAGTAATGATATCAATTCTTGCCAAATTAATCTATAAATTCAATGTAATTCCAATTAGGAGAGTAAGTTGTGGGTTAGACTCCCAGGGCTCAAATTCCAAATCAGCCACTTACTACAGGGGTCCCCAACCCTCAGGCCCGTGGACCACTATCAGTCCGAAGCCTGTTAGGAACCAGGCCTCACAGCAGGAGGTGAGCGGCGGGCGAAACGTCACCTGCCGCTCCCCATCACTCGCATTACTGCCTGAACCATCTCTCGCATTACCACCTAAACCATCCCCCCCAACCCCGCCCATCCGTGGAAAAATTGTCTTCCACGAAACCAGTCCCTGGTGCCAAAAAGTTGGGGACCGCTGACTTACTATATGACCTTGGGCAGGTTACTTCACCATTCTGTACTTCAGTTATGTTGTCAGATGAACAGATAATGTACTCTTTTCCTTTTGGGTTTTTGTGAAGAATAAATAAAATAAATATAAAGTGCTTAAAATATTCCTGGCACGTAGTCAGGTCCTCTAAAAATGTTACATATCGTTGATGTTATATTAAGAACTGCAGGTCCATAAAGAAAAGAAACAAACAACCTAATAGAAAATAGGCAAGCAAATGAAAAATACTTTACAGAATAAGAAATAAAACTGTCCAAAATGCATTTAAAACAATCTTTACTAATAATTGTAAAAGGCAAATTAAAACTCTAAATACTTCTTCAGTCATATTGGCAAAGATTAAAATGTGTTGGCAAGAATGTAAGAGAAACAAGTGTTTTTGAACACTGTGAGAATATAAATTGGCACCATTTTATAGGAAAATATAACAGTAACTAACAAATTATAAAGTGTACATACATTTAAAAAAATTATGTACATACATTTTTGATTGAGCAATTCCATTTATGAGACTTATCCTACAAAAACTGTCATGTAAGTACACTAAGATGGAAGGATGTTTATTGTCATATTGTTTGTAATACAAGAACCTGGAAAAATCCTAAGGATCCATATTATTCAGTCAGTGAAAATAAAGTGATAGAAAGTATACATTAACATGGAAAAATGTCCAAGATCTAATGTTAAGTGCAGAAAAGTGAGTCCAACAAGGTAACATAATTTAAAATTTTTCACATAAATGTTAGTATGCACATAAAAATCCTCTGGAAGGATGTACAGAAATTGTTCACAGTGGTAAACTTTGAGGGTGTGAGTGGAAAGGGAATGTATGTGACTTTTATTTTCTATTTGAAGCATGTCTCAATTGTCTAAAAATATTACAAGGTGAGAGCATCATTTTTATAGTAAATAGATTTAATTCTTCTAAGCTTTATTTAATTAACATGGTTCCCACTGTTAAGCATGTTTCTTAGCTTGATATAACTATGTTAAACTATTTATCTTAAATTATTTGAAGAAGTACTAAAGACTTCCCCAATTCAGTAGGATAGAGTGTTTAGTTTTTAAACTTATGAAAACTTTGTGTTTTTTTGTTTTGTTTTGTACTTTTTACATCTTTATTGGAGTATAATTGCTTTACAATGGTGTGTTAGTTTCTGCTTTATAACAAAGTGAATCAGTTATACATATACATATGTTCCCATATCTCTTCCTTCTTGCATCTCCCTCCCTCCCACCCTCCCTATCCCACCCCTCCAGGCGGTCACAAAGAACCAAGCTGATCTCCCTGTGCTATGCGGCTGCTTCCCACTAGCTATCTACCTTACGTTTGGTAGTGTATATATGTCCATGCCCCTCTCTCGCTTTGTCACAGCTTACCCTTCCCCCTCCCCATATCCTCAATTTTGCAATGATGATTCATGAATGTTTTAATTCTACCTTTTCAGGTGCATGCTAAAACTGATTATATATTTCACCAGAGCCAAATAGCAAATGTTTTAGTTCTCTGAATGTTTCAACACTTTTTGTCAGTTCCCTATATATCCCTCCCCAAGACAATGAAGAACCATGCCCTTGGGCTTTCTTTAGTCACCAAGGAATTTCCCCAGCGATAGTAACTCTGCAGTGGCTTGGATATTAAAAAGCACCACTCTTGATACCTTGGGATGGGGGTGTAAGGAGACCCTGGAAGACAACATGCTCTAATTGCATAAAGGGAGCATTTATTTTTAGCACTTCTAAAGACCCTTCCCAAAATGACCTTCCACTTTTCCTCATCTCCCCACCATCAGTTCTGACAGCCGACATGCCAGAGAGGGTATTTCCTCCAAGACTTTCACCACAGCCACTACATTCGGTGGTTCATTCTGTTCTTTTTCTCCCACCCTTCACCATGCATGACCTATTATTTTGGATGTCTTACCTAAAATCCCTCCAACATAATGTGACTACATTTAATATGTAAGTCTCAGTGGATATGTGAATCGTCTCAGTTCCTTCCTACAAATTTCCCTTGTATGCCTTGAAGATCATTCACTTCTTGGCTACCACCAGGTAACTTCTCCATTCTTCCTCATTTTCACAATGTCCACGTAGCTCTTCTCAGTTCTCTGTTTCTAGCCTGAGATCACTGCCTTCATTCTGTCAAGACTTTAGTGAATTAAACTTGCCCTACTGAGTATCCTACTCTTGTTTTAAATCTGAGGGGTTATGTTCAACTCAGAAAGTGTATTACCCAGGCTTAGGTTTTTTCAGTGTAGATGGTGAGGAGGCAAATATTCACATGCTGAAAGTTGTTCTGGGTGTTTGCATTCAGGAAACCACCATCTAAACTGATGTGCACTCCCAGAGCAGGGAAGGGTTGTTCAACTTCATACTGAAGGTTCTGTCAGGTGCAACATGAGGGGGAAAAAGGCCTCCAGATCACAAAGGGAGATGTAAAAATGTCTTTATTCAGACTCTAAAATAGTGTATGTAGAATACTCTATCAATCTTAAAAAAAAAACTTCAAAAACTAATATTTGGATTTAGCAAGGTTGCAGTATACAAACTCTATACACACACAAAATACTTTATTTTTACATATTAGCAATGAACAACTGCAAACTGAAATGAAAAAGAGGAGTGCATTTTAAAATAGCATCAGAAAATATGAAATACATAGGGATAAATCTGACCAAAGTTGTAGAAAAACCGTACACAAAAAACTAAAAGTCACTGCAGATATAAACTAAAGAAGACCTAAGTAAATGATAATATGAGGGGTAAAACATCTTATCTATAGAGAAAGAGGTTTTAGTACATTGAATTGTGGTCCCCAAAAAGATATGTATAAGTCCTAACCCCCAGTAGCTGTGAATGTGACTTTTTTTGAAAAAATGTTCCTTGCAAATGTAATTAAGTGAAGAATCTGAAGATGAGATCATCCTGGGTTATCTAGATGGGCCCTAAATCTAATGACAAATGTTTTTGTAAGAAAAAGATGAGATACAGAATACCTCAGATAATACCATGTCTACAGAATGCTGTGAAACCTAAGAGAATCATAAGTTTAATTATAGTCAGATATATGTTTGGATAAGAACAAACAATTGGCTCAGCACATATTCTCATCTATTCACAAATCTGTTGATCCACTAGGGAACTGGCCATAGCTCCTTTTGAATAATTCATTTTAACAACTGCTTATTGGGTCCTCATTAGGTACAATACCGATAAGTGTTGTGTGCATCATCCAGACATGGCTTTGGAAGACTCAGTCCAAAACGGGAGAGAGACCCGTAAAGAAATACTAATGAAAGAACTAACATTTATTGAGTGATCACTGGGCACTGTGTTATGGTAATTATGTCTGTCCTCCAAAACAAAGACTGGAACCACCAGAAGATGGAATAAACAAGGAAGCATTCTGCACTAGAGCCTTGGGAAAGAGAGCAGTCCTGCCAGCACCTTGATTTCAGACTTCAGGCCTCCAGAATTGTGAAAGAATAAATTTATTTTAAGGCACCCAGTTTGTGGTAATTTGGCAGCTCTAGGAAACGAATATACAGATGCAAGAATTACACTGGACATCTCATCAGAAACTATGGAGAAAAGAGTGAAAAGTGAAATATTTGAAGTATTGAAAGAAAAAAAAAACCCCATCAACATAGTATTCTGTATCCAGCAAAATTGTTCTTCAGAAGTGAAGAGAAGTCACTGGGTGAGGCAGGGATTCTGGTGCCAGGAGCCCAGTTAGAAGAAATGATACATTTCCTCACTGCCCTCCTGTTCTCTTTGTGAGCAACATGTGTTTTCCAAGAAGTTAAGTGAAACTAAGGATCCAGTTGGTGGCCACTGAACAGAGCGAAGCCGTGTGGATGAAAGGCTCTTGGTGCTGCAGCCAGCAGTCACTGCTGTGCCTCTGAGGTGGGAGAGCCAACTTCAGGACACTCGTCCACAAGAGACCTCCCAGCTCCACGTAATATCAAACAGCAAAAATCTCCCAGAGATCTCCATCTCAACACCAACACCCAGCTTCACTCAATGACCAGCAAGCTACAGTGCTGGACACCCTTTGCCAAACAACTAGAAAGACAGGAACACAAACACACCCATTAGCAGAGAGGCTGCCTAAAATCATAATGAGTCCACAGACACCCCAAAACACACCACTAGACGTGGACCTGCCCACCAGAAAGACAAGATCCAGCCTCATCCACCATAACACAGGCACTAGTCCCCTCCACCAGGAAGCCTACACAACCCACTGAACCAACTTTAGCCACTGGGGGCAGACACCAAGAACAACGGGAAATATGAACCTGCAGCCTGCAAAAAGGAGACCCCAAACACAGTAAGATAAGCAAAATGAGAAGACAGAAAAACACACAGCAGATGGAGCAAGATAAAAACCCACCAGACCTAACAAATGAAGAGGAAATAGGCAGACTACCTGAAAAAGAATTCAGAATAATGATAGTAAACATGATCCAAAATCTTGGAAATAGAATAGAGAAAATGCAAGAAACATTTAACAAGGACCTAGAAGAACTAAAGATGAAACAAGGAACGATGAACAACACAATAAATGAAATTAAAAATACTCTAGAAGGGATCAATAGCAGAATAACTGAGGAGGAAGAACGGATAAGTGACCTGGAAGATAAAATAATGGAAATAACTACTGCAGAGCAGAATAAAGAAAAAAGAATGAAAAGAACTGAGGACAGTCTCAGAGACCTCTGGGACAACATTAAACGCACCAACATTCGAATTATAGGGGTTCCAGAAGAAGAAGAGAAACAGAAAGGGACTGAGAAAATATTTGAAGAGATTATAGTTGAAAACTTCCCTAATATGAGAAAGGAAATAGTTGATCAAGTCCAGGAAGCACAGAGAGTCCTATACAGGATAAATCCAAGGAGAAACATGCCAACACACATATTAATCAAACTGTAAGAAATTAAATACAAAGAAAACATATTAAAAGCAGCAAGGGAAAAACAACAAATAACACACAAGGGAATCCCCGTAAGGTTAACAGCTGATCTTTCAGCAGAAACTCTGCAAGCCAGAAGGGAGTGGCAAGACATATTTAAAGTGATGAAGGAGAAAAACCTACAACCAAGATTACTCTACCCAGCAAGGATCTCATTCAGATTTGATGGAGAAATCAAAACCTTTACAGACAAGCAAAAGCTGAGAGAGTTCAGCACCACCAAACCAGCTTTACAACAAATGCTAAAGGATCTTCTCTAGGCAAGAAACACAAGAGAAAGAAAAGACCTATAATAACCCAAAACAATTAAGAAAATGGGAATAGGAACATACATATTGATAATTACCTTAAATGTAAATGGATTAAATGCTCCCACCAAAAGACACAGACTGGATGAATGGATACAAAAACAAGACCCATATATATGCTGTCTACAAGAGACCCACTTCAGACCTAGGGACACATACAGACTGAAAGTGAGAGGATGGAAAAAGATATTCCATGCAAATGGAAACCAAAAGAAAGCTGGAGTAGCAATTCTCATATCAGACAAAATAGACTTTAAAATAAAGACTATTAGAAGAGACAAAGAAGGACACTACATAATGATCAAGGGATCAATCCAAGAAGAAGATATAACAATTGTAAATATTTATGCACCCAACATAGGAGCCCCTCAATACATAAGGCAAATACTAACAGCCATAAAAGGGGAAATCGACAGTAACACATTCATAGTAGGGGACTTTAACACCCCACTTTCACCAATGAACAGATCATCCAAAATGAAAATAAATAAGGAAACACAAGCTTTAAATGATACATTAAACAAGGTGGACTTAATTGATATTTATAGGACATTCCATCCAAAAACGACAGAATACACATTTTTCTCAAGTGCTCAAGGAACATTCTCCAGGATAGAACATAGCTTGGGTCACAAATCAAGCCTTGATAAATTTAAGAAAATTGAAATTGTATCAAGTATCTTTTCCGACAACAATGCTATGAGACTAGATATCAATTACAGGAAAAAATCTGTAAAATATACAAACACATGGAGGCTAAACAGTACACTACTTAATAACCAAGGGATCACTGAATAAATCAAAGAGGAAATCAAAAACTACCTAGAAAAAAGGTGACAATGAAAACACGACGACCCAAAACCTATGGGATGCAGCAAAAGCAGTTCTAAGAGGTAAGTTTATAGCAATACAATCCTACCTTAAGAAACAAGAAACATCTCAAATAAGCAACCTAACCTCACACCTAAAGCAATTAGAGAAAGAAGAACAAAAAAAAACCCAAAGTTAGCAGAAGGAAAGAAATCATAAAGATCAGATCAGAAATAAATGAAGGAAATGATAGCAAAGATCAATAAAACTGAAAGCTGGTTCTTTGAGAAGATAAACAAGATTGATAAACCATTAGCCAGACTCATGAAGAAAAAAAGGGAGAAGACTCAAATCCATTTGAATTAGAAATGAAAAAGGAGAAGTAACAACTGACACGGCAGAGATACAAAGGATCATGAGAGATTACTACAAGCAACTCTATGCCAATAAAATGGACAATCTGGAAGAAATGGACAAATTCTTAGAAATGCACAACCTGCTGAGACTGAAGCAGGAAGAAATAGAAAATATGAATGGACCAATCACAAGCACTGAAATTGAAACTGTGACTAAAAATCTTCCAACAAACAAAAGCCCAGGACCAGATGGCTTCACAGGCAAATTCTATGAAACATTTAGAGAAGAGCTAACACCTATCCTTCTCAAACTCTTCCAAAATATAGCAGAGGGAGGAACACTCCCAAACTCATTCTACGAGGCCACCATCACTCTGATACCAAAACCAGAAAAAGATGTCACAAAGACAACTACAGGCCAATATCACTGCTGAACATAGATGCAAAAATCCTCAACAAAATACTAGCAAACAGAATCCAACAGCACATTAAAAGGATCATACACTATGATCAAGTGGGGTTTATCCCAGGAATGCAAGATTCTTCAATATATGCAAATCAAGCAATGTGATACACCATATTAAGAAATTGAAGGAGAAAAACCAAATGATTATCTCAATGGATGCAGAGAAAGCTTTTGACAAAACTCAACACCCATTTATGATAAAAACCCTGCAGAAAGTAGGCATAGAGGGAACTTTCCTCAACATAATAAAGGCCATATATGACAAACCCACAGCCAACATCATCCTCAGTGGTGAAAAACTGAAACCATTTCCACTAAGATCAGGAACAAGACAAGGTTTCCCACTCTCACCACTATTATTCAACATAATTTTGGAAGTTTTAGCCGCAGCAATCAGAGAAGAAAAAGAAATAAAAGGAATCCAAATCGGAAAAGAAGAAGTAAAGCTGTCACTGTTTGCAGATGACATGATACTATACATAGAGAATCCTAAAGATGCAACCAGAAAACTACTAGAACTAATCAATGAATTTGGTAAAGTAGCAGGATACAAAATTAATGCACAGAAATTTCTGGCATTCCTATACACTAATGATGAAAAATCCGAAAGTGAAATTATGAAAACACTCACATTTACCACTGCAACAAAAAGAATAAAATATCTAGGAATAAACCTACCTAAGGAGACAAAAGACCTGTATGCAGAAAACTATAAGACACTGAGGAAAGAAATTAAAGATGACACAAACAGATGGAGAGATATACCATGTTCTTGTATTGGAAGAATCCATATTGTGAAATGACTATACTACCCTAAGCAATCTACAGATTCAATGCAATCCCTATCAAACTACCACTGGCATTTTTCACAGAACTAGTACAAAAAATCCCACAATTCGTATGGAAATACAAAAGACCCCGAATAGCCAAATCAATCTTGAGAACGAAAAATGGAGCTGGAGGAATCAGGCTCCCTGACTTCAGACTATACTACAAAGCTACAGTAATCAAGACAGTATGGTACTGGCACAAAAACAGAAATATAGAGCAATGGAACAGGATAGAAAGCCCAGAGGTAAACCCACTCACGTATGGTCACCTTATCTTTGATAAAGGAGGCAAGAATATACAGTGGAGAAAAGACAGCCTCTTCAATAAGTGGTGCTGTTATAACTGGACAGGTACATATAAAAGTATGAAAGTAGAACACTCCCTAACACCATACACAAAAATAAACTCAAAATGGATTAAAGGGCTTCCCTGGTGGCGCAGTGGTTGAGAGTCCGCCTGCCGATGCAGGGGACACGGGTTCGTGCCCCGGTCTGGGAAGATCCCACATGCCGCGGAGCGGCTGGGCCCGTGAGCCATGGTTGCTGAGCCTGCGTGTCCGGAGCCTGTGCCCCGCGACGGGAGAGGCCACAACAGTGAGAGGCCCACGTAACGCAAAAAAAAAAAAAAAAATGGATTAAAGACCAAAATGTAAGGTCAGACTCTATCCAACTCTTAGAGGAAAACATAGGCAGAACACTCCATGATATAAATCACAGCAAGATCCTTTTTGACCCACCTCCTAGAGAAATGGAAATAAACACAAAAGTAAACAAATGGGACCTAATGAAACTTAAAAGCTTTTGCACAGCAAAGGAAACCATAAACCAGACCAAAAGACAACCCTCAGAATGGGAGAAAATATTTGCAAATGAAGCAACTGACAAAGGATTAATCTCCAAAATTTACAAGCAGCTCATGCAGCTCAATATCAAAGAAACAAACAACCCAATCCAAAAATGGGCAGAAGACCTAAATTGACATTTCTCCAAAGAAGATACACAGACTGCAAACAAACACATGAAAGAATGCTCAACATCATTAATCATTAGAGAAATGCAAATCAAAACTACAATGAGATATCATCTCACACCAGTCAGAATGGCCATCATCAAAAAATCTACAAACAATAAATGCTGGAGAGGGTGTGGAGAGAAGGGAACCCTCTTGCCCTGTTGGTGGGAATGTAAATTGATACAGCCACTATGGAGAACAGTATGGAGGTTCCTTAAAAAACTACAAATAGAACTACCATATGACCCAGCAATCCCACTACTGGGCATATACCCTGAGAAAACCATAATTCAAAAAGAGTCATGTACCAAAATGTTCATTGCAGCTCTATTTACCATAGCCAGGACATGGAAGCAACCTAAGTGTCCATAAACAGATGAATGGATAAAGAAGATGTGGCACATATATACAATGGAATATTACTCAGCCATAAAAAGAAGTGAAATTGAGCTATTTGTAGTTAGGTGGATGGACCTAGAGTCTGTCATACAGAGTGAAAGAAGTCAGAAAGAGAAAAACAAATACCATATGCTAACACATATATATGGAATCTAAGAAAAAAAGTCATGAAGAACCTAGGGGCAAGAAGGGAATAAAGACAGAGACCTACTAGAGAATGGACTTGAGGATACTGGGATGGGGAAGGGTAAGCTGTGACAAAGTGAGAGAGTTGCAATGACATATATACACTACCAAACGTAAAACAGATAGCTAGTGGGAAGCAGTCGCATAGCACACGGAGATCAGCTCGGTGCTTCTTGACCACCTAGAGGGGTGGGATAAGGAGGGTGGTTGGGAGGGAGATGCAAGAGGGAAGAGGTATGGGAACATATGTGTATGTATAACTGATTCACTTTGTTATAAAGCAGAAACTAACACACCATTGTAAAGCAATTATACTCCAATAAAGATGTTAAAAAAAAAGACACAGGTAGTCAAGGTGATAGAATACAATATCTAATCACATTTTGTCTAATGGATGAAGAAATTCATTTTAAATATAAAGATTCAGATAGGCTAAAAGTAAAAGTATGGAAAAAATATTCCACATTAACAGTAATCAAAAGAAAGCTGTTGTAGCTATATTAATTTCACAGAAACAGACTTTAGGACAAGGGAAATCATCAGGGATTCAGAGGGGCACAACATAATGCAAAAGAAGTCAATTCTCCAAGAAGATGTAGCAATGTTAAACGCATATGCAACTAAAAACAAAGCGTCAGAATATGTGAAGCAAAATCTGATAGAGATGAAAGGAGAAATAGACAAGTCCACTATTACATTTGGGGACTTCAATACCAATCTGTCGGTAATTGATAGATCAAACACGCAGAAAATCAGTAGGTGACCTGAACAGCACTATCAGTCAACTTGATCTACTTGACATTTATAAAATACTCCATCCAACAATAGAATACATATTACTCTCAAGTGACATAAAGCATTTATCAAGATAGGACAAATTCAAAGCCATTAAACATACCTAAAAGAATAGAAATTATACAAAGTTTGTTCACAAACCACAATGGAATTAAACTGAAAATCAGTAACAAGAAGGTAGTTAGAGTATCCCCAAAATATTTGGAAATGAAATAACATACTTCTGTATAATTTGTAGGTTAATGAAAAAGCCCAAAGAGAGATTGAAAATATATTTTTTAATCTAAATGAAAATGTGTTTAACAAAATTGTAAAGAAAGCAGAGAGAAAAATAGAGTAAAAAATCAGTGAAATTGAAAACAGGAAAACAATAGAGAAAATCAAGGAAACCCAAAGTCGGTTCTTTGGAAAGATCAATAAAATTAATAAGCTTCTAGTTAGGCTAACCAAGAGAAAAGAAGACAGAATTACAAATATCAGAAATATCAAATATTACACATATCGGGTCAGCTGAGGGGGAAGGACCCACTCCCACCTGCTGGTCTCGCGGAGCCTCAGTGCGCCAGAGGGATGAATCTCAGGCTGTGCCAGGAGTGAAGTGGAAGGTGGAGGGCGGGGCGGACCCCCTGCTGCAGCACAGATGGGGCCCGGCGCCTCTCTGCCCCTGCTGTCAGCCATGAGAGGACACAGGGAGTGGTGATTGAGTGTGGCGCCCCTTCGCTTCCTCCTCCGCTATCCCAGGGAAGTGAGGCCTTGGTTTAAGGAGGGTGACCTTGGGTCAACAGAGGGGGTGTCCCAGGCCTTAAGATAGGGACCGTGATGATCCGTCTATTCCAGGAGAGCAGGGTCCGCGGAGTTCATCCAGCCCTTACTGTCACCCCAGGTAGGCCCTGGGCAGGTGTGGCCAGATGCGATGCCCTCCTCTTGGTCTCGGGAGAGTGAGCTCTCGTTCTGCGAGTTCTGCCTCAGAGCAGCTGAGGGGTGGGGTGCAGGCCTGCCTGGCCAGGAGAAAGCCAAGGACTCCGAGTGGGCACTGATGGGACCATCCACCCCAGGACGGTGCGAGCAACCCAAAGGCTGGCCTTCCCCCTCCCGTCAGCGCTGGGGACTGGGGGCAGGATTTTGATTGCAGTCTGCGGCCTGAGGTGGCCCTCAGTTCCTCTTACAGGGACTCAAGTAACCCCGGGAGCAAGGATCTTGGTCTGAGGCAAGTGTCCTCGGGTGAGCAGAGCGGAGGAAGCCCAGGAAGGGCCGGGAGTCAGTCAAGGTGAGGACCCTGAATGTCGACCAGTGGGCCCCCCCACACCAGAGCAGAGGGGACACCACAGTGCCTGAGCTTGCACAGCCTACTGTCTTACCTGGAATCTGCAGGCTGAGCGGGCTGGTGTCACCCTGAGGAGTTTCACAGGTCCTCCCACTGGTCCTTAGGGCACAGACCAGTCAGGAAGACAGGGGGCCCCCCAGAGCACTGTCTAAGGGAGGACCTATTAAGATGGCCTTGGTCAGAGCTGACAGGGTCGAGTTTCTCACACTCTTCCTCTCTCCCTCAGACCAATTGGCCGCCATCACCACGCCCTGCCCACACCCCTGCCTGCTGCCCCAGCACGGGTCATCATGCTTCACAGTCGGAAGAGTCAGTGCGACGTGCTTGAAGTAGGCCTTCAGGCCGGAAAAGAGGCTCAGGGCCTGGTGGGCGCACAGGTCCCTGTAGCTGAGGAGGAGGGGCCAGTGCCTCCTCGCTCTGTCCTTTGACCCAGGGCCCCTCAGAGGCTGTGCCTGCTGCTGGGACGCGGAGTGTGTCCCCGGAGGTCGCAGAGAGCCCGCTCCTCCATGGCCGTCGCAGCCATTCCACTGAGCAAGTCAAATGAGGGCTGCAGCAGGCAAGCAGAGGGTGTGAGCACCTCCCAGGCTCCCGGGTTCTTGCTCTGTGACGTGCTAAACAAGAAGGTGGCCAAACTGTTGCAGTTCTTAAGTGTCAAGTATGTAAAACAGGAGCCCATCACAAAGGCAGAAATGCTGAGGAATGTCATCAAAGAGCACAAGGCCCACTTCCCTGCCATCTTCAGCAAAGCCTGTGAGTGCATGGAGGTTGTCTTTGGCATTGAAGTGAAGGAAGTGGACCCCACCAGCCACTCCTATGTGCTCGTGAAGACACTAGACCTCACCTACGCCGGGATGCTGAGTGATGACCAGCGCGTGCCCAAGGCTGGCCTCGTGGTACTTATCCTGGGTGTGATCTTCATGCAGGGCAACCGTGCCCCTGAGGAGAAAATCTGGGAAGTGCTGAGTGTTATTGGAATGTATGCTGGGCAGGAGGATTTTGTCTACGGGGAGACCAAGAAGCTCATCACCAAAGAGTTGGTGGAGGAGAAGTACCTGGAGTAGCGCCAGGTGTCCGACAGTGATCCCCCACACTGCGAATTCCTGTGGGGTCCAAGGGCCCACGCTGAAAGCAGCAAGATGAAAGTCCTGGAGTTTTTTGCCAAGATCGATGAGACTGACCCCACTGCATTCTCACGCTGGTATGAGGAAGCTTTGAGAGATGAGAAAAAGAGAGCTCAGGCCAGAGCTGCCGCGGGGGCTAATACTTCTGCCATGGCCAGTGGCAGCTCCAGTGTCATGCCCAGCAGCCTCTCCTGCCCTGAGTGAAGTCAGAGGAAGATTCTCCACTCTGTGTTTGAGGTCAAGGTTCTAAATAGTGGAGGGCTGAATTGCAGATTTTATCTTTTTTTTTCCTAAAGGTTTTTAGCTTTAGAGTCTAGGTTCGTGAATAACATTGGTCACATATTTACTGCCGTTTGTCAGGCTTTAGAATAAGAATTTTGCTAGTCTGTAACACAAATTGGGAAATCTTTCATCATATTTTGTGATCTGGAACAGGATAACATGGCATTGGAATAGGAATTTCCTTAGAAACATGCAAGGGCCCAGGAATAAAATAGATGGGAGCGAGAAATAGAAGAAAAAAATGTAAAAGATGGTTATCCTAAGAATCCTGTATCCCATTTAGTCTGTTGTTTTGTAAGATTAAAGTTATACACCTCGATTTGCTTGGCTAATTAAACAAGGTGTGAGAAATTAAATCTTAATAAATGAGAGTCCTGGCAGTTTCTCTGGGATCGTGGAGAAGCATAGCCCAGTCTCCACCTGGAGCAGGTGTCCTGCCCTTCTGTCCCCACGCCACTGAACAGTGCACAGACTTGGTGTTCTATACACATCATCTGCAAGGATTTCCTGAGAAAAGGCTGATATTTCTTTGAGGTGGTGCCCAGAGGCTGGCACTTTTTCCCTAGCCTGGGAGAGCCAGAGCCCATGCCACTGAGAGGACATTTTCATTAAGTTATCTTGAGTGCAATTTGGTCAACTCTAAGCAAGGGCTAGATTTTTGGTGGGGGTGAGATGAATGAAAATAGTTGTTTGGATGGAAAAGCAGCTGAGAGGGGGGAAAGGAGTTAGTCCTTGACTCAAATTCCGGAAGCTTTGAGTTGCATGCAACTGGGGAAGACCTCCCAATATCCAAATTAAAGATTATATCCACTAACAGGGAAAATGTACTGAGTTTTATTTACAAAGCAGCATTTGGGGCTCACTTGTTTTATGTCCTAGAGTGCTACGTGTTCTCTGAGATGCCATGGAGCGCACACACACACACACACACACACACACACACACACACAGTCCCAGGAGAGACTGATAGAGTCTGGGGTCAAAATCATATTAGAATTACTGCTATTATTAAACATCCATTAAATGCCAGGCCATGTGCCTGACTTACATTATATACTGTACATTCCAGCAGTCCCACAAGTCAGGGCTTATTAGACCCACTTCACAAATGAAGAAACTAAGGCTCATATTGGCCACTTAGCCATGGACCCAGTATCACATGTCCAGTAAGTGACAGAGCTGGGACTGGATCCCTGGTCTGAATTCATCGAGGTCCAGACTGTCCCCACTACTCCCAGCCTGAGGCCGACCTTTTGCCTCTTAGTTCGTTTCCCTCCCCAGTACTGCATCATGGCAACAAAAAGAAGGGCCCTGTGTCCAGTGTGCTAAAAGCAGGCCTAAGGAAGGAAGGAGACGGTGAGAAACTGGACTTGGGGATTGTCTGTGGGCTTTATTTACCTCTGGGCCTCCTGCCTGGGTCCCAGGGCTTCCTGGCGATTCTGTCCGGGCCTGGCACTTTCCTGCACTATGCACCCTTCCACTGGTCTTCCTTCATGTGCCCTCCTGTCCAGCTCTGGATCCTGGCCTGCTGGCCGGCTCATCACTTCCTCTTCTCTGAAGACTGGACCCTGCTCCCAGTGGAACAGCCACAAATATTGTGTCCAAGTTATTTTAGTATGTCTCCCATTTTCTCATTAAGTTAAGCAGAAAATTAACTTATCCCTCACGCATATAAAACTAGATTTGTTCAGTGATGTCCTGAGAGAAGGGATTCCTCTGGGCATGATTTAAAGTTCTGAAATGTCAGCAGGACCTTTCCCCTTTACTTTGAGAAGCAAGGATTTGGCCAGAATGACCAGGAGCCAGGGAAGGATACTCTCAGTCAGTGAGGGTCATTGAGAGCATCCTGGCGAGAGCGATTGCCAGAGCCCATGAGAGAGCACGTACAAAACTGAGTCCAGAGAGCCCCAGGCAGGCTGGCGGTCAGGGCTCTCTGAGCCCAGAGTTCAGGGCCCAGAAGGAGAGATGGTGGGGAACCTGGGCGGGTGGTACTGGACGCCTTACAAGAATAGGCTGGGGAATCTCGGCATCCTCATGACCAGCTGGAAGTCCCAGTGTGGTCTGAGTGGGTAGGTCATTGGGAGGAGTGGACCAGCCACATGCCAGACACCACCCGCTGCCTTAGAGTCGCCCGTGTGTCCTGTCAGGAAGAGCACAGCTGCTCCCCTGCATCATTTGGGTGAGCTACATTTCTTGACACCTCTAGTGGTCCAGTGCTCCCTTGCCAGTGTCCCCGCGCTGGGAGCTGTCTTGATGCCTGCTGGAGGCTGGGATGTGCCCCTGTGCGCAGTGGACCCCTCCGTAGCAGCTGGGCTATGTGAGTGAGTGGGGTGGTGACCGACGTCTGCCAGGTGAGACAGCCCGGGGCACCAATGAAGAGTGGAAGGCAGTGCGCAGCCACAAGGAGGGGGCAATTGGAGGGGCAATCCCTGGGACTAATCACCTCAGAGACTCTGCAGCAAAAGGGCTGGGTGTGAACGTGTACTGAAACATGATCCAGGTGTTGTCCCCAGCTCAGGCTGCCTCCCACGGATTCTGAGCTGTTGGGACACTAGAGGGCGGGTGTCCTGTGGCTCTGACTGCCGGTCTATGTTGCCACCAGATTTTGTCTGGGATTGAGGATTGGCCTGCATTATCTTCCCAGGCAGTAAACTGGGATATCGTAGGACTTTACTCATTTGCTTTCCATTTCTTAGAGATCACTGTCCTTCATGGCCTGATGTCCAATCAGTTAAAACTTGTTTCATATATTTCATCTGGATTTTTAGGTATATCAGGTAGGAGTTCAGTTCCTCTTACTCCATTATGGCCAGAAGCAGAAGTCCTATAATGCAAATTAAAACCAGGATTGAAAGACTATGGGACACATTTATGTTAATATAGACATACTTACATACAGCTAGGAGAATATACAGAAAATGTCAACAATGTATTTCTCTGCTAGTGGGTATATAATTGATTTCTTTATTTTCTTATTCACGGTTTTAAAATTTTCCAACAGTTTGGAAACACATATGAATTACCTTTATAAATATTTTAAAATGTGATTTTGACTGCCAGAAATAAATACACATCCTCTAAATGGTTTGTTTGCAAAAAATTGATCAACCTCTTGCTGGATTCTACCCAGCTTCTGGCATGCCTACTGCTTGTCTGACTAGAAAGAAAAAGAAATGCAATCCAATTAGTAAGCTATGTGTAGCCATCCAACTTCCCTCATACTTTCAAAGACAGTGCTGCACAGATAAGAATGCATCTCCTTTTTAAAGCCCTCTCTCCAGAAAAAGTATATTTACATCTAAATCATATTCTCCATGATATGATTAGATCCAATATTTATACGAAGGACAGTACACAGGCAATTTGGGGAGAAGGAATTATAACGATCACGTTCATTACTATGAGTGTTGTTTATATGTCTCTTGTCAGAGCGCATAATAAATAAATCATGTTATTTTAAAAATACGTTCTTCCGTCATTACTGCATTAATTCCAAGTTGTGCCTGAAAATGCACTTTTATTTTCTTATGACTGACACAACATTTTCATTAGAATGTTTATCATTTTCTTTCATAGACTATTATCAACACACAGTTTCTCAACACATGGTTATCTTTCACAAAGTAAGTATCATGTAAAAAGTGCTATAATTGATCATTTTGACAGTCTTCTCTACTGTATATGTTATTAGCTGTAATTCACATACTCATTTTCTACACTCAACAATTCCACTATTTTAATGGTTTCATTCACACACTGCCCTAACAGAGCCATTAATGCTTATTGATGTGATTCAATATTATTTATACCTTAGGATATTCTCATCACTGTATTGTTTGTTCCTTGTTCTTTACTTTTCTTTCTTTTTCTCTTTCTTTCTTTTTATTAGAACAACCACATAGCCGCTTTCTTCATGTGAACAATTTCTCTTTATTAGACCATGGCCAACTTTCTGGAACTAATCAATCCCTGAGTTTTACCAAATGATTTTGATCCAATTGTGTTTCTATGGATTTTTCAGTTGTAAAATATATACACATTATTTATTTCTTTGCAATGTAATAATCTTACAATACTTTTATTTTTCCATTTTTACAACGTAGGTTCACATTCTCCAAAAAAAAGGATGCAAGTGAAACTATACTTCAATTTAAGAAAAAAATAATAATAAAGATACAAGTGAATTAATAAGCACCAGTAACTCTGCCAATACTATTTTTTTACCAATACCACTTAATAAATTGGCTAGCATTTTCCTCTTGAAAATTAAAACTGTTCCTAATTTTCCCACATTATCACCTTGTTTCCTTTATATGCATTTGCTCTAGATCTAAATAATTTGATCACTATTCTACACTTTTAAACAATTACAAATTACTACTATAAGACATTTTTTTGTTTATATGATTATAAGTATCCTGTCATTTTTGCCCTTTCTGCAAACTCCTATATTATCTGTCATTTTCTCTATATGCACAGTTTCATATACTTTAAACTATGTCTGCAATGGGCTGAATAGCTGTGTCTCCCCCAAATCCTTATGTGTTTGGAGGTGAGGTCTTTGGGAGGTAATTAGTTCGTGAAGGTGGAGCCCTCATGAATGGGATTGGTGCCCTTATAAGAGTCCAGAAAGCTAGCTAGTTCTCTTTCTGCCATGTAAGGATACTGAGAAGTTAACAGTCTGCAACCTGGAAGAGAGCTTTCACCAGAACCCAACCATGCTGGCACCATGATCTCACCCTTCTAGCCTTCGGAACTATGAGATATAAAGTTCTGTTGTTAATAAGTCACTCAGTTTATGGTATCTTTTTATAGGAGCCTAAGCTGACCAAGACAGTGTCCAAAACCATTGTTTTATAACAGTCTTTTAAAAAAATTCTCAGATATTTCAGCTTCTTTGATCTTTTCGAAGGAACAGTTTTTGTTCCATTGATATTATTTATTGTTTTTCTAATTTCAATTTCATTGGTTTCTGCTTTTATCTATATTATTACTATCATTCTTCTTGCCTTGGGTTTAATTTAGTTTTATCATTTCTCACGGTAGGAGCTGATGTTATCAAGTTGAGTCTTTTCTTCCTTTCTAATATAAGCATTTAATGACATAAATTTCCCACTTAGCTCTTCTTTAGCCAAGTCCCAAAAATTGTGATATGGTGTATTTAGATTTTCATTCAGTTCAAAATATTTTCTAATTTCCTTCAATAATTTCTTTTGAAGCATGTGTTAGTAAAAATGTGTTGTTTAATTTCCAAATATCTGGGAACCGTGATGCTATTTGAAAAAAATATTGAGGCCTTAAGTGCTAGAGTGAGGAGTTGGTAACTAATGTGTTGAGCAATGGGGAGCCTTGATGATTTTTGAGAAGTATGCTGACATGATCTGAGCTATGTTTGAGGAAGGACAATCTTGAGGGATAGAATGGATTGGAGGCAGGAAGTAGGGAGGTAGCTAAGAGTCAGCTACTCATTCTAGCCAACTATGCCGGATCATGCACTTACATCTATTGAATTTCTATTTCTGAAAGACCATTTCTCTAAGTATTCAAGTCACTTTGAATTTAAATCCCAATTTAAATGTACTAGCAAATTCACTAGTTAATGTCATCTGCAAACCTAATTAGCACATACTTTATCTCCATGAATGACTGGTTTAACCATTACCATGGCCAAGCCAGTTAAATTGCTCAATTTGGGCTAAAGTTGTTGCTACTGGAATAGATATTTGCATTTAATATATGCATTTCAAACTATAAGCAATTGCTACTTAGCTACTTAGAACCTAAAACGTAATTGTCAGGAGATGTAATTAGTATGAAATCAGAATCTTATAAATCTCTGCCTAATTATTCTGAGTTATATATCTAGATGTCTGGTTGCTATATATTTTTCCAAGGTTTCATACTCTTTTAAACCAAAGCATTTAAACCAGAGAACTGTGAGACAATAAAGTTTTGTTTTTAGCTATCCAGTTTGTAGTACTTTGTTTTGGCAGCCCAAGAAAACGAATACAGATTTTGGTACCAGGAAGTGCGGTGCTACTGTAACAAATATCTAAAATATAGAAGCAGATTTGGAATTGGATAATGGGTAGAGCTTGGAAGAATTCCTAAGTGTTGATTTTTTTAAAAAGCTTAGATTGCCTTTAAGAGAGGATGGTAAAAATATGAACACTAAAGCACTTCTGGTGAGGCCTGAAAAGGGAATGATGAATGCATTATTGAGCACTGAAGGAAAAGCAATCCACATTATAAAGTGGCAGAAAATTTGTTTGAATTGTGTTTTTTTGTTGGGTGAAATGTAGAACTTATAAACTGTAAACCTGAATATTCAGCTGAGAAAATTTTCGAAGTGTGGAAGATACAGCCTGATTTCTTCTTACTGCTTATATTAAAATGCGAGAGTAAAGATATAAATTAAGGAATAAATTATTAAGCCAAAAGCAACTAGCACTTAATGATTTGGAAAATTCTCAGTCTATCTAGATATCATGATCTGGAAACAAGGCCAAGGGTGTGGCTGAACAACTGTTGGCTAAATTGATTAGGTACGTGCTTTGTGGATCCAATCAACCATCTCAGCAATAGGAATGTGGTGATCCTGGAAGGATCTGGGAGAAACCCCATGTCAAATGGGGTGAATTCCCTTGACATTCATGGAAGACAGAAAAGGTTTTTGAGAAGTATACCAACATGGCATTTCTAGCCTAGATTGAAAGGGACAGAGGTGGGACAAAGTGAAGGAAGCATGACTCTAAGGGCAGAGCCGTGGATGCAAAGGCCAGAAAGAGCACAGGCCAAGGGGGCAGAGTGGCCACCTCCTTGTTTCCAGAGGGTAGGGCTGCTGCCCAGGGCTACGAGGGCAGAGCATTCTTAGGTCCTGGAACCTAGTGAAACTTGCCCTGCTGTGTTGTGAACTTACTTTAGATTAATGACACCTTTTTTTTCTTCTTCCAATCCCTCCCTTTTAGAATAGGACGTCTATCTTTATATATATATATATATATATATATATATATATATAATTTATTTATTTTTTGGCCGCGCCGCACAGCATGCAGGATCTTAGTCCCCAACCAGGGATCAAACCCGGACCACTTGCAGTGGAAGCGCTGAACCACTGCACCGCCAGGGAAGTCCCTAGGATGTCTATCTTAAGCCTGTTCTATAATTGTGTCTTTGAAGCAGATAATTTCTTTTCCAGTTTTCACGGGTCTATAGATGGAGAAGAATTATGCCCCAAGATGGACCATACTCATAGTCTCACCTGTAACTTATTTAAATGATGTAGATGATACGATTTGAGATAGCCATTCTAACAGGTGTGAGGTGGTATCTCATTGTAGTTTTGATTTGCATTTCTCTAATAATTAGTGATGTTGAGCATCTTTTCATGTACCTGTTGGCCATCTGTATGTCTTCTTTGGAAAAGTGTTTATTCAGATCATTTTTTAAAAATATTTTTTCTTCTGACTCCTTCACAGTACTTCTTAGAGTACTTATTCCCACTTTTTGCTTCACTTTTGGTTTAGAGAACTAGAAGTATTTTAAACATTATTTTTTTTAAGACCGTGTGTCTTCAGAGAGTACCGTATGAGTGAAAAACAACTTTATGATGTTTGTTTTACACTAATGTATCAGGAAGAATGCTTCACTGTTAATAGTCGGGTGGAGAGGAAGGACACATTATGATGATCTCTGCTAGTTTCAATCCTAATATAATTTATCTTTTAAACTAATCTGAGAATGAGGCAAGCATAGCATTCATACTGGAAAAAATCACAAGAGGAAAAATAGCCTCACAGATCTACAGGCAAAAGTAAGTTAATCCAACTTTTTAGGCAAAATCTTTTCCTGTGTCATGTTCATGGATTTGAAGACATAATATTGTTAATATTCAAATACTACCAAAATTAACCTACAGATTCAATGTGATCCTATTAGAATTTCAATGTCCTTTTTTGCAGAAATGGAAAAGCTGATACTAAAATTTATATAAAATTGGAAGGGGCCCTGACTAGCCAATACAATTTGGGGGAAATAAAGTTGCAGGGCTCACACTTTCCAATTTCAAATTTACTACAAAGCTACAATGATCAAAACAGTGTGGTGCTGGCATAAGGATAGACACAGAATTACAATATGACACAGCAAGTCCACTCCTGGGTATATACCCAAAGATTTGAAAACATTCAAACAAAAACTTGTGCATAAATGCTCTCAGCCTTACTATTCACAATAGCCAAAAAGTGGGAACAACTGAATTGTCCATCAGTGGATGAGTGAATAAACAATTGTGGTGTGTCCATACAATGGGACATAATTAAGCCATAAAAAGGAATGAAGTACTGATACATGCTATGATGTGGATGGGCCTTGAAAATATGCTGAGTGAAAGAAACCAGATACAAAATGTCACATGTTGCATGATCCCATGTGTATGAAATATCCAGAATTGGTCAATCTATAGAGACAGAAAGCAGATTGGTTTTGTCAGGGGCTGGGAGAAGGTTGAGTGGGGAATGACTACTTAATGGGTACAGCGTTTCCTTTTGGGATGAAGAAAATGATTGGAACTTGATATAAGTGGTGGTTGCACAACATTGTGGATGTCCTAAATGCTGCTGAAATGTATGCTTTAAAATTGTTAATTTTATGTTATGTGAATTTCATCACAACAAAAAATGAAAAGTATATAAATGCAATCATACAGCGTGTAACCTTTTGAGATCAGCTGGTTTCATTCAGAATAATTCCCTTGAGATTCATCCAAGCCATTTGCCTTCTATGTCTTCAGAGAAACTGATGAAATGGCCAAGGCTAAGCACAAAGCCAGCTAGCATGTGAAGGCATTCTCTAGCCATGTTAACATTGCTCCATTCATATTTGTGTATATTTCCACCAGGTGTGACACCACTTACCTATCCTATCATCTAGTCCATGTTTCTCCCTTTTGTTTCTAAAGCTATAAACTCTTTACCTAATTTAGTGAGTATCAGTATTAGTTACTATAGCTGCTGTAACAAATTGCTACAAGCAGAGAAGCTTAAAACAAGGCGAATTTATTATCTTAAAATTCTGAGAGGCAGAGGTCTGAAGTGTGCATGACTCAGTGAAAAAGGTATTGGTAGGGCTGCATTCCTTCTAGAGACCCCAGGGGAGACTATATCTCCTTGCCTTTTCCAGGTTTCAGAGAATGCTGGCGTTCCTTGCCTCAAAGTCCCTTCATCAATCTTCAGAGCATCATTCCAACCTCTGCTTCCACTATCACAGCCCCTCTCTCTCTGTGACCCTAATTCTACTACCTTCCTTTCGTAAGATTGATTACATTGGACCCACCTGGGTATTTCACCTTAATCTCCCCATCGCATTTCCTTAATTTAACTTCCCTTTTGCTATGTAAATTAACATATTCACAGATTCTAGGGTTTAGAATGTGAACATATTTGATTCTGCCTACCTCAGTGTTTGGCTTTTTTTGAATTCCAGACGTATTGGTTCAACAGCATTCCCTTGATTTACCAGCCTAGTTAGACTTTCAAGGCTCCTCAACTGAATCCATTAATTTAACTGCAATGCATTGAATGAATTGAGTAGAAAGTACCACAATAAACTGGACATGCCAATCATCCTGCAGGTGTCTGGACACACAGAAAATGACTTCTCAAGAGTCATAACTTTTATTAAAGTATTAATACAAGCCTTGCTTACTGCTTTCCACACTCTGCCTATTTGGGAGCAATGCTTGAGATATTTTGCAGACTAAATATGCACTGATTAATGGTTCTTTCCACATCTTTTCACCAAGATAGTATTTTAATGGTATGTATTATTGATTTGCACTTTCCCACAGTAATAATTTGTATTGCTAAATAAAACAAAGAGATGCTTAAATATTCACTTGAGTTGTTTTTCTAATTCTTTTTTTAAATTAATTTATTTATTCATATTTTATTTTTGGCTGCATTGGGTCTTCATTGCTGCACACGGGCTTTCTCTAGTTGCGGCGAGCGGGGGCTTCTCTTGTTGTGGAGCACGGGCTCTAGGCACACGGGCTTCAGTGGTTGTGGCTCACGGGCTTAGTCGTTCCTCGGCATAAGGGGTCTTTGCGGACCCAGGCTCAAACCTGTGTCCCCTGCATTGGCAGGTGGATTCTTAACCACTGCGCCACCAGGGAAGTCCTCACTTGAGCTATATTATGATCAGTACTTTCAGAGGCACAAGATAATAGAGACAATATAAATAATCTCATAGAAGCTAAGCAATTCTTCCCACACTAAAATGTGAAGGCATGTCCAAATGGCAGCATTTTTTCCTAATCCCTACCATACTGGGTTTTCAAAGATAAGTTTCTCACTACCAAACTAAAGTTGATTCTCAATTTATAAAACTAAATCACTTTTAAAAGGCGTTCAGACTCCTTAAAACGTTCCATTATTACTTGTGACAATTACTAGTTGTAAATGTAAAAAATATACAAAATCCCACCATATATTCTGGGCCAGTTGACACCAATGAGAGTGCTGGGACATTTATCCCCTCTTTAGTCTGAGATACCAAAGGAATGTTAAGAGGTCTTCTGGCCTAAAATCCAGCTCCCTAGATTTGTGGCATCTGCTCATTTAATAAACATGCCTCTGTGTATTCCTTGAATATGTTGACTTAATAGGGCCAAAGACAGAGACCAAAGCAGGAAGTTTCCTTGAGGACAATCTTGGTAGATAGACCTTCAAGCTTTGCTTGGACAGTTCCTAAGATTACTCTGGGGTTTTCTAAGTTACCTCTGCCCTCTCCCTTCTCTCCCTGCCCTCCCACCCCATGCTAACTGCTTTGCTGATCATGCTCTTTGCTTGTATTTTCATATGTATCTGGTTGGACTGCTTTGATATAAGGGAGGATCTCTCTTTAAGCTTCAGTTTTATTGTGTGTCACTAAGTCCAAAGGATAGAAAGCCCTTTTTATAGGCTGTGGGCTGTAAACGTTTCTGGGATATCTTTAGCGCAGTCTGTAGCAACTGAGGATTTGCATTACCTTGCCTTTTCCTTATATGTCAAGACACATAATTTACTAACTTTTTAAATGGACTGGTATATATTGATATTTCATTGTTTCTTTGTTTTTCTTTGTTTCCATTTGTCTTGCTAAGCTGTGAGCTGAGAGGTTTGAGAGCCAGACTTTGAAATGAGTCAGCTGTTTAGAGCCCAGACACTGAAAGAGGTTTCCGTAGCAACGGAGATGTGTGGGAAAGCCTTATGCACACTATAGCTTAGGGAGCAAGATTTACTGGCTGAAGTGCAAAGCTTCCCCTCCGTCCAGGAGTTATTTTCTTAGTACAGAGATACTTGATTTGTGTTAGTTTTAGCTAACATTCAAACATGGTAAAATTTCTTCTCAGGGTGAACTTTGCATTTTGTGGAAATATATTAAATACTGATATTAAACACATACTCTTTCAAAAATAATCATAAAATGAATAAAGCACTATTAACTAAGGGAGCTAAGCTTTAGTCAATGGTAAATAACAAAAGTATCTTATTGATCTCATCACAAACATATTCACTGCTACAATGAATTCAGTCTGGCAAATGTCTTGCCTCCATTCCTATCTATAAAGTGGTCATTAAATATATGGAAAACATCTGACACCTAGCAGGTTTCCTAGAAGAGATTTCAGACAACCAATCCTTATTCGACCTATGGCCAGCTGATTTAATTGGTTAGAAACTGACTAAGCAAACCAACACTTCTGGTCTGATTCAATATTCCACTCAACCCTAGGTAGTTGCATTGTGATGGAGCCATTGGGCAGAAGTGAAAGAATCAGTGTATTTCCACACATCCACTATTGGAGAAACAACTCCAAGGGCATTCCCTTGGTAACTCATTCCCAGGAAACTCAGCTTTCTGCAATATAGAGGCCACATATACTGCCTGGAGTTTTGCAAACTAATTACAAAAAGACTTGTGATCTAAGAAATATTGCAGTTGGACCATGAGGATAACTATAAACAAATTCTGCCGTATGGAAAATTTTACAAAATATTATATCTCAACCTAGAGCTAAACACTGTAATTTGCTAGGCCAGGGTTTTCCTCCCATAATCTTTGGGGCTATTGTGAGAACATTAAGAACCATTCTTTTCTCTTTATTTCTGTTGATGACCTCTGCACTCTTGTCACCATTCTGCTGAAAGGAAGCCTTATCTCCCCTACAGAATCATTTTGATTTCTAACATGACCTCAAAATCTTCAGCTAAAAACTGCCTCAAATTTGTGGTCATGATAATTTAAATATTAAATGGTCTTTTAAAGGTGGCTATCACTGGGCTTCCCTGGTGGCGCAGTGGTTGAGAGTCCGCCTGCCGATGCAGGGGACACGGGTTCGTGCCCCGGTCCGGGAAGATCCCACGTGCTGTGGAGCGGCTGGGCCCGTGAGCCATGGCCGCTGAGCCTGTGCGTCCGGAGCCTGTGCTCCACAATGGGAGAGGCCACAACAGTGAGAGGCCCGCGTACCGCAAAAAAAAAAAAAAAAAAAAAAAAAAAAAAAGTGGCTATCACTAAAAGCTATGTGGGAGTGCATACAAACTAGCAGCAATGCTTTGTAACTTCAAAATATGCCATGATTCGAGATTTGATTCCATATTTATAGAAACAGCAAGAATTGCTTGCGTGATCAAGTAGTACAACTTCCTCACTTTACGGATGGTGAAACCAAGGCTTTTATTGAGAAAAGAGCATTTCTCCTTCAATTACATTAAATTAAGTGAGGTTTGGAGATGATTTAATTTGAAATACATTTTTAATTCCCTGCTAACATATATTTTAATGTCAAATTACATTTGGTTTACATACCTGTATTTCTTCAAAAGATCTTACATATCTATAAGGTATTTAATGGAATTGGAAATAAAACTTAATCTTCTGTGTCTAGGGTCTATAACTTTTCTTTGACAACTAAAATGGCCTTCCCTCTTGGTTGATGATAAAGTGGAAAATTTTGAAAAGGCCTGGTATCATCCAGACTTCTCTGCAATGGTCATAAACGCTAAGTATGTAAGTGGCACTAACTCTTATTTCTGCATGAATATAGCAATATTAAAGCCATAGCTACAGACTCAACAAGCTACCTCGTTCAAGACAAATAGTATCTTATGGTTCAAATGAAAGAATTTTTGTACTGGTTGTCTTTCATCAGGTAGGCTCTAAATAGAAAGAATGCCTGTAAAACAACGCGTACTTTTCAAATACGTGTACTGATTTAACTATTGTGCCTGCTTTCCATATTGGAAGCACTGAGATAGTTGAGTAATTAATATGTTTTAACAAATATACATGACAAATAGTTTGCGCTTAGTAAATGCTTGTCAAATGAGTGAATGAACATCCCCAGTTGGTTTTTACCAGTCTGTCTCATGAACTCCTTATCCTCTATCCCATCCTCCCAAGTTGGGAGTACTAATGTATGCATCACATATCATGTACATTTCCAACTGGATCTTTTTATTTGAGTCTCAGGGCTAATAGATCTGCCCAGATACTAGACATATCTTCTTGAATTATGAGCTCTTTCCTCCCAAACCAATTATATCCATAAGCGAACACCCTTTTCCATAGTTACCCCTTCCAATCAAATTCAGTTCTATTCCAAATAACTTTGTCCCTGTTAATAACACTTTTATTCTAGTAAGCTATTCAGGCTTAAAACTTTGAATCATCTTTGGCAGTTTCCACTCACAGAGCTCTCATTTCATTCAGTCACAGACGCTATCCATTTTCTTTCAAAATGACTGTCATTTTCATCCACCTTATTTCCCTTCTCTATACCCATTTCCAAATATTTATCCCCTCACCCTCGGATTATTGCAACAGCCTCCCAGCCTAGCCCTCAGGTTCCAAGTTCTCCCTCACCCCAAATTATCTCCATTGTCCTCCCTCTCTGCTATACCTCCTTACAGCATTTCTAATTTGCATCTCTCAGTTTAGCACTGAATTCCATAATTTTGCACTGGTGTTTGTTGCTGTGTGGAAAGCTCATTTCCCCAATGTATTGTAAACCCCTTAAAGGCAGGCATAGTATCTTAAACTGCTCTGTATTTCCTACAGCCCTGAGCACAGAGTGGCCACTCAAAAAAATAAGAAAAGCGTATGAGTAAAAAATAAATAGAAGGCAGAATAATAGGAAGCAGACAAGAAGAGGAGAAAATAATCAAAGAGGAAATGAAAGGGGGTTTTCTATGCAAAAATACCTTTATGGAGTGAGATCTCCCAATCCTGTCCCAGTCTGCCTCTGTTCCACTCGCCCTGTGGAGCAGCTACCAGGCTTCTATTCCATGTGTTACTTAGCATGAAAATAGGACCCACTACAGAGCTGATACCTTGGCTGGAGTACTGAATTTTGAGATGGTTTGGAAAGACAATGGGAAATGAAGAATCTTTGCTAGGACATCCCTGGTGACCAGTGGTTAAGAATCCGCCTGCCAATGCAGGGGACGTGGGTTCGAGCCCTGGTCCGGGAAGATGCCACATGCCGCGGAGCAACTAAGCCCATGCACCACAACTACTGTGCCTGTGCTCTAGAGCCCGCGCGCCACAACTACTGAAGCCCGTGCGCCTAGAGCCCGTGCTCTGCAACAAGAGAAGCCACCACAATGACAAGCCCACGCACCACAACGAAGAGTAGCCCCCGCTCACCACAACTAGAGAAAGCCTGCGCGCAGCAGCGAAGACCCAACGCAGCCAAAAAATAAATAAATAAATTTATTTTTTTAAAAAGAGTCTTTGCTAAAGAAACAATAAACAGAAAATCTCGAGTAACCATGCCTTATGCTTGTGACACTGTTTACCAGAAGAGGCTTAGATATGTTTCAGTAACACATAACCCCCAAATCTCAGAGACTAAAGACACAAAACTTTATTTCTCACTCACACAAAGTCACTTGGGGGTCATTTAGGAGGCGGAGTTTTCAGCCATTTAGTGACTCAGAGATTGATGCTCCTTCTGTCCTTACAATGTATCCTCTTCCTGGTTACTGAAGAAGGGGAAGAGACAGCTTGGAGGTGGCCTAGGAACTCTTAATGCTTTGAATTAGCAGTTACTTGTGTCACACCCACTCACAGCCCATTAGCCAGAGTTTTCACATGGTTCCAACATAAGTAAAAAGATACTAGGCTATATATGGGAACACGTGGAAAACTGGGAGAGCACTAGTGTCTTCCACAAGCACCTTTATGTTATCCAAGGAGTTTTACATCTATTGATCACTTGGTTCCCACAATTCTGTGAGGTGTCTGGGACAGACAGCAGCTCCTTTGTAAAGAAGTAGCAACCAAGGCCCGGAGGGCAAAAGTGACTTTTCTCGGTTACAAATTTAACGAGTGGCAGAGGTAGAATTAGAAACACGGTGCCTCTTTTCACTCCTGAGTTCTTTATGCTTTAAAATATTTCCTGCTGAAAAGAAAAAACTCGACAGCCAGGAGCAAGCCAAGAAGATGAAGATGGTTGACTCACTTCATACTCAGCCACTTTCAGGCACTTCCAGATTAAATGAAAACATCTCTCTTCAGATTGTAATAATAATAAATAAATAAAATTATCCAGAAACTTTTCGAAGATATTATCAGATGTTTGACGATTTTTAACTAGACCCATGGATTTCTTTCACTGGCAAAAAAGAAAGAAAAAATCTCTGTTGACCTGAAAGTGGTTACCACCACAAAGCAGGTTAAAAGAATTAGTGAAGAACATCTTGCTTAACAGTCAAAAGAGATGCTGAAAGGAAATCCAATCAGAGGAAGCTTAATATTAAATAGGTAGTCTTATGTTGGTCATGTGACATTACACACATACCCATGAATATACTATGCCATACAGATAATTGGTCAACTAGACTTCAAAATAACGGATGTGTCCCATGCGTTACTATGCTTCTCCTTATACTCATCTCTCCTGCATGAATATACCCCTGATGTAATACTTGTCACATTGTGTTGCAATCATTGATGTGCTTGTCCCTCCCCTTTCTCCAACCTTTGAAGACAAAGATCATGTGTTATTGGTTGTTATAGTCACAACACATAGTGAAATGGTCCTACCTCTCTTGTTCCCCCTTTGAAGGTTCCTTGGCTTTAGTTGATCACTTTCATGTTCCTCAGTGCTCTGCCCCAGGTCCTATACTCTTCTCAACGTATACTAACCTCTTGGGTGGTTTCATCTACTCCCATGGATTTAAGTACCATTAATATTGTGGTTATGCCTAATCTCTGACTCTGATTGAACTTTAGACCCACCAGTCATTGTCTACAGGACCTGTCCATTGGTCCTGAAAGTCAATACAATGCTGGCTGACCCAATTCTCTCCCTCACCACCCCCAAACTACTACTGTTCCTTTGCTCCCTGACTCTTTCAGTGGCACCAATATCCAACCAGTGACTCAAGCCAGATATTTGGGAGTCATTCTCCTACTCCCTATTCATTTTCCACCACGATCAATCAATCACCAAATCCTGACCTTTCAATTTCCTAAAACATCTCTCAAATCTGTAAAATTTCTCCCCATCTCCACTTTCACTGCATTAGTCATGACACTATCACCTCCCAACTGGAATACTCCAATCTTTCCTCTTCTACCCCATTTTCTTTACATCAAAGAGAGTGATCTTTCTAAAATGCCAGTATGATCTTGTCACTGCCATATGTAAAAGTAATCAATTATCTGTTATTACTAGGTGCTTTGAGTACACAAAGATAAAAATCTAGATGAGGGTGGTGTTATGGACTGAATGTGCCCCCCTCCAAATTCATATGTAGAAACCCCAATCCCAATGTGATGGTATTAATTAGGTGGGGTCTTTGGGAGGTAATTAGGTTTAGATGAAGTCCTGCGGGTGGAATTCTCATGAATGGGATTTGTGCCCATATAAAAAGAGGCCAGAGATCTGGTTAACTCTCTTTCCAACCTGTGAGGATACAAGGAGATGTCAGCAATCTATAGGCTGGAAGAGCATTCTCATCAGAACCTGACCATGCTGGCACCCTGACATTGAACTTCCAGTCTCCAGAAATGTGAGAAATAAATTTCTGTTGTGTTTATAAGCTACCCATTCTATGGTACTTTGTTATAGGAGCCTGAATTGACTAAGACAGGTGAAGGTGGAAGGAAAAGATAGTCTATAATCAGTTAAGGTTTTTCAATACAAATAATAGAAACTAACTCTGGCTAACTGAAGGGGAAAAGTTTATTGAAAAGATATTGGATAGTTCACAGAATCAACAGGAAATCTGTCAAAGCAGGTTCAAAATAGTCAAGAACCAAAGGTAACTAGGCAGCAAGAAATACAGCCAGTCACTCCACAGGAACAGCTGGTGTTGGCAACACTGCCACAGGTCACTTGACTACTGCCTCAGTGAATAATCTCTAACTTTCCCTGTTCCTTTTCATCTCTCTCAGAATTCCAAGTCCCAAGATGGAGTATTCAATTGGTGAAACCTAGGTTATACATCCATGACCAAATACCAGGGAAGAAGAGGTTGAAATACCAGGTAACTTCAAAGTCCATGATGGAGATGGAGCCCTAATTCCCACCAAGACTTACACAATGGCAGATTCTCTCAGAATAGAATGGTGGTCTAGATATTAGGTAGCCAAAAAAAAAAAAAAAAAGACAACTGTATATTATCAAGTTTACAATCCCTATCCTTGGAAACAGATATATTTCAAGATTCATACATTTTCAGAGTTAGAACAGTAATAAGACCCACATACTGCATATGAAATAACACAATGAGAGTAGCCCATTATCAAACACATTTATATTTCTGAACTGAAATAAATGCTTATTAACACTAAACTGAGATAAATAAAGACTAGAGAGAGTCTCACATCACTTCAGATTAAATTTTACTACCAAATAAGTTCAGATCAGATCTGATTTTTTTAATGCTTTTGAAAACTTTTCTATTTTCATAGCTTTGGGGGTTTGAGAATTGCAAGAAAGTGATGGTCAACCTATCTGTGTTAGCACCATAAAGACTCATCAGAGTTTCTGGAGAAAGGAGAATGTGATTATTCTGAAAGAATCAAGGATGACTTACTGAAGAAAGTAACATTTGAACCCAGTCTAACATAAAGAATGGATAAAATCTGAATGGACCTGAATGTGAGGGAGGACATACACATTAGGAGGCATAGCAGGAGGGAAAATCCCTGGATGGAAAGACAAGGAAACATGTGAAGAATAGCTGCGGTCAAGTTTCAGCGTCTGTGAAGGAGAACAGGATATAACCTTGAAACGTAGACTAAATCATAGAGTGCCAGATTAAAGGATTCATTTCATTCTCCAGCCAATGGGGAGCCGTCGAAGTTTTTTGAGTATGGAATTATAAAATCAGAGCTATGCTTTTGGAAGTTTAATCTGGCTATATTGTGTCAGTTTCAAATAATCCATATAGATAAATTTTATCTGATATCACAGGAGATGTTTAATTTATACAATTGAAATCCATTTTCTCTTGCCCTTGTCTCAGTAAAGATAGCTGCTTGACACTGCCCAGTCAATATTCCTATCCTTTCAGAACACTCCTACTCAATTGCCTACTAAGAAGTGTTGGAGAATTGTCGGAAGACTTGTGAGGAACTAAGTTATTGGTGTAAGATAAACCACAAATACACAATGTAATGCAGAATAATGGACTTAAAGGTTAATATTTAACGACTTCTTCAGTTGCTTCAGTTGTTTCATTTAATGGTCTGGTATCAGTATGCCAGATGCTGATGAGAATAATGAGTTAATTATAATTATTCCAAGTGAGGGAAAGAGTTAAAGAGAAGATCAACCCCAACCAACATTTATTGAACATTCAGTGAGAACCAGACATTATCCTAGACAATTTCTGTACATGATACTCATGTCAGGAATGAACTATTTCTTGGCCATGCACCAGGAAAACAATCTCTCTCCCTTCCATTCTCACCCCAAATTCACCCTCCTTTCTTGGATACAAAACAAAACTTCCATCTTCGGCATACTTTGTCCTTAGGAACAGGAACTGGTAATTTTCTTCATTACAAAGTGTCTGTAGTCACAGCTACCACAGAGACCTATGTATTAAAGACCATTGGCTGCCCCAGCTGATTAGCAGCCAAAGGCACAAACGAAATGCATTCTCAGCACTTTTTTATGACATTAGCCCATTACTTCCCACTAAGTGTGAGTTATAAAAGCATCTTCCCTGCCCCCACCCTAACTACTGCATTTGACTCAGTGTCCTCCCTACAAGCTGTTATCTGCAGACTCTGCCATGACACATATTGGCCAGTTATGGATGAGATCAAACTGCAGAATATTTTTGTTCTATGGGCTAGAATATTTCCAGTAATTAAAGGGACTTAAGAATAAGTTGGTTTTTTTAAATTATATTATTTAATATAATTAATTCAAAATATTAACCAATCAATACAGAATCGGTTTAAAATATTAATGACATAGCTTACAAGGAAAAAGTTGTTTTAAAACCATTTATTTTTCATGTGTTTCACCAATGTCATTAAAATACTATATACTCCATCCCTTTAAATCCCATAATCCCTCCCACCAACAACTCATCCTCCAAAGTTACTCCTCCTTAGCTTGGAGAAAACATTTTTACCTCAATAGTCAGTAGTCTTGAAATTTCCTGGCTATAGTTAAAGAGATTTTTTTTTAAAAACTTCATATGTATCTGGCTACTGAAAGATAGTATGACTCAATGCAACAATTCTTGACTTGCTTCTCCCATGGCACATGGAATGGAAAGCCTGAATATGCTTACCCCATTCCTCTGAGCAAGTCCCAGTACGCTCGTCATAGCTGCATCCCTTTTCTTCTCATTCAAGAAAGCAAATCAGAATATAAGGGACTGAGAGTGACCCCACGTTGTTCTGGTTTTTTCCTACTCAGTGTTCTTTCTTGGCCCTTCCTCCACAACCTGATTTCAAGCTAATGGTTCAGTCATAGGGACATCTCTTCTTATACTATATTCTTTTTTAGGGACTTCCCTTGATATCTAAAGATCTATTTGATGTCTATATATTGACAACTCCAAAAATTTATATTTCCAAGGCAAATCTCTCTTCTGAACCCCGGAAACCCATCTGTTCCTCTGTCTACTTGATATTCAATTTTTCAGAGGCATTTCAAACTCAATTTTTCCTTGTAATCTTCCCCCACCAGCTAGATCCTCTCTCACTACGCCATGGCTCAGTGAAGCGTTTCCATTCAGTTCAGTAAGTCAGAATCCTAGGTGTCAGCTATAATACCTCCTTCTCCCTCAACATCTGTATCTAATCTAAGTCCAAGTCCTGTCAATATCCCCAGCTAAAGGTTTCTTGAATCTGTCCATATTTCTCCTTTCCTACAGCTTTTCCCCTAGTCTAAGCCATCACCCAATTTCACCTGGACCACTGTAATTTACTTTCTACACAGCATATATGGAATATAATGTTAATGGTGCCCTAAGGAGTTGCTCAACTCAGCAGTTCTCAAGCCACTGGAGAGGAGTAGAATCAGGGTATCATGGCCAGAAGTCAGTTTCCGGAATTGTGGAAGAAGAGATGCTCATCTTTAAGCAGATTATTGTGAAAGACACCCATCTCTCTGTGGAACAGTCTAAGATCACAGTTGATAGGAAAAGATTAGTAGAGTCTACAGGAGGTAAGATTCAAGAGCTGAGAAGCCTGGATTCATTTTCTGGGGAGAAATTAGCACGCACCCATAACTCTTATGACAATCCTAAACCTGCCTTTGAGGATGCAATGTGGCCACCTTAAAAGCTCAGTACTCTGAACTGGCATTTATTTTCCACAAATGTCTGCTTTAGCTTCTGGATTTATTCAGCTATATCTGATAAATTCAATTTTCTGGAAGAGGGGAGAGAATGAACAGAGAGATGTGGATGAAGACAGGGATAAAAGGAACAGAGGGTCAATACTGGAAAAGAAAGGGACACATAAGATGATCTAAAACCATGAGAAGATGTTTCACCCATAGCCTCCTCTGTCCTCTTGCAAAATCACACAATCAATCTCACCATACATTTCTAATTAGACAGGAGCCATGGTAATGGTAGTGTTCCTCATCTCTTACCACTCCCACTGCATTATTCCCTTCCAGCCACATTGTTTCTTTCCTATTCCTGGAGTATACTAGGCTTGCCCCAGCCTTAGGGATTTATACTTACTGTTGCCTCTGCCTGGACCCATCTTCTCCCAGGTATTCTCATCACCTTCTCCCTCACGTCCTTCATGCCTCTGCTCAGACAATTTTCTATCAGAGAGGATTCCCTAGCCTCCCTCACCTGCACTTACTATCCCTCTTGTCTTTATACCCCCAGTAAAGGGGTTACCCTCAGAGGAGTAAGATCTTCTCTCTCTTTTTCTTTTTCTTTTCCTTTTCTTCCCTGTGGTATCTACAGCATTTTTTCTAATTGATATAATTGACATACAACATTGCATTAGCTTCAGGTTTACAACATAATGATTCAATACTTGTATACATTGCAAAATGATCACCACGATAAACATTTAGTTAACATCCGTCACTCATACATGGTTACATTTTTTTTCTTGCAGTGAGAACTTTTAAAATCTACTCTCTTAACAACTTTCAAATATGCAATACAGTATTTTTAATTAGAGTCATTATGCTGTACATTACATCTGCATGACAGTTATTTTATAACTGGAAGATCGTACCTTTTGACCCCATCACCCATTTCACTCCCCCTCCCACCCCCTGCCTCTGGCAGCCATCAATCTGTTCTCTGTATCTATGAGCTTGGTTTTTTTTTTAGATTCCACATATAAGTGTGATCATATGGTGTTTGTCATTCTCACTACAACATTTTAGAACAATACCAGACTTATAGTAGGTATTCAATAAATATTTGTTATATGGAAAAAATAAATAATCCAATGCAACCTAGTGATGAAATACCCTAGTGAAAATTTTTCCTATTAATTACTAACAAGTGCTAACAAAGAAAGTCTTACATATTTAAGCAGCATCAATTTGGTTGGATAGAATCCAGGAACTATGACAATCCTTGCCGACACCCACTCAAAACCCCTTTTGCCCCATCCATCTGCTAAATGTTTCTATTCATATATTTGCCTTGTGGCTTTGTTTTCAGTCCCATCCAAACTTTTTCTTGTCCAAAGGAAGAAACACAATCTCAGTGTCTGGTACATATTTAGCCTTTTCCCATTCGAGATTTGGTGTTCTATCTTTTCCCAGGCATTCTGAACCACAGCCTCATCTTCTCAATCGTTATTATACAGCCACGCCACCTGCTTTGCTCACCACATTGCGGATCTGAAACAGGTTCAGATCCTGTACAGACTGAGTTAAGTACCTACCTCCTATTGGGAATGTATAGGCAAGCTGAGCTGTGTGTAGGCGCTACAACCGTGGGAACGGGTTTTCAAGCAGCTTTTAGGAGCTGTTTGAGTTGTTATGCTTATGACAGTATGCAGCAGAAGATTGTATTAATGCTCACTAAACTCTAGAAAAAAATACTAAGAACTGAGTTTTTCAGAATTTAAAAATAGAAATGTATACATATTTATACAGAACCAAAATAAAACACTAATTATTCTACTGAAATTATATTGGGCCTTTTGCCTGTGAAGGTTTTACATGGAGCATTTTATAAATGTGGCTAAATCAGTCTAGCAGAGAGAATAAGAGGAAATGCAACTCTTATGCAATGGTTAAACGGCTATGGAAAGTCCATGAAATTTATACTAGAGTCATACCCAGAATCCCAACTCTTAATTTCTTCAGGGTGATTTTTCCAACAGATGATACTAATTTAGGACACAAGGAATAAAAATATTTCCTGGTTTATTTTACATTTTAGTTATAGTTAAGATATTTTTCATGCCCAATCTCAGAGCATGGTACAGCTAAAAGAGAATGGAAATGAGAACCAGGGTTTAGTCATAGTTCTGTTAAAAAAAAATTGGTGTTCAACTTTAAGCCAGTTACCTATCCTCTCTGAATCTTGGTTTCTCCATCTGGACAATGCAGTCATGTAGTAATAATGGTTCTTTTAAAAAAAATTTTATTGGAGTGTAGTTGACTTACAACGTTGTGTTAGTTTCAGGTGTACAGCAAAGTGAATCAGTTACACATATACATATATCCACTCTTTTTTGGATTCTTTTCCCATATAGGTCATTACAGAGCAATGGTTCTTAACTGAGGGTTGTATAATGCTCCCAGTTGGGACTTTGGAAATGTATGGTGGCATTTTTTGGCAGTTAGCAGGCAAGTGTATGAGCAAGAATTGCCTCCCTCAAAATACCAGTAGTGTTCCTCTGAGGAAACACTGGACTGGATTTTTAATATTCCTTCCAGCTCTGACATTCTATGATCCTGTGATACTGCCTCTCTTAGATTCACTATGTTAAAATGTAAAATACTAACATTTGGAACCTATAAAATCCCTTTTCAAATGATTTTGAAATGGTTTTTCTTTAGGATGTGATATAAATTTTCAACTTTTCTTACAGATGATAAGTTGTCTTGGGTAGAAATACACACTGAATATGACAAAAATAGCATAAAGGATGAGAAAAGGAGAAAATGGACCTATACAGCTCAAGGTTTCTACATATTCTATGAAGCAATAAAATATCAACTCTAGGTAGACTGTTAAAATTTAAGGACGTATACTGTAATCTCTAGAGGAAACACTAAAATAAAAATATAAAGGAGATACAGCTACAAAGCCAAAAGATAAAATAAAAATGGATTTTTAGAAATAAATATTCAATTAATCCAATAGGGGGAAGGGAAGGAGGATTAGTAGAATAAACGACAATGGAGACCTCAGAAAATAAATAGTAAAATGGTAGACCTAAATCTAACTCTATCAAATTTTACAGTAAATGCTGATGGCACAAAAACACTCCAATTAAAATGCAGAAGTTGTTAGAATGGATAAAAACCAAGACCAAGTATGTGCTATCAACTAGAGATACGCTTTAAATTTACAGACACAAATCGATGGAAATAATATGGATGGGAAAAAGATACATGCTATATAGAAGTATGCATAGGTTAATTGCAGTAAAAAAAAGTATGCATAGGAAAGTAGGGGTCATAATATTAATATCAGATAAGATAGACTTCAATAAAAGTATTACAAAAAATAAAACAGAAAATCTAAATTACACAATAAATCTTAAGGAATTTGAATTTGTTATATTTTAAAAATTACTCCAAAGGAAAACTTCAGGCAATTATAGATTCAATGATAAGTCTTATCAAGCATTTAAGGAGGAAATAGCATGAATCTTAAAGTCTTTCAGAAATAGAGGAAGAGGAATTGATTCACAACTTATTTCATAAGGCAAAGCACAAACCTCATTTTAAAATCTGAGACAGTCATTACAAAAGAAGAAACTAATAGACCAGTATCCCTCATGAATATAGGCACAAAACACTTAACACAATTTGAGCAAATAAAATTCAAAAACATAGAAAGATATAATATATCATAATCATGGAACATTTATCCCAGGAATATAGGATTGATTTATTTCAAAAATTAATTGATGTAATTTGCCATATTTATTGAATAAAGGAAAACACCACATATGGCAAAATTCAACACCCACCCAGTGTAAGAACCTGCAGTAAACTAGATATAGAAGGGAAATTCTTATTCCAATAAAAGACATTTACGAAATACCTAGAGTCAGCATCACATTTAATAGTGAAATATTGAATGCTTTTCCCCTTAGAACAAGGGGTGAATAGCCACTTTCACCACCTATTCAGCACTTTCCTGGAGGTACTATCCACTGCAATAAAGCAAGAAAAAAAAAGAAAGAAAGAAAGGTATAAAGATCAGCAAGGAGGAAACAAAAATCTTCTTAGGTTTAGATCTCATGAAGGTATATAAAAAATATCACAAAGAATGTATAATTAAAATTACCAGAACTAATTTATATCATTTAGCAAGGTTGTAGGATACAAGGTTAACATATAAAATCAATTATATTTTCATATGAAACAGTTCCAATTGCAAATTAAAATTAAAGCAATGCAGTTTACAACAGCAACAAAAAGCATTATATTCCTAGGAGTAAATCTAACCTCTATACTGAAAACTACAAACCATTGCTGAGAGAAATTAAGAACTAAATGGAGACATTTGTTATGTTCATGAATTGGAAGATGTAATATTTTAAAGATATCAGTAATCTCCAAATGGATCTATAGATTCAGTGCAATCTCAAACATAATTCCACCATGCTTTTTGTTGTAGAAACTGATAACCTAATTCCCTAAATGTATAAGGCATTAAAAGGATCTAGAACAGTGAAAGCAGTTAGAAAAAGAACAACAAATTTGGAGACGTACACTACCTTATTTCAAAGATTATTGAAAAGTTACATTACTCAAGGCAGTATAGTACTGTCATAAAGACTAATGAAACGGAGTCCAGAAAAAGACCCACACTTATAACAGTTATTTAATTTTTGAAAAAGTCACTAAAGCAATCCAATGTTGAAAGGAACATCTTTTCAACAAACGGTAGTGGGAAAATTAGGTATCTGTATGGAAAAACAATGAAACTCAATCCCTGCCTCACATTGTAAACAAAAGTTTGTTTGAGATAGGTCATTGACATAAATGTAAAATAATGTATATTGCATATTTATACAATGGAATACAACTTAGCAAGAAAAGGGAACATACTACTGATACACACAATGTGAATGAAACTCAAAAATATTATGCTGAATAAAGAAAAGCCTTACACAAGAGAGTACATTACACACCATATGATTCCACTTACATGAAGTTCTAGAACAGGCCAAACTAATCTACTGTGAAAAAAATCAGAATATTGCCTCTGGTGGGGGTGTGGGTGGGATGTGATAGGAAATGAAGCATTAGGGAAATTTTTGGAGTGATGGTAATATTTCTATATTTTGATAGAATTTTGGATTACATGGTGTATTCCTTTATCAACACTCATTGAATTTCTGCATTTCATTTTATGTAAATTTCACCTTAAGAAAAGAGCTATAAACAAACATTTAACTATGGTTGATGATATGCATTCTGTAGTGTTTCCTGATGAAGTGAACTGATGTCTGCGACTTATTTTGAAATTCATTAAAGAAAATAAGATGAATTGATTGGTGTATATGTGATACATGATGAAACAGGTATTGTAAACTGTTAATTCTAATATCTACATAATGTGTATATTCATACTCACTGTATAATTCTTTCAATTTTCTGTGTTGTGCTTCAAAGATTTAATTGTAAAATGTTGGTAAAAATCAAACAAACAGATAGGGGTAAATATGTATATTTATAATGATAAGGAATTGTCTCCAGGATAAATCATTGAGTGAAAAAACATCAAAGTACAGATACTTCCATTTGTGGAACACATATGTAATATGTGTGTGTGTGTGTGTGTTTGTGTAGTTTCTTGTGTTCTATGCATAAACTATTTTGGAAAGATAGACAAGAAAGCATTAATGGTGGTTGTGTTGTGGCTACCTCAAGGGGTAGGGACTGGATTAGAGGAAGACTTACATTTCATTGTATAACATTCTACACTGTAGGAAATTTTATCCTTATGATAATGTATTACTTTTTCAAAAAGACCTACATAAAAACCTAAAAATAAGGAAAATAATAAAATTAAAATCTCCTTATCATCTCTATTTAATGAGCTAGCAATGAGCAAAGCTTAGGAGACTAGGACTTGGAATCCAACAAGGTCATGCCTGTGCTACTCATCTGAGCAGGCAAGTAATCGATTTCAGGAAGATCAGTCAGTATACACATACTCACACACCTGTGTGGACTTTAGGCAAGTTAAATTTCCTGAGCCTTTGCTCATCTGTCAAAATAGAGATAATCATATAAGGCTGCAACTTTTAATTACATGGCATATTCAAATGCATGGGTGGAGCAAGGTCTACTTTTAAGGTCTTAGCCTGCACGATAATAGACCAAAATAGAGTGTAAAAAAAAATTGATTGACGATCATTTGAATTGCTGGATTTCAATGAAGCAAGGTACATTTCTTCAGAAGAACCACCATAAGAGCCCAAATGCTCAGGAAATCATTGATAAACTGCCAGGATAAATTTATTAACTCGAGGGACTGTAGCATTCTACACGTGCAGATAAAGGGGCTTCAGTTCATCCTTAATGAATCCCTGATGTCTGAATGCCTGGGAATCTTTACTCAGGTGAACCAAAGTCATATGGCTGGTTCCCTGCCCTTAATACATTTATTAAGGCCAAGAAGTACTCTTCTGGTGTTCTAAGACTCAATTTCCAATGTGTGTGGGGGGGTGGGGCAGGTGGAGGGAGTTTCCCCCCACACCAATGAAGGGACACCACCACGGTGCCTGAGAATTTAACTTAATTCCGACACAGTTTCTACCAGAGATAGCATTAGATGCCACAGGTTAAGGGCTCAGTCCTGCAAGACTGCCCCCACCCCGTCCCTGCCCCAACTTCAGACACCAGTCACAAGTCCAGGTTATCACCTGCATTTCTGACCAACTGACTACAAACTGGGGGTTCCAACAACCCCCCAACTTGGGTTTCAGACACCAGCCTCAAGTCCAGGTTGTTACCTGTACTTCTGACTGACTGGCTTTAAATCAGAGGTTCCCACAACCTCCTCCTTGGGGTTGATTATTTGCTAGAGCAGCTCACAGAACTCAGAGAAACATTTTACAATACTTACTAGATCACCAGTTTATTATAAAACGATATACCTCAGGAACAACCAAACAGAGGAGATGTATAGGGCAAAGTATGAGGAAAGAGCGCAGAGCTTCCATGCCCTTCCCATGTAAACCCCCGCCCCCAAATCTCCAAGTGTTCACCAACCTGGAAGCTCTCCAAACCCTTTCCTCTGGGGTTTTATGGAGGCTTCATTACATAGGCATGATTGACTAACCCATTGGCCATTGGTGGTTGAACTCAACCTCCAGCCCCTCTTCCCTCCTTGGAGGTCTTGGGGGTGGGACTGAAATTTCCAACCTTCTAATCACGTGATTGGCTGCTCTGGCAACCAGCCCCCATCCTTAGGTGCTTTACAAAAGTCATCTCATTAATATAACAAAAGACCTTTAAACTCTTATCACTTAGGAAATTTCTAGGGTTTTGGGAGCTGTGAGCCAGGAAGTATGGGCAATGACCAAATATATATGATAAATATATTTTGGTCATCTGAATGACCAAATATAGATTTCTTATAAATTATAATATCACAAATACATTAAAAATTATAGAAAAATTCCAGTAAACTATCAATACTTTTCTGGCACTGAAGGGTTAATCTTCACCTATCTAGAAAAAGTGTTTATTCAAACAACTACTTCTTTAAAGATTTCAATTTTATAAGGCTTATTCAACTGCTGGAAGGTTGTAGGAGTATGACACAACCATTGTGGCATATTCAAAATGCACATACCTATCTGCTTCAGATTTAATTTTATATATTCCCACATCTGGCTTTATACAAAGGAGAAAGGAAGGTGTTGAGTAGGCAGGAGAAGGCAAACAGCTCCTCTGTTCTCACTGATCTAATATACCGTGGCGTTCTGGTATCTGAGTGTTTCCACTAGATCAGTGTTTAATTCAGCAAATATTTATTGAGTATCTACCTATTCTGTGTCAGGCACTATCATAGGCACAGGAAGAAAGTGCTGTGAAAGAAAGATCAGAGTCTTGCTTTTGTGGAGTTTGCATTCTCACTGGGGAAGATAGACAATACACAAAGATATATACAGGAAGATAATTTTACATAGTGTTAACTGCTGTGAAGAAAATAAAAGAGGATGATATGAGAATGATTTAAAGGGGGGGCAGGGCATCTTTCTCTAGAGTGGCCTGGGAAACCCTCTATGAAATGGTGACATATCATCTGAGACCTGAATGATGAGAAAAAGTAAGCTATACGTGAACTTGGGGGAAGGAATAGCAAGGAATAGCAAGCAACAAGGACTGGTTCTTAAATATTCAGGCAGGTGAAAATCTCCCAGAGGACTGATTTAAATGATGATTTCTGGGCTCCAACTTCCCTATTCTGGTTCGGTAGATCAGAGCTGAGCCCCCAGATCTGCATTTTAGCAAGCTTCATGCCCACCCCAAGGCATTTCTGATTCTCATGATCTATGAACCACATTTGGAGAAACACAAATCTCGGGGCTGCTTATTGGTTTGTGGGATGGATTTTCATACTGAAGCCCAAGAAAGGTTGGGGAATCCAGAGCTTTGGGCCTAGAGAAAGGATCCCTAGAATCTTGTGACCCTAGAGGCACAGACAGTGGAATAGACAAGCCAGGTGGAACCTCGAAGGCTTGTTATTCAAGGCTGGAAAGGGGATGAAGGTATGGAGATCAACTAAGGTAGGGAGATCAACATTGACGAGTTTAGTCAATGTTCCAACTAGCAGAAATCAGGAAATCGGTGAGATCCGCAAGAGTTGAAGGCTTTTCCTAAGGCAGGCTGGCTTTCTGCCGTGCTTCACACTTCCTGCCGTGTGGAGGTGGCCCTGAGCTCATAGGTGTTGATTGAAGACAGAAGGACCTCAGGAGCCTGCAGGTGTCTCTAAGGGAGAAAAGGGTCCATTTTACCTCTTGCATTGTTTTATCTCACCAGTAGAAATATCTCAATGTTGACTGAGAGCAAATTGAGTAAGGAGGAGATGCAATGTTCTTATTTCCAACCCAGATGATGATAACGAGCTTCACCACATTCTAATTACTGATTTCTGCCTCGAGGAACATCTTGGCTTTTCCAATTAACAATAATTTAATATGTTATTTCTTATCCTTTGTTCTTTTTCTTTGAGCTCATCCAATTACTGCATACTGCTTTTGTTTTCGTAGTCCTAAACACTAACTTTATTATTTTTTCTTATGAGATTTTTTTCTTAGATCTTGTCCTAATTATAAAGTATTTCCAGTTGTATTTAAAATCATGGTTAAATGCTTCATTTGGGGGGTATATAACAAAAGAGTGGATGAAGTATCAGCTTTTTGTTACTGGGGAAATAATGCAAGTAACAAGAAAAAGTTTTGAAATTTTTAAACAGCCCATTTTTATCTATTTAAACTATTATCAGCTCAAGGTATATGCAATTTAAACTAAATTGCATCTTCTTTGCAAATCAATGTCTTCGGAAGCAACCCCCTTGTTTGATTGTATAATCAGTCCAGGAGTCATTCTGCACTTTCCAGCCTTTCACACAGTGTGGGGCTCAAACCATCCTAGGAACACAGTGGTTTTACGGTATTCCTAAAATATTTTAGAAAGAAACCAACCACGGGCACAAGATTTCCCCAGATGCTACTCTACCAATTTTTATTGAGTAGTAACTATCTGCTAGGCATTGTAATTAGTGTCTTCCAAACAGTGCTTGCAGGCTATACCTCATAATTAACGGCGTCACAATGTTTTACAGTTCAACTGTAAAACATTGAACTGCTTTACAGTTCAATGCAACTATAAACTTCCTGAAGACAGAAAACATATCATGCCTTTGTTTGCCCCCATAATAACAAGCAAAAAAAAAAAAAAAATAGGGTCAGTGTGGGTTTCCAAAAGTAAACGGATTGATATGTTTCAGTGACATTTCTCATTCAATGCACTGGCTGCATTTGTGCTATATGAATCTGTCCAAGTACAAAATCCAATAAAATTAATCTTTTTAACCCAGCCGATCATCTACAACTGCACTGAGACCATGCTTTGTCCCTTCTGTGGGCTCTTAGATAGGCTTACTGATCTGTTGATGGGAGAAAAAAAGAAGTGTAAATTAGACACATTTCTAACAGTTTTTCCAGTCTCTATTAAAAAGTTCCATAGCCTTGTGGCCAAAGGACAATTTTCATGACCACTCTATTGAGAGAACTCATCAGCTTTATTTCACTGACTTCATTTATAGCATTTCTAGTCTAATAGAAGAAATGATGTAACTTCTGAACCATTTATTAGTAGAAGAATACACTTTTAATCAGATTGTATACTTTGAAAAATGTTAAACATATTGGAATATCCCAATTACCCTTCCCAAGGGATTGGGCAGTTTGCCCCACTGCAATAAATCATTGTCTTGTACAAATAAATTATTAGCAGTGTGGCTGTGAGCACTGTCATCCCATTCAAATATGCTAAAAAGCTCTTCGGTTGATTTGTGCTTCTGTAAGAGAATGTGTTGTAAATGTTGATCTAACTTCAGCTGTGAGAATGTGGAATAGACAGAGGGTAGTAGAATAAATTTTGAACTTAAAATAGGAAGAACCGGTTCTAGGCCTAACCCCATCATTACTGGGTAACATTGGGCAAGTCATTGTACCTCTCTCAGGCTTTGACTTGTCCCCTGTAAAATGAGGATAATGCTGCCTGCCCTCCCACCTCTCAAGGCTGTGAGGATTTACAAACTTTGTAAGCAGCGGAGCACAGTACAACTTTAAGGGTGATAGCCATGGCACAACAAACAAATTCCTTTACCTTGAGCTTTTCTTTATGAACAGAGCATAAATTTTCCTGGGAGAAATTCTAGTTTCTAAATGAATAAAACTTACAGCTCTACTGACTAAAATGTGTTCTTCTTTTCTTTTTTCTTTTTATTGAAGAAGTGTTGATTTACAATGTTGTGTTGTTAGTTTCAGGTGTACAGAAAGTGATTCCGTTATATATATGTATTATTTTTCAGATTCTTTTCCATTATAGGTTATTACAGAATACTGAGTATAGTTCCCTGTGCTATACAGTAGGTCCTTGTTGGTTATCTATTTTATATACAGTAGTGTGTATATGTTAATCCCAAACTCCTAATTTATCTCTCCCCTGCCCTTTCCCCTTTGGTAACCATAAGTTTGTTTTCTATGTCAGTGGGTCTTTTTCTGAAAAATGTGTTCTTTGCATGGAAACATTGTCCAGCTGTCTCTAGAAATGTGTCTCTACCCCCTCTCTCTGACTTAGCTACCTTATTTCCAACTACTGCTCTCACCATGCAAGTCCTCTCCATTCTTTCAGGCCCATTTAAAGCCTAGGTCTTCAGTGTTGATTCCACGCCACATTGATTTCTTCCTACAATGAGCTCCCAGAGATCTTATTATGGGCTAAACCATGTGATTAATGCCAGGTCCTCTAGCAATCCTTCCCTGACCACCTCTACCAGGTCTAGGTTATGGGCCCTTTCTCTGTGTTCCCAGAGGCCCCTGGGCAAACCTCTTTTCTAGCACCTGTCACACTTCACGTTTTAAAGAGCATTATGCAATATATCTGACATGAAATTGAACAAAATGATATTTTGATTATTTATTTACTCATCATGCAGCTTAAGAAATAATGGCATCATCAATATACTGAAGCCTCCTAGGCACCCCTCCCAAACTGCGTCACCCTCCCTAACTCTCAGAGGTGGCTACTTCTTTGAACTGTTGTCCATTATTCCATGCAATTCTATATCACTTAACGACAGCTAGATGTAGAACTATACACCATACAGTATTATTTGGCATATTTTAAAAACCTTATATGGAATTATACTGGAATGATCTTTCTGTGATGTTTGCTTCTGCTCAATATTGTTTGTGAGATTGCTCCATGTTGTATCCTTGAATAGACAACAATGTAGTCATCAGTTCTTCTAATTGGTAGACTATTTTTTCAAAAAATATTTTAAGATAATTATGCTATGAACTTTCTTGTACTTGTTTTTTGCTGCATGTGTATATATTTTTCTGTAGAGCATATACATAGAAGTGAAACTGTTGAGTTATAAGGTATATATGAGGTAAGCTTTAATAAATATTGACAAATCACCCTCGAAAGTGGTTGTGTGAATTCACACTCCCATCGGAATTGTATGGGATTTGCCCTTGGTCTACATACTCTCCAACACTTCGTATGGTTAGACTTGTAAAATCTGATGGATCTTGTGCCCCTCCAGATCCACACTTCATTCTTTTCTGTCCTGCAACGTGATCCAGGGGGTTGAACTCTATGCGTGACCGCAAAGGGTTCCCTTGTCTTTGACTTCTATTTGGTTTCACATGGGGAACATCAGAAGGAAATTGAATGGAAGGTAGAATTTTAATTCCTTCAGTCCTCTCTCTGGGAGTCATCACATCATGAGCTAGAATTATACCTTCATAGCTTCTATTGAAGTGACATTTTCCTTACTGATTTGTAGGATTTCTTTACATATTCTGGATACTAATCCTGCTTTCAGTTATGTACACTGCAAATATTTTCTCCCAATGTGTGGTATGTCTTTTTACTTAAAAAATATTTTTGTGCTAATTTTTTTTACAGTGGTTCTATTTATCAAGTTGTTCCCTTTATAGTGTATGTTTTCCTTGTCTTCTTAAAAAACTATTTCTCTACTCTAAAGTCATTAAGATATTGTCCTAAATTTTCTTCTAGAAGATTAATAAAAGTTTTACTTTTCACATTAGACTTTTAAGCCACCTAGAACTGATTTTTGTATATACTATGGAACAGAAATCCACATTTACTTAATTTTCATGTGGGTAGCCTATTTTTCTAGAACAAAGTATTGAACTGCTATTCTTTCCCTACTATGAAACATTTCATGTTTCTGTTTCATGCTACCTTTCTCTTGATCACTCCAGGTTTAGTATATGTGCTGACGAAGTGAGCACTCCCCTTTCACTTTATTATCTGGTTCTGTGACTATCTCCCTGTAATAATTTTCTATTGCTGCTATAACAAATTACCACAAACTTGAAGCTTTAAAACAACACAGATGTATTCTCTGAACTGTATGTTCTGGAAGCCAGAAGAAGTCTAAAATCAATTTCACTAGGCTGAAACCAAGGTGTCAGCAGGGCCAAGCTCCCTCTGGAGGCTCTAGGGGACAATCCATTTCCTTTCCTTTTCCAGCCTTTAGAGGCCTTCTGAATTCCATAAATTCATTGGCTCATGACCCCTTCCTTCATGTTTCAAAGCCCAATAACTTCAAATATCTCTCTCTCTGCTGAGCTTGTCACATCGTCTTCTCTGTTCTGTGGTAGAATCTGCCTCTGCCTCCCTCTTGTAAGGACGTTTGTAGTTATATTCAGGGTCCATCTGGACAAACCAGGATAATCTCCCCATCTCAAGATTCTTAATCACATCTGCAAAGCCCCTGTTACTATATAAGGTAACATTCACAGGTTCCAGGGATTAGGACCTGGATATCTTTGGGGGCCATTATTCAGCCAATCACACTTTCCATGAATCCTATGAGCTCCTTGAAGGCCTATACCCTTATTGGTCTTTAAACTCCTAGTGCATCAAAAGTAGCAAACGTTCAGCACACATTTTCTGAATAAGTAAAATTTTGTTTCATCTCCATACTATTATTGTAAACTCCTTCAAGGAAGACTTTGTATCTTTAGCTTCTTTCATACCTTCCAATGTGTCTACAATAGCACAGATCCCTAATAAATTCAATACTCTTTTGAGGCAATATGGTAGAGTAGAAACAGATCTAGAATCCGGTCCTGGTTGTATCACTTATAAACAAGGAATTTTAAGGCAAATTCATTTTTCCTTCTCTGGAATTCTCTTTCTTCATTGATAAAATAAGAGGAGGAAAGAGTAAGCCTAGATGGTGAGGGCCCAAGCCCCCTACTTCTAATTCATTCAGAGCATTTCTGCTTTTATCTGTTTTATATAACTACTGAACATTTTTATACAAAATTTTGTTTGAAAAAATAAAAGGTTCTCTTCCTTTAAACCCTTTTGAAAATTACTGTCCTCATCACAGTCTACCATGGGAATACTGAAACTCAGGTGTACTCTTTGCCTTCTGAATTTATTTTCTGAAACCACTGCCTTGAAATTATTCTGTTGAAACCACTGCCTTGAAACCATTGTGTTGAAAAGACCACTAGGACAACTTGTGCCCTCGTCCTGGTGGTTGCTAATGTCGTCTCTTGTCTTAACATACAAATCCAACTGTGTAAGCTCTAAGATACCAAATGAATATGCGATCAGACACATATTTCCTACAGGAAAATCAAGATCTAAATCTGCTACACAGACTGATCAAATTGTAAACCACAGTGATCACTTGGGGAGAAGGGATAGAGGAACACCGAGTCAATCAATAAGCCAGGGAATTTACTGTATTCAGTGTAGAGGGGTATACAAAATGCTCCTTGAAAGTGGGAATGGTGTCTTATTCATATTCATCCGCACACATTTATACTGAACAGATGACACAGTATCTGCCCCCAAGGGACTTATATCTTAGTATCTTGCATCGTATGCACAACTTTAATCTACCTCCATCAGTAAGACTGCTAAGCTGATTAGATTGACTGTAGGCCAATATTTGCAGTTACTCAGATATGACTTACATTGTTTCTCTCTAAACTTCATCACGGAGCCCCTAGAACACACTGCCATATATCCCAGAGATGGTCAATAAAATTACTGATAAGGAAGATCTTAGTTTTGTTGTTTTGGGTTTTTTTTTTTTGCGGTACGCGGGCCTCTCACTGTTGTGGCCTCTCCCTTTGCGGAGCACAGGCTCCGGCCGTGCAGGCTCAGCGGCCATGGCTCACGGGCCCAGCTGCTCCGCGGCATGTGGGATCTTCCCGGACCGGGGCACGAACCCGTATCCCCTGCATCGGCAGGTGGACTCTCAACCACTGTGCCGCCAGGGAAGCCCGATCTTAGTTCTTTTTCATGTATTTCCATAGCTTTTCTGAAAAATAAAATAAAATCCCAGCCTCATTTTGTTATATGAGAAAGGATCATGTTTATGTATTCTGATAACTTACTATCTGTGTGACATTAATCAGTCCCTTTCTACCCCTGTGCATCATTTTTTCCCATCTGAAAAAATGAAATGAGAATATTCAGACTAAATGATCTCTGAATTCCTCTTCAGACTCAAGGCTTTACTATCTATTATTACAGGAGTAAATGTATCATTTTAACCCACTGAATTGGTTTTCTTAGCTGTCTGCACCATTCAATAACTATTTATTTAATGTTTACTAGGTGCAAGAATTTCACTCAGAAAGAAAAAAGAGCAGCAGGAAAGTGTTGATTCTGTTAGTGATTGATAGTATTATTCATTGGCACAAATTGTGGTTTCTGAATTTTGTTTTCAAGTCAACCAAGAGTAACCATGGCAAAATAGGTTAAGTTGACTATTGCCCTATGTTGAAGTGTCAAAGTCTTAAATTCCTCCTCTGCAGCAAAGGCAGGGAAATAAGAAACATGCCACTCTTTTCTGAAGCTCAATTAGTTAAAATTAATGCAGGAAGCTGGGTTATTTCAATCGACGTTTCAGAAATTCTGTGACAGATCATTTAAGGGTGAAAGTGCGATCCAACTACTACTGACAAAATTAGATTACTATTTTTTAACGCCCCGTTACAGCCATACAACTTAAAATCAATAGTCTGGGTTCTTGAGGAATGTGGTAATCAAGAAGAGATTAATATTGTAAGTTTTGTTATAAAAGTGAAGTCTGGTCAATTTTTTAAATGATTAAAATCAGGAAAGAATTTATATTTTAATTGCATCATAAATAGTATAAGAAAAGATGGATGGAAAAATCACATGATGTGTGAAAAAAAATGAAAAATAAACCAGGCATCATAAAAAAGAATTTTTTAAAAGGTAGAAAAATTTAGAAACACCACTCAAAAAAATCACTTGACATGTAAGTGAAATTAGTTACATTTGAACTGGTTATTTTTTTTTTCTCTTGATTCTATCATTGTGTTATAGTGACTTTTTTCATTAGAAGATATATATTGGCAGTGTTTGTTAACAAGTTGCTTCCTAGATAAAGCTATTTGAATATTTCTTATCAGTTTCTTAGTATGACATGTTAGGAGTGATGACACTGCATGCTTTTCATGCAAAGAATTTTCTGAACATTTCCTACACAGGTCAAGTCCCTAATCCTTCCTTAGCTCTTCTTACTCTCAATTCAAACTTTACAGAGAAGACTCAAGAAGATCAAAGTCATCTTTTGTGAGTTTCCTCGAGGTCCTTCTCTTCTACCTCTGAAGTCCTCTCTCTGTTCACTTACTCCCTCATTTTCTTTTTGTATTTTAGAGAAAGAAACATCTCCCCACTATTTTAAGTCAAATTCATCCCTACAGTGTCTTTGATTCCATTACTCTCCGCTGGTTCTTTCCTCCAAACATACTCATCTCTGCTCTTCTGTATTCACTTCCTGTACTTTCATCTCTAGCACTCATCTTTCATCTAGGCTCCAGATCTAACCTTACCAGCTGCTGGGTGGATATTTTCAGGTAAATGTTCCTTAGACTCTGTAAACTCAATGTTATTTTATTTTATTTTATTTTATTTTCCGCTAATACTGGCTTAGAATTTGTGCTTTTTTTTTAAATTGGAGTGTAGTTGCTTTACACTGCTGTGTACAGTTTCAGGTGTACAGCAAAGTGAATCAGTTATACATATACATATATCCCCTCTTTTTTGGATTTCCTTCCTGTTTAGGTCACCACAGAGCACTGAGTAGAGTTCCCTGTGCTATACAGTAGGTTCTTATTAGTTATCTACTTTATACATAATATGAATAGTTACTATAATTGCTCTCATTTTGCAAATTGGTTAAAAATACCTGAGGTCACACCACCTAGAGGGGTGGGATAGGGAGGGTGGGAGGGAGACACAAGAGGGAGGGGATATGGGGATATATGTATACATATAGTTGATTCACTTTGTTATACAGCAGAAACTAACACAACATTGTAAAGCAATTATACTCCAATAAAGATGTTAAAAAAAAAAAAAACTCAAGGCCAGTTCAACTCCTCCATGAAGACTTTTTCATCCTTCTGTTTGAAATCACTCCTTGCTTTGCGTTCCCTTCAAGTTCCACTTGTTCTTACGAGGTTTTCCTTCTAGTTGCTATGTTCCTACAAATCCTGGCATAGCATAGGCGCTTGTTTGAAGTGAATTGAATCAATACATAATTGATACAATACACTGAGCTATGATTATGGTAATATGTTATACCATGAGAAATCAGTTTCTCTTAGTAAAAAATGATTATCAGTTGGTTATTCCATATGGTTTAACCTAATACTCAGCTCTCTAATTGAATTTTCTACTATTAGTTCTTTTTTCTGGAAATGAATTTTTACAGTATAGGTGGGTCGTGATTCAGTCTGAGTCCATGGTTCTCATAGTTAGAACAGAAAATGTCAGTTAGATCTTCTTATTTGTATTCCTGCCTTTTCAGCAGTCTCATTTTATTCCCTAGATCATGTCACCTAAATCACAGCACTAAGGTCATGTACACTCAAGGCTAACAGCTAAACACAGTGTATGGCTGGAAAAAGGTCAGCACAGGCACTTAATGGAAAGCAGTCATTCTGGCCAAAAATAGTATTGGCCAAACACCCTGAGTCATTGGAAAAGTTTAATTTTGCTTCAGCTGATCTGATTCCACCAAGGAGATCCTACCACATTTTTGCTGCACTTTACAAATGAACTGAATTCAAATTCCCTTCTTTAAATTCATGATGATCTGTTCATAGGAATTACTAAAACCTTTTCACACATGCAAATTGAATACACTTGTAACCTCTCTATAATTCCCTCTACTCTGCGGAGCCCACCGAGGTAAATGATTTCCCGGAAATAGGTGGCTTCTCAGGATGCCAGGCCGTACATTTGGTTACACTTTGCATTTCCCCAACTATCAAATATGTTCTTTGGAAGTCATCAATCAGTGGAAAGGATATAGTTTTATTCTCCTATATTTAAAGTATTCTATTTTTATTATTCTGGTCAATTAATCTCTTTGATGGTTATAATCCATTTTTAACTATATCTCAGATGTTCCATTGTTCTGGTCATTTTACATAGTAGCAAATTATGGGGTTTTTTTGTTTTGTTTTGTTTTGTTTTGTTTTGTTTTGCGGTACGCGGGCCTCTCACTGTTGTGGCCTCTCCCGTTGTGGAGCACAGGCTCTGGACACGCAGGCTCAGCGGCCATGGCTCACGGGCCCAGCCACTCCGCCACCAGGGAAGCCCAGTAGCAAATTATGGAAAGGATAGAATGATTCTTTAAACTTGACTGGCTAATGTCCAATTAATTCTATACAAATGTTCAATACATTATAATTTGGAAATATATCGAGTTTTCTTATGTCCTATATCCTTAAATACAATCAAGCATCTAATCATTGCCCCTTTGGAATCAATAAGGAAAGAAGTAGGTGCCTTGCCAGCTCGAATTCTGAAATAATTTCTAGGTTTACCCTATGTATCTGAGCCATCATGACACCCTTAAAAACTCTCTTCTCGGGCTTCCCTGGTGGCGCAGTGGTTGAGAGTCTGCCTGCCGATGCAGGGGACACGAGTTCGTGCCCCGGTCCGGGAAGATCCCACATGCCGCGGAGCGGCTGGGCCCGTGAGCCATGGCCGCTGAGCCTGCGCGTCTGGAGCCTGTGCTCCGCAACGGGAGAGGCCACAACAGTGAGAGGCCCGCGTACAGCAAAAAAAAAAAACTCTCTTCTCATTCATTGCCAAAGCTACCCGTGCACTGAAAAGAGGCTTAGTAAATTTCCCTAAGTTCCTCCTTCTGCTCTCCATCCTCCATTTTGCTCTGGTGCTACATTGCAGGTCCCTATCCCACTTCTTCACTCCTGGATTCTACCCATCTGCCTTACTCTCTTGTTTAGAATCCTTGTTTGAATTGTATGTTTTTCTGGCTTCAATTTGGCTACTGTCATTCAGCACCCTATACACCACCGGCCAGAGCCCTATGCCCTTGGGATTACAGCCCAGGTACAACACCCCAGGCTTCAGCTTGTCCAAGAACAAAGTTCAGACACTCTGCCTGATCTAATATTGACCATTCTGCTGCCACAAAACCAAACCCACATACCAAATGCTTTTGAAAGTTTTCAAAATCCAGGAGTCAAGGCCAATGCATTTTGATAACTATATTAAAGATGTTAAAAAAAAAAAAAGAACAAGGGAGAAAGGAGCCAATCAACAAACTGATTTGGAGTCAGTGGATGTAAGTTTGAGTCCCTGCTCAGCCATATACTATAGCTGATGACACTGGACAAGTTCATAGTTTCTAGGGGCTTCTCTTCCTCATCTGTAAAATAGGGTAACAGCTTTCCTGCCAATTTCTTAGGGCTGTCGTAAGGACTAAACAAGGTAACAGAAGCAGAAATGCTTTTCAAGCAAAGGAAAATTATCCTTATTGAAATAATAAGGACAAATAAGTAACATTTTGAAAGGCATAAAGCCTTTGACACTTTACAAAGTGGCTAAGAAAATAATTATCTAAAACATAAAGGTATCCCAGCAAATTCTAGTTTCCTGTGGCTCCTGGAGCGTCCTAGAAAAGTTAATTATTCATGCTAACTGGCTCTTGCCATTTTTTTACTTACAATTTCTCCCATTACTCCATCACTCTTGTTTATTACATGCAGAAATGGCTGCCTTTATATTTCATGTATTCTTTTCAATATCAAGACGAATACAGCACGGTGACATGAATAATAGCCAATCTGCCACAGCATACGCTACAGCTCATAACATGATTCATCGTTGCAGTTTTGGTCGTGCAATGTTCCTTGATTTGAAGTTCTGGAGGTCTATGGTTTCCCTCTATATTAACTTTGAGCATGTCCTGTCAGTATTCTAAAGCACAGTGGCTTTGGACTGAAGGGATGCTCTATTTTAAGGGACAAGGGCTCTTAACATGTAGTACAGAACGTTTAGTCCGTAGACTAATTCAATCCTTTTCTTAGTTTTCATGCCCTTGTTTATATCAGAAATAGCTGCCACACCACAGTTTACATAAATATTGGCTTCACAGAATCTTCCATTGCTTTTCCTTAATTTTCTTTTCCTAAAGAGTAAGGCTCAGTTAGTAGAGCTACCACCAAAAGCGTTTTAATTGAATGAGCAGTCTATAAAGTAATCAGTGGTCATGCTGAGGGCAGTCCCATTTATGGCTTGTCTGCTTGCTTATAATTTAAAAAAAAAAAAACAGCACTTTCTGGGAGATTCTTTCTTCAAGTCTCTGAGATATTCTCTTTGTTCTAGGACATCAACCATTTTCACATCCCCATACCTGTAAAGTCACGTATCTATAGAAGAGTCAATTCTCTATTTTTAGCGGTGCTAATGGTCAATTTTCACACAATAGAGCAACCTGACCAAACAGTGACCTGAAACAGCATGTTGAGACAGATGACATGCAGACTTTCTGTTACAATCCAAAATACTGGCTGTTAAAAGCTATATGTGGTAACAGTCAAATCCGGGCTGTTTAAAGATGGCAACCACAGCACAACTTTGCGAGAGTTATTTTCAGCTCAGCTTCAGATAGACATTGAATTCTTGCTCTGGGACAATGGAGCGAGCTCTTTTATGAGCCAAGGTTGACATTTCAACTGATTGATACATATTTCTTGAGCCCTTGCCATGGCTGTCAAAGTGACTGAATTGTTTGATTGAGTCAGAAGGCAAAAGCCAGGTTTTAAAGCACAAATTAAATTTATGAAGTGAAAAACTAAAATGAAAATGCCTGGGCGAACAAAGCTGAGATACCTTAAAAATTCCCCCAAACAGTGTGTCCAAAGAGCAGGCTGAAGGACAGCCAGCCACAGCAAGGGGCAGCGAGAGTCGTGGTGCATATGGTCTCCAAAAGGGATGGGGAGATGTGGGCAGATCGCCAGGCATTCTGTCTGTTTTCTCCCGTAGCCACTGGCTCTCTTGGAGGGGAAAAATGGATACCTCTATTCTCTTTGGCAGGCAGACATTAATCAACTGGTAAATATGAAATGCCTACCGTGTATAGTATTCTCTAGGTGCTGTAAGAAGGGGATACAAAGAAATATGTACTATGAGCTCCAGGCTCTAGCTGCCTAGTTAGGGAGTGAAGATACCTCTGCATAACAATCCTACACTAAAAGTTTGTGCCATGTGCCAAATGAGAGGTATACCTTATGAAGGTTATGGAAGTTTGTAGTTCTCCATCTGTTTGGACCATTTCCACCTTCCTTCCCTGACTTCACAAGCTAAGGCAAGTCCTTTCAGTGTAGGCTCTCCCAGAACCTCCACTTTCCTTCCTAGTCCTTTTTTGGAGTAACTCTGTGATTATTTTGTTTCTTGCCACCCCCTTCTATAACTGTAATTAACATGAAAGACCAGGGCATTTTCCTGTATCTTCAGTATTTAGCACATTGCTTAGTTTCCCTCTCATGTAACGTAGCATGTTTTTTGATATTTATTTTTAGTTAACTTTAATTGAATATGATTTACATACAATAAGCTAAATTCATTCAACGTACAGGTTTTGATAGATGCATACAGCCACAACCAAGACACAGGCCATTTGCATCACCTCCAAAAGTTCTCTTGAGCCTCTTTGCAATCCACCACTACCTCTGATCCTGGCTGCAGGCAACCACTAATGCTTTTGTCCACACTTTTTAGAATTTCTACAAAATTTCATTTTCTAGAATTTCGAGAGTTTCATATACATGGAATTATACAGCATGTACCCTTGTATCAAGCTTCTTTCATTCAGCATAATGATTTTTTAAAAATAAATTTATTTATTTATTTTTGGCTGCGTTGGGTGTTTGTTGCTGCGTGCGGGCTTTCTCTAGTTGCGGCGAGCGGGGGCTACTCTTTGTTGCGGTGTGCGGGCTTCTCATTGCGGTGACTTCTCTTGTTGTGGAGCACGGGCTCTAGGTGCGTGGGCCTCAGTAGTTGCAGCACACAGGCTCAGTAGTTGCAGCTCACGGGCTCTAGAACGCAGGCTCAGTAGTTGTGGCACACGGGCTTAGTTGCTCCGCGGCATGTGGGTTCTTCCCGGACCAGGGATTGAACCTGTGTTCCCTGCATTGGCAGGCGGATTCTTAACCACTGTGCCAACAGAGAAGTCCCCAGCATAATGATTTTGAGAATCCTTCATGTTATTGTGTTGCCACAATAATTTTTATGCATCTTACAACAGTATTTTCTGACAAAGAATGCATTTCTGTTTTATTATCATGTTTCCCTCATATATTATTTCAGTCATTTTATCATGGCAAATGAACAAGTGTGTTCCAAGTAGTGTGTGAAATTTTGTAGTTTGTTAATAAGTGAGAATCCTCAACAAAGGCTGCGCATTTTCATCATTGTTAAATGAACTTGGGTAAAGTATTGGAACGAGGATCACATGATTTTATACATTTGAAACTCTGGAGTTAACTTTTTTTTTTGGCTCTTTGTCATGTCTATGAGATGGTCATTGTTTTCACCTTGTAATATAGCTAAGCGCTTGTACCAGGACTAGGAAATGTGTCAGATCTGCCAATTATTTGTCATTCATTTCTGCTTATGTTATTTATATAAGTTATTATATAAGTTATTATATGTTATTATATAAGTTATTATATAAGTTATTTATATAAGTCATTCATTTCTGCTTATGTTATTTATATAAGCCCCAAAGCTAAGTTTCCTTGAAGGAATATTTTTAAGTGACCTATCAATTTTTCAAAAAGTTTCTTTATTTCCAGGTAGATTTTTGAAAATCCACAAGTTGGCTTTTCCGGGCTCACGGAAACTGTAATTAGTTGGAATCAGGAGAAAGTGAAAGGATGAGCAAGGGCATCACCTTAAGGCCCTTTGTGGGGCGGAACGCCCCGCTTTACTTGGGACACCTTGCCTCCCTTATGCACTAGATGGTCATGTAAACACCAAGGGAGGGTGCCAGTATATATGCATGTATTCAATGTCAATAGTTTTTTCTTTCTTACTATTTGAGCTAAATATATATAAATAGAACATCCCTCATTTTGAAGACCATTGCTAGGCAGTGGAGAGTTATTGAGACTTGGTGAGCAGAGGAGTGACATAATGAAAACGGGTATTATCATTATATTAACTCAGTGCTACTATACAGAATGTGTTGCAAAGAGTAGTGACTGGTGGCAAGAGGAATAGTTAGAGGTTGTGTTTGTTTTTACTTCCATTTATTTATTTATTTTGGCTGCATAGGGTCTTTGTTGCTGTGCAGTCTTTCTCTAATTGCAGCGAGCAGGGGCTACTCTTCGTTGCGGTGCACGGGCTTCTCATTGCGGTGGCTTCTCTTATTGTGGAGCACGGGTTCTAGGTGCGTGGGCTTCAGTAGTTGTGGCATGCGGGCTCTAGAGCACAGGCTCAGTAGTTGCGGTGCACGGGCTTAGTTGCTCCGCGACATGTGGGATCTTCCTGGACCAGGGCTTAAACCCATGTCCCCTGCTTTGGCAGGCAGATTCTTAACCACTGCACCACTAGGGAAGTCCGGAAGTCACACAATATTAATTCTACCACATTCTATTGGTCAGAGAAAACTCATAGCATCCCAGACTAAAGGAGTGGGAAGATAAGTCACCTTTTGATGGAAGTTGCAACAATGTTACACGACAAAGACACCTGTGTACAGAGATGGAAGAAGATGTTTAACCATCATTGTAAACAATTTTTGTAAACAATGCTCCCCAAAGAATGTGCACATTTTAATTTTGATATATCTTTGCAATTAGGAGAATATTGTAATATTCAGATCACTGTAGAATAATAATGCAAGAATGATACAAGACACATTGTAAAGGAACTCATTAACTGATTAGATATGAGGTGCTAGGCAAGAATAGAAGATTCTTTTAATGTTGTTCAGAACTAGGTCTCTAACGTCATTGACCAAGTTTAGAATATTCGGACTGAGGGAGACCATAGGACTAATTTGTTCCAACCCCATCTAATGTTGAGATTCCCTCTTCAAACACATTCCTAACGTACTTGAGCACCTCCATTTGTAGGCACATCTCTGTCTCCTAGGATAGCCCATTCCTTTTTTGAAGAGTCCTGCTAAATGGGTCTCTCCTGACTTGAGCCAAATATTGCTTCCCTCCTCAGTCCTGCTGTTAATCTGTAGAGGCCAGAGAATGATTGCCTTCATCCTTTGCCATAAGGGCTTCAACAACTGAAGTTCACTACTGTGTCCTCCTTTAGTCTTTTCTTCTCTTGATTAAACTTGCCCAGGTCCTTCTCCCATTCCCCATATCACGTAACTTTAAGAATTGTCATCCTCTCTAAGGATAGCAGAATTTGGATATGTTCCTCATCGTCAATCTCTCTCAAACCACAGTGTCCAGAACAGAACACAGTTCACAAGGATGGCCTGACTAGCATATAACAAAGCAGAGTCATTAACTCTTTTTCTTGGACATGTCATTTTGGTTAATAAAACCAAGGCTGCACTAGCTTTTTGGGAAGCTACATTTTATACTTTACTCATTTCTACTTTCAGTTTCTTTTTTTCCAAGTATACTCCTTTCAGTACTGTGCCAGGAGTCACTTGAAAAATCCTATCCTTCCAAGCCAGGAGGTTTTTGCTAGTTTTCCATGTGACAATCCTTTATTTTTAAAAAAATAGGTTTAATAAACTCTCATTCATATTCCTACAGAGTGGTATTACCAGTACTTGGCCATTCTTTTCCCAAATGATAATTTATGCATTGCACGCTTTACAAGGGAAGGGAACAAAACATGAGGTGCTCTGCAAAAAATGCTATATCTTGCTTTCTGCCCTGAGGCAATACGTATGTTGGCTATTTTGTAATTTTTAAGTATAGAGGAAGCCCACTTCTCGCTGTCCCAAATGAGAAAGGAAAACTCCGATTAGACGTTAAGACTAAGATGAAATAAACAGGTGATGCCAACGGAGCTTGGTTCTCCTGAGAGAGTGAAGAAGGGTGGGGTTTATACTTTTCAGCAAGAAACATTATAAATAGGATTGAAAAACCATTACAGGTAAAAACGAATTGCTCTTTAATATTATCTCTATTATCTTTTGTTGAAAACTTCTTTTTTTTTTTTGAGTTCAAAATCTTTCACTTGCTCCCTTATGAAAATAATCAGTTGATCAATTTAGAGCCTGGAAAGGAGACGTATTCCCTCATCTTTGACTAAGAATTCCCCTAAAATAAGAACAGGCTTTTTCTCAACATAAATATAAAGTTTTATATTTATTTATATATCTGTATACATATAGCTGACTCACTTTGTTATACAGCAGAAACTAACACGCCATTGTAAAGCAATTATACTCCAGTAAAGATGTTAAAAAATATATATTTATTTATATCAGTCAAGGTTCAGCTTTTAGATTCAGAGGAAGTGTCTAGCTTGGAAAGATCTTTAAGGCTCCTGATTATGTCACAAAAATACATTCACTGTCCTTACCAAGTTCTTGTGATGAGCAGATTTTATACATATGCTATGGATGTCCTCCTCCAAGTCATTAAAAAATTGTTGAACAGGTCAAGACCAAATTTCCAGCTCTGATGTATGACACTAGAAAGTTCCCTCCAGGATTGCAATGAGCCATAATCAGCATCTTTTGGCTACAGTAGATCGACCACGGCTGAATCCACCAAGCTCTACTGGGCATCCAGCCCATGCTTCTGTAACTCATCCAAAAGGACAACATGAAACACACTGATATCTGCTTTCCCAGTGCGATGCCATCTTTTTTCTTTCTCCCTGAATTCCTAGTTTTGAACTCAGCAAGTTTAAAGTTGTTCCACAGATTGGTGTTTATTTAACCCTTCATAAGGAGAGGCATACCTAATGCAGAGATGTGTTTTTAAATGTCTGTAAAGTTCTCTAATTTAAAAATGCCGAATTCATCTATGCACCAAATAAAGTGAAGTAGCCCAATGCACACTATTCTTAGCTCAATCTGCCAGAGGACATTTGCATAATATCACAATGTACTGATTTCAGCTGTTTGTAATATCAGGCCCAGACGGAGTAAGGCTAAGAAACAGAGTGGAAGTGGTGATAGATGCTACAATACTGCTTTTCATTAATGAGAAGTTTAAAGAATGGCCTCTAAAAAAATAACACTTGTCAGAGCCTTAAATGGGTACTGTCTAAGGAGTATTGATTGATCTCGACTAGCCAGGAAATTAGAAAGAGGAGAGTCATAGTGGAACAATTCATCTTTGTCAATAAAAGGAATTTCTGTTTCTATTGGAAACCATCTCTCTCCTGGTTCATAGCATGCAGTCTTTAAGAACGGTATATTCTGTAGCAATTTTCATGTGTTACCTTGGAAAGTCCTCTAATTGCCATAATTATGTGTGCTTATACTTTCACCTTAAACCACTCTTAATCACATTCACCGACCAACGTGAAGTGCTATAGAAGCGAAATGTTGACCCAATGCACCCAAGAGTTGTTTAGTATGGTAACATTGAAAATGGGGAAGAGTTGTCATTTATGTCAATGAAAAGTAAAAATTACATTCTGTTATGTTGTCTAGATGGTATTGTTTTCATTAGAATGTAAGTCCCATGAGAGCAGGGATGTTACTTTGCTCAATGACATGTCCTCAGCACCTGGCAGAGTGCCTGGCACATAGCAGACACTCAATAATATTCGTGAGATGAATAAATGGATTAATGGATAACTTCTTCAATACACATATCTACTGAATGTCTACTATGGGCAAGGCACCAGAAAACATGCTGTTGGAAGTAGTCGTTCATTTATTCAGCAAATATTGAATGCTGACTATGTCTCAGGCACTGAACTAGGTTCTAAGGGTATAACTGTGGAGAAAATGGAGTGTGCCTTCTTCGGAGCTTATAGCCCAATGACAAGTAGCCAGGAGTAAAAGATAGATTCTCTGCTCTTGGGAGCTAGCTATTTAAAAAATCAAGTTGGGGAGGCAAGACATAAACATAAGAAAGTTAAATAATGAAGAATTTAACCTATATAACACAAAGACTATCATCCTTCTTTAATGTATGGTCCCAAGGCTTAAAGACTCCACCTGCAACTAAGTTCATGTCCAGTTTTTTTCTTTTCCTTTATGAGGGCTTCGCACTATTTTATTTTCATTTATCATTTTTTCTTTCCTGCATACTATAAACCCCCGACCAAACAGGAAGCAAAATAAAGTGTGATACATCTTGTTTACTTTAAAACATCACAACCTTTCTGCCTACACCACCAAAAGCAATCATACTTCAAAGTCCGTTGGCTGTATCATCTCAGCACTTTTAATTTAGATGTAGTTACATTTGCATAACAGTTTAGCTGTGAATTTGGCAGGAAATCTCTGAAGAGTTATTTTGGTTCTACAGAGAGCGTGCCCAATGTCTAATAAGCAGATCTCCTGTGCAGTATTGCATTTTTATCTTCACAAAAAAAGTACCCTGGAGGCTCATACCTTGGCAAAAGCTTTTTTTGCTAACCAATAATATGATTAGCAGCATTGTTTTCCCTGAGAGTGATAATGTGGTAAAGCCTGTTGAATTTTTGAAACCATAGTAACTATACACGAGAAACTCAATGAAAGTGATATTTTAAAATTTTTGTACGGTTTACTTTTCTGATTATAAAAGAAATGCATATTCATAGTTATATATTTGGAAGATACAGAAAAATAGAGAGAGGATAAAAATCACTCATAATCCTACCACCTGAAGCTAAACAGTTTAATATATTGGAGTAAGTTGTTCTAGTTATTTTTTTTCACTCTGTGTGTGTGTGTGTGTGTGACAAACTCAGAAGTGTATGCTACAGGCCAAGGGCAAAAAAACACGTTATGTCACATGTGCTTCTGACTGATTATTAGAGACTAGTCATGGACTAAAGCGGATTCTGAGGCAAGGACACCGTGCGGATTAATAATGGCTGCCTTCTTTCCTTCATTCTTTCATCCTTTGTTTCTTTTAAAAAAAATTTTTTTTAATTACAGAAAATTTCAAACATAAAACAGAATAAGCAAAATAATGGGAAACCCCACGTACCCATTACCTAGCTTCCACAACTATCAACATTCTGCCATTTTTGTTTCATCTATATCTCCCGCCCAATTCCCAAGCTACTTGATTATTACATTTGTACACTTCTTTTATTGGTAAGAATGGCATATGTTAAAATGTACGTATTTCAACTGCACAATTTTGAAAAATTGATACATCCATGTAATCTACACCCATGTCCAGAGTTCCCTTTGCAATCAATCCTGCCCCTCCTCCATGGGCAACCAGAATTCTGACTCATCTAGAACTTCATATACATATACATAAACTTATACACAGACATAAACATATACATATACAGTATGTTCTCTTTTGTGTCTGGGTTCTTCATTCAGCATAGTACCTGTGAGATCCATCTGTGTGATTGTGTGTTTCAGAAGTTCGTTTTGGTGTTTGCTGAATGCATGAAGATACAATGGTTTGTTTGTCGATTTTTCTGAGCTATTTCCAGTTTGGGCTCTTATGAATAAAAGTGATGTAAACATTCTGGTGCACATTGTGTGTGTGCTTGTGTGTGTGTGTGTGTGTGTGTGTAGATATAATTTTATTTTTCTTGAATAAATACCCAGAAGAAGAATGGCTGGGTCACAAAGCAGGAGTACGTTAGTTTTATAAGAAACGGTCAGACTTTTTTCCAAAGTGGTTGTAACCTTTTCCCACATCACCAACAATGTAGGAAAGTTCTAGTTGTTCTACATTCTCACACACATTACGTATTATCAACCATTCCAGAGAGTATGTTAGTGTTACATGCTGGTCCAGTCATTAGGATGACCCAACACCCACACTTCTAGGTTAAGGTCGCAATGTCTATGGTGTCGCGAGGGCTGCTTCCTGACCAGCTAGCGGCTGCGTTATGGAGACAGAGTTGGCGGGAATAAGCACCGGTGATGGTGTCTTGAAAGGCTCAGGCCAGCTGAACGATCAAGCTAGGTGTACAGAGCAAACCATCATGCTGGAAATAGAAGCTGTCAGAACTCTTGTGGGCTTAGGAAGCATACACCCTCCTGCCGCACGGAAACCAAGCCGCACTTCCCTGAGAGCCACGTGGACCACCGCGCGCACGAAAAGCGCTCTGCCCAGCGCCTGAGCTTGTCCACGCAGGTTCTCCTCTCTGCCATTCTCTAATACATGAGCTCCAGCCACCAGCAACGGCAGGATTTGGAGGGCAGTGACCGACAACTCGCAGCTCAGTCACCTCTTTGAAGATGACACCAATTCTCAGGTTCGTGAAATGTTGTATCGCAGGAAGGACAGCTGGTGCCTGGGCCCCAGCGCCCGGAAGGAGTCCCACATGGCCTCATCCAGCGCCAAAACCTCTCACGGCAGAAGAAGCCCTGTGCTGCTAACACCTGTCCAGGTTATTCAAGAATTTAAATCCGTGGGCGTGCTTGTGGCTCCTGTCACCTGTAATCCTACTAACTTGAAGATGATTCCACAGAGAGCTGGAGGGATAGAGGATGTGGTCAGTGGGGTGGGGGGGCTTGAATCAGGGGTTCCAGAGGAGCGGTTTCCAATGGTAACGGTGAGGGGAGTGACCCCGGCGGGGGGACTACCGGGTTGAGGTGGTGGGGAAAGAGGACTCCCTCATTGGCTCTGAGAAAGCAAGGGCTTGACACCAGGAAGTCGGCTGCGTGCGTTGTAGGCACAGTTGACTTCCCAGAGTGATGGTGGTAGCTGAGGCGGAGCTGAACGTGATGACTAGGCTACAGAAGGCTCCATTCGTAGTGGGCAAATGTCTACAGGTCAGAAGGGGACAGCAATGGGGACGGGGAGCAGAGGGCTGCACAGCAATTGGCATGAACTTGGGGCAGAGACTTTCACAGGAAGATTGAGGAGTGATGGAAGAAATATTGGTTTGGCCAAAAAGTTTGTTTGGGTTTTTCTGTAACATCTATGGTCATGCTGATTTCATTGATTATTTATACCCTGCCTCATTCCCAAAAAAGGACTCTAAGCAGGGATTATTGGTTAGATAGTGCCATGATTCTTTCTGTGGAATATATCCTTCTGTCCTCTCTTGTGAAAACATAAATAGGAATATTACATATAAGCCACTCTCTGGCCTCAAGGCATGCAATTCAAGCAGTTCTTAATGATTATTAAATATTAATGAATGGATTTATTTCTTTTTCAAACTTTTTGCGTGCTGTCTGTCTTGCGGGATCTTAGTTCCCTGACTAGGGATTGAACCTGGGTCATGGTGGTGAAAGAGCCGAGTACTAACCACTGGACCGCCAGGGAACTCCCCATGAATAGATTTATTTGTTAATGTATTCCATTGTAAATACAATGATTAATCTCATTCTCAGATGAAACACCAATAAGTCTAATGATCTCATATTTGATAGAGCACCATAGAATTATCAGTAGTTGAATAACTGTTTTAAAAAGTATAAGTATATTCTACGTAAATTCTGTTCCAAGTGGTGAACTCAAAAGAAAATGCATAGGAGGGGTGGGGGAAGGAAGGATTGGGAGTTTGGGGTTAGCAGATGCCAACTATTATATAGAGACTGCATAAACAACGAGGTCCTACTGTATAGCCCAGGGAACTATATACAATATCTTGTGATAAACCGTAATGGAAAAGAATATAAAAAAGAATGCATGTATATGTATAACTGAATCACTTTGCTGTACAGCAGAAATTAACACAACATTGTAAATCAACTATACTTCAATTAAAAAAAAAGAAAATACAATTCTTAGAAACACTTTCATGCACTGTATTAAGTTAAAAATAGCTGTCACATTACATGGTGTGGAAATCTGAGATTCATTTTTATGAACAGTAACTATTCACCCTCCCCTGTGAGTGTCAACATTTGAGGTTTTCACTTGACCATCGGATGCTCAAAGACAACCCTCTGCTGCTTCTGGGCCTTTTCATAGAGGGCTGGTAAGAGGCTGTCCAGATAACCTGAATAACAGAATTAGATGGGCTGGGTTCAAGACAGCAGTTCACCACTTACTGGCCATGTGATCTTGGACATCCATTTATTCCCTCTAAACATGTTTCCTCATCTGTAAAATGGGAATAATAAGAGTTCCTTCATCTTTGGGTTTTCACAAGGATTAAGACAATGTTCGCCTGTAAACTGCAGTTTAGCACAGTGCCTAGCACAGAGTACTCTTAACGAGTAGCTACATGCAGCTTCTTCCATAAATACTAGATGTTTAGGCATGCTTCCCTAAGGTGCAGCTGGGTCCAGTTCTCACATGATGACTGGATGCTTGGGCCACTGGCTCTGAAAACCATACCCTGCTAAACGTCGTGGAGAGACAAAGGAGTGCGATGAAGGTAAGTCAGAGTTAGAACAGAGAACTAGACGGTCCAGACACAGGTTTCCTCTTGTCTCCCCACTGCCTGGTGACCTACTCTCTCTCTCTGCTTTCCACCACTTGTCCAAGCAGAAGGACCCATCTTGGCCTTTGCCTGCTACACAGCAGTCTCCTGAGAATAAAAGAAATAGTATTAGGATTGGCTTTACAGCTGTTTGCAATATGTGCTTGTTATAGAGCCAAGAAACCTTTCTTGCCACATAATTTCATTAAACACCATACTCATAGATCACTCATTGTCCAAATGTTCACACCACAGACTTGTGATTCGTTATAGGCACACATGAAGCCCTCCTAGCGTTAGCCAAGCCCAACCCTTACTCTGCTCTTCGTTGCAGTTGACAAGCAGGCCTGTGCCCAATAACTGCCTGTGGAGATTCACCTTCAAGACTGCTACCACCACCCCATCCCAAAATGAAGTATCTGTTTGTCCAGGGCATTGGTTTCTCATATTATGGTGCCCTTCAGCCTACAGTGAATGCCTCTATGGTGGGTAATGCCAGGAAATTAATCATTATACTAAGAACATAGCATGTTGGCTAAATAGCTAATTTTTTAAAACTGCTTTTTTGACCTATAGTTGTTGCTTGTAGCACAAAACATAATCTCCTGGATATGTCACTGAGCAACACAACAAAGGATATTAATGGTGTCAAGAAGCCATAGCTGGTGGGTAAACCATGTCAAGGTTAGCAATTCTCTGTGGCCAGGTCATCAGTCCTTACAGTCCATGAAGCGGCCAAGAAGTACTCCTGTAAGGAGGCAGGCTTCTGAGGTCTTTCAGACACCCTTTGATTTCTGTGGTGAAGCTTGGAAGCTGAGCATTTAGGAGCTCATGTTGGAAAGCCCTCTGGGGAGTCACATAGGTGTGGGAGAATCAGCAATACTACGATGCCTTTAAAGAATTATGTTTCAGCTATGTTTTTACAGGAAACCTGGGGACCATGACAAACATAGCATCTGGCCTAGAGCCTGCTTATTCATTTCCTAAATGGTATCTTGTGAGGAGGAGAAATTTTTAATTTTTATGAAATATAATTTTTCAATATTTAATCTTACTTTCTGTTAATATGGTGAATTATGTAGAATATTTTTACCTTATATTGCTAGGATAATTCCACTCAGTCATGAAGTATTTTATATTTTACGTATTGCTAGATACAATTGCTAATACTTGATACAATATTTTTGGATTTGTGCTTCCCTTATTGGAATGCCTTTGACAAGTTTTAGTATCAGGGTTATTCTATTTTCTGAAAGACCTTGTGTAAAATTGTTATTATTTCTTTTTGAGATGTTCAATAGAATTTACCAGTGAAATAATTTGAGCCTGGGGTTTTGTTTGCATAGATGTTTCTAATAATAATTTCAATTACTTTGACACATATAAGGCTATTCAGATTTTCTATTTCATCTTGTATCAGTTTGGACTGTTTTGTTTTTCAAGTGCATTTTATCTCGTTTGTCTAATGTATTGGCATAATATTTCCCTTTTGACATCTGTAGAATCTATAGGGATATCTGCTCCTTCATTCCTAATACTGGTTGTTTGGTTTTATTCTCTCTCTTTTTTTTTTTTTTTGGTCTGTCTTGCTAGGGATTCATCAATTTTATTAACCTCTTAAAAAAACCAACGTTTGACTTAGTACAATTTTTATGTTGTTTTTATATTTTTCATTTCATTGATGTCTGCTCTTATCTTTATAATTTCCTTTCTACTAACTTTGGATTCAGTTTGGTATTATTTTTTCTAGGATCATAAGATAGAAATGTAACAATTATTTTTACCCATTCTTTTTCTGTAATATAAGCATTTATTATGAATTAATTCCAAGCATGCTTTAGCTGCCAATAACAAAGTTTGCTATTTCGTATTTCCATTTTCTTTCCATTTGAAATATTATCTACCTTCCCTTTTGATTTATTTGTGCCATGAGTTATTTAGAAATATGTTGTTTTATTTCCAAATAATTAGGGCTTTTCTAGCTTCATTATTGTAATTGATATCAAATGTAATTTCATTGCAATCAGAAAAGTAAACTCTCAAAACAAACTTCTGAAATGTCTTAAATCTTGATTTATTTCCTTGTATATGGTCTATGTTGGTGTACATTCCATACGTATGTAAAAAGAAAGGAGGATGTATATTCTGCAGTTGTTTGGTGTTGTATTTTATAAATGCCAATTTGGTTAAAGTGGTTGATAGTGTTCTACAAATCTTCTGTATGTTTACTTATTTTCTGTCTAGCTCTATCAGTTATTGAGATGGGGTGTTTATTTCTGATTACGTTTGTGTGTTTATCTTTTTCTCTCTCTAATATAGACAAATTTGTTTCACTGACATTTTTGGCTGTGTTTTAGGCACACGTAGAGTTAGAATTTTTATGTCCTCCTAATGTATTGTTTATTATCATTAAGAAATGCCCCTCTTTCTCTCTAATAAAACTGTTTATTTTGAACTGTATTTAGTATAGTCACTCTGGATTTCTTATAGTATTATTTATATATTATTTTCCATCTTTTAGCTTTCAACCTATTTGTGAATGTTCATTTAAAGTTCATTTTTTGTAGATATAGGTAGGTCCACCTGTTGTTTTGTCTGTTTAAACTATATTTTTTACATTTCGCCCCAGCTTTACTGAGATATTATTGTCATATAATGTAAATAAGTTCAAGGTCTACAACATGATTTGATACACATATATATTACAAAATTATTACCACCATAAGGTGACACCTCCATCCCCTCATATAACTACCACTTCTTTTCTGTGGGGAGAATATTTAAGATCTACTCTCTTAACAATTTTCAACTGCATGATACAGTATTGTTAATTATAGTCACCATGCTGTATATCAGCTCTCCAGAACTTAGTCATATTTTATTTAGTTGGGAATTTGTACATTTGACCAACATCTCTCCATTTTCCCTACCCCCCAGCCCCTGCAAACACCACTCTACTCTCTATGAGTTCAGCTTTTTCAGATTCTGCATATAAGTAAGAATATACAGTATTTGTCTTTCTCTGTCTGACTTATTTAATGTAGCATAATGCCCTCAAGATTCATCCATGTTGTCGCAAAGAGCAGGATTTCCTTCTTTTTCGTGGCCGAATAATATTCTAGTGTGTGTGTGTGTGTGTGTGTGTGTGTGTGTGTGTGTTATATATATCTCACATTTTCCTTATCAATTCATCCATCAGTGGACATTAGGTTGTTTCCATGTCTTAGCTATTGTGAATAATGCTGCAATGAATGTGGTATGGATATTTCTTTGAGACAGTGTTTTCATTTCCTTCAGATGTACACCCAGAAGTGTGATTGCTGAATCACATCGTATTTCTATTTTTAGTTTTCTGAGGACCCTCCATACCATACCAATTTCCATTCCCACCAACAGTGCAAGAGGGTCCCCTTTCCTCCACACCCTCATCAGCACTTATCTCTTGTCTTTCTGACAACAGCCATTCCTACTGGTGTGAGGTGACATCTCACTGTGGTTTTGATTTGCATTTCCCTGATGATTAGTGATGTTGAGCAACTTTTCTTGTACCAGTTGGCCATTCATATATCTTCTTTAGAAAAACATCTATTCAAGTCCTTTGCCCATTTTTGAATCAGATTGGTTAGGTTTTTGGTTTGGGGTTTTTGCTTTTTTTTTTGCTATTGAATTGTATGAGTCCGTTGCATATTTTAGATATTAACCCCCTATCAGAGAGGTGGCTTGCAAATATTTTCTCCCATTCTATAGGTTGCCTTTTTATTTTTCTGATTTCTTTTGTTGTACAGAGCTCTTTAGTTTGATGTCATCCCACTTGTTCATTTTTGCATTTGTTTCTTGCACTTTTGGTGTCATATCTAAAAAATCTTTGCCAAGACCAATGTTAAGGAGGCTTTAAGCCTTATTAGATGTCCTTTACTCAAGATTTAATATATCTCCTCTGCTACGGTGCTATCTTCCTGACAACTCTACCGTATGCCCTTTGTGAGATGAAGTTTTTCACTCTGGCTGGTGAGAACACGGAATATTCCCATCCCTGTGGGAGCTTTGGAAATTGTTCAGCCTAATGGTTTACAGTGATTCTATTTCCTGTGCCTGGTAGTTTCCTCTCATGCATGCACAGGAGTAATAAGCCTAAGACTCAAGGGAACACTTCTGCAGACCTCTGGAGTTTTCTCTCTGCAGCTTTCTCCTCTCTGGTACTCTGTCCCATGATTACCAGCTGCTTAGGCCTCCCTGAATCTTGTTCTTTGACTTTTCAAATTCAGGTTGTGTTTGGGTCCCCCTCACTCTGCGCTGTAGCTTGAAAACACCTCCCAGCAATAAGTTGGGGCAACTGGGGGGAGCACCTCATTTATTTCTTTTCTCTTATGATAATAGTCCTGTGCTTCCTGTTGTCCAGCCTGAAAACAATTGATTCATTTATTTATCCAGTTTTATAGTTGCCTAAGCCAGGAGAGTAAATCTGATCCTGATCACTCTACTGTGACAAATTTCATGGCTTCTTATTTCGTGTTGATCTTTTTTTTTTTTAATGTTTTTTTTTGTTTGTTTGTTTTTGCAGTACACAGACCTCTCACTGTTGTGGCCTCTCCCGCTGCGGAGCACAGGCTCCAGACGCACAGGCTCAGCGGCCATGGCTCACGGGCTCAGCCGCTCCGTGGCATGTGGGATCCTCCCGGACCGGGGCACGAACCCGTGTCCCCTGCATCGGCAGGCGGACTCTCAACCACTGCACCACCAGGGTAGCCCTCGTGTTGATCTTTTAAAGCTTTTCTTTTCTTTCTTTAAGTACAGCAAGCGTAGCTCTTTTATAGTTGATTACACATTGTTCCAATTTCCCAGGTCTTCGTGGATTATGATTTTTCTATTGTTGTATAACAAGTTACTATAAATTTAGTCACTTAAATCAACAACCACTTACCAGCTCACAGTTCTGCCTGTCAGAAATTCAGGCAGAATTCTTTGCTTGGGGTTTCACAAACCTAAAATCCAGGATTTGGGCTGGCTGCATGCTCATGTGTAGCTGAGAGTCTTCTTCCAAGCTGACATTGTTGTGACAGAGTTAAATTTCTTGCAGTTGTAGGACTGAGTTCACGGTTTCCGTGTTGACTGTCAGCTGGGGGGCGCTCTTGTTCCCAGATACTGTCTGCATCCCTTGCCACGTGGCCTTCTCCATCTTCAGAGCCAGCAACAGAGATTCTCCCTTGTGCCAAATTCCTCTCATGCTTCAAATCTCTTCATCAGAAAGAGTCCAGTAAATTATCCTCTGTAGGCCTGATTAAGTCAGGCCCACTGAGGATAATCTCCTTATCTTAAAGTCAGCTGATTTGAGACCTTAATTATGTCTGCAAAATCCCACTACAGCAGCACCTAGATTAATGTTTGATTGAATAACTAGGGCAGGAATCTTGGGGACTTAGAATTTTGCCTACCGCATTTGGTATGTTTCTATTGCCTATAGTTTCGCTTGGTTCTTGCTCATGGTGTCCTGTTTCCTAATGTATCCAGTTCTAGTTGCCTGTTTTCTTGATATTTTATTAGAAGCTTTATTAACAGGAATTATATGAGGCCTAGAATGATAGCTTCCTCCTCCAGAGGACTTTTTGTTTGCTTACAGGAGGGGCCTGTGGGCATTACTTTTCCAGGAACACCTTAATACAAATTTAAGGTGTGTGTTTGTCCAGACCTTCCAAGACCATTCGTGGTCTGGTTTACTTCTGGTTCACCTCTACCCTGAGGATATAACCCTTTGGTGTGGCAACTTAAGAGTGGCTGGTAATTTATTCAGTCTTTTCCCCGCTACGAGGACCCTGGGATTTTATCACTGTCCTCCTCATGCCAGGATGTTGCCCAAAATGCAGGGCTGTTTTTTCAGGTCAGTTTCACAGTTGTTTCTCTCACAGTGGAAAATACGCCCAGAGCCAAAGTGGCTCTGAGTGTTGGGATTCCCTCTTCGTTCTCCTCTTCTCCTAGATTTTGGTTATTTCTCTAGTTCTTTTGTGCTTTCATAATATGTTTTATATTGCATCTAACTTGTTTTAGATGTGCTCTGTAGAAGATTATTCTGATTGTCTAGCTGCCAGTTTTAGAAGTGGATGCTATCTCCATTGTTTTCTAGTTTTAATGTTATTTTTAAGGAACTTGATGCCATTTTGATTCCTGTTCCCTTGTACGTGACCAGTTATTTTTTTCTCCATGCAACATTTTAGGACCCAGCTCTGGTTTTGTATAATTTCATGATGATGTGCCTAGTATGGCTAATTTTTCCCATTGTGCTGAGCACTTAGTGGGTTCTTTTGATCTGGAAACTCATATCCTTCAGTTCCAGGAAGTTGTCTAATATACTTTGTAATTTCCTTGTCTATGATTTTACTATTCTCCCTTTCTAAAACTTTAAGTAATGGGATGTTTGGCTTCTTGTAATGATCCTCTAATTTTCTTGTCTTTATTCCCTTGTATTCCCTTTATTCCCCTTTTCTCTTTTTCTTCTATTTCACTGAGATTTGCTCAAATTTATCTTCCAATCTTTCATTAAATTTTCACATCAGCAATTACATATTTAATTTCTGAGAGCTCTACCTTGTTTTCAGAATATTCCTTTAAAATACCATCCTGTTTGGGACTTCCCTGTTGGCGCAGTGGTTGAGAGTCCGCCTGCCTATGCAGGGGACATGGTTTCGTGCCCCGGTCTACAAAGATCCCACGTGCCGCGGAGCGGCTGGGCCCGTGAGCCATGGCTGCTGAGCCTGCGCCTCCGGAGCCTGTGCTCCGCAACAGGAGAGGCCACAACAGTGAGAGGCCACAAAAACAAACAAACAAAAAAAAACCATCCTGTTCATGTTCAGTGATGGGATTTTCTCTGATTATCAGGGGATATAAATTACAATGTCATTTAAAGTTTTCTTTTATTCACTGCATTATCTCTATTTCCTCCAAGTTCTTTACTTTTGTTCATTCTGAACTCTGTTGTTAATATTAGAGTCTTTGCTTGAATATGTAGTGATTATTTGCTATCCATTCATATTTATTAGTGAGTTACTAAAAATCTCACTGGAATTTCTACATTTGGGGAACAAGACTTTCTGTATGTGAAATGACCATGAATCAGGAACCTGACTCTTGGTGGGAGACAGCTAAGTGTGTGTGTGTGTGTGTGTGTGTGTGTGTGTGTGTGTAGCATTTTGTTTAGGGCCAGTTTTCACAAAGAGGATTTCTCTGATCTCTAATCTTTGGGGCCCCTGTTTTGGGAGCCAACAGAGAAAACGGGGCTGTGGACTCTCAATGTTCAATATGAAAACTTGTAACTAATTCCCTTATTTTCAGTATAGAACCTTACTTCAGGCCTCATCAGTTCAATCTAGTATCCTCTAGTCCAAAATCCCTCCTGTCATTTCACTCTTTCATCTTTTCTCTATATATTTGCTTCATTCTTGTAGTGACAAAGTGACTTTCTCTGAAATCTCTTAGATTTCCCTCTTCCATATCATTTACTTGCATGAGGCTGTGGTATATCATGGCGGCAACTCCCAGCCAGCATTCTATTATATTTTTTTCAATCTTATAAGTGTTCCAGTGTATCGATGTTTCAAATTCAAGTTCTTAGGAAAAGGAATCAAATTAACCCAACTTAGACCAGGGGTTCCATTTTGGTCATATCAGCTGCAAGGGGGGAAAGCAGGTCATCTACAGCTTATAGAAACCTTTTAAAACTTCTATACAGCAGAAAAACGTCATAAACAAAATTAAAAGGCAAAGTACAAACTAGGGAAAAAATTTGCAATCCATATGAGACAAAGGGTTAATAGATGCATAGATGAGGAGACAATACATACGAATAGAACTAAAATAAACACCTGATAGCAGAAAAATGGGTAAAGGGCTTGAAAATGCCATTCACACTAGTGACAAGTAAATATATGGGAAAACATTCAACACCAAACAGTAATAAAAGCAATAAAATTTAAACAGAAAAGTTTTTACCTATGACATAAAAAGGAATAATGATATTCAGGATTAATGGTAGCCCATGTAAGTAGTCACCCTCAGACACTGCTGATAAATTTGTAAATTGAAATTGGTATAATCTTTCTTGCAGCTTTTTGGTATCATATCTAAAAGGAATTAAAAGGAAGCATTCCTGGAGCGCTTGGTGTGCTGGGCACTTGGGCAGAGGCTGGGGGTTGGCTGCAGGGAGCTGGGGGGTGTGGGATGCTGACAGTATGCAGCTCTGAGGCCCGGTATGGGGCCCCAGGGACCTGAGGTGAGGTACCCAACCAACCACGATGGGGCAACAGTGCCAAGGCTCTCAGTGGGCTTTAGACCACCCTTCCCTTTGCTGAGAGTGCTCCTGGGGAGTCTGAGGACCTCACAGTCAAGGCCTTGCCCTTAGGATCTGCAAAGCCAAAGGTCCCATTGACTGCATCGATCATCATGGCGGCCACTTCACCTGGATTCTCACACTTAACCCTCACAAATCCATGGAGTGAGTGCTACTGCTACCCTGGGCCTTGCAGAAGATGTCAATATTACTTTCGAAGATCAACAAGAGATAATTTTGCATGGACCGACTAGAAGAACAGAGCTAAAGGAAGAAATAGAAGTGATAAAGCAACAATTCCAAAAGCTAGAAGATGCTTGTGATGACATCACGCTGCCAGATGACTACTTAATGACACCTTATCCAACTGATGATGCTTTCACTAGCCGTTTTCAAGAAGAAACACCATAAATGGTAGAAGAAAAATTTGCAAGAGGAAAATGACATCTTAGAATTCATAGTGGAATCAAATCAGCAAGTGTGAGCAGATTGGAAAGTTCAATTACATGCCAAAATTAGGATCAACATAAACCTCAAAGATGATGAGCATTAAAAGTTCTATACCTTTTTTTTTGGCCATGCCACGTGGCATGCAGGATCTTACTTCCCCAACCAGGGCCCGAATCCGGGCCCCTTGCAGTGGAAGCATAGAGTCCTAACCACTGGACCACCAGGGAATTCCCAATATACTTTAAAATTTTTATTTAATACATCCAAATATTGTTTAAAATGAAAAAATAAGCATTTCTTTTGACCCAGCAATTTCACTTCTAAAAACTGCATCCTAAGAAAAATAAACATAGATGTATATTAAAAGCGACACGTGTTCAACAGAATATTACTGACAATAGAGAAAAACAGTAAACAACCTTAATGTCCAACAATAGGAGACTGGTTAAAGATATGTATGGCACAAGCATGCAATGGAATAATGGAATATAATATGTATACTGTATATAATAATGGAATATATTTATTCACTATGTACATACATATTTATTAACATTCATGTTCTGAACATATTTAATGACATGAATTATGTCATTTTAAATCTAAAAGCAAGTTACAAAATTTTATATATCTAACATGCTCTTATTTTTGTAAAAAAGAGAATAATGCATAAAAACGAAAGGCTATACATTCTCAAGCTGATAATAGTTATCTCTGGGTAGTGACATTAGGAGTCATTTTATTTTTTTCTTTGTAGTTTTTTTAATTTTCAGAAATTCCACAGTGAACACATATCCCTTCTGTAAATATGAAAAACAAGTAAATGTTATTTTATGTATTAAATAAAGAGATCTTGTATTGTGGAACAATTTATTGGTTACTTCAAAGCACAGGGGTCTTACAATAGGCAAACGCTTGTCCAATTTTCAGGTCTGTACAGCCCTGGAATTTCTGTGCTAAAGGGCAAGTAGAAAATAAGAGATAATATGCCTTCCTGTCTTCTTGCGGGGAGGCCAGGCTACCCTGTTACATGGGGAAATGGGGAGGCGGCTGCTGATGGGGAACTGATCATTTTTTCAGTGCTCAATCGGTCTCTCTCTCTCTCTCTCTCTCTCTCTTTTTTTTTTTTTTTTGGCCACGCCACATGGCATGCAGGATCTTAGTTCCCCCACCAGGGATTGAACCCGTGCCCCCTACATCGGGAGAGTGGAGTCTTAACCACTGGACCAACAGGGAAGTCACTCAATCAGTCTTATAATTGGTAGAAATTCTTTCCAGAGTCTGTCAGTAGGTTGTCTCTCAATCTTACTTTTCACTGCTGCTGAGTTTTCATCTTTTTATGTGCATTTTAGAGGGAAATTGTATGAGACTGCAATAGATATGCTAGCCTGAAATCCTTTTAAAACTGAATGTATAGGAAGAATTCTCTCTCTTGATCTACAACTTTCTTGTCATATATGTGATGGTACCTTAAGTGGGCCTTTTTTCTTTTATAATATTGCTTCACAGAGACCAGTAACTCCTCCCACTTCATCATCACTCTAGGAAGCTGGGCATGGATTCCTGACATATTGGGGGGAATTGCCTTGTTTTTTGTATTTATCCCAGATCTCTGAAACAGAGGACCTGTAACCCACTCCCAGATGCAGAAGAAAGGAATGCGACAGGCAGGGACTGGGTTCTGGGAACAACGAGCTTTGTCATTTCCAAAGATCACCTCTGGGAGCTGAGGCTGCTTTGGCTCTGGTTTTCTGAATCGTGACTCTGAGATCTTTTCTGAAACGGGAACATTATTAGGAGCCCAAGTGGAAGGCCCTGGAATCAGTTCTGCTCTCTTGGTCTGCAGGAAATCCAGACACCTTGTAGTTGTTAATGTGTTTGGGGTAAAATCACCCTGAAAGTTTGATCACACCTATATAGAAATTAAAGTGGCTGCAAGAAAAAAAATAACTGTACATAGATCCCACTTCTGGCATATCATGTGTTGATAAAACCACTTTTCGAAATTTTTTGCTAAAGTGCTAATAAAATGGATGGACAAAATGGCTAGTTACATGCGGCTTTCTTAGAAGGTCACTGCAATTTTCTCCTAATATAATTTGCTTTGGCCTGTCAAAATAAACCTTCTTTTGAATTACATATTTGCTTTTAATCCTAATACCTTATGTGTGCTCTCCTGCAAATGTATCATTAAGTTATACAGTTTTAAGCTTGAAATGGAGCGAATTGAAAAAATGTAAAAATTATCTTTTGAAAATAATGATGTAGCTCTAGAGAGGAGTTGTGATTCAGTTTTGTGTGTGTCTTTGATTTATTCTCACCCAAATTCACAAACCTGAAAAATCCTGAAAGCCAGTCTCAGATTTTTTTTTTTTAGCTTGAAGAAAGTTTGGATATCACCTAAACCTAATTCCTAATTTTATAGAAGAGAAAACTAGGATTCTCTAAGATTAAATATGTAAACCTAGGATCATACAGCAGAGTCTTAAAATCACTCTTTCCAGCATATTTATGAGATGATGAAATGAACGATACGCAGCCTGCAGAGGACACCACTGCAAAATCCCATGATAACGAAGTCCTGTACTCATTTGTGGAGCAAATATTTTCTTTCTGCGAAGAAAGAAGAATCAGAGCATCTACTGCTTCTGCTATCCCTTAGCTATAAATTGAGCTCAGAATTTTTTTCAAAAGCCTATTTGGTAATTGCATAAAATCACAATTAGGGATGAGTCACTCTACACTCAAGCAAATTTTTATTGAGATTAATTTATGCTAATCAAGGTGAATGGGCTGACCATAAGCAATGGTATTAGCTAATGTAAATACATGGTCAAATTATCAGAGTGGTGGTGCTTTTACTAATAAGACAGTTTTTAATGAAACAGGCTCCCTCAACCCCTGCGCTACCGCTATAGACCTGTCAGTCCTTTACACCCCCTAAGGCCTATTCTTCCTAAGCTTTGACGTTAGCTAGCAGAAACTAAAAACGATTTCATAATTCTTTTTCTTTCACAAAAATCTTTCTGGCATTTAGTGTCTCGTTAGGCACCTAAGCAGTAGATAAATCTCAGCTTCATGGAATCCAACTGCCTCTGTCTCTAATGGAGATAAAACTAAAGAAAAAGACCATCATTTGATTTCATCTTCAATACATGTATGCATACCTGAAATATTTAAGAGGCCAGTTTGGATTAATGAAAATTTGATATTTCTGAATGTTTTAGATGACTAGCAATAAAAAAAATTGTGTATGTAGAATGCTTTTATGCTTCCAGAAGAATTTCAAACCCATTGTTTCATGTGATCTCAGAACCTCACTGAGAAGTTCACAGCACAGTTATTAGCACCCTCATTTTCCATGTGAGGATCCAGAGGCTGAGAGGCTGAATGATTTTTACCAGCTTATTCACCGAGTAAGTCTTGTAGTAGAAACTGACACCTACGTACCTGAACTCCTACCTAAATGACTTTTTTTCTACATGCAGCTAAAATGTTTCACTTTTTAGGCAATCTCATTGGTCTTGGTGTTAGGCAATTTGCACCAAAGAATTGAACAATATTATTTAAATGAACTTTACCATAACTAATAACTGAGTATTTCTAAAGTGTTTGAAAAGAGTTCATGAAAATTGTTATTACAAAACTATTCCTGAGATATTTGGAATTCTAAATAGAAAAGGCAAGAAGTCAGAGGATTCTAGGTAGAAGGGGAGAAAACAGTCCATCATTTTCTGATCCAAAGTTGGCATTTTAAAAACGACAGCATGAGGTTAACCGGATTGCCATTCCCATTTAGCACAAGGAAACGAGTGTTTCTAGTGGTGAGTGCAAACCATGAACGTTGAAGAATAAGACATTTTCACTCTTTCGTAAGACATTGTGTGTCCTCTTTACTTCTCTCTCACTTAACTGTACGTCTTGGACCTAGCAAGTTGGCTCTATTTGGAAGCTTTTCTTTTCTGATTCTTTGAACTCCAGGGAAACACATGCTGTGCACTGCAGCTGGTACTACTGGGCTTAGAACCTCCTCCTCGTCTCATATTTATTAGTCATATCTCTCACTCCTTACCTTAACGTGCTACCTTTCAAGGGGGTGGCAGTATAGTGAACTTATTAAAAACATAGATTTAGGGGTTAGATCGTATGAGGTTTGATCTTATTACTTACTGCCCTCATCAGTTTCTAGCCATATGACCTTGGATTTCTTACTCAGGGTCACTGATTCCTTTTCTGTAAAATGGTGTTCACATATTAATCTGCAGGTGTCTGGATGAAGCTCTCACATAGCAGGTGTATGGCTGAGACAATGCAGGGATGAGCCCTAAAAGTAGCTCAAATTGATCATTAAGCCAGACTGTTTAGACTGAGGAAGGCTGTGTCACTTGGTTGCTATAGCAACCGAATTATAGATAGGTAGGTAGATAGATAGATAGATAGATAGATGGAAAATAGACAAATAGGCATAGATATTGATAGACAAAATCTACATTCCACCATGGCTAATTAATTATGCTACCATCCAAGTATAGAAGTTTCTCCCATATATACGTGTTTTTCAAAGAGTTTCTGCAGTTCATTCAACTTGAATTCTTCTGGGACGCTAGTTAGGATATTTAGGTTGCAAGTAACAGAATACCTGACTTAAAAAATAACTTAAAATATAGGGATTTATTATCTCACTTAATAAAACTCCATAGTTAGACTTTCCCTGGGGTCTGTAATGGCAGGACTCCCACTTGATTTCTCTGTGATTATTTTGGCTTCCCCCTCATGGTTGCAAGATAACTGCCACAGCTCAATATATCACATTGTCAGAGGACTCATCAAAAAGTGAGAAGAGGACACTTTCTCCTACTGCATCCTCTGCTCTTCTTCAGGAAGGAAACCTTTCACAGAAGTACAAAATTCTCACCCTGAAAGAGTTCCCCTTACATTTTTTTAGACAAAACTGGATCACATGCTCAACCCTAAACCAATCACTGGCAAGAGAGCAATGGGGTTACCATGCTTGGTTTAGATTGGAGAGGTACCCGCCTTCTCTGGGCACTTTGCTACCTATCCTGAACAAAATCAGAGTCTGTTAGCAAGGTGGCAGTGGAGCATGGCTGTTAGATAGGTAATAACCAGCAGTATCTGCCATGGGGATGCAGAGACTGGTATCTGGCAATAGATTTCTGTCTGATGTAACCTTACACAAAGATCAACCTTCCCTGTGTCATAATACTGAAAAGGAAAGCCCATGAGATTTACTAAAAAGTGATGCTAATTATGGACCACTGCTTTGCGTTTTTTCTTTCTTTTTTGATATAGAAGTGAAATTTGATACACAAAACCACATAGGCTAAAGCTGAAGTTGGGAAGGAGGGTAATTTGGAATATTAACAATTCATAGAACTTTTCAAGATCAGAAGGAACATTAGAAAATATCTATATTTATAACTCAGAATCCTTTGTCCAGTGTTTGTTTTCAATAGAGCATCCATGTCAAATAATTGTTCCCCTCTTCTTGAACACTTTCAATGATGGGCATCTCACTACCTCATGATGCAGTCCAGTGCTCCTTTAAACAAGTCTATTAAATACTTCAAGTTTATGCTGACCCCCAAATCTATCATCTTCAGCCATTCATCCTAGTACTTGAATCCAGCGCCATACAGAACTGATCTAATCTCTCTTCTAAGTTCTAGACATCCAGAAATTGCTTGGTCCTTCTTCCATGCAACAACGCTGCAAATATTTGAAGAAAGCTATTGTGTGCTTTTATGTCTCCTCTTCATGAAGTTATTTGTCCCCAGATCCTGCATGGTTCCATAGCCCATCACCATCCTGGTCCCTTGCTTGTAGCCTTTGCTCATCTTAAAGGAGGCAGCCAGAGAAGGATAACAAGTGCAAAGGGGGACTTATCTCCTTCATTCGAAATACTAAATATCTATTAAGGCAGTCCAAGTGGGCACTACATTTATATTTAAACTGTGGCCTTATACTAAAATAGATACTTAGTATACCTAAGTCTTTTTTTTATGTGCAAATTTTCAGCCTATCACCTGTATCCTGTAAAGGTAGTATATTTATTATTTGTGGCATTTTAAAGGGGGGGGTGTAATTTGAGTAAAGGATGTTAAATTGATTTGCTTAAATTCATCTCATCAGATTAAGATTTCTCTTCTTAAAAATCTTATGACTTTTTTTTTAACATCTTTATTGGAGTATAATTGCTTTACAATGTTGTGTTAGTTTCTGCTGTATAACAAAGTGAATCAGCTATATGCATATGTATATCCCCATATCTCTTCCCTCTTGCAACTCCCTTCCACCCTCCTATCGCACCCCTCTAGGTGGTCACAAAGCCCCGAGCTGATCTCCCTGTGCTATGCTGCTGCTTCCCACCAGCTATCTATTTTACATTTTGCAGTGTATATATGTCAATGTTACTCTCTCACTTCATCCCAGCTTACCCTTCCCCCTCCCCGTGTCCTCAAGTCCATTCTCTACATCTGTGTCTTTATTCCTGTCCTGCCACTAGGCTCATCAGAACCTTTTTTTTTTTTTAGATTCCATATATATGTGTTAGCATACGGCATTTGTTTTTCTCTCTCTGTCTTACTTCACTCTGTATGACAGACTCTAGGTCCAGCCACCTGACTACAAATAACTCAATTTCATTTCTTTTTTATGGCTGAGTAATATTCCACTGTATATATGTGCCACATCTTCTTTATCCATTCATCTGTCGATGGACACTTAGGTTGCTTCCATGTCCTGGCTATTGTAAATAGAGCTGCAATGAACATTTTGGTACATGACTCTTTTTGAATTATGGTTTTCTCAGGGTATATGCCCAGTAGTGGGATTGCTGGGTCATATGGTAGTTCTATTTTTAGTTTTTTAAGGAACTTCCATACTGTTCTCCATAGTGGCTGTATCAATTCACATTCCCACCAACAGCGTAAGAGGGTTTCCTTTTCTCCACACCCTCTCCAGCATTTATTGTCTCTAGATTTTTTGATGATGGCCATTCTGACTGGTGTGAGATGATATCTCATTGTAGTTTTGATTTGCATTTCTCTAATGATTAATAATGTTGAGCATTCTTTCATGTGCTTGTTGGCAGTCTGTGTATCTTCTTTGGAGAAATGTCAATTTAGGTCTTCTGCCCATTTTTGGATTGGGTTGTTTGTTTTTTTGTTATTGAGCTGCTTGTAAATTTTGGAGATTAATCCTTTGTCAGTTGCTTCATTTGCAAATATTTTCTCCCATTCTGAGGGTTGTCTTTTGGTCTTGTTTATGGTTTCCTTTGCTGTGCAAAAGCTTTGAAGTTTCATTAGGTCCCATTTGTTTATTTTTGTTTTTATTTCCATTTCTCTAGGAGGTGGGTCAGAAAGGATCTCGCTGTAATTTATGTCATAAAGTGTTCTGCGTGTGTTTTCCTCTAAAAGTTTTATAGTGTCTGGTCTTACATTTAGGTCTTTAATCCATTTTGAGTTTATTTTTGTGTATGGTGTTAGGAAGTGTTCTAATTTCATTCTTTTACATGTAGCTGTCCAGTTTTCCCAGCACCACTTATTGAAGAGACTGTCTTTTCTCCATTGTATATCCTTGCCTCCTTTGTCATAGATTAGTTGACCATAGGTGCATGGGTTTATCTCTAGACTTTCTATCCTGTTCCATTGATCTATATTTTTCTTTTTGTGTCAGTACCACAACTGTCTTGATTACTGTCGCTTTGTAGTATAGTCTGAAGTCAGGGAGCCTGATTCCTCCAGCTCCATTTTTCGTTCTCAAGATTGCTTTGGCTCTTCAGGGTCTTTTGTGTTTCCATACAAATTGTGAAAGTTTTTGTTCTAGTTCTGTGAAAAATGCCAGTGGTAGTTTGATAGGGATTGCATTGAATCTTTAGATTGCTTAGGGTAGTATAGTCATTTTCACAATGTTGATTCTTCCAATCCAAGAACATGGTATATCTCTCCATCTGTTTGTGTCATCTTTAATTTCTTTCATCAGTGTCTTATAGTTTTCTGAGTACAGGTCTTTTACCTCCTTACATAGGTTTATTCCTAGGTACTTTATTCTTTTTGTTACAATGGTAAATGGGAGTGTTTCCTTAATTTCTCTTTCAGATTTTTCATCATTAGTGTATAGGAATGCCAGAGATTTCTGTGCATTAATTTTGTATCCTGCTACTCTACCAAATTCATTGATTAGCTCTAGTAGTTTTCTGGTAGCATCTTTAGGATTCTCTATGTATAGTATCATGTTATCTGCAAACAGTGAGAGTTTTACTTCTTTTCCGATTTGGATTCCTTTTTTTTCCTTTTCTTCTCTGATTGCTGTGGCTAAAACTTCCAAAACTATGTTGAATAAGAGTGGTGAGAGTGGGCATCCTTGTCTTGTTCCTGATCTTAGTGGAAATGGTTTCAGTTTTTCACCATTGAGAATGATGTTGGCTGTGGGTTTGTCATATATGGCCTTTATTATGTTGAGGTAAGTTCCCTCTATGCCCACTTTCTGAAGAGTTTTTATGAAAAATGAGTGTTGAATTTTCTCAAAAGCTTTTTCTGCATCTATTAAGATTATCATATAGATTTTATCCTTCAATTTGTTAATATGGTGTATCACATTGATTGATTTGCACATAATGAAGAATCCTTGCAGTCCTGGGATAAAACCCACTTGATCATGGTGTATGATCCTTTTTTTTTTTTGTATGATCCTTTTTATGTGCTGTTGGATTCTGTTTGCTAGTATTTTGTTGAGGCTTTTTGCATCTATGTTCATCAGAGATATTGGCCTGTAGTTTTCTTTTTTTTTTTGTGACACCTTTGTCTGGTTTTGGTGTCAGGATGATGGTGGCCTCGCAGAATGAGTTTGGGAGTTTTCCTCCCTCTGCTATATTTTGGAAGAGTTTGAGAAGGATAGATGTTAGCTCTTCTCTAAATGTTTGATAGAATTCGCCTGTGAAGCCAGCTGGTCCTGGGCTTTTGTTTGTTGGAAGATTTTTAATCACAGTTTCAATTTCAGTGCTTGTGATTGGTCTGTTTATATTTTCTATTTCTTCATGGTTCAGTCTCAGAAAGTTGTGCTTTTCTGAGAATTTGTCCATTTCTTCCAGATTGTCCATTTTATTGGCATATAGTTGCTTGTAGTAATCTCTCATGATCCTTTGTATTTCTGCAGTGCCAGTGTTTACTTCTTTTTCATTTCTAATTCTGTTGATTTGAGTCTTTTCTCTTTTTTTCTTGATTAGTCTGGTTAAGGGTTTATCAATTTTGTTTGCCTTCTCAAAGACAGCTTTTAGTTTTATTGATCTTTGCTATTGTTTCCTTCATTTCTTTTTCATTTATTTCTGATCTGGTCTTTATTGTTTCTTTCTTTCTGCTAACTTTGGGGTTTTTTTGTTCTTTCTCTAGTTGCTTTAGTTGTAAGGTTAGGTTGATTATTTGAGATTTTTCTTATTTCTTGAGGTAGGATTGTATTGCTATAAACTTCCCTCTTAGAACTGTTTTTGCTGCATCCCATAGGTTTTGGGTCATCGTGTTTTCATTGTCATTTGTTTCTAGGTAGTTTTTGATTTCTTCAGTGATCTCTTGGTTATTTAGTAGCATATTGGTTAGCCTCCCTGTGTCTGTATTTTTTACAGTTTTCTTTCTGTAATTGATATCTAGTCTCATAGCGTTGTGGTCAGAAAAGATACTTGATACGATTTCAATTTTCTTAAACTTACCAAGGCTTGATTTGTGACCCAAGATATGGTCTATCCTGGAGAATGTTCCTTGAGCACTTGAAAAGAAAGTGTCTTCTGTTTTTTCTGGATGGAATGTCCTATAAATATCAATTAAGTCCATCTTGTTTAACGTGTCATTTAAAGCTTGTATTTCCTTATGTATTTTCATTTTGGATGATCTCTCCATTGGTGAAAGTGAGGAGTTAAAGTCCCCTACTATTATTGTGTTACTGTCAATTTCCCCTTTTATGGCTGTTAGCATTTGCCTTATGCATTGAGGTGCTCCAATGTTGGGTGCATAAATATTTACATTTGTTGTATCTCCTTCTTGGATTGATCCCTTGATCATTATGTAGTGTCCTTGTCTCTTGTAATAGTCTTTATTTTGAACTCTATTTTTTCTGATATGAGAATTGCTACTCCAAGTTTCTTTTGATTTCCATTTGCATGGAATATCTTTTTCCATTCCCTTACTTTCACCCTGTATATGTCCCTAGGTCTGAAGTGGGTCTCTTGTAGACACCATATTGTGGGTCTTTTTTTTGGTATCCATTCAGTGAGTCTATGTCTTTTGGTTGGAGCATTTAATCCATTTACATTTAAGATAATTAATGATATGTATGTTCCTCTTACATTTTCTTAATTGTTTTGGGTTTGTGTTTGTAAGTCTTTTCCTTCTCTCATATTTTCTGCCTAGAGAAGTTCCTTTAGCATTTGTTGTAAAGCTGGTTTGGTGGTGCTGAATTCTCTTAACTTTTGCTTATCTGTAAAGGTTTTAATTTCTCCATCGAATCCGAATGAGATCCTTGCTGGGTAGAGTAATCTTGATTGTCGATTCTTCCCTTTCATCACCTTAAATATGTCCTGCCACTCCCTTCTGGCTTGCAGAGTTTCTGCTGAGAAATCAGCTGTTAACATTATGGGGATTCCCTTGTATGTTATTTGTTGCTTTTCCCTTGCTGCTTTTAATATTTTTTCTTTGTATTTAATTTTTGATAGTTTGATTAATATGTGTCTCAGCATGTTTCTCTTTGGGATTATCTTGTATGGTACTCTCTGTGCTTCCTGGACTTGATTGACTATTTCCCTTCCCATTTTAGGGAAGTTTTCAACTATAATCTCTTCAAATATTTTCTCAGACCCTTTCTTTTTCTCTTCTTCTTCTATAATTTGAATGTTGGTGTGTTTAATGTTGTCCCAGCGGTTTCTGACACTGTCCTCAATTCTTTTCATTCCTTTTCCTTTATTCTGCTCCCTGGCAGTTATTTCCACTATTTTATCTTCCAGGTCACTTATCTGTCCTACTGCCTCAGCCATTCTGCTATTGATCCCTTCTACAGTATTTTTAATTTTATTTATTGTGTTGTTCATCACTGTTTGTTTGCTCTTTAGTTCTTCTAGATCCTTGTTAAATGTTTCTTGTTTTTTCTCCATCTGTTTCCGATATTTTGGATCATCTCTACTATCATTACTCAGAATTCTTTTTCAGTAGGTTGCCTATTTTGTCCTGATTTATTTGGTCTTGTAGGTTTTTACCTTGCTCCTTCATCTGTAACATATTTATTTGGTGGTGGTGCTGTATTCCTGTCTTACTGGTTGTTTGGCCTGAGACATCCAGCACTGGAGTTTGCAGGCAGTTGGATAGAGCTGGGTCTTGGTGCTGAGATGAGGACCTCTGGGAAGCCTCACTCTGATTAATGTTCCCTGGGGTCTGAGGTTCTCTGTTAGTCCAGCCGTTTGGACTTGGAGCTCCCACCACAGGAGCTCAGGCTCAACCTCTGGCCTGGGACACAAGGTCCTGCAAGCTTCGTGGTGTGGTGAAAAAAGAAAGAAAGAAAGAAAAAAGGAGCAGTACAATATCAAAGAATAAAAAACAAAATAAAATTAGAAAGATAAAAAATATATTAGGAAACATAAAACTGTAATTGAAACAACTGGTTGCTGGGGGTTCCTCCCATCTCCTTAGGTGTCCATGGTCTCCCAGCAGTGCTTGGTAAGTGCCCTAGTTGTGCAGAGATGCGAATTCCATGTCCTCCTAGTACACCATCTTGACTCTGCCCCGCCTCGTGTGTTTCTCAGTTCTTTCATGTATTCACTTTTTTATTCCTTTATTTATTTTTATTTAGGGGGCTCAATTTTCTTTTCCTATGGTGAAGAAATCATTTCTTGTGTTCATTGTGGTTGTCAAGGCCAATGAGCGCCAGATCAAACAGGCTGTGAAGATGCTCTACAACCTTGATGTGGCCAAGGTCAACACCGGATCAGGCTGTGTCCTAATGCTGGGCAGCAAGCCACAGCTTCCAGTTGAGACAGGAAGTAAGGGGCATGGCACAACCATTAAAAGAATGACACAGCCCAGCCATTGAAGATATGACAAAACTCCTTATGCCTTTTTAAATGCAGCTGAGTTGTGGTAACTGTTGAAGTTCTGCAAGAAAAGGGGCTTTCAAATTTGTTTAGGTTGGGGATCTCAGTCCTGGCTACATAATATCATCTGGAAAATGGAAAACAAAACAAATCAAAACAAATATCACAAATAAAACCCTTGATGTTCAGGCCCAACCCTACACCAATTTAATCAGAACCTCTGGAGATGGACCTGGCCATCACCAGTTTTTGGAAAACTTTCCAGATAATTCTTATGAATAGCCAGGATTGAAAATAATTGCTTTATAGTGACACAAGTCCAGAAGTTCTGGATACATTAGGAAATGGGTCTCTAATTTTAATATTATAGCCTAATATCTTAGAAACAAGATAGTCTTCTCAGGTTCAGATGTTTTTCCAAATTTTTTAAATATTTTGGACAAAAGTTAGAAACCCCTTACATTTATTCATGTACAGTAGTTCCCCCTTGTCCATGAGAGGTACGTTCCAAGACCCCCAGTGGATGCCTGAAACCACGCATAGTACTGAACCCTATATAGACTATGCTTTTTCCTATACTAACAGGCGGGTAGCATATACTGGGTGGATAAGCCATGCAAAGGGATGAATTCCTGGCCCAGAGCAAGCAGGAGCACGGGAAATTTTATCACACTGTTCAGATGGCACTCAATTTAAAACTTATGAATTGCTTATTTCTGGAATTTTCCATTTAATATTTTTGGACCATAGTTGACCTGGGTAACTGAAACCATGAAAAAGGAAGCCACAGATAAGGAGGGGGGTAATCCTTTGTAAATATATAATCCCTTTTCCTCTCTAATATAACTACTAGCATTTTTGTATGTTTTCTTACAGTTTCCCATGAATCTCTTTTTTATAGTTTGAATCATAATGATATTAAGCCAAAATATTTTCAGGTATTATTCTTTTTTTCTTTTCTTTTTTTTTTTTTTTTTTTTTTGTGGTACGCGGCCCTCTCACTGTTGTGGCCTCTCCCGTTGCGGAGCACAGGCTCCGGATGCGCAGGCTCAGCGGCCATGGCTCACGGGCCCAGCCGCTCCGCGGCATGTGGGATCTTCCCGGACCGGGGCACGAACCCGTGTCCCCTGCATCGGCAGGCGGACTCTCAACCACTGCGCCACCAGGGAAGCCCAGGTATTATTCTTTATACTTATCTTTTTAATGAATGTATAATATCCTAATGAAAGGATGTATCATACTTTCTTTACCCATTTCCCTGCTGTCAGACATTTAAGATGGCTGTTTTAGGTAATGCTATATGGAGTACTTTCATCCACATAACTATATTTTGAAAATTTTCCGAAGTATAAGTCCCAGAAGTGGAAGTAATTAGTCAAAAGGCATAAATATTTTACTGCATATTTTATAATTGCTTTCCAAGAGATCTCTAAAATTTGCAATAAAAGTTTTTACATATGATAATACTGGTTCTGCCACACTGTAGTCAACATTAGGACTAACTTAATTTTTTACAACTTAATAAGCAAAAATGACTTTATATTGTTTTTTTCAAATTGCCTTTCCTTGATCATTCACATAATTAAATGTGTGCCTTCTTGTAAATATTTTCCCACTCTACTATTTTCTTTGTTATATTGGAGTAAAGGGGTAAGATTGAGGGGGAAATAATAATAATAATATTTTTAAAGTGACCATGGGGCTTCCCTGGTGGCGCAGTGGTTGAGAGTCCACCTGCCGATGCAGGGGACACAGGTTTGTGCCCCAGTCTGGGAAGATCCCACATGCCGCGGAGCGGCTGGGCCCGTGGGCCATGGCCGCGGAGCCTGCGTGTCCGGAGCCTGTGCTGCGCAACGGGAGAGGCCATAGCAGTGAGAGGCCCGCGTACCGCAAAATAAATAAATAAATAAATAAAGTGACCATGAATAGCTCAACAATAATGTGATATGATCTGAAAATTTTTACCACTACAGTTTTGTGCCCCTAAAGATTTATATTTGTATACACAAACCAAAATAAATAAATGCTTACCCAGGCCAAGGGAAACCAGACTTGCAGGAAAAAAGCCCTGGCTACCCTGGGGTAGGGGTAAAGAAGGGGAGGGAAGGGGAGCAGAGAATTGCCTTTCATTCTCTTATTTTGCAAATGTCAGCAAAATAAAAAAATATGACATGACAAATTTTGCAATCCGATTATATATACTACACCACACAGAAAAAAAATACCTGGAAATAATATAAATTATAAGAACACACTATTATCTATTTTATGTGTATCTTTTCAATCTGCCTTCCAGCCTTTATGTACATATTATAAGTATCCACAGTATTTTCTTTTCACTCGACATCATGTTGTTGAGATTGACCCCAATTTCATTGGTTTTTATTACTGTAGAATATTCCATCCTTTGCATATATCTCACTTTATTTATGCATTCCTCTACTTGCAAACATTTAGATTGCTTCCAATGCTTAGTTATTTCTTATTACATCACTGCTACTTTGAGCACACCCCTACATATGTTTGTGGACCTGTGCAGTAATTTCTCTGGGCTCTATACTTTGGGGTGAAATTGCTGGGCCCTGGGAAATTCACATATCTCTTTTCAGTAACAACTTCCAAATGACTTTTCATAATAGCTACATGAGTTTACACCTCTATCAAGCATATCTGATGATTCCTGATTATGCATATCCTTTCTAGCACTGGATATTATTCATGTTTTAAAGTTTGGGCTATCTGTAAGTATAAAGTAATATTATGCAGCTGCTTCATCTTGCATATTTCTAATTACTAATGAAGTTGATCATCTCATACATTCATTCATGTTGCCCTTCTGTGAACTATCTTTTCATAATCTTTACCCATTTTTCTATTCTGCAGAGTCTGTTGTCTGTTTGTCTTGCAGATGTGCGTGAGTTTCTTCCAATTGTTCTCCATGGAGATAGCATTCCTCCCAAGAGAACATTTTAGAAATGTGTGAGGACATGTTTAGTTGTCCCTATGCCTTGTGGGTGTTATTGAGCCTCAGTCAGTGAGGGCCAGGAATGTTAGATATCCTACACACACACACACACACACACACACACACACACACACACACACACAATGTTCCCTTATTCCTCCTAACTTTCAGATGTCTTGTCATATATTCATGCAGATGACAAATCTGTTTGTATATAAAACATATTAGGTTCTTATTAGTTATCCATTTTATTTTATTTTATTTTATTTTATTTGCGGTACGCAGGCCTCTCACTGTTGTGGCCTCTCCCGTTGTGGAGCACAGGCTCCAGATGCGCATGTGGGACCCTCCTGGACCGGGGCACGAACCCGCATCCCCTGCATCCGCAAGAGGACTCTCAACCACTGCGCCACCAGGGAAGCCCTGCTTCTATTTTTTTAATTGTGGAAAATTTTAATTTTTAATCAAAGTTGGAGAAAAACACATATATATTGTTTTCCTATTCTACCTTAATACAGTGATTTCCACGATTTTTGCTCATACACCTCTATCAGTTAGAGACTGATCATTCACCATTTAAAATATATATGTGACAAATCAAATAACTATAGCACGCCATTTTGTGTTCTACAAAAATACATGTCAAATGAGACAAAGGTGAAGTTAATTAAAATAATTTGACCTGATTTAATTTGATTTATTAGTAGTATTATTAAAAGTACTATATGGGACTTCTGGTCCAGAAAAGATGGCACAGACCTGTTTCTCCCTGCCCTTCTGCACTAGGATCAGCCATAAATAAGCCCTGGGAATAATGCAAAAGGCAATAATGCAAAGGAGAACTCAACAGTGGCTCAGTTCATTTCTATGTGACCAGCTTAATCAAGTTTTCTAATTTTTGTGCCAATTTTGGCATGTTATATTTTTCCAGAAATTAAGTCAACTTGTGTAAGTTTTAAAATGCTATTTCTTAGTGAATATTTCTCCTAGTACATATCCAATGGATAGATCCAATTTTCCTCGTGTATTTTTTTCACTGGTGGTTTCAAGATTTTACATTTTATTCTTATTGCTGTCAGATGTCTCTAGATTCACATAGATATAAGCCTAGACTGTTTGATAAGAAGTGTTTAAGAGCTGGGTTTCCCAATGCTGAAGGGATGCATGGTTCCTGGACTCTGTGAACGTTGAGACTATGTAGCATTCTTGCATACAAAGTTAGGAGTTGTCAGGCTTTTTCACAGGGGTACTTGTGTAGTAGTTGCAAGGGACTGATCTCTAGGCATCACAGCTTTCCAAGGGACAGTGGATATCCTGGTGGCTGAATTTCTCTCAGAAGAATTGTAGGCTGTGAGCAGGAGAACTGACAGTATCTGAATGTATCATATAGCTGCATAGGTTTCACTTGATTTTTTAAAAAATAAAGAAATGCACTGTTACTTTCACGCAAGTGCCATGGAGCAAATTCATATGATGTTATTGATGTGTGTGTATGTATATATCTATATTTATATTTATGTATGTAATAGATAGATGATAGATAGACCTATTTCTTCCATCTATAGGCTCCCATTGTATTAATAGCCTGTATCAGTTTATTCATTACTTACATTTTTATATTCTCCTCTTACCTGCCCAGCTGGGTTGTAAGTACCACAGTCACTAACATTTACTCCTTTTTCTGCCACTGATTACAGCCTTAAGCCTTTCCTTCTCTGATCGTGAGTCATCTGTATATTGGGCATTCTCATGGTCATCTGTATAATGAAGAAGGAGTGTAGAAGCTCCATGTAGTGTCTTCCAAATCTAACGTCCTAGAATTACAAAGCTATCTTTGATGAAGAGCAGGTGTTCAAAAACTCATGTTGATTTCATTATCACTTTGTGGCAGGAGAAGCTGATGTGAAAGATCGTTAGCATCCTTTTCATGCAAATGTTACGTTTCTCACTGTAAGCTGGGAATCATAGAAATATATAGGCTTCCACACTGATAGCAATCCATGCCACTGAGCTGAGGGACTCAGAGAATGAAACTAATCCTCAGATCTGAAAGTCCGTTGGTCACTGAACATTCTCTACAAAGCACTGTGTTCAGTGCTATGGGCTGTACAATATATTAGTCAGAATAGGCTTGTTATGCTGCAGAAACAAACAACCCCAAAATATGAGAGCGTCAAAATGACAAAAATATGGTTTTTCATTCATGCTACGTGTCCATCACATGTTGGCTGGGGAAAATCTTCTGCATCTCATCCTCACTCACAGGCTAAGGGAAGCTCTACCTCTGTGCTTCCATAATTTCTGAGCCAAAAAATGAGAATGTGGTGGATCATATCTTAGTTCTAAAGCCTTCACTTGGAAGTGACAAGCGCACTTTCCATTCACATTTAATTGACCAAGAAATGATGAGGCTGGACTTAACTTCAAGGGCACAGGGAAGTGTCACCTACCTCCTACCATTTCTGGAAGGAGAATCAGAAATATTTGGTGAATAGCTATAATGACTACCATGTTTGATGATTGATATGAGATAATATATACCTTTGAGGAGCTCTAAGTTTATGACCCATACCCACAAAAACTACAAAACAAGGCAGATTGTAATAAATGCCAAAAGAGAAATGAAATCAAGTATTGTGAGGCTTTAGTGGAGAAAAAGATCTATTTGGCCATGGTGGTCTAAGAGCACACCATTCCTTTCTGTAAAGGTACCTCTTTTACTTCAAGTTTGTGGGACCAAACTCATCTTTATGGGAATCATGTCCACTATCTAGATGTGGTCTTCAGATACCTCACACTATATATAAGCACAAGATTTCCAGTACTACTGCAGAGGAAAGGTAAAAATAAATGTGAGATGGAGTCAGAAGCTCCATCAGCCATTGGGCTTGATCTATGATTTAGCTTAGGAGAGAGAATAAATTTTTGGTTCATGTATGCAAGTCAGTTCAACTGCTGTTACTGTGATTATCTATTTCAAACTTTCTTCCAAATGTGCAGACTCATATCTGAAATGTTTCCCACCAACACCGGCAAAGTGAAAGTGAATCTCATAGTAAACTTTTCAGGATGGTAGTTAGACCTTGGGCATTGAAACTGATTACACTTGGAAGCTTTCTATTTGCAGTACAAGTTCACTGAATTACTGCTCAATTCCTTTTGATCATGCTCTGAGCACTTCTCAGTGGATTTGAATTGAGCCATGTTTTATTTATTCATTTATCATTGATGGAGCTATTAGAATGCCAATTCCAAGCCTCATTATATATGTAGCTTCTTAGATGGTTTTGCTTTTGTATCTGTGGATTTCTAATTCTTTCATTATTTTGTAACCCTTGATAATTCTTAGCTGACCACCCAGCCAATTCCTGTTCTCCAGTTCTGACTGAGGCCAGGTTACTTAGTTCAAATTACACTGACTAGACATTAGTGGACCCAGATATCACAGCTCACAAATCCTAATCCCAGTTCCAGTGTTTGTCTCAATAGTGTGAGCTCTAAATGCCAAAGTTCCTCTATGACACCCTCAAATGCATATTCTTCTCCGTATTATTTGTCTGTGTATATGGTCCTCACAGATAGATCCTGCAAAGAAAACTTCCTGGGAATTTCTGTGGCAATTCTATCTAGCTGTGGTAAAGTTTATATTTATTAGATCTTTATGTAATTTAGGGAGAAGGATGCAGTCTAAAAGCTTAAAGGAGCATTTTGACAACAGCTGAAAGAAATCAGTTACTTTGTACTGGCAATGGTTTTATTGTTCGCCAATGTATGAACTGTCTTTCTACCATAGGTTAATTGTTATAAAAGATTGCATATCACTAATTTAGTTTCATTGTCTCTCTTCATTCTTAGGTGGTGACCTTCCTTCTTTTACCGAGAAAATAGAAGCAATCAGAAAAGAATTTACACATCCTCCCACCGCCAAATCCACTAACCCCACTACATTGCACACAAACACAGTGCCCCATCCTTTTTTCCTGTATAACAGCAAGCCTTCCGCCTCAGTCCAGGATCCCTACACAAGGATTATAATTACTGTCCCTCTCCACTGCATCATTGTATGCTGATGAGCATGATCTATGACAAACAGAAAAAAAAACATGCTGTAAAATCTCTCCATTAAAAAGGAAACCCTTCTGAGACATCCTCCCCACTCCTCCGCCCCCGAACTTGTTATCTTTTGCCATGTAACAAAGTCTCCCAACCTTGGTAGCTGAAAACAATACGGATTATCTCACAGTTCATGTGGATCAGGAAGTTGGGAGCAAATGAGTTGGTGGCTTGAGCTCAGCTTCTCTCCGGAGGCTGTCATCAAGCTGTTGGCCAGGGCTGCAGTCCCAACTCTACTGGAGCTGAAGGGTTCACGCCCATGCTCAATTCCCAGGTTGTTGTTGGGCCTCGATTTCCCGTGGGCTATTGGACGGAGGTCCCTAGTTCCTGGCCACACCACCTGGTCTTCTCCATAGAGAAAGAATTGCTTGCTTCCCCCGTGCCAGTGTTCAGAGAGATAGAGAAAGAGAGAAGCTACAGTCTTTATGTAAATTAATCTCCCAGAAGTGACACCCTATAACTTCTGACGCATTCTATTCTTAGGAGTGAGTCACTAACTTCAGCCAGAACTCCAGGGGAGAGGATTACACAGGGGCGTGAATACCAGGAGCCGGGGAATCATGGGAGAGCAGTTTAGAGACCGACTACCATACTCCCCTAGGTATTGCCATAGTCCTCTGCTTCCCTTTCTAGCTCAACTCAAAGGAGTATCCAATACTTACTGTCTTTATTTTCTCACCTCCCACACCTGTATGGTTTTTAACCCCCTCCACCCCATTGAAACAACTTTCACCTTGTCAAATCTAATGAGCCATTTTCATTCCTTATATTAAGGATTTATCAACAATATTTGGCCCAATTAATTAGTGTCTCCTTCTTGAAACAGTCTCTTCACTTGATTTTTAGAATTCCTTAGTCCCTTTGTTCTCCTGACACCCCACTGGCTTTTCCATGTCAACCTCCTTTGTTAGTTTTCCCTCCTCTTTTATCTAATCTCTAAATCCTATCTCATCTTATCACCTAGATTACTTCATCCAGATTTACATCTCATAAGCATCTAAATCTTAAAATGTCCCAAACAAGACCCTTGATTTCAACCCACAAAATTAATTTCCCCAGTGTTCCCCATCTCGCTGAAGAGCACCTCCACAAGCCAGATTGCATAAGTAGAGATCTTAAGTGCCTTCATGGCTTATCTCCCCTTCGGACACGGATTCAGTGTTTCAGCAAATTCAGTGTACTCTACCTTCAAATACATCCCAAACTAAACCCCTGCTCTCACCACTAGCATTTTGGTGTGACATACCAAAACTTAAGAGATGGACTTAAGCAGTGCTTAAAGGGAAATTTATAGCTGTAAATGCCGAGTGCTTATCTCTTTATTGATATTCTCTATTTGGTGATACATGGGTCTCCTGGTGTCCTTTTGTTCTTCATCCACACTTTGCTTTAGCTCTTGAGCATATTGAAGATAGTTGATTTAAACTGTGCTAAAGTGCAACATCTGTGCTTCTTCAGGGCCAGTTTCTCTCGACTACTTCTCTTGCTGTTTGTGGGCCATACTTCTTGTTTCTTTGCATGTCTCACATTTCTTTGGTTGAAAATTGGGCATTTTACATAATATAATGTGTCAATGCTGGAAATCAAATTCCTCCTCTTCCTTAGGATTTGCTATTTCTGCTGTTGTTGTTTGCTGGTTTAGTCACCTTCCTGAACTAATTCTCTAAAGTCTGTGGGGTTATTTGTTTGTTTGTTTTTGTTTGTTTTTGGCCATGCACTTTGTGGCATGCTGGATCATGCGGGATCTTAGTTCCCTGACCAGGGATCGAACCTGTGCCCCTGCAGTGGAAGCACGGAGTCCTAACCACTGGACCACCAGGGAATTCCCAGTCTGTGTTTATTATAAGGAAATCATTTGTTGTGTGTGACCACTGAAGTCTCTGCTCAGCTGATAGTCTAATGGTTGGACTAATGATTAGACAGAGATTTCTTAAACGCTTGCATTGTGAGCCCAGGGGCGCTGTTCTCATGCTCGGCACGCTGTCCACACTTAAGCAAATAGTTTCCAATTCTAGTCTTTACTTCCTGCTTGCGAAGAGCCTTAAGTTCAGCTCAAGGTGAGAGCTTAGGACCTTCTCATGTCTTCCCTGAGCGTTCGCACAGCCCTGGGGGTGCACGCAGCCCTACCCATGTGCTTAGCCTTCTAGATTTCCAGGAATATATTGGAGCTTTCCAAAGCCCTCTATGGACATCTTGTTCCCAAGCTTTCCTTTTAAGCTTTTTGGTTAGCCTCTTGTTTGCCCCAGCTGTTAACCACATCTTCAAATAGCTATGATTTTAAACAACTGCTGTAATTGTTTTCAACAAAGACCTTCAAGAAAAGGTAGTTAGCATTGGGTGAGTTCTGAGTCAGCTCAGATAAAGATAAGCTTTGGGGGTTTGTATCTACCAGGGAGCCACCAGGTAAAATAATGATGAGAATGGGGCTTTCACAGAGCTCCAATGCCACTCTGTCCCCTCCAGTGGCTGCCAGAATTTTTTGGCTACTGTGGGGAAGAGGGGCTTAGGAATAGGGCTAATTGAAATGCCACAAAGCTCGCTGTCCTTACCAAGATTCAACTACTTTTCTTGAACAGATGCTCCCAGATTGTTCTCAGCCTTTGGTTAATTTTCAGAGTTCTGAGAAAGTTGATTCTGATAATGACAATCTTTTCATCGCTTTTATGGAGGAGAGCGTTTTCAAAGTTTTCTTACTCCATCATTCCCACTGATGGCACCTAACTGCTGTTATTTTGACTAGAACGTTCCTTCTCTCAATTTTTGCATAGTTGGCTACCTCACTTCGGTCAGGTCTTTGATAATATTGTAACTCCTCAGAGTTACATCCACTTTTCCTGAAATACCCACCATCACCTTACCCTGATATATTGTCCTGATAGTATCTGGTATTGTGCTATATAGTGATCGTTCGCCCTGTAGAATGTCACTCTATAAGGATGAGAACTTTGTAAATTTTGTTTACAACTTTAACTCCCTCATGTAGCACCATCTTTGGTACATAGTATAAGCTCCATAATTATTTGTTGAATCAATCAATAAATTGGACTATTTAATTTATTATTCCCCATAATAAAATATCTGGCTTAATTACATCTGTTTTTAATAAAATAATATTCATGGTTTTGTATGAATATTAATGTAGTATATACTAATTAAAGTATGGAAAATGTAGAAACATAACCATAGATGCTCTTGTGAACATTTTGGTATATATCAAATCAATTTGTTTTGTAGAACCGGATTGTTTTTACCTGAACACATTTCTGTATGTGGATGAACCATAATTTATTTAACCTTGATGGACATTTAAGTTGTCTCTAATATTTTTTTGTTAAACTGTGGTGAACAGCTTTGTAAATTTTTTTTTCATTTTTATGGCTATTTCCTAAGAGATTAAAAGCCTACAGTTAAATTTTCTGATCATGGAATATATAGAATGTTAAGTCATTTTTATACGTATTGCTAAATTTCTCTCAAGAAATGATTTTATTAACTTTTACTAACTTATACCCTCATTAACAGTGTCGTAGTTTTCCTATTCCCTCAAAGCATTAACTTTACTTTTATATTTTCTTTATCAATTCTTAGGCCAATAAAAATGATGTCTTATCTCCATGTTCATTAAGATAAATACTAATGAGGCTGTGCAGTTTTACATGTTTATTGAAAATGTTTAATTTTACAATTATTCACACTTTGACTTTAAAAATTTTATTATTCAATTTTTCCTTATTGATAAGGGAGCACTCTATTAAGCAAATAATTCTTTATTGAACATATAAGCTCTTTGTTAGTTTCTCCTTTCTGTTTTTATATAAATTTTAATGCTTTTATTTCTAATGCAGCCAAATGTCACAATTTTATTTATGTAAACACTAAACATTATTTGTTGTGTTTAATAATTGATATTTTCTATTTCCTTGCTACGGTGAATAGGACTTTTGTCCTTTATATTTTTAAGTGATTATATTGGTATGTAAAAAGGGTATTGATATTTATTTAATTTTAATAAACCCTCTTTTATATTCTAGATAGTGTTATTTGTGATGTCTGTTTAAGGAAAGCTAAGAAAATATAAAAGTACTTACTCATATGGAAAATAAGCAGCAAAGCCTACCCCATTATTTATGGCTTGACTTCCTAGGCAGATTCTTAAGCTATAATACTCAAAGTGAAACCGAGCATGTGGTTAAAATGTAATACAGAGGGTATTTACCTAACTGTCCATGTGCTTTTCTGAAGATTGCAAGTTCCTCTTGCTCCAAAATTTATAGAAGCAACTGCAGTAGCTCTGGGTTGAAAATTCTCACCCCCCCCAAATCTGCAGCTACTCCATCCCTGGCCAAAAAAATAAAGCTCACATTCTTATCTTGCAAAAATACGATCACTACATCCTCTCACTAATGATTTGTCCATTGCAGTTCCTTTCCTTTCTAATATTTTACCCCATCCCTGTTCTATTTTTTCTGCCTCATTTCTCTCTATTTTTCATTAACTTTCACTTCTTTCAAGCTCTTACTCATTTTTCCTCTGTTGCTCTTAAAACAGATCCTCTTTTATTTTTCTTAACAATTTATCAGTTTTTTTCTCTTTTTTATTTCCATTTTAATTATAATGTCACTTGAAAATAATGATTTACTCATCCCTTCTTTCAACACATATTTATTCAGTACCTACTCTAGGCCAGACATTGTTCCTCACACTGGGGATATGTCCCCAGCTACAAAACAAGACAGACAATAACTCTACACTCACAGCAGAAACAAGATAATGATCAAACCAAACCTTCTACAGTATATCAGTTGGTGATGTGTTATGAAGAAAAATCAGCAGAGAAAGAGGATATTGAGTGATGATGGCAAAGAGAGGTTACAATTTTAGGTAGGGTGGTTCAGGAAGGATGCTCTGATAAAATGACATTTGAGAAGAGACTAAAAAGAAGGTAGAGAGGGGCTTCCCTGGTGGCGCAGTGGTTAAGAATCTGCCTGCCGTTACAGGGGACACGGGTCCGAGCCCTGATCTGGGAAGATCCCACATGCCGCAGAGCAACTAAGCCTGTGCACCACAACTACTGAGCCTGCGCTCTAGAGCCCGGAAGCCACAGCTACTGAACCCGCGTGCCACAACTACTGAAGCCCACGCACCTAGAGCCCATGCTCTGCAACAAGAGAAGCCCCTGCAACGAGAAGCCTGCGCACCCCAATGAAGAGTAGTCCCCGCTCGCCGCAATTAGAGAAAGCTTGTGTGCAGCAACGAAGACTCAACGCAGCCAAAAAAATTGTTTTAATAAATAAACCAATTTATAAAAAAAAAAGAAAGAAAGAAGATAGGGAGTCAGCCATGCAAAGATCTTGATCTGGGTAAGCAGTGTTCCAGATAGAACAGCTTGTGAAAAGTGCCGCTCTAAATCAGAAATGAGTCTGAAAAGTAAGGAGGCCAGTGTACCTTGTGCAGAGTGAACAAGGGGGAGAGAGTTAAGAGATGAGGTCAGAGAAGTAGTAAGGATGGTAATGTGTATAACCTTGTAATGTGGTTATAATGTGTATAACCTTGTAGACTTTTACCAAAGTGTTTAACAGGTTTCAGAAGTCACATGTTCCATTTTGGGGGCTATTCATTTTGATATATATCACTTTGGCTGATGAACAGAAACGATATTTTGGTCATTTTTTTCAGTTATGCCAAGGCTCAGAAATTACATCTATAATAATAAATTACTTGAGTTGATAATATTTGACTTAAAACATTTCTCTCAAAACTATGTCTGGGCTTCCCTGGTGGCGCAGTGGTTGAGAGTCCGCCTGCCGATGCCGGGGACGCGAGTTCGTGCCCCGGTCCGGGAGGATCCCACATGCCGCAGAGTGGCTGGGCCCATGAGCAATGGCCGCTGAGCCTGCGCGTCCGGAGCCTGTGCTCCGCAACGGGAGAGGCCACAACAGTAAAAGGCCTGCGTACCGCAAATAAATAAATAAATAAACTATGTCTGACATTTCCCCAAATCCATTCTATGAATGTGGAATACCAATCACTATTACACGAAAAAAGGGAATTCTATGGTCAAATGAATTTGGGGAACTATGGACTTAAAAATTAAATTTGTGTGGTTTCTTTGCCATACAAATTCTCAGAATTTTAAAATATATTGAATCTGCTTTACTGAACCACCAAAACAGACACATACCTGCAGCATTTCATAAACTTCTTTGATCAAACAAACAAAAACCCAAAACATTTTTCTGATGGAGAATGTCTTGGAACTTGCTGAAGCAAAAAATATTTTGGAAAGTTGTCTTCCAAACAAGCTCCATTATCTTCCATAAGCCTCAATAATCTGAGGCCAATCTGATTTCTCCTCCTCTGCAAATTCACTATATTTTCCTGCATGCTTGCTTTCTTGACTATAAAAATTAAAAGTTTTTGCCTGATTTTTTCCCCATATCTTCAAAGAAAAGTCTTTCAGTTTGCAGATCCAGATCTTTACTTCTTCAGAAACGTTTTCCTTCTTGAATCTTGCTTATTTTGGTTTCTCATCTTGTTCTGGTTCCTTGTACAAGAGCATGAATTGTCTGCATTTGCCTGATCCCTCATACCCACCCTTCCTTCCCTTTTCATAATCATCTTTTTAACTGGCAGAACCTCGATACCCTTGCAGTGTTGTTCTGATTGCTGTCACTTCTTCTAAAGATTCTAATTCTCTTGGTGAATTATGATTTTCCTTATATGTTTTCATTATTTCATCCAATTCCTTTTGATTTTTTCATTCTCTTAGCCAAAGACTTTCCATAAGTTTCTTTTCTTATACTCTCATATTTAATTTCTTATTTTATACTGTCCATTTTAATAATACCCATTAAAAATGTTTCCTTAAATGTACTTTTCTTTTCTTCCATAAATTCTTCTTTTTCTATTTAAAAAAAAATTTTTGCCCACGTCATACAGCATCTTAGTTCCTGACCAGGGATTGAACCCATGCCCCAGACCACCAGGGAAGTCCCCATAAATTATCTTTTAAAATATGCCCTTTCTCTTGAAAGAGGAGAGGTCGTCCATGATCACTATTTCCCCATTTGCAATGTGTGACTGACACAGGGGATGTGACATCCCAAAGACATTCATAATACCCTTTACCTTGTCTTTCTTCCTAGACTTCCTTGCAGCTGAGTGTGGCCACGTGACACAGTTTCCAGACAATGAAATTCAAGCAAATGTGTGTCTAGGGGAGTAGGGCTTGCTGAAAACTTTTTATATGGCGCATACTAAGTTGGCATGTCCCGTTGACACTTTGTGTCTTCCTGCCTGAAATTCAGATGTGAGGCTTGGAGATCAAATAGCCACCTTGCAACCAGAAGGTGAAAAGCCACACACTAAGTCCCACACTAAGAAGATAGAAAAAGCTTAGATTTCTTATGACATCTCTGAGTATATCACTGAAATAAATAGACTCATCTTTTTAGACACTGCTAGTCTGTTTCCTGATACACACAGACAAATGTGAGTGGATTTTCCTTTTATACATTTACTTTTTACCAGTTTGCTATGCAAGGGGACAGGCTGTTATATATTCAAAAACACTGTGTGATGGAGGAGAGTATGGAGAAGGAGTTGGTGCTTTGGGAAGTCCCAGAAAGAGATTTCCATCTCACTGTGATATTTTCCTTCTGTTTCGTAAAGACATTGAGCAATGGGACAGCTTTATATATTCAGATGTCTTTTAGCTTAGCCTCCATTCCAGTTCTTTGATGGCTCTGTTTGGCCTTCTTCCCAGGGCTGTTGTCAGAAATGCAGCCATCTGTACAGCTGACTATCTGCTCCTGGTAGCTCTGTGCCTCCTGGAGCTTTCCAGGGTAGTTGTCGATATTATGGCTCTTTATTGACAAAGGGGTCTCAAGGAGGCTTGTTTCATATCTGCCCTAAGTTTCTTCCTTGCCTGCAGCCCTTGCCCTTCCAAATGAGGTGGTCACTGTGATACCGAGCAGGACCCTATGGGGCTCCTGGGCACAACAGCCTTTCTGTGTCCCACGTTTCTTGATTACAGGAAATAGGCTTCATTCAGCCTCCATGACCTTCCCTGAGTTCCAAAGGGCAGGTTCAAGCAGTTGCTAATTAGGGAAGGGAGGGGATGCGGAGACAAGAGAGGAGCAGTTCAGAAACAATAGTGCATTTCTGCAGTGTCAGTTGTTACTTCTCCTTTTTCATTTCTAATTCTGTTGACTTGAGTCTCCTCCCTTTTTTTTTGATGAGTCTGGCTAGTGGTTTATCAATTTTTTTTATCTTCTCAAAGAACCAGGTTTTAAGTTTATTGATTTTTGCTTTCGTATCCTTCATTTCTTTTTCATTTATTTCTGATCTGATATTTATTATTTCTTTCCTTCTGCTAACTTTGGGGTTTTTGTTCTTCTTTCTCTAATTGCTTTAGGTGTGAGGTTAGGTTGTTTATTTGAGATTTTTCTTGTTTCCTGAGGTAGGATTGTATTGCTATAAACTTCCCCCTTAAAACTGCTTTTGCTGCATCTCATAGGTTTTGGGTCATCATATTTTCATTGTCATTTGTTTCTAGGTATTTTTGGACAACTACATGTAAAAGAAAGAAATTAGAACACTTCCTAACACCATAGACAAAGATAAACTCAAAATGGAATAAAGACCTAAATGTAAGGCCAGACACAGTAAAACTCTTAGAGGAAAACATAGGAAGGACACTCTTTGACATAAATCACAGCAAGATCCTTTTTGGCCCACCTCCTAGAGAAATGGAAATAAAGACAAAAATAAACAAATGGGACCTAATTAAACTTAAAAGCTTTTGAACATCAAAGGAAACCATAAATAAGACAAAAAGACAACCCTCAGAATGGGAGAAAATATTTGCAAACGAAGCAACTGACAAAGGATTAATCTCCAAAATTTACGAGCAGCTCAATATCAAAAAAACAAACAACCCAATCCAAAAATGGGCAGAAGATCTAAATAGACATTTCTCCAAAGAAGCTATACAGATTGCCAACTAACACATGAAAGGATGCTCAACATCACTAAGCATTAGAGAAATGCAAATCAAAACTACAATGAGGTATCACCTCACACCAGTCAGAATGGCCATCATCAAAAAATCTACAAACACTAAATGCTGGAGAGGGTGTGGAGAAAAGGGAACCCTCTTGCCCTGTTGGTGGGAAAGTAAATTGATACAGCCACTATAGAGAACAGTATGGAGGTTCCTTAAAAAACTAAAATAGAACTACCATATGACCCAGCAATCCCACTACTGGGCATATACCCAGAGAAAACCATAATTCAAAAAGACACATGCACCCCAATGTTCATTGCAGCACTATTTACAATAGCCAGAACATGGAAGCAACCTAAGTGTCCATTGACAGATGAATGGATAAAGAAGATGTGGCACATATATACAGTGGAATATTATTCAGCCATAAAAAGAAAGGAAATTGAGTTATTTGTAGTGAGGTGGATGGACGTAGAGTCTGTCATACAGAGTGAAGTAAGTCAAAAAGAGAAAAATAAATACCGTATGCTAACACATATTATATGGAATCTAAAAAAAAAATTTTTATGAAGAACCTAGGGGCAGAACAGGTATAAAGATGCAGACATAGGAATATACTTGAGGACATGGGGAGGGGGAAGGGTAAGCTGGGATGAAGTGAGAGAGTGGCATGGACATATATACACTACCAAATATAAAATAGCTAGTGGGAAGCAGCCACATAGCACAGGGAGATCAGCTCGGTGCTTTGTGACCACCTAGAGGGGTGGGATAGGGAGGGTGGGAGGGAGATGCAAGAGGGAGGGGATATGGGGATATATGTATACATATAGCTGATTCACTTTGTTATACAGCAGAAACTAATGCAACATTGTAAAGCAATTATACTCCAATAAAGATGTTAAAAAAAAAAGAAACAATAGTGCAATCTTGGGGCAGGGTCCTGGTTCCCCCCAAGTGATATACATAGCAATATCTTTGAACTGTTTTGCAGATACTGAAATCTCCACCAGGTGGGAGAAATTAACGGTATGCTCCCCACAAGCACGTCGACCCCAGACCAGTTGGAACCAGAAAGTTGATGATGCTGACGCCTACTTACCTCACCACCAACCGGTCAGAAGAAAGTCCATGAGCTGATCACAACCTCTTTGAACCATTTCTATAAAACTCCTCACTCTCCCCTCCATGTTGGGACACACAGTTTTGAGGGCATTAGCCCACTGTGGCCCCCTTTGCCTGGCAAAGCAATAAAACTATTCTTTTCTACTTCACCCAAAACTCTGTCTCCAAGATTTAATTCAGTGTTGGGGTACAGAGGCTGGATTCAGCTTCCACTGTTGCCTTTTTCCACGATGACCTCTCCATATGACCATCATTCTCTGATGCTTTTTCAGAAGAGAGTTAAGACCAGGATTAGCACTTTTCTTCAATATGCTGACATGTTCATAATATTTAGAAGAAATTTCTTAAAATTTCAAGTAGGTGAATAGCACCCTTACCTGGTTTCCAGAGATGAAATAGATCCCCTGCCACCCTTTTAACTCCTTTGCTTATTCCATAGGTGGATACTTGGGAAGAAGTAGACACTTTTATTCAAGTCCCATCTTAGGCAGAGTTCCCAAAGTTTAGTTTAAACTTATGAACACACATAAACATTCAGAAAGGAAATTAAATTTCTCAGTTCCATATATAAATGTCCTGCTACATGACATTTGCCACTTAATCTAATGCACCTCAGTCCAATCAGCGAGGTACAGTCTGAAGTGCACTGGTCTGGGACCGGGAGGGTCAGGTAACGAAGTTTGTGACCAAGGTAAAGGGATTTAATTGTCAATTTCTCCTTTTTCTCATCTGTAAAAAATATGTTTGGATTAGAGTGAAGTTCTCAACCAAACTATACAGAAGAATAGTAAACTATCCAATATCTGTACTGTGAACCTCAGGAATGAACAAATAGGATACAAGGCAGAAGAGCGGAAGAGGGTATGTTTTCAAGGCATGAAATAGAAGGTACTAAATTAACATTCCTTCTAGCTCTGATATTCTGCTACAGCATGTGTTTTAGTGTGTGACAAGACATTTCTTGAAATTACCACACTGTCATCAAAAATGGGTTCCACATTCCCAAGTGGGAAAAGTGTATATATGTATTTACACACACATACCATAGTGGTTATTTATTTTTTATTTTTAGAAAGTTTATGCCTTTGTACAGTTCTCAAATTTTCTACCCAGCCATATAGTACATATTTTATAATTAAAACAAGAAAATGATCATTCTCTCCCCATAATGACATACTCATTTGGTAGGGGGTTGTCCAACAAAAACCAATAGACTACATAATATGTCCCTGTCAGTTTCCAAAAGGGATCATACAGCAGCAGCAGCAATAATGATGATAGAAAACATTAAACTCTTATTTGAGCCCTACTTTTTGTTTTATACCTCTATGTTTGTGTTATATAATACAGTGAAACTTTCTTATTTACCATCTGCTAGGCCCTGTTCTAAGCTCTTTAATTTAATCTTCATAAGAAACCTATAAAAAAGGCACTATTATGATCCCTATTTAATAGATAAAGAAACCTAGGGATATGGAGTTCTACAATAACAGAATGACACAGCAGCACATGAAATAGCAATGGGGGATCACATCAACACAAAGAACTCTGCCAAGGTGAAGTCCACTTCTCTGTCAGCAGAGCATTAAGGAAGTGCTTTCTCTCTTTGCTCCCTAGAGCTGTGGGTCTCAATTGTATTGACCTGACACATAAGTTTTGAGAGATGTGAGACATATTTTGTTACTAATACTAGTTCAAAAACCAAAGTTTGCTAATTATGTACTTTTTATTTTATTTTATTTTTACTTTTGCTGTGCCATTCAGCTTGTGGGATCTTAGTTCCCCAACCAGGGACTGAACCTGGGCCCAGGCAGTGAAAGCACAGTCTTAACCACTGGACCTCCAGGAAATTCCCAATTATGTACTTTCTAAAGTTAAAAAAATTGTGTACAATTTAGTGGTTTTTATTATATTCACAAAGTTGTACAAACAACACCACTAATTCCAGAATATTTCAACACCTCAGAAGGAAATCCCATACCAATTAAAAGTCACTCCTCAATCTTCCTTTCCCCCAGCTCATGGTAACTGCTAATCTACTTTCTGGCTCTATCAATTTGCCTACTCTGGACATTCCATATAAATGGACTTGTACAAATATGTGTCTTTTTTTTTTTTGTGGTACGCGGGCCTCTCACTGTTGTGGCCTCTCCCGTTGCGGAGCACAGGCTCAGCGGCCATGGCTCACGGGCCTAGCCGCTCCGCGGCATGTGGGATCTTCCCGGACCGGGGCACGAACCCGTGTCCCCTGCATCAGCAGGCGGACTCTCAACCACTGCGCCACCAGGGAAGCCCCTATGTGTCCTTTTTTGTCTGCCTTCTTTCTCTTAGCATCTTTTCAAGGTTCATTCATGTTGTAGATATGTCTGTACTTTGTTCCTGTATGGCTAATAATATTCCATTGTATAGATACACCACATTTTGTTTATCCAGTCATCAGTTGGTGGACATTTGTGTTGTTTCCACTTTTTAGTTATAGTGAATAATGCTGCTGTGAATATTCATGTACAAGTTTTTGTAAGCTACTATATGTAAAATAGATAACCAACAAGAACCTACTGTATAGCGCAGGGAACTATATTCAATATAGTTGAAAAAAAATATATAGTTGAATATAGTTGTAATAACCTATAATGGAAAAGAATCTGAAGAAGTTTTATATATATATAACTGAAAAAGTTATATATATAAAACTAAATCACTCTACTGTACACCTGAAACATTATAAATCAACTATACTTAAAAAAAGAGTTTTTGTGTATATACCTAGGAATGGAATTGCTGTGTCATATGGTAACTTTATGTTTAGGTTTCTGAGGAATTGCCAGACTTTTTTCCAAAGTGGCTGCACCAGTTTACATTCCCACCATTGGTGTATGAAGATTCCAGTTTCATCACATCCTCACTAATATGTGTTACTGTCTTTTAAAAAAATGTAGCCATTTTACTGGGTGTGTTTACTGCAATTTCATTGTGGTTGTGATTTGAATTATGTAAATGACTAGCAATGCTGAGCATCATTTCATGTGCTTATTGGCCATTTTTATGTAGTTTTCAGAGAAATAACTATTCAAATCACTTAACCATTTTTAAGTGGGTTATTGTCTTTTTATCGTCAAGTTGTAAGAGTTATTTATGTGTTTTGGTTAATTTCCAGAGTTCTCAAAAAGTTGATTTAGAATTTTTGCCAGTGCTCTCATGGTTTTTATGAAGGAAAATATTTTCATAGGCCCTAACTCCAACATTCCCAAAGGCCTTCCCTAATTAGATACATTTTTAAAAATAAATTTATTTATTTATTATTTTTGGCTGTGTTGGGTCTTTGTTGCTGCATGTGGGTTTTCTCTAGCTGCGGCGAGCAGGGGCTACTCTTCATTGCGGTGTGCGGGCTTCTCATTGCAGTGGCTTCTCTTGTGGCAGAACATGGGCTCTAGGCATGCAGGCTTCAGTAGTTGTGGCAGGCGGGCTCAGTAGTTGTGGCTTGCGGGCTCTAGAGTGCAGGCTCAGTAGTTGTGGCTCATGGGCTTAGTTGCTCCGTGGCATGTGGGATCTTCCTGGACCAGGGCTCGAACCCATGTCCCCTGCACTGGCAGGCAGATTCTTAACCACTGTGCCACTAGGGAAGTCCCACTAATTATATACTTTTAATAACCAATCACTGGAAGATAATTTGCAAGCTATATAACTGCCAAAGGATTCATACCTAGAATACATAACAAACTCATAAAACTGTATGGTAAATTTTAAAAAATCCAATAGAAAATAGATAAAAGTCATGAACAGACATTTCAAAAAATAGGATATAATAATGGAAAATTAAAACATGAAAAAAATGTTCATTAGCCACTAAGGAAAATGCAATTAAAATCATAATGTTATATGTTATGCACCTATCAGAATGGTTAAAATAAAATAGGATATTGACAACGGCAAATGCTGGTGAAGATGCAGAGAGTTTGGATCACTGTATGTTTATGGTGGAACCTATAATAATACAGCCATGTGGAATGTAGTGTGTCAGTTTCTTTTAAAACTAATTATCATATGACCCAGCAATTACACTCATGCATTTAGCCCAGAGAAACAAAAACTAATGTCCACACAAAATCCTGTATGTGAATGTTCATAGCAACTTTATTTGTAATAGCTGAAAACTGGAAGCAACACAAATCTAGTTCAGCAGGTTGATAATTAAACCAACTGTGGCACATCCATACCCAGAAATACTATGCAACAATAAAAATGCACTACTGATACATGTAACAACGTGAACGAACCTCAAGGGAATTTGGCTCAGTGGGAAAAACCAATCTCAAAGTGTTACATTATGTATGATGGCATTTATGTAACATTCTTTTTTTTATGTAACATTCTTGAAATAACAAAATTATAGAAGTGGGGAACAGATTAGTGGTTGCCAGCTTTTACGGATGGGAAGGATGAGAGGGAAATGGATGTGACTATAAAAGAACAATACATGGGGTCTTAGTGGTAGTTACACGAATCCATACACGTGATAAAATTACATGGATCTTCACACACACGAGTGCATTGTAAAACTGATGAAATCTGAATAAGCTCTGTAGATTGTACCCATGTCGATTTCCTTGTTTTGATATTGTAGGCTAGCTCCCATTGGGGGAAGGAGGTAAAGAGCACACAAAGTTCTCTGTACTCTCTGCATCTTCCATGAATCTATAATTATTTCAAGACGAAAATATAAAGAAATCAACCAGAGAAGACTTGTGCTTAGTCCTACAGTTGTAATGTTGCCCTCTACATTCTGAGAGCTTCCCTAAAGTGCAGAGAAGAGGTGAGAAGGAGTCAGAGCTAGTAATCAGGAAATTGAAAGGAACCACAATGGATCCATGTGAGTGAATATCATGGCAGAAAGAAATGTTCAGAAACTCCACCTTCTGTTATCAGAGAGTAAAGTACAAGGATAATGTAATAATGGGGGAGAGTTGTGAGAGTATAAGTTTGCTTATTTATGTGTCTTTGTTGTTAAAATTTTACCCTGTAAATGTTTTAATAGTGGATTTCAAAATGACAGTCTCTCAACCTCACTAAGGGTAGTTTTAGATCTAGGGCATTTTCCCACTATATTTCTATTTTATACTGTGGGAACAATTCTGGTTCTGAGAAAATGTAAAATCTTTGATGTGTTCTCACACTAGCAATGCCAGGGAAGAAGAGGCAGATGAGTTTTCCTTAAAAAACCCAAGGGACTGAACTGACTCTAGTTCCATAATTGGTGGCAGAAACTCTATTATTTGCTATGATATTGCTAACATCAGAACGTGGTCCTCGAACACTTTCTAAAGATTATACCTAGCATTCTAGTCAATAGGGTAATTTAATTGTAGACATCCGATCTTCCTCATTAGATTATATTCTTTTCCAGGACAAGGATCATATTTATTTCATCCCCATATTCTGAGCGCCTACGTAAGGCCTGGACCTTAGTAAGAACCCAATACGTTTTTGATAAATAAATGATTGAGTGTAGCAGATGAGGTCATCATTCTTGGAAAATGTTTCTTTTGGGGTCCCCAGTCTTGATAGTAAGGGTAGCATATTTCATTCTCTTTACCATTTCTGTGAGTTTTACTTTCAGAGTTTGAGGTCCAAATATGGTCCAGTGATAGAATAGTTCTAGATCCAGGGCCAAGGTAATGTATGAATAGACTGGAAATTGCCTACGTACTATGTTTTGAGGGAAGGACTTCACACCCAGTTACCCAGAAAGCCTTTATCTTGGTCCATGCTGGTTGCTATAACAAAATACCACAGACTGGTATTTTCCTGGTAAAAAACAGGAATTTATTTCTCACAGTTCTGGAGGCTGCAAGTCTGAGATCAGGGTGCCAGCACTGTCGGGTGAGGGCCCCTCTTCTAGGGTGCAGATTTCTCGTTGTGTCCTCCTGTGGAGGAAGGGGTGATGGATCTCTGTGTGGTGGCTTCTAAAAAACACTGATCTCATTCAATAGGCGTCCACCCTCATGACCTAAGCCCCTCCCAAAGGCCCCACCTCCTAATACCATTACACTGAGAATTGAGTTCAACATATGAAATTTAGGAGGGGCGTGTTCAGACCATAGCAGCCCTCAGTAGAATCCTAGACTGGGTTAACTGGAGTATCCTTAAACATTGACTCCAAAACCCTCGTCTTCCAAATAAAAAACCTGAGAGAAGAGAAGTGACTCATTGTAGATCATAAAGCAGGTGAGGGAGATGGCTAGAACTGGAGTGCCTGTCTCCAAAATTCTGATAAAATGAAAACCACACTCAGCTTCTTTCTCCAATGATAGGCATTTCTTTAAGAAACAATGAGCTGGAATGGTCTGGAGCATGGACTGAGGGATGCAGTGTGGGATTAGACATGTATAAAATACAAACAGGAAACTGTCAGTATTTCCTAATGCACATTTTGAAAATAACTTCCTTGTTGTCATTAGAGCAAGAGAACAAAAGAATGAATGCCTAAAGTGTGCTCCCCACAGAAGTGTCTAGGAACACAACCAAGAGAAAATTCCTGTTCAGCATCCTTGGTCATGTCGCAGAGGACTTCAAGTTGATGGTCAGACTGGTCAATGACATGGTCAATGCCGAGTAGAAAGTGACAGCACAATGAAGGGATCTAAGGTGGCTCTGGGAGCTTTAACCATCAACAGATGCAAGAATACTTTGAAAAGGTGGGACTTATTGGTTAAATAATCGAAGTTTATGCTGAAATGATTATTGAAAGGTGAGAACATTTAATGTAGTGTGGTTACTAAATAATAGGAATGGTTTTTTCCTTCTGACCTGAGAAAATTTTTTGTAGCTACACCTTGTAATATCTGGAAAGGCTGAATTTTATGGAGTTAGAAAAACATTGTTGAAAGGCTCAAATAACTACCAGATAGCACCTTTATTTATAAAGGCTACCAGGAGAGGAGGTGAGAGAGTTGGAGGAAGACCACACGTGGAACAGCCTCCAAGGGCCAAATCCAGAGGTTTAGAATTGATCAGACATTGTCTAATAAGGAAATAATATGGCCTAAAGGATTTTTAGGGCGTTTATCTAGCTGAGGTAGGAAGGGGAGATAGTGGGAGACAATAGCATTAGTTCAGGTGGAATGTTCCAGAGAAGGTGGCTGTAAGAATGGTTAAAAAATAGAAAACAAAAAGCAAATAAATATTTGGCAACCCTCAATGATTAGCCATGGGAGATGAAGAGGCAATGCAAAGAACTTGTTTTTCTGAGCTTGAAGCTGGTAAGAATGGTCTTACTCCTGATTTGGGCCAGCTTGTGGGAAAGCCTAGTGAGCTCAATTCGTTTATCGATGTGGAGAAATAGCTAAGCTTTAGGGGAATGTCTACATGGGCTTGGGGCATGAATTAGACTTAGCCAGATATTACGATTTGGAGATTCATTAGTCAGCAATGATTTGTGAAAACAGGAGGTCAGGTGAGCACTTGGAGTGGATGGAAAGGTAGAAGATTAAAGTGCAAGCATGTGGGACATCTTCAGCTACCCAGATAAGGACCTAGAATGTTTAAAAGCTACCTGGGAAAGAAGAACAAAGTGGAAGGAATTATTACCAGACTTCAAGACCTACTACAGACTTACAGTAATTTAGACAGTGTAGTACTGGCAAAAGAATCAATAAATATACCAGTAGGACTGAATAGAGAGTCTGGAAATAGCCTCACACATATGTGGTTATTTGATTTCTGTCAAAGACACCACAGCAGCCTAATGTGGAAAGAAAAGTCTTTTCAGCCAGTGGGGCTGGATACCCATATTTAAAAATTAACCTCAACTAGGACCTTACACCATACACAAAAATTAATTTGAGCTGGATCATAGTTGTAAATTTAGAAGCTAAGGATAAGACACAAAAATCAATAATAAAAAAAGGAAATTTATAAATTAGATTTTATCAAAATTAAAATTTCTGCTCACTAAAAGACACCATTAAGACAATCAATACAAAGGCCATAAACTGGAAAAGAATATTCACAAATCATATATTTGACAAAGAACTGGTATCTGGGTTATATAAAGAATTCCTACAGATCAATAATAAAAAGACAATGAGATATACATGGGCAAATCAGGGGAGCACACACGTCACACAGGAGGATACATGAATGGCCAATAAGCACATGAAAACGTGCTTGACGTCACTAATCATCAGGGAAATGCAGATTAAAGCCAAATGCGATATCTCTACACACATACCAGAATGGCTAAAATTAACAAGACTGGATACACCAAATGTTGACAAGGATTTGGAGCAACTGGAACTTTTATACACTGCTGGTAGGAGTGTAAAAGAAAGTACTACTTTGGCAAAAGTTCTGACAGGCTCATAAAATGAACCATACACCTACTCTAGGACACAGAAAATCTACTCCTTGGTATTTACCTAAGAGAAATGAGAGTCTATGTCCACAAAAACCTGTGTAAAACTGTTTATAGCAGCTCTCTTCCAAGCAGCCCAAATTTGGAAACAGCCCAGGTGTTGTCAACTGGAAATGGGTAAGCAAACTGTGGATATAGTCATATTTTGTAATACTACTTATCAGTAAAAAGGGATGAAAGACTGATAACACACGACACACATGGATGGATCTCAGAAACATTTTCCTGAGCAAAAGAAGTCTTACAGGGCTTCCCTGGTGGCAGAGTGGTTGAGAGTCCGCCTGCCGATGCAGGGGACACGGGTTCGTGCCCCGGTCCGGGAAGATCCCACATGCCACAGAGCGTCTGGGCCCGTGAGCCATGGCCGCTGAGCCTGCGCGTCCGGAACCTGTGCTCCACAACAGGAGAGGCCACAACAGTGAGAGGCCTGCGTACCGCAAAAAAAAAAAAAAAAAAAAAAGTCTTACACAAAGAGCACATATGTATGACAATATTTGTAATAAGTTCTAAAACAAAAAGTCATCTAAGGTGAAAAAAAATCAGACCACTGGTTGCCTGTGGGTGGTGGGTGCATATTGACTGGGAAGTGGCACAAGAAAACTTGCTGTGGTGCTGGAAACACTCTATATTACAGGGGTTTGCTTTCCATGGTGTATGCGTTTGTCAAACCAAACTAATTGTACACTTAAGAAGTTTGTACATTACATTATATGAAAATTTTAGCTCTCCTTCCCAAAGAAGTATACAAATAGTGTGTGTGTGTGTGTGTGTGTGTGTGTGTATGCGGGCATGCGTAGGTGCATGTATGTGGTGGTGTATGGAGAGGGAGGGAGAGAGGTTATTTTAAATAAATGTGTAAATCTGAAAATTCCAAATAAATTGTATTCAAAGGAAAAATCATTAAAATGTACATTTTAGATGGAAGGAATTTGCTTGAAGAAAGTTTTCCTTTCATTATCTTGCTGCTGCTTTTCTTTCTCTATATGATTGTACTGGTCAAACAACCCATATTGCTTGACAAATTCTTTTTAGAGCAGGCAAAGAACAGATTGTTCAATAGAGAAGGGGGAATTAGTAAGACCCATCCACTCCAGTCTAATAAGCAAGGCTGTGAATCATACTTTGCTCAGACAATTATCTTTGATTTTTGTCTACTGAAGAGAGTAATTTACTCATCAGGCTTTTACAAAACATGTAGAGCAACTAGGTTTCAAAGACAGGCCAATAATCCAGACTTAGGTGGCTCACAGCCTCTTTCTGGCAGTGAGACGTAGTGGAATGAAGCATTGCGGGGAGGTTACTCTTCTCCGGAGCATAGCTTGCATAGCAGGGGCTCTGCCTCCTATCGTCCAGCTACACTAGGCTAACTAATGTTTTCTGGACACTCAATGCTATTTAATGACTCTATGCTTTGCTTATATTGTTTTTTGTCCTAGAGCCACCTACACTACCTTTCTAGCTCATCTTTTAAGACTCAACTCAAAGATCAACTCCTCTTTGAAACTTTTTCAGTTTCCCTGATCAATTTCTTCCTCCACTGTGTTCTCCCGACACCTTGATTATACGTTTTACAGTGTTTATACTAACTGACTGAATTTGATAGTTGCATGTCTACTATTCTAGACTGAGCGTCTCTGGAAAGTAGAACCTGTGTATTTGGTTCCTAGCACAGTCACATGATATTCTACTTGATGCAGGTGACTCCAAGGAGATTTGAAGACCTCCTGACTGAAACCTCCGAGAGCAGGTAGCAGGACTCTTTATTCACTGCCCTGGCCGCTACACACACACACGCACACACACCATAGGGCAGTGTTTTGTGTGGATTCGGCATACAGTATGTTGGTGAACGTAATGATGATGTACTTTGAAATGTCCCTAAGACCCAGGAAACTCAAATGTTGTGCAAGCTGTTTTGTTCAGCTGTTTTATATTCAAGGGAAAACTGTAGTACAGCCAGCCTTTGAGAACTAATTGAACCTAGTTTTGCAACTTTTAAAGAAGAAAAGAACACTTGGGTTGTGACCATCCAGTTTGTACCAGGGTATTAGTGATGCAGAGGTTTACATATATGAAAAATGTCAAGCTGAACAATTATTTCCAGTTGGAATTCCACTTTATTAATTCCAGTAAGGAAGGGAAATTTCCACGTTGCTAAAACCCCAGAATCTCTCTTTTTCTGCAAGACTGACTCAGTCTCAATCCATTTGTCCTTGCGTGAATGCTTTCTCCGCGCTGTGCCGCGCTGCACTGACAGCTTATAAGGTGATAGATATCCACTGAGCCAACGACCTGAGCAATTGACTCCAGGAAGCCAAGCTTTTACTCACTCATCGCCCTTGTACATTTCTCTTACTTTAAGCATTAACTTTACAGAATCAAAACCAAATTATTTTAAGAGCGCACACAATTATTTAGAGTACAGAATGTTGCAGGCATGCTCATTTGTTGTGAGGACACACCTGGGCAATCCTCCTTAGTGAAGAGAAGTGTCATAGCTTCAGAAGCCATCTTACTTTATTCTTCCTGGTATTTTTTGAAGTATAGCTGACATATGATATTCTGTTAGTTTCAGGTGTACAACATAGTGATTGATATTTTTATACATTATAAAATGATCACTGTAAGTCTAGTTACTATCTGGCCCCGCACACAATTATTAAAGTATTACTGGCTATATTCTTTGTGCTGTACGTTATATCCCCGTGACTTGTCTATTTTATAAGTGGAAGCTTGTACCTCTTAATCCCCTCACCCCCCCTCCCCTCTGGTAACCACCAGATTGCTCTTGGTAACTATGAGTCCGTTTCTGTTTTGTCTTGCTTTTTTTGTTTTGTTTTTTCCGTGTTGTCACAAATGGCAAGATTTCATTCTTTTTCATGGCTAGTATTCCACTGTATATATATATACCACATCTTCTCTATCCATTCATCTATCAGTGGGCACTGAGGTGGCTTCCATATCTTGGCTATTGTCAATAATGCTGCAATAAACCTAGGGGAGCACATATCTTTTTTAGGTTATCTTATTCACATTCTTTTTTTTTCAGTTGAAGTATAGTTGATTTACAATGTGTTAGTTTCAAGTGTACAGCATAGTGATTCAGTTATACATACATATATATATTCTTTTTTAGATTCTTTAAAATTAGTGTTTTTGTTTTCTTTGAGTAAATATCGAGAGGTGGAATTGCTGGATCATATGGTAGCTCTATTTTTGACTTTTTGAGGAATCTCTATACTGTTTTCCATAGTGGCTGCACCAATTTACATTCCTACCAACAGTGTAGGAGGATTCCCTTTTCTCCACGGCCTCACAACTCTTATTATTTCTTGTCTTTTTTTTTTTTTTTTTTTTTTGCAGTACGCGGGCCTCTCACTGTTGTGGCCTCTCCCATTGCGGAGCACAGGCTCCGGACACGCAGGCTCAGCGGACATGGCTCACGAGCCCAGCCGCTCCGCGGCATGTGGGATCTTCCCAGACCGGGGCACGAACCCGTGTCCCCTGCATCGGCAGGTGGACTCTCAACCACTGTGCCACCAGGGAAGCCCTCTTGTCTTTTTGATAATAGCCATTCTGACAGGTGTGAGGTTAGGTATCTCACTGTGGTTTTAATTTGCATTTCCCTGATGACTAGTGATGTTGAGCATCTTTTCATGTACCTGTTGGCCATCTCTATGTCTTGAGTCCTGGCTTTTGAAACTTAGCTGTCCCAGCCTCCCTACTGAATAGACATACGTCATCTTCCCAGAGGAACAGAGCATCTCTGAGAACTTTCGGGGGCACATCTATGTGTGTGTGTATGTGTGAAGCGACTGATGAGAGACAGAGAGGCAGAGTGTATGAAACAAAAATTAACAGAAAAGGAAATATTGGGTTGACATTTGGTAAATTAGTTTAGAATCCTAATACTAAAAACCATCCATTGGGTGTTCTAGAAAGACTTCCTGCATAATGACAGAATTGAAGCTGTTACAAACCTCTTCGAGAATGCCCACATAGAAAATGAAACATTCCCCTAATGATGCCATGTACTTTTCTGTATTTATTATTAGAGCAACTGTGATGAAGAAAATACCATGTACTCATGTGATATCAGCAAAATCATGTGATTTGTACTCATGTGATATTAGCAAAAGGGCTGACTGATTTGGCATAGATTATTGTTCTCTGTGCAACAAATTCAAACTAACCCTTAAAGAGCAGTACAATGTTTAGCGATTAAAGAGGTCCAGGATGTGATGATCCATGAAAGAATAGCACTCAAATGTTAGTTCTCTGTCTGGATTTTTCTCCTTTTTTTTCCCCCCATTTAGAGCTAAAGAGCAGCCCAGAATTTGAGGCACATTCTGTTGTGTGTACATGCTTGTAGCATTCCCATTCACTAGAGGGGAAAGAGTGTACCCAAGGTGACAGAACAAACTAGCACGGCGGCCGGGTGTCTTCATTCCAGGATAGCTAAACACATGAAGTCAAACCATGGGACCACATGTTGGCATATAGAGTAATGGAAAGTATGAAAAGTTGTCATTGTCAATATGGTTAATAATTTGGGGCACAAGTGGCCTACCCTAGCTACAGTTCTCCACTTGTTTTTTGTTTTTGTTTTTAACATCTTTATTGGAGTATAATTGCTTTACAATGGTGTGTTAGTTTCTGCTTTATAACAAAGTGAATCAGTTATACATATGTCCCCATATCTCTTCCCTCTTGCATCTCCCTCCCTCCCACCCTCCCTATCCCACCCCTCTAGGTGGTCACAAAGCACTGAGCTCATCTCCCTGTGCTATGTGGCTGCTTCCCACTAGCTATCTATTTTATATTTGGTAGTGTATTTATGTCCATGCCACTCTCTCACTTCGTCCCAGCTTCCCCTTCCCCTTCCCCGTATCCTCAAGTCCATTCTCTATGTCTGTGCCCCTATTCCTGTCCTGCCCCTAGGTTCTTCAGCACCTTTTTTTTTTTAGATTCCATATATATGTGTTAGCATATGGTATTTATTTTTGTCTTTCTGACTTACTTCACTCTATATGACAGACTCTAGGTCCATCCACCTCACTTCAAATAACTCAATTTTGTTTCTTTTTATGGCTGAGTAATATTCCGTTGTATGTATGTGCCACATCTTCTTTATTCATTCATCTGTTGATGGGCACTTAGGTTGCTTCCATGTCCTGGCTATGTAAATAGAGCTGCAATGAACATTGTGGTACATGACTCTTTTTGAATTACGGTTTTCTCAGGGTATATGCCCAGTAGTGGGATTGCTGGGTCGTATGGTAGTTCTATTTGGAGTTTTTTAAGGAACCTCCATTCCACTTGGTTTTCCCATTGGAAATGGTCATCCATCATGCCTCTGTCATATCCCTGTGGAGATTCTGGTACTGTAGTGCGATGCTGCTATAACCAAGACCTAAAATGTGGAAATGGCTTTGACCAGAGGTTGGAAGAAGTTTGAGAAGCATGATAGGAAAAGCCTAGATTGCCTTGAAAAGACTGTTCGTAGGAATACAGTCGTGCCAGTGAAGGCACATTTCAGTTTAACCCGTGAGTGACACACCTCAGCTAAACGAGGCTTCTACGGCACATGTGGATGACATTTATTCAAAACGGTTCTCAGCCCTGATTCCACCACCCCTTCTATGCAGATTGGTTATAATCAGACGGTGCAGATGAAAAGGTGATCCTACTGGATATTCATTTTCCCCCATGTGTTCACTTGGACAATGGGTGCTTGGAAAATTCGGAAACATGTAGCTGGCTCCTTTGAAAAGTTCTTCGGTGAAATTGACTGGCTTAGGACTGGGACGGTGTGCTGGGGAGGGAGGTGAGGACAAGGGCTACAGGTCACTTCTCCCCTCAATCCTTTAAGGATTCCATGGCAATGAGTACGTGTTCTCTCCAGGTACAAGCACAAGTCCTGGAGGAAAATGCTGGCATTTGTTTTTCTTTTAAACAACTGCAAGTAGCTTGAAGAAAGTCGCTGCAGTGGTTGTTGTTTTCCTTATTGGTCTCCTAGGCTCAATACAACACAAGGATTGGATATACACTCACAGAGAGTGTGACGATGTGAGACTGACTGGGCGCCACAGAGCAGTGGGCTCAGACTGTGGTGGGAGCCCAATCCAGCATGTTCCCAGGCCTGGCCTAAAACCACAGATGGTTCTGGCACTGCCAAAGGCCTGAGGACCACTGTTCTCTGGCAGGGTTAGTATGTGCTCTGTGAAACTATGGCTTCATGGCCAAATAAGTTTGTTCATCCCAGCAGCTCCCAAAGTTAAGCAGCCTTCCTTAACAGAAGACTTTCTAGAATTCAATGTGCTAATGCTCATTTTCAATCCTGAAAGAGAGTGTGCGGGCCAGTGGTTCTCAAAGTGTGGTTCCCCAGGACCAGAGGCCTCAGCATCACCTGGAAACGTAAACATCCAAACACTTGAGCCCACCCCAGACCTACTGAATTGGAAACGCTGGAGGTGGAGTCCACCAATCTGTGTCTTACAAGCCCTCCAGGTGTTTCTGATGTGGACAAAAGTCTGAGCCAATAGTCCTTGTGGTGTTTTTCCAAAAATATTTCATCAAACATGTGGCAGGGCTAATATTTTCAACCATGAGAAATGATACTGAAGTGTGTGTGTGTGTGTGTCTGTGTGTGTGTGTGTGTAATGAAGACGTGTGAAAGTATCACTGTTTGTAGGGAGGTATTTTGGAGGACGATTTAATCATTGATTTATTTAAACACCACCTTCTGTTAAAAACAACTTGCGGCAGCTCGTTGAGAATGTTGTGACTAAAGGATTATTCCTGGGCATTTTAGCCCCTTCTTATTTATGCCAGGCCGCCGCAAGACACCAAGGTTCTGACTTGTTTATGACTAGCAGACCTATGCTATTCCTGAACAATGAAAAAGCAAGAGCCACAAGCAAACTAATCAATAACCAAACCTTAAAGCCCTTGGAGCAAGAGTGAGACAATAGGGCTTCCCTGATGGCGCAGTGGTTGAGAGTCCGCCTGCTGATGCAGGGGACACGGGTTCGTGCCCCGGTCCGGGAAGATCCCACATGCCGCAGAGCGGCTGGGCCCGTGAGCCATGGCTGCTGAGCCTGCACGTCCAGAGCCTTGCTCCGCAACGGGAGAGGCCACAACAGTGAGAGGCCCGCGTAGAGAGTGAGACAATGCACTACTTTTCTCTACGGACTGAAAATAAGTGAGACTGAATAGGGCGCAGGGTTGAGCAAGTCTACTTATGGTATATGGTACCCAGGCTCCTGTCCAAGCTGGGCAGGCAGGCTCTTTCATGCAAGCTGGACCTTAGAGCTCTGGCAGGATGAAGGCTTAAGACGGGATCACAAGGTGACTGAGCTGAGCTGGGCTGGACTAGGAGATCCTGCTGAACCTGACCCAGACATCTTAGGAATGGGCAGCCTCCCCACCGTGCAAAAGCATGCTGCTTGGGGCCTGGGTAACTTTATCTGATGGATGCCCTGAAAAGTGCCAGTCAATTATGTTTCACCTGTTCCTCCACTCTTACCTACATCGACTACTCTGAAAGCATCATAACCAGGCAATGGCAGCTTTGGGGAGCTAGTGAAAAGTCATCAACATTGAAAATGTTTATGGTTACACAAATGTATGCCTTTGTCAACTCAACAAACATACACTAAAGATACGCGCACTTCATTGTAAGTTTTATATTAAGAGAAAAAACTGCAGGCACTTCCCTGGTGGTCTAGTGGTTAAGACTCTGCACTTCCAATGCAGGGGGCGCGGGTTCGATCCCTGGTCAGGGAGTAAGATTCCCCATGCTGCGCGGTGCGGCCAAAAGATTAAAAATAAAAATAAGAAAAAACTGCAACGAACATTGAACTCTAGTTACAGATATACATAAGGAATTAGGAGGAAGTGTACATATGTCTGCAATTTATTTTGAAATATGTCAAACATAAGATGGATTGATAAATTGATGGACGGATAGATGTATAGTATAGTAATATGTTAATGGTGGAAGACAGGTGTAGGTTTACCAACGTTCACTATGAAAATCTTTCAATTTTAATATATGTTCTGAAATTTTAGTGAAAAAAGAAAATGTTTATGTTTTCCTTCAGTTCTCGGAGGTGGAAAGGACTTGAGATATTTAGTCCCGTTCCTTCCCTCTACTGAGAGAAATGAGAAACAGAGAGGGGAAATGACAGAGTGAATGGCAGGGAGGGTACTAGAACATAGGTGTCTTTTGTACAATGCATCACTGAATGGGAATGAGAATTCTTCTGTTCCAATCTGAAGTTCAAGTACAACAACTAGTACAATAACTACACTTTCAAGAGTGTTCGTGTTAATATAAATCTCTAGACTGTAGATTATCTGAGGGCAGTGACCTGATGTACATAATTCAGTGTGTAACTCCAGTTTCTACCACAGTTCACGGCACATAATGGACGCTCGATAAATACACGTTGGAGGATTTTTCTTTGAATGAATAGAAAGAGTTTATTCAGTGCGTATCTGGGTATACAACAACAAATATTAAACAACTTTTTTTAAACTTTTTTGTGCACAGGACAGAAAACTGCCTGTACATGCTATGTCCACTTTTGGAACACAGATTTTAACAATTATTAATGCACAAAATCTTACATATCATGCAACTCTATGCCAAGATTCCAACTTTCTTCCATGCAACAGATATGAAGATCTAAATGGAAACCTAGCTAAGTCTTAAACACTTTTCCAGAAGCAGGTATAAGTATATGTTGTTTAGGGGTAACCAGTCTTTTAACATTTCCTTGTACACAATATTCACGCGCCAAATACAATGACAGGAGGACTTATACATACACAGATAAGACATTTCTTATTTTAACAACACGAAAGACAACATCACAGTTCCACAGTTCCTGTCTTTACACAAGAAGCCACAATAGTAGTTTAACATGATAACACAAATGGAATTAAGAGAAATCTATACTTGAGGATAATCTTTTTTTTTTTAAGTAATCTTTACTGACTGGGGTTGACAACACAACACAATTTCTACGCACAAAGTACAGCACAAGAACTCGATCAGAATACTACGAATGTAAAGGAAAAAAAAAATTTGGTAAAATCACAAGAACACTGTTACCTTGAGCCTGAGATGCCAATTCAGCTTCAACCCTGAATTTGGTTGAGTTGGATTAAGTGACACAGAGTCAATAGAACCATTGAATTCCAGAAATCATAAAGTTGCGCTATGCCAAAGGAAAGAATACATACGAATCAAGCATAGATAGAAAACAACACGGTTCACAGAATTTTGTTTGCCCCTACAAAACATTGAAGCAGTTAATTTTGTTTTGTTTTGTTGTTTGCTTTTGAAGAACAATGGTGGTCTTTTCAATTTTCTTGGTTGGAGAGCAATTTTTTTAATCAGCATTAGTGCTGTGAAATGTTTTTGGTTTGTCTTCCCCAAAGCATAGGTGAGATCATGAGAAAATTGGGCAGTCCTTCTCCCGGATTTAATTCACTGATCATGCTTGGCACTCTTTTTTCGCACAAGCTCGTTCTAAATTATGGGGCGTTTGTATGGATGAGAAGAAGGTTTGACGGCAGATTAGAGTAGTGAACTCTGCCTTGTTTGTTTGGTAAACATCATGGACAAATCTGAACTTTTGGGTGAAGGACTGCTAGAATTAACAGCACCTGGAGGTAAGGTTCTGTTACAGAGCCCTTGTTTTGCCCTCACTGGCTACGTTGATTCATTGTGGCTCATGGATTTGCCTCCATTCAGTACGCCGGAGACACTTCTGCTCTTGGTTGGGGTCCCGCTTCCAGATCGGGAGAACTCCGTGAGGTCGTGCAGAGACGGCTCCTTGTACATGGCCACTGCAAAGCACAGAGACACGGCATCAAAGGCCACCGCACTGGCCCTCAACTTCCCTTCTGCCCACTAGGCTTCCAGGCTGGAGGCCAAACCTGAAAAATGCCGCTTTCAAGAACTCAGTAGAGAGCGGACTGGACCAGATGAAGCAAAATCCAGTCTTGGTACAGAAGTGTGTAGAGAATTCTAATGCCTCATCTCTATCACTGATGGTTTTAGATATATGAGAGGATTAATGAAAAATGCATTTAATAAAGCTCTTAGAAGTTTAAACATTTTCAAACACTGATTTCTCTCAGACTTTAAAATGAAACTCTCCCAGACTCTAAGTATTAGCACAGTTCTTAATGCAATAAATGGTAAATATTATTGTTGTGCTGTAAATAACAGCCCTGGCTTACGCTTATGGAGCACTTAGAACGTGCCAGATACTGTTGTAAGTGCTTCACGTGTGTCATCTCATTTAATCCACATGCAAATCCCACGAGGCAGGTGTTTTTCTCCATATTTTACAGAAGGAACTTGAGCTCAATAATCTGCCCAAGACTACCTGCTTACTAAAGGCGGAAGCTGGGCTTCGGACCCAAGTAATCTGGCTGCAGAAAATGTGCTGTCAAAGGGCGCTGGGTTGATTTGACTGGATGTCTGCCCCTCCTGTAAACCGCTCTTCTCTGCCTGGATTTCCTACCGCTTCTCCACCACATCTCACTCCTTCTAACATCCCTACTTCCTGCAGCCCATTCCTATCCCTCACCCTTTCTCATTTGCTACTAAGCTGCTAGTAATGACCAAAAAACAAAACTATGAATGAATGAAAATTGTTGGGGCAATACTGTTGGGCCCTTAGAGAGACAGGCCCAAGGAGCTTTCTGATAAGTGTTAAGTATGCACACATTTTGGCACCTGTGTTCCTGTCCAGGGATCATTTGGGCATAATTTGGGGTTCTTGGCTGTCCTGAGTTAGCAATTAAGCTATTTCCACATAAGAAAGGTGTTACCACGTGCAGATATACTATGGAAAAGTTAAAATCAGGAGATTAGATGCTATTGTCAATGCTTTAGTGTTTTTTTAAGTGTAAAATGTTACTGAAGTTTTGTATAAATGCCTTAGTATGGAAGAATTACATTCCACTTTCGAAAGCGTGAAAAAGGATTGATTTCAATACCGATACTCATTGAATCCAGAGCTGGTATAATATCAAGTTTACCTTTCAGTGGTTTGGGCAGAAAGTGAGCTGCAGGCTTGTTCTTCTTCACATGGTTTCCTTTCATGATCTCTCCTTCTTTGTTCAGACCCAGATACCACCCTCGGCCTGACTGCTGCTGACGGTATATCATTGATGAATATGTCACATAATAATTTTCAAACACCGATTCTTTGAATTTGCACTCAGGTGTGAAATGTTCCTACAAGAGAAGTAAATAAACAAAAGCTCAATATTTATAGCTATGAATTTCATGGAGAACCATATGGTATTATCCTTCAGGAGTTCAGGACATACTTTGTTAGAGCTTGTTATGACTGGGGTTCTATTTTAATAGCAGAAACTATTATCATTGGAAACTAAAACTATATATAACATTTCACGTGATGCTTTAGAAAAGGCCCTAAGTGCAAGTGCTACTGATCAATGATTAGCTCTCTTTGTAATAAGGTAATGGAAAAACTAGAACCAGCCACCTAAGTGTAATGTATTGGAAAAATACAGGAGCCAAAGATTGAAAAGACAAGCATAAAACTGTCACATGGAGCTTTGTTCCCTTCCGGATTAAATGAGAAAATAAACATCCGATCCCTGTACTTAATTTTCATAGATTATCCAGTTACTATGTACTATAATTTTCAATTGCCCCAGGCTGAAATCTGTGTTATACTGTTACAATGCTGGCCGCCTAGATTTCTAAAGAGATGCTACAAAGAAAGACTACCTTTTACTTTTAGATAAACCAAATTGATTTTTTTTTTCAGATCATTGGACCTTGACTTAAAAAGAAAAAAAAAATTCCCTCATCACCCCATCCTTGCCTTACAGTAACATTTCACACAAATCAATATAGAAACAAGGAATTTACAGTAATTCTACAAGCAGACATGAGAGAGCAGGCCAGGAGACTTTGAACCCGGCAACGTGGTTTCCTGCCATGTACGTGGCCATGTTTTCTTTGGACTTGCCCGTACAAAAGAAGGGTTCCTGACACAATAGACTGTTTTTGAAAACAAACAAAAAACCCCATAAAACCTTCTTTCAAGTTTTGTAATATGTGTATGTATGCAATAAACAGCTATTTAAAATATCCATTTATAAGCAAAGTGAAATGAACAGCAGATTTTAATCTCTAAGTAATCTATTGAGCAGCAGTGGGTCCACTTGGAGTAAAAGATGAGGAAAATGCGAAGTGAGCTACATGTGAAAGTGGCACTAAGGAAGCCATTCGATTTGCACTATTTTGCTGAGATATTATCAGGAATAAGTTTTTTTTTTTTTTTTTTTTTTGCGGTATGCGGGCCCCTCACTGCTGTGGCCTCTCCCGTTGCGGAGCACAGGCTCCGGACGCGCAGGCTCAGCGGCCATGGCTCACGGGCCCAGCCGCTCAGCGGCATGTGGGATCTTCCCGGACTGGGGCACGAACCCGTGTCCCCTGCATCGGCAGGCGGACTCTCAACCACTGCGCCACCAGGGAAGCCCAGGAATAAGTTTTGATGAAACCCTGAAAAAAACCCCACCTTGCAATAAAAATATTGCAAGCTTTCTGGACACCAGTCTTTTCTGAATGATGTCTCCATGGTCCTACCTTCCTTCATGTTAGATAGCATTCCAAGCAAAGCACACTATCTGAGCGACAGACAGTGATTTACTATCAGAGAATCACTTCAGCAAAGAGGGACAGATTCCTCAAATGAGGCAGCCTTTTTCTGAAAGTTAAATAATTGAACACTTTTTTCTGGAAATCCACAAAATCTGCTGCACTCAGTAATCTCACTGGTTCCCCCATCTGGCTTCCAGGGTGCACAGATCAGAGTCATCTTTTGGCATAATTTCAGCCTAGGGGCATACTTGATAGATCCTCAGAAGATTCACACAAATTCAACCTACTCAAGAAGCAATGTACTTCGAAGGCAACTATCATGTGGTAGGAACGAAAGTGTTCTATTTATGGGCTGTGAACGCTCCTCTTTGTAGAATTCTCAACGTAGGGAAAGCCAAGGTATGTCTACAAAGAAATCTGACTGAAATAGTCTCCATGTGTCCTCTAGGGATGAGGACAGTTGTATAGAATGTTGGTTTCGCCCTGCCTAGCGTAAAATGACAACCTAATGTGACATTTAAAATTCTCCACAATTCAGGGACATCCCTGGCGGTCCAGCGGTTAAGACTCCACGCTTCCAATGCAGGGGGGCGCAGGTTCGATACCTGGTCGGGGAACTAAGATCCCACATGCCGCGCAGTGTGGCCATAAATAAATGAATAAATAAATAAATAAATCTTCGCAACTCAGTCGCTACCTTGCCTTGTCTCCACCATAGAACCATGTGTGCCTTTGTGCCTTTACAGACGCCATTCATGTCATTTCTGTACCTCTCTACCTACTGGCTTTCCTCTCATTCCTCAAGGTCTAGCTCAAATATGACTGCCCCTGGAATCATATATGATCTCTCCCAATCAGAACCGATGACACTCATATTTGTGCTCCCGGAAACTCTATCTACATCTGCAGCATGGCCCCGTGACCCAGGCGTGTGCATTCCTTGCTCCAGAAGACAAGGAATTTGTCTTATTTCTGAATTCACCTTCCAGTCATAAAGGACTGGTCATACTGTCTAGCACATAGCAGACCACTTGGTTACTGCTTACAGGATCTGCATTGCAGAGATTCAGATTGAATTCGGAAATTCCAGGATTCAGAAGTATCAACCAGTAAAAAGTCTGCAGGGAATTTCCTGAATACCATAGAACGAAATCAGCTGTATATAGAAGGAGGTTGTCATTGCAGGGACAGATCCTGCATGTGTGACTTCGTAACTGTTCAGAATAACAGATACTACACAGATACCGGCACCTACAACATGAGGAGGAAAAACACTCGGCAATTGTTACAACTATTGGAAAATGGCAAGGAAGGACTCAATGAACTGAATGCTCTGTCACATCCTGGCAATTTCTTAGTCATCACCACTAAATTTGGACTCAAGAACTCAGTAGAGAGGGAGGAAAATGAGGCCAAAAAAAGAATGTTGAAGCAACCAAAGGAGTGCTCTGTTCTCTGTGTGTGATGCGGTCATTTTATCCAGCGCTGGAAGGAACGGCAGAAGAGGCTTGATTTTTATCAAATGTGGAAAGACGTGAACATCCCACCCAATACAGGAAGGGCCACCAAAGGGAAGAGGGGTGCAGCTGCCTCTCTGTCTCAGCAGTGGTTCACAGAAATAACAGAAATTGGATTGGACCCTAACCAGAGAAGCCCTGTTCAGAGAATACCAGGTAGATATCTGGCAAGGAATCAATCTCCTTTGACTGACCTGAAGCTGATTATTAGCGCTCTCGAAAAAGGTACCGTAGTGGCCTTGATACACAGTAGGCACTAAACAGAGGCAGCAGTCATTGTGCTCTGCATTTAATATGCATTAGATAAATACCTGTTATCATAATAAATGCATTAAAAAGATGTCAAGCATCCCTTGCACAGCCACTAAGAAATTATTTGGCATGAATACAAAAGAAAAGGCGCTTTGTATCTTCTAACCTTTTATGCATCGATTTCTCTTAAAAGTTGTTTACCTCTCTTGCATATCTATACTAATGTCAGAGGAATAATGTTAGTAATGTTCAGAGGAATAACTCTGAAAAAAATACAGATATTCAATCTCTCTAAAATCTCTTCTCTGTAACCATCATCTCTATTCCCCTTGAAGTTCAAGGTTAGTTTTTTTCTCAGTGAATATTGAACTTCTTATCCAAGGAATCCATACTAGTTAGCTACAGTGATCGTATTTCGGGTGACGAATGAAGAATCTACATTTGCAGAACGAGCAGATCCAGGAGCAAAACCTAATACCTCTCTCTCTTTTTTTTTTTTACCAATTTACTCACTATTAAGGGCAAAATAGTTCTTTGGAGGTTGAAATATCACTGACAAGAAGAAAACATTTGAAACCCTCAACGTCAGGTCAGTAGAGCATATAGGAGGATACTTACAGCTACAAATGGTGATGGTCAGCTGCCCTTATCAGGACATACCTCCACACAGACTCTGAGAGGCATTAACGCAATCAGTAACATTGGATATATGCAAAGAACCCCCAGATACAATGGTGTGCTACAAAGCATTTTGGTCCAGAACAAAGGCTCTGGACCTGGGTAAATTGCTATCCTCTTTAGGGTCAGAAGAAGCAACAGTGCCTTGAGTTGCCCCTGGCACCAAGGGCAAAGTATGGAGGAGATGCGTAATTCTCTGGCCTCCTGGAGCTGGAGCCAGTTCAGAAGAAGCATGGGCTGTGATGGTGGCTTCCTTGAAGGGAGCCAAGTAAGGGGCTCGTCACTCAGCAGGTGATGTGCAACTGTATCCTCAACAGCCATATCCCAAAAGGTGAGAGCTCGAAAACACCTGTATATCATGTACGTCATTCCCGTGCCCTAAACACATCTACGACGCCACAATACACACACCACGACTAAGTGCCTTCCTGATTAAAAGAAGTCATTCGGCGAACATAGGCCTTAATATCAGGTTTTTCATACTTTTGCCCCCTGCTTTCGTATTTTCAGCTATGCTACCGACAGATAGGGTGGCAGTGTTTCACTTGAGTCTGTACCTCAGTAGGCTCTGAGGAGTGCCATGACTATTCTGGCCGTGCCACGCGGCATGCGGGATCTTAGTTCCCCAACCAAGGATTGAACCTGTGACCCCTGCAATGGAAGCGTGGGGTCTCAACCACTGGACAGCCAGGGAGGTCCTGCCATGACTATTGTAAACGTTTCCTTTGAACACATTTCTCTCAAAAGAAATCTTTTTTAAATGGGTTGCGCTGATTTCCTTGGATCTCAAGAGAGCAGCAGAGTCTCCTCAGGTTGTCCATACATAAAATGGCAACACTAAGGTCCTAGGCTGTTGAACAAAGCCTGAACATTGAATATAAGCTTTCGCATATGTATACGCTATGTCAAGTGCACAAATCCTGGTAGAGGTGAACGTTTCTCAATACATTTTGTTCTATTCACATGTAATATTTTCACTGGCATCACAGAACACAGAAAAACAGTTTAGACATCGATGAGTGAGCATTTAAAGAAACTTTAAAAAATGAACCTAGTGAAACATGATTTCCTCTTTTCAGCAGGTGCTATAAACATATTATAACTGATCTATCTCTCCCTTTAATCCTCTCACTTCCTTCTCTTCTCCTCCTCTCTTCTGGCCACATTTTCAGTAGCCTGAAGATCCAATTAATTTAACAATTACTGCCAATAGCAAGGGTCACTCTTCTAATTCTCAGCCACGTTCTGATGACAATTTATTTTCTAGGTTTAAAGTTAGCAGGTTATTGAAGCAGGTCTGACCTGTGTGTGTCAGTTATTCCCCAGCCTAAAGAAAATAATATGTAAATTAAAATTAGATTTTCAACTCTGTTAAAAAAGAAAACAAAATAGAGTCTTTAAAATATGGGGGGGGGGTGACACTGTAACTACCTATATTCTCTGTATAAGCTTCCCCTCTATCGGTGATTTCAAAATCCAGGATTAATTATTATATTCAGGATTTTGATGGTCTCTCCCAGGGTATATTTGATGTGAATGAACTTCATTATTACTAAGATCAAGGCGCGAGAAAGGAGAGGATGGGGAAGAGGGAATCAATACTTAGCCAGTGCACTGTAGCTAAGCAAAATTATTAATTCAGGATAAACAGAGTTTGGTTTGTTCACTCAGATATCCTCTGGACTGTGGGATACTTGAGGGCAGCTCCTAGCATGGGGCCTGGCTTAGAGTCAATGATCAATATAACTCTGGTGAAATAAATAACAGAAAGAATGAAATATCACAGGAAGAGGACTTGGGAGCTAGCTTATACAGATCCAAAAAAGGGTTAAACGTGGCGGGGTATGAACAGAGGGCTGTTTTAGAGGAGAGACTGACAAGTCAGAACTTGCCTGCGGGGCAGAAAGAGTAGGTGATAAAAGGAGGAAAGCAGTCTACAGGTAAATTCAATTTAAAAAACTGGAGAGGGAGGGAGAGAGGGAGGAGAGAGGGAGGGGTGGAAGGGAAGGATGGAGGGAGGGAGGTGGAGAGGGAGGAAGAGAAGGGGGACCAATAAAGACAAAACTAGCTGCAAGAATAAAGAGATTTCCTGGTAACCAAGACATAAGCATTAGACTGATATTCTTGGTCTTTGGGTCCGCAAATAGCAGACACTGCAACTAAATTCTATTAACTTGATTTTTGTAAAATGGCGCGGGGCGGCGGGGGTGGGGGGGGGAAACACCTGACCTTACAGGATGGACGAGGAGCCAATGAGATGATGTATGTGAAAGAAGCTCTGAAAATTGTAAAGCTCCACACACGTGAAACGTGGGATTACTCTGATAATACATGCCCAGAAAACCAAGGCAAAACAAATCAATTCTCTCTTCTTTCCCAAGTTCTTTTCACCCTGGAATCCATTTCTAAAGAAAGCATCTGCCTATTTGTGTTGTATTAACATGGAAGGAGATAAATTCTGCCAAAAATTAGGACTGCACATGAATGACACTCAGTGTTCTCCTCCAGGCCTGGTTCCCCGAAAACTGTTTCGCTTCCTTCCATTTGTCATTTTGGTCTGCAGTCGGCTGAAAAGGCTGCAGTGCTTCGAGCCCCAGCACTAAACAAACGAAGTGCTGAAAAATGGGCTTCGTGAAATACCATGCCACAAAATGACTTCAAAGTACCCATGCTAACTGGCAACCATTTGTAAAGAAACACAGATTATAATTAAGAATACGCACATGGGACTATTTCTCCTCATACGGTTATAGTGAAACTTCTTGGTAGCAGTTTTGTATTCCAAGATATCTAATAGACATTTTCATTTACCTTATGTTGAGCCCACAAAATAGGGCAGCGGAGTACTGCTTTTTCTCAACTCTTCACAAACAAAAAATGAAAAAAAACCCCCAAAGTTAATGAGTTTGTCAACCGATGCCCTGTTTAAAACAGAATTAGGATGCAGATACGACCACATTTTAGCCCTGGGTTTCACTGAGTCCTTTGTATTGGCTTGTTCTGGACTGTCATACATTTCTGTAGAGCAGTCTCATGCAATGTCAAATTTCACAATTTGTTTTATAAAATACACTGAAATAAGCTACAATAAAGCAGAAGACAAAACAAAAACACCATATCCCTTACAGAGCCTAAGAGGGGTGATTTTTGTTGTGATAAAAAATTACATGATCCTAAGGCCTCACTCAGCCCCAAACCTGGTCAGCAGATACATTCTGAAATGGAAGTAACTTGCTGAGACTTGTGACGAAGCAGAGGGACAGGCCATACGTCTCCAGGGCTGTATGATTGGCCCAAGGCAGTGTCAGTCTGACCCAAGACTTGTAGAAGAATACAGATTGGTTAAGAATCCAATTAGCAGAAGATGGTTTCATTTTACATAAGATATGCTACAGAGACTGTGGCCATAATATTATTTTTTTAATCTTACTAGATTAAATCTTGCTGTTGAACAAAAATCTGTGGAAAAGCATTTTTTTCAACCAAAGAACAATTCTCTAAAGTGAGTAATTCTCTCCAACTTTGTCTATTATGTGTATTAACGCGTGGTGTTGGCTTTTCTTATAAGCAGGGCTGACCTATGTGTTTTGAAAGGGGAACCAAATATCAGATATGATTTCTAAAAATAAACTTTCCTGTCTTTTGGCTGGTAACTGGAATTAATCTGTGACCATTAGCTAACTATTCTCCATTACTGTGAAGCTTTCTAATTTGTGGCAAGATTCTTCTGTATAATAACTTCACAGGGGGATCTAAGCCCATCGGCAAGAGAATGACTTTGGGAATATTTATAGTCAGTGAGAGAATAAACTTAGTAGGCTGTATCCTTTTAAAGAGCTCTTCCAAGCTCCTGTCCAAAAATTCAAAGCCTGGGAACTCTGAAAACTTTTCCTAGACATCCAACAAACTGTCATGTAAAGGAGAAAGGTTCTTTCTGCGTAGATCAATTGAAAAAACTCTGGCAAGGTTAGGTGGCCTATTAAAAATAACACCATACCCACGTGGGTGCATAGCTTGTTCTAGTACTGCAGGCAGTTGTGAAGGAGGTAATTCTGATTTGTACTGGATAGCGGTTTTGTTAGATTTGATAGGGTCTGTCTCTGTAGAAGACAGTCATTTACAATTGCCAGGAGTCTACTTCGTCAAAGACTTTCAAAGAAGACTTCTTATTTTTTTCTCTTGCACAGGTAGGAAAGCAATGCCGCTGCTCAGAAGGAAATCACTAATGCCTGCTTTCCACTGCAAACCAGAAAACCTGGAACCACAGGGCAGGGTGCAAAGGCCTCATCTAGAAACCAAGGATGAGAGAGATGTCGTAGAGGGCTATTGGACTGCCACATCACATAACACCTGTAAATGGCTTCTGGGGATAGGAAATCTTACAGAGTCCTATTTCTACGTAGAGAGCACATTTCCACTGACATTTGCCCCTTGAAATGAGCTAATGAAAGGATGCTTGCGACAGTCACTTACCATGAGCCTGAGTAGTACTCAGGGGTAGTCAATTCATTAAGACTCAAATGGAAGAATTCATTCTCAACGACTCCTTACCCCGGGAGCCTAGGCCCCTTTGCGTATCTAACGAGCTGACTTAAGCTACCACCTCACAATTGAGAAAGCCACAGGAAAGAAGCCCTCAACAAGCCATTCCCTTATGAACTCAACTGCAAGTGCGCCTTTTCACCCAAACAGTCACTGTGTAGACAAGAGCTGTGATGTCAATTCTCTTCTCAATGGACAGTTCCAACATTGGCTGAAGGTTCAGCCGCCCTTCCTCCTATTCGTGTGCCCTGGCTCTCTGAACACCAAAGAACTCTGTTCAAACCTGCCTCTTCCACCTTCCAGATTTCTGACTTTGGGCAATTTACCTGGGCTCTGATCTTGCATCTCTAAGAGGAGAATAGCATCACGTGCCTCCCAGGGAGGACTGCAGGGGGCATGGAAAGCAGCTAGTGTACGTGTAGGTGCTCATAGACTGCGGGATCCCTTGCCTTCACTTAATTTTCTGTTCATGTGACAACAAGGAGAATGTAGCCTCCTCCCAACTTGAAACTGGTATGAAAACTAGTGGTTGTCAGTGAGAACAAACGAAGTAGAGAAGCACCTTTCCGGTTCACAGAGAGGCTCATGTTACACATTAACCGTATGGGTGAGGATTGCTTTCGTTAGTGATTCCTATGCAAGGGCAACAATACATGAGCTCTTAATATGGGGCTTAAGATATCCTAGGATTCTAAAATTGGAATTAACTGCAATGTGTATCAGTGAACCCACATGATATTAAAGAGATTTGTGAACTAATCCAGTATTAATGGCCCAAATGACATCTACATGTCTCATTTTAATGCCACAAAAGTACAACATTATCTCATTTCTTTTGTTCTAAACCAGCGTTTTGCTAGTTCTACTTTCATAATGCAGGTTACTAATAACAACAATACTGAAAAATCTAATAGTACCTATGTTTAAGCAGTGCCTACTTTTAAAGTTTTCTACAACTGCTTAAACAGTTTTGGCATTCGAATGAGATAAGGGACAGTTTAATAATGATGATGATAAGAAAGGTAATGATTACAATGGATTTGGTGGACCTTTTTTTTTTAACAGTTGAAGAAACGAAACCAGAGATATTAATATACTGGAATCTGGCTTTCACACTTTCTTTTAGAGAATGAATCCAGAGCAGGGAAGCAGCTCCTTCCAGAGGAAGCTGAAATCTGTTTAAGGTAGCTGCTGTTGACACGTGAGAGACCCTTATTTTAAGGCAACCTGATCCCTAAGGGCTGAAAAACACCGAGGACCCAGCAGTGCTAACTGGCCCTGGGCTGCAGAAGGAAGGAAGAGCTTTAACTCAAAGCACGAGCCAAGCCCGCCAGCCTGTCTGCCACTGGCTTCTCCACCAGGCCAGGCAGCTTCCCATGGATCTTAAGTAAATGTGTCCATGGAACATTCTCCTAGCTCATGCCATGAAAACTTCATTCTTCTACTGCAAAATACTCATCTCTGAATCTCAGCACACTTGGGTGTTTTTTTTTTTCTTTTCAGGGACCTCTCTACACTCAGAGTTCTTAGGGGATGACCCCAGAGCAATTTTACTGAAACTAGGCACAGAGGTGGGTAACCGGTCAGAGTCCTGCATATGTGCATACGCTTGCAATAGAGACAGACAGACTGACAGACGGGGGTGGCAGACAAAAAGAGAACAAGAAGTGAACACAGAGAAAGTCCATGCGATGATTTCTTCTTTTTCCCAATTCTGTAATCCTGTGGCCTTTGAGAAATGCCTGCTATTCCCCACCCCGTACAAGGGGGAAGGTGGGAAAGGGAGCCATCTCACTTGTCGGAGAAAATCTGTTTCCTGTCCCGATTCCCAGCTGTGCTATAGAGGAGCCTGATAGACGAATAAACCCATTTCTTCCTAGAGATTTTCCTATATGTAATGTACACCCATCTCTGAAAGAAAAGAAAAAGGGAATCCAGGTCTTTCGAGAAACTCAGGATGAGTGCAAAGTTCCTTAAAATAAGATACTTTGAAAGATGAACGTTGCCATCATGAAGTGAATTATATTTTCATAAGAGGAATGTAATGCTCAGATGTGTAGCTGTGGTGCAGTAAACAAGACAACGGTTCCCTATTTATGACCAAACTGTGGTCACCTGTGATGCCGTTTATCATAAGCATCACCTGATATTATGGTTAGGGAGAAACCACTGCAGGGAAGCCTGAATTCTAAGAACGCGATGCTTTACAGGAGTGTTTAGGCCGAGTATCCAGCTACAATTCATAAATGAGCTTTTGATAGCTTAGTTTAAATTAAATTGGGTCTGTTCTAGATTTCCTGAAATACCGCAACATTTTTAGATTAATTTTTTAAAGGGTTTTGATGACATTCAACTTTGAGATAGGCCAATTACAGTTCTTTATCAAAATATGCAATTTCAATTTTCAAATATTTGTTACCTTAAGTATTACCGGAGTTTGAAAACACAATGCAAGAATATAATATAAACTCCGAGGATATATCAAAATGATGAATACTTCATCAGCTCTGCACAACCATGACCTGTTTGCAATAATTTTCAGCTTCCATTTTCAACAGTGTAGACTGTTAAAGCATTTGCACGAGAATGCAAAATACATAAATTATCCCTGCAGGGAACACTTAAAACTTAAGGTAATTAAATAGCATAGAAGTGACTTCAAAGAACTCCAACAAAATAACAAATAATTCTACAGTCACCCTTTAAAATGCTTATTACTCTGTGTTACCAGTGATCTTGACCACTAAAACCCCTCTCTTTACAATTATATTCACATTATCAATTCTTACTTTGTTCTTTTACCATCAAGCTCTTACAGCTGGCCCTGAAAATCTGCATGCTGTAAAAGCTGAACTAGAAAGCTAGTAGAGATGAATTCCCCAGTTATAGCCATGCTGTGAACAGAACCATAACACCCCCTTAATATATCTTATCATTGCACTTTTATACTAAACACGCATCCAAATCAGGTCCTATTTTTTACATTCCTCCTGTTCAAAATCTTTTAAGGGCTCCCTGCTGCCTACAGGATAAAAATCCAAACTCCCTGGCCTGGTGTTCAAGCCCTCCACAATCGCGCACATGTGTTCCTACAACTTTAGCATAAGATTCCTCCAATCCAGCCAGACTGGAGAAAGAAGGCCAGGACCAAAAGGAGCAGAGATTGTTTCTTATGAATGGCAAAATATCTCCTCCAAACCAATTAGTGTGCTTCGGAAGCTGAGATAGTCACTGTGATTAGAGATAATATATATATATTTTTATATTATATATTTTATATATTTTAATTCAAACAAACGCCTTGCGCTTCTGGAACAACCGAGCAACCTCATGTCATGGTTCCACGCGCTGTGACTTAGCAGGGGCTGCCCCCGGGTATGCAATTCTCTGGGGGCCACTTGCTAATAATCGGCACCTCTTCCTTTCACAGCACACGGAGGAAAAAGAGTCAAACGTCAGCGTGCTAGGAACCTCCAGGCTCAGCTTCGGCTGGGATGCAAAAGCACTTTACAATTGATTATTTCTGAAGACTTTTCACAGTATCGAGGAAGAGGGTAATGAAATTGTATCTGAACAGAAGGAAGCTAAATTATTTATCTCATACTAATTTATACCAGACGGCTGGTGATGAAAAATCTATACTGGCAAATCTGCTGTATATATTACTTTAAAGATAATCAAGGGGGCTAACACTTTAAATGGTCACAATATATTTGGATTTAGTTTTATGGCTCCTATCGATTCCATACATAGGTTCTTCTATGTGCACGTGACTGGGACATGATAAATCGTATCACCAAGTCATTAGAAGCTGCATCATCTCTTCATGAATTACATCAGCAGTTGGATTGCTTCTCTTTCTTTAACCCGCAGAGAGAACACATTTGGGATGTTGCCACACGAGGGTGCCTACCATATCCCTCTGCATCAGGAGGGTGCAAACGACACTCCTTCCCCAAGAGAGAGAGAAGGAGATGGCCCTTCAGCGAGATCACAATCTTCAGGAGGAAACTCCCTCACTGAGCTTCAGGCAGAACGGGTTAAATGCTGACTTCCGACTACAATAAACAGTTGATGACTGGAAGGGAGATAGGGTGTACCAGATGTACATCCTTTTCCTTTTCTGCCCAAGTTATGTCTCCTGGGAGAGGGTTGTATGGGTTCAGCATCCAATTTGGGCCTGTCCTGGATCCACTTCCTCTCTGCTCTGAAGCTCACCCCTGGAGAAAGCCCAGCCTTGTTCTTTGGTTGACTCTCAAATGCCAATTGTTCAGGGAAGGATAGAAGACATTCAATTACACGTGCTGGTTCATATCAAACGACGTTCACATGAGCCTAGCTACTCGATACTGTTCTCCAGGTAAAGCAGGTAAAACTTCTGGCCCTGGAAAGGAATTGGTTTGTGTACAGAATCCCAAAGTATGATTCGCCTAGTGAATCAGAGCTTCTCTGAACAACATCTTTATATAATGTTTATTATTTTGCAGAATGTGCAGTATCATCTCTGGTTGACTTATGAAGACCAATTATCTTACATAATTATGGGGGTTCTATGCCTTCAAGTCAACAAAGATTTTTTGAGTGCCTATCACATGCACCATTTTTCCTAAACTAGATGCCGATACTCATGGTGCTTTAGCACTCTGGGAAGAGCAGTTGCTGTCCCCCAACAGCCGTCCAAAGAGCACTTCCCAAGCTGCAGCCAGAACTCATGCAATGCCCCCAAGTGTGTTCTTACGGTGAGAGACAACAGACCAAAATTGAGTTCCATAGTCTATCGTGGCCAAGCAAGATACAGACCTACTGTGGGTGAATATCTTCCCACTACGATAACCTGATTGAGCATTTATTCCATTTGCAAAGGATTCATTTAGTAATCTCATCTGTTACAGTTAAGTGTTCTGCTGTCAGCAGCAGCAGCAGCTAAGCATTTACCAATCTCTGAAAAAGTATGACCATCCCAGGTCAACGTATAGATTAGAATGGTAATAGCTTATGTTGAAACCTAAAAACAAATCCTTCAGAATCACATGAGAATGATCAAAGTTGCCACTGTGATATTACCTAAAGGAACATAGAACCCGTACATTCTATGACTAGCCAAACTCGAGTTAATTTAATCATAGTAACTAACTGCAAGTGATACTGTACACCATCTGCCAATATAAGACAATAAGGCTCCATTGTTAAATCACTGTCCTGCACGGCGAGGTTACTAGTACTCCAATCGCCAGCAACAATGTGCCGTAAACACACTTTGGTGTCGCTGAAGTTATACTTTCTGCAATTCTGATTTATTGAAAGAATGTTTTCAGAAGCCAGACATTTGCAGAAAATCATAGGGAAAAGGCATGAACGGGGGGGGGCTGTGAGTTAAGTGACCAGAATAAAAGACAGTACGAATACTCCTTTGAGTGAACACTAACAGAGTTTCAAATCTCAGAGCTTTGGGGGTGACTCCATAGGCCATGCCCAGTTGTCAGGGACTTTGCTAATTTTCTAGCGTTACAAGGAACCAGGAGGGGACAAATCAAACGGATGTGACGCCCTCAGAACTTCGGTGTTTAACTTTGCGCCAACACATCAAATTACCGGTGCGGTTCCAGTGAGAAAGCAGAGATGGGTGTATACACAGCAACCCGTCACTAAAGGACAGACGTAAACACAGAGTCGGTGTGAGAACTGCTGCAGATTACATTTTGTCTTCTTAGCAACATTAACTCTCTGTTCTTTTAAATAGTCTTAATGTTTATCCAAAGTTGCTTACTGTATTTTGAGTGAGCAATAATAGCTTCGATTTTCCCTGAGCCTGAGTCACAGCCTGGTAGTAAATTAGCTGCTTCCTTGAGGCCACTGAGCCATCATTTAAGGCATTAAAGCTTGCTTTCATTTATGAAGATGCTACTGACTCACTTCAGTAGGAGTTGTTTTTCCTGCGCTGCTGATGCCTGAGTTAAAGGCATGTACTCGTGTTTTTTCCTCCTTGCAGTATGGATGGACTGGGCTAATGACACATTCTTGTCAACTGCATTGTGACCCATGGAGCAAATGCCCATGATGTTTATTCTGCAGCTGCAGAACAAAGCAAAGTCCCTGAGGGCTGGGGGAGACCGTAGACTCCTCGATAGCATCCTCTAATTGACATTGACTGCGTAAGTGGCCACTAGTGCCATAAAAGCCACCCTTGTAGTACAACAATAACTTACCACATGAGGCAAATCCTGTCGCTCCTCTACTCAACACCCTCCAATGGCTTCCCTTCTCAAGAATCAAAAGCAAAGTCCTTACCTTGGACAATAAGATCATATGTTATCTGATCCCAGTTATTGATACTTCTCTACTCTAGTCTCTCACTTGCCCTTTTTTTTTTTTTCACTTTATGTCAGTTACACTGGCTTCCTAGCTTGTCCCTTGAACATGCCAACCATATTCTCACTTAAGGGTTTTGAATTTGCTGATACCTCTGTCTGGAATTTTTTTCCTTTAGATGTCCACCTGAACCCTTCCTTCCTGTCTATCAAATGCCACCTTAACAGAGAGGCTTTCCCTGACCACCCTATATGAAAGCTGCCCCTATCTCTCAGCATGCCCTGTCCCCCTAACCCTGCTTGTTTCTTCTCCGAAGCAAATTATGTATGAATTTGTTTATATCTACTTCTGTCTACCCGCTCTAGAACATAAGCTCCACGAGGACAGGGACTATATTCTGTCCACTGTTGTATTCTAGTACTTGGAACAGTGCCTCAACCTCTGTATTCACGCCGTAAAAATTTGCTGAATGAATAGATGGATGAATTCTGGTGGCGTGATAAATTGAAGGGACAAGTCAGTCCAGATTATTAAGGTCTCTGCATAAGTATTAAAGAATTAATTTGTCATAAAATGATATTTTGGCTCCTTTGAGGTACAGTTATTGGGGCGTTCATTTTCACTGTGGTTATGAACTGCATTATAATTATAAACCAGCAACTCTACCCGGAGAAACAAAATAAACCTTTACTAACATTCTTTTGAACTATACATGAAAGGCTATTCATAAAAAATGGTAGGTCAAGATGAAAGGAAATAGCTAAAGAGAATAATACCTTTGAAAAGTATGCCAACAGGTAATTAATCATTGAAAGCAGCAAATCCTGATGGCTAGTAAATTTCAAGGGCTTATCTTGTAACATATGAAAGTGCAATCTTCTCCTCAACGTATCAGAAATGTCAGTTCATTGTACTGAACAAAAGAATAAAGGAAGAATACGTCTTTCCCAAGAAGATGCTATTATTTTTGATGATTTCATTAAAATACATTAAAGATTAAAACACTAAAATATCAAGAAGAGTTTAGCTAGGGCCCTAGTGCTTCACTCTGATGTGTTTTTCATGGGGGTTTAATGCCTGATATGACTTGTGCTTACATTGCCCCGTGTACAGCACAGGCATCTCAGGCTGAACAGATGCAGTGTAGAAGGGTTCACATCTCATTTCCTTGCCGTGGACCACATTTCGTCTTCCACTTACCGAAACAAAGATAACGATTTTTAAAGAAAGAGGGATGTTAAAGAAGAAATAAATGCCACAACTTGCTAATTAAGTACCATGGGATACAAAAACCACTTCAGTGCCACACTTTAGATGTTGTTTAGAGAAAGGAATAATTTGGAAGGAAGCACAGTGAAGGAGAAAGAAAAAAGAATGGTTTAATTGTGAATACACTTTGCATAAATAAACATTTACATTTGTCAACAGCAATAAATGCAAACCTTACCACTACTGCACTCACTGGATGATTATAGGAGACAAGTGCCTTGCTTAATATGGACCCAGAAGGAACTTTATCTAACCAAATGCCTGGGATGGTTTTGCCAGTAGTAGAGGTTCAGGGCCCTGATCCAGGTGTAATGAAGAGGTTTGGCTGTATTCCCTGTGAGATAGTCTCTTTTGGATATAAACTAATGGACTAGATACTGGAACCTCATAAAATAAAGCAACATGCATATTAGGCCTCTAGTTGTTCTTTTCATGGAAACTGGTTTGTAAGATATGCTCACCTCAATCAAACGTCTTGGCCTGTTGATTCTGACACACAGGGAAAAGGAAAAGTGGATAAACAATCCTAACTAATGGCAAATAGCAGCCCAGAACTGTCGTACTTTCCACTCTCTTCTTCATTTTATGTTCTATATTAAGGCAACTTTGCGCACTGGTTGAGAAAATAGGTTTTCAAGTCAGACAGTGGCCGAGCACAAATTAGAACCCAGGTCTGTCTAACCGGGTAACTTTGGGCAAGTACTGTAACCTCCGGCCTTAGTTTCCTCACCCTTAAAATGGGAAAAATAATTTTCTTCATAGGGTTGTTGGGAGGATTAAATAGGTTAAGATTTGTACTAGGCTGCCTAGCCCATAATAAGAAGAGAATTTTCTAAAGCAAATGTTTTAAATTCAGGAACGAAGGGCACTATTGTAGGACACTGGCATTCACGTAAAGCACAATTACTCTGTGCCTGAATGAAACATCGGGGCAGTGTTGGCTGCTAACAAAGTCGTGTCACTCCCCTGTGCGAACCAGAGCGGGGCTGACCATCAACTCACGCCTGCGGTCAGCGTCACATCTGCTTCGGGATGGTTTAGGCGTTTGGTTCTGAAAATGGGGTGGTGGCAGGTACTGAAATTCTGTGAACTCATTTTTGGGGTAAAGTCGGTTTTTCTTTCTGTCCTTAACCAGTCGTCCTTCGAGCAGAGGTTAGGATCCTCTCCCTTCAAGAACTGAAACAACAGCTGGTAAACATCTGGCTAAGAAATCCCTGGGGGGTTTCTCTGGATATGCTCTTCCACTCCTCTGCTCTTTCTCAGCTTTTGAGGAGTGAAGCCGCTTCTCCTGTTGCCAGGCAATGAATTCCAAGAGCTTAATTTGGTTAGTGACTACTAAAAATGCATCTCCTTCTAGTGCACCTTCTTGCCTACATCCTAGTTCCTAGGCCTTTTTTGTTGTTTTGTTAATGCTGACGTCTAAAATTACTGTTCAATGCTGCGCTGCAACGGTGATCTGTTCATGGTATCTTCATCTGCGAGTGGTCGGGTATTAGTGAAAAGGGGACCTTGAGTGGGCACTTGATTGTAATTAACAGTTCAAAGTCTGTTTCTTCCGTTTGACTCTAAGCTCAGAGAAGGCAGGGGCTGTGTTTGCCAAGTGTCAGGCAATCAGTGGATTATTGCTTGAATGGATGGATGGAAATATATATACTATAGGAATCTATTATGAAAGGAGTAGAAGGACTAAAGATTCAAAAAAGAGCAAGAAACATATTTATTCAGGATCTTACTAACCGGCTAAAGTAAAACAAGAGGAGCTGAGATTGGGTGTGTAATTTGCTGAGACAGTCAACAGTAGGTGGAAAAAGTGAAGAGAGAAAGGGTTCAGATGTGCTGAGGAGGGGCTACCAGGGTTGATCTACGCGTGTGATAGTTACTTGAGAGGGAAACTGCCTTTTAGGGGCTGCTATCCTAAACAGATTTTAGCCAATCAGTATCGATATTACATAATGACGGGGTGAAAGGATAATTATTTAGTATCCAATCAAAGGATGTGTAATTAATATGAAAGTGTAATGATTATGTTGCATCCAACCCGAGGTTAACATTTGGAGCTCAATTGCTAATATTAATGCTTTGCATCTGTTCACAGCACATACGTTGTTATGCTAACCCTATTTTTGGGGGGTGTAACTGGAGAATGCACACCTTCTTTGGGGCCACTCTCGCACGTGGGGGTCATACCTGTGATCCTAGGATACTTTATTCATTCACTCAGCAAACATTTATTCAACACCTACTACATGCATGAAAAGTTGAGACACTAAGCTAAGCACTAGGGCTACAGAAGTGGACGAGACATAGCTGTTTTTCTTCTCTTTCGGAATTTACGGTCTGGTTAAAGAAACGAGAGGCAGATGTGCAAGTCCGTACTGTTGGCAAGGTGAGTATTGAAGTAGGAGTTATCACAGTACACTATGGGATCTTGGAGGACACACAGTTAAGCTGTCTAGTCAGGGAAAGAGTTGCAGTTTGGTAGACCCAGGTTTAACAGCCATTTTATCCTGAGGGCCACTAGATAGGCTCAGTCACAACATTGGATATTTGATAATAGAAATGGCCGACATTTATTGAATGCTCACAGGATGTCAGTAACATGCACAGGGCTTCCTATTCCTATGGAAATATGGAAATCCCATAGGTGCTGGGAGGAAAAAGAACAGAGTTGCCTTGGGAAGTTTTCTAAGGAGGCTTTCTCTAGGCTGCAGTGGCTTCTCACAGCTGACAGCAACAGAGAACAAGAGCCATCCTGTGGCACTCTCTCTTGGTTGGCAAGGAGTTCACCTGAGCTTGTTGGAGGGTGGAGCATAGCACCTTGGGGTTCTCGTGACAGCCAGTGATTCCACAGTGCCCGTCACCACAAAGAAGTGTATGGGTCTAATGTGAGTAAGTTTTCTGGCAGATGCCAGCAGGTCACTAGCTTAATGCTGGAGGGTAAAAATGGTTTTAAAAATGGTGGGAGGAAAGGAAACAGCCTTCTCTTCAATCTTCCATGTAGCTATTACTAAAGTATTAAACAAACGACAGGTGGAGAGAAGACAGACACAATGTCCAGGGAAACAGAGATGGCTGGGGAATCCTCATTCGGGAGCATGGTGAGGCATCTTAACCATGGACATGCCATATACAGAAAGGAAGAAACAGGCACTGTTAAGGCCTAACTTCCTCAGCCTGACTGATAGCGTTGTATTTAATGACCCCTATTGAAGCTTTTCAGAAATGATGGTATTTCATAGATCACCCCTGTACACTCTGAGCTCAATTCCCAATTATTGGTAAAATGACTTCTTTATAGCGTCCTCCTTGAAGGAAGCCTTGTCTTCAGGAGTTATAGAAAATCAGTCTCAGCAGAAACAAAGCTAATTAATTGACATAGGTTCGTGGATGGCCTATGGGCAGGGTACTATACTAGATTCTTGGAAAGGAATGAAAAGATTTCATTGAACCTCTGGTTTTAATTTTGACCCCCTAGGGTCGCATTTATTACGAATAAACACAACCCATTAAAATCACTAACTGACAGATTAGGTGTCTATGTGACTCCATCAGCTATTAAAATAACATTAACCACTCCATATTCTTCAATGATCTTACCAGAACCAAACACAGATTCATCTCTAGCAGGCACTGACTTCCTACCAGAGTGAGCATGTAAAAGATGGACATTTGCCTTTACCCCTAAAAAGCCAGTAACAGGGGCCTTCACTCAAGTCACATGGGTATGCACAATCTATTCGAAAATATTTTAAAACTTTGACCCAATGTTATACAATGATATCGCGTGTGATGCTGGAGTAACATGGCTTACTTTTTATTATCTCAACTTTTCACTTTATGGGTACGGCTATATGCTTAAAGAAATCAAATCTTTTACTGATGACGGGGCTTTATGAAGGCTTACTCTGGGAATTCACAACAGAAATCCAGTTTATTTTCCAGTATTTCACCTGCTGAAAGAAATCACCAGCCCCCACTATGATTACTGCTCTGATGCCACCAATCACAAGCTGAAATATTCGATGACTCTAGGTTTTTGATGATTCTGTTTCCTCCTCAATTACTAGAGAAGACAGCAGAAGAGTCTAGTGAAGATCTCACCTTATTGATTTGCTTCAGATTTTTAAAGTGAGCTGAGAGTAAGATATTTATTATGCTTAACTGGTTGGTTGATTTTCTTGAGTATCAGCATGAAAGTACAGACTGTGAAGTAAGTTCCATTTGAACTCAAGTAATTTTCCCAAGTCATTTTCAGAATGAGCAAAAAACGGGAGCCTGTCGAAAGAAAGGTGTGACCAAATACAATCAGCAATTAGGAGCAGAAATTGCCTTCACTACAACAGCTATCAGCTAAGGTGCACAGCACGTGTGGGAAACTAATCCTTGAAAATCTTGTTTCCTTTTGTACGGCTACTTAAATGAAAGCACCTAGCTAATCCAATTATTCTGACTGTCCCTTTAAAATTAAATTTTTGATTTATTTTGGCTAGGTAGATAATTCAAAAGTTATAATTATGACAAATTTGAATTCAATTGACCGGTATAGAAGAATTATCATTCTTCGGAAGTATTACAGAAAAGAACTTTCCAGTTTGTCTGAAAAATGTTTGTGCATTCAAGGGTCTGGAGTAGCTTCTGTAAGTCCAGTTACATTCTTTTAGATCAAGGAGTTCTAATGCGGAGGGATCCTGGGCTCTGTCACCCCATTTCACTAAGACTCTTACTATAACGTCTGGCAAATGCTTTGAACCTTGGGTTTCACAATTTATATAATGGAGAGAATGATACTGACCTTTCTCATTCATACGTTAAGGGGTGATGAATACTATTTCTACAAAGCCATATAATTACAGCTTGATGTTTTTCACATAACCGTCTTTAAAGAGGAAGTTATGTTTTAAAGTAGAAGCCCTCATCTCCTGCATATTCTGACAAATACCTCAAATTGAAAGAAACTGCCCCACATCACACTTCAATGATATAAGGCGAAATATAGGATCTTAACTCAAACTGATGGTGAAATATCAGCTTGCTGTTTCTATCAATCTTATAGAATCCTGAAAGTTGGTCTTCTTATCTCTCTAATCCTTCTGAAATGTGAAGGACATGAGTAATGGCTTGAAAAAAAAAAGAATGACAGATCTTCACCATCACATTAATACCTTCTAAGTCAATGACCTAAAAAGGTTCCATAGAGTGATTTTTAAAAAATTAAATGTAAAACAAACATTGGAAACATAACCATTTTTCTTGTTTCCATTAGCCATGTACTTTTGTTAATTTAATGTATACTTGGAGTATTCATGTCTAAACAAAGGTATCACATAGATTATTAACTCATCATTGGTCAGGGGAAATAAAATTAACTGGATTTCCAATTTAATTTGTCAAAGGAAATCATTGTTAGAACCCACTCCTTTAAAAGTGAAATGGTATAGCCTTCCCTGAAAATCCTTTGGGTTGCAAATGAGTGATGGCAGCCTTATAATCTTTTGTTAATCCATCTGTATATTTTGTTTAAATAATTTACACCTTGTCTAGCAAGGCAAGCCAATGATTTGGAGTGCTCTTCCTAGAAGTACTCTATGGAATACATTCTATTTGAATGCCGCTCTATCTATGTAAGATATTTTTCATTTTTAGAATACGTGATTTGCAATTTATTATATTTGCAGGAGTTACATAGGGAATACATGCTCACTTGAGTATTCAGCCAACAAAAATATAACTGAGAAGAATAATTTCTGCACCAAAGATCATCTTGTACAGTCCAAGGATCCAACAGAAAGACATCTGAGGAGTTCTGCTCCTTTAGACAATATACACTGTGTTCTTTCCAGAAGTCTATTACCACTACTACTGATTTTCTGGAGGAATTAGAGCTGGTAAATGGATAACAAGAGACCCAAACTGCGTGATTGCTTGGCTAGTATATGTCATTTTCCCTTCTTGCCCCAATCTCTATCAGAGCTGTCTTACTCAGCCTTCTCTTTCTGTTGCACACTGAATAAATAAGAGCTTGGGAAAGTTTATTAGAAGCAGTATAACCCTCAAGTCTCACCCTGTCAGATGCTTGGTGTTCCTCTATAATTGGCATTTGTGGACGCAGAATAATGATTTGCTTTGTACCTGTTCCATAAATCTGAACTGTGATTCTCTTCTTTACTGAGAGACCTACAACGAAGTAAGGCTCTAGCTTTCCAAGCTCCGATGCTGAGTCCACTCAGCACTCTGGAGCTCCAGTGGGGATGAATGAAAATATTTCACTGTGAACTCTGGTGATGTTACTGCTGCCGCATTACTTAACTGTATTAGATGCTTTCCATACCCAGGAGTCCAGGAGGCAGCATGATTCTGTCGGGAAGTCTTCCTTGTTCCTCATGTAGCCTTCTGTTTCAGCAATAATATTAGATAGTAATTTAATTTATCTGCCTATGATTACTTTAGTTAAAAAAATGAGAGAGGGAAAGAATTGCTAGATTCGGTGAGATAAAGATATAGGAATAAAGATGGATACTTCTTTATTCACGTTCACGGGTAGTTTGCCATTTTCATGTGTTTCGTTCTATAGGAATGGTTTCATTTTATTTGATTCGATAATTGGGATATAATGAGAAATAGAATCAAGCTGTGAAAATGTTCATGACAAAATCTCTCTCACTAAACACTATTTCTTTAAATGTGATGCAAATTTCATCAGGTGGTTTGAACCACCTTTATCACCTTAGTCTTTGGGCAGAAGAAAACACAATCTTCAATAAAAATTCTAACTTGCATATTAACCAAGTTTTGCTTCTCTCTGGAGGAAGTAGAATAAGATGCAAATAAACAAAGCTTCAATATAAGAAATGAGGTAATTTGCACTTACATAAAGCCTCATCCAAGTCTATGTGAGAAATATAAAAAATTCCACATTAGTCAAGTTGAAATTCATGAGGTCCTAATGATGTTCCCTGATTTCTATAGGCCTGGCACTGAATGATTGACTTCCTGAGCACTGACAAAATCAGATCCATTGTCCTTTTAATTTTATTATTTTTTCCTATGAAACAGTTCCTTTTTACACAAGAGTACAGTGATAGGCAATGACAAGCACAATAAAACGGAAAACGTTCCCAGTTAACAATGAATGATTAAACTGTCTCAGTAGCTGTCAATACGGTTCCATATTCTTGCTGAATGAAAAGACGCCTTTGGAATATGCTTTAACCATGATTTTAATTTATATATTGTTCAGCACGAAAAAATTAGCTTACTAAATAATGCTTTCTAAAAAGCATTATCCAAAAATATATCGCAGCAATCAGCAATACACATACTGAAATCTTCCTGTCCAGGAAATTCCCACTTTTAGGTAGAATAAAGCACGTCTCCATGACAGAGGAATAAAATGTAATTCAGGTAAAATGGCACGTCTGACTCTGAAAAGAACATTTGGATTCCGTTCAAAAGTTGCTTCTGAACACTAAAAGCAGCAAGGGCCTCTTCAGTTTTCCATTTGCTGATTGTTTCTAATCTACTCTGCAATAAAAAAACACGCCCACGCCGTACTAGTGGATAATCATTAAGAAGGAGAGAATGGCTTTTAGCGAGCTTCCATCCACAGTCCAGAGGAATGCATGGGCTATGGGGCAGAGACTCTGATGGCCACTGAGTAGTTGCTGGGTGCTGTCACCAGGCAGCTGACAGACATGATAGTTGGAGGGTCCCTTTGCTCCAGAAGGCTCTCGGCTTTCACATTTCCTTTTTCATCGTCTGCTCCAAAGCCGTATTTAGGGTTTCTAAACTACCTGTGCTTTTCTAAGGAGCGTCAGCTTGGACAGGACCAGCTCCTCCCCCACTCCCAAAAGCCAGATTCTGGACTAATGGAAAGAAAAAAAAATCAGCATAAGTTATTCAAGAGAACAGATTGACCTCAAATGTGTTCTTGGAATTCCGTACCGGGCAACATGGTGTTCAGGGCAGAAGTCTGTCTTCCTAATTATATTTTGCTTAGGTGACTATTAAAATGATTGTGTATTTTCTGAGCCTCCTTAGATATGGAGGAAGAACTGGGAAGTTTAAGGCTGAAATAGCATGGAATTTAAAATTTTCTACATGTACAAACCACAATTTTCCATGTCCTAGTTGCTTCTAATCAATTCTGAGCCTAACTAGTCAACAAAATCTGTAAAGTAGTTAACATTCCCTCGATTATTTATGCACAGATAGTTGAAGGTTGACTAATGAACCTTAAGGAACAAAATCTACACAGCAGCTGATGCCCTTCATGAACGAGCACACAGTAAATCCACACTAGAAACCAGGAAAGTTGTTTCCAAGCTCAGGCCTTGGGCAGAGACATCCATTAAAATCTTGAGAATGGCAATATTTGAGTTACATTCGCATTCTGTATCTAGTCCCAAATGAGTCATCCTTAACTACTCTCCCTCACTCTCCAATATGTAAGCATATAGTAAATGAATGGACATATGGTTGCGGATAACCTTAGCCACAGACATGCAAATAAACCAGCACATGTTTCACTTATTAAAAAGCAAACTGGCAAACTATCTAAAATCCAAATTTATATGAGAAATAAGAGCTGGAGTGGGGGGGGAGGGGGAGGCATGCACACACTCTGTTCTATATTTTCAGTGCTTTGTACTTCACCAAATCGTTGCAGCTGAAACTAGTTATTTCAGAGTCACGGTGGGGAAGCCCTACAGAAAGTCCCACAGCATCTTCTGTGAGTCACCTGTCTCTTTGGTAGTCTTTGTTATCTGACAGTCTACTAGTCCCATTTAGGTCTCTTAACTTTAGCACCCCTGCCCCCTCCCCTCGCCTCCCCCACCCCCCACCACAAACAGGCAGCTGCTTCGAGAGTGTCTTCTTAAATGGCTCCACAAAATAAGTAAAGACTATGGCTGTTCCAGTGGCCTGTTTTGGCTCAATGGTACAAACTTCCAGCTGGTGAATTCCCCAGGAAGTACCGCTACAAGAACAATCTGTTTGATTGATGCAGTGAAGTCTGAAAACTGTTATGACATGAAGTTCCCTATCCAGATTGGAAGGAAACTTTGGCTAATACAATCTTTTGAAGACAATAATGTGAAAGTCCACCTTACATACTTTAATTTTTGGCCAGGGCCATCATGAAGCTCAGTGATTCCAAGTTACTAGTTGGTTTTGAAATATTATATTTGATACTTGAACAGGCTCTGAGAAGACACATCATTCCTTTGTTCCAGTGAAATGACCTCATTTATAAGATATTTTAGGAGAAAATATTCAGAAAAGCAAGCAATAAAGTTCAGCTGAAGAAGGGAAGTTGTTCCAAGAGAGATTAGTTGCTCATTAATCCTCAACACTAGTCTGAGGTTGTGTGTGTGTGTGTGTGTGTGTGTGTGTGTGTGTGTGTGTGTGTGTGTGTGTGTGTGTGTGTGTGTGTAAGAGCGAGAGAAAAAAAGGAAAATTAATTAAAAAATTAACTTAAGAAAAAAAATTTTCCACAGATGGCTGGTTCTGGAACACTAGGCAGTTTAGAAAATGCCAGAGGGTTTCCCACATAGGGCCAAGAAAAACTATTATACCTCTTTTTAAAAGAAACAGGGGCAGGAGGACCAAGAAACAGAGAAAGAGAGAAAGAGATGAAAAACCTGAACCTCTGTGTACAAATATCCAACAATGGTCTGGCTGCAAGAAGTCAGGCAACATATAGTAACTAGTTTGGTGCTGAGAAGTGCAAAGAAAAGAAAGTGTAAGAGAGAAGTTCCCTTCTCACCCTTTCTACCTTCCTCACCACTGCCCCACTCAGTTTGCTTCCTCTGTTGTTTTTAAATTCAGCTGTTCATCGACCTCAACACTCAAGGACATGCTGGGTCCACTGAGCTCCCTGGAAATGAGGGGGCACAGCCGGGATCTCTGTCTGTACAAAAGGGGTTCTCAGTGCCCTAGAGTGTGCTCTTTTAGTCCCTTCCCTCCTTTAGCCTGCTAGCCCTGGAAAATATTCTCTAGGTCAGAGTGGGCAGAGGTCACCCCAAGTCAAGATCCAGGCCTTACTTAAGCCTAAAATTCCTTCATTCGTAACTAATTCCTTCTTTCAAAGCCAGGCTGTCTGCTTCTCCCTGGTCTTGTGAGGCCTGGGAACCCACGTCAATTCTCCTTCAAGTATCATGTTGATTCTGGGGTTCAGTTCAGGCCAAGGCTCCTGTGGTTTCAAGTTATTTTTGATCTGACTGTGCAATTAAGATAGTTTCATCCCTGTGTGCTGAACAGCTATTATACTTACTGCAATTGTTCCTGCTTGGTTTGAGGGAATAGTGAGTGAGCAATACCTGTGCATTTTAAGAAGACACAGGGAACTTAATTTTGGAAGATTTCATAAACTCTTAGAATCTATGTATCTACAATGTGCCCTTCTGGCTGGGCCTTTGGGAAATGTATCTTGAGCACCTAGCATACTATAGTTAATCAGATATTAATTCTGAGCAAAGGGGCACTATGAAAAGCATTTCATTCCTGTTTATGAAGAATATGCAGATTACTCTGCAGTAGATTGTTTTAGTATATTCCGTAAGTGCTCATTACATGCAGGCAGTTTGGCTGAGATGTAATGGCACTTAATTCTTGAAAGAAAAGCAAAGTCTTTACCTTCATATAAAACAGATGGCAAAAGTGTGTGCCCGACCACTTTCTTAACAGGCACCAGGATAAAACAGAGCGTCAAAAGGTGCTATTTTAAAAGAAAAAAAGCAACTTGCTGAGAAGAAAAAAAAAAGCAAGGAGCAATAATGTCATCAACTAAATTAAGGCTGACACAGGACTGGAGGCACTTTGTCATCAGTTTCCCAGGTAATCAGGTGAGGAGGGACCCCATCCTGGGTATAAGCACATGAAACCTCTCTCTCATTCTCTCTGTATCTCTGTCTCCGAGACACACACACACACACACACACACACACACACACACACACACACGTGCATTTCTCACTCCTGTTCCACTACCTCCTGGGAACCTAACTGAGAAGAGGACTAGATGACACACATCAACTTCAAGTCTGGCTACAGGGTAGGCTATTCTCACTCGTTAGCCAGTGTCATTTTACTTTAACACGTACTCTATCTCTAAGAAGTTGTAATAGGGACTTTCTGTCCTATGCTTTAATTCCCTGGCGTTTACACTGTATTTCTTAACCTGACCATCGACACTTTCAAATCAAGATGTTCCAACTGTGAATGACTGCAGTCCAGCCTCCCTAAACTGTTAGGGCAAAAGACTGGATTTCCCTCTTTCTGAGAAGAGCCCAAGTTGCTATATAAGGTACCTCATAAACATCATCAATGCAAATCCAACATCTAAGAGTTTTTTCCCAAGTATAATACACAGCATATTTGCATTTCTGAAAGGAAAAAATGTTTTTATTGTTAGAATCTAGCCGTATTCTCTTACTGCTAATGAGAAAATTGGTGAGAAAGCTACATTCTCCTAAGTCATGATCAAACATGTGTAAGAAGAGAATATTTGAATAAGAAATGATAGTAAGAAGCATTTAACTAAAGTGGAGAAGTTGGGACATGGCAAAATGGACTGGAAAGAGGACTGGTTTGGAATCAGAAGACTTGAGTTCAACTTCCAATTCTGCCACTTATTTTTGAACTGTGTGTCCTTTGGCAAATCACTTCATCTCTCTGAACATGTGTCCTCATCTATGAAGACATAATAATAACCTATGCCCTGTCTATCTCACAAGGTGGCTGCAGGGATCAAACAAAGAAATGAACACAAAACACTATACACTTTAAAGTGTTAGACTAGGTCAATTACCATTATTATACATGAGCAGGATACACAACAATATATAATTTGTAAGTCAAAGACCATTATTAACTATTCTGTCTCCTCCCACTTTTTCAAGGATTCAAGTGCCCTGATCTAGACACATTTAGGCATTTCACAAAAACAAAACTGAAGAAACAGAAAACAATGTAAATAGACTATTATTCTTTAGCCATTCAAATAATGATGTGGAAGAATATATGAGGGAATATTCATGACAAAAAGAAAAGGCTTCAGACATGATATGTGTAACACTACTACATATAAAATAGATAACTAATAAGGACCTGCTGTATAGCACAGGGAACTGTACTCAATACTCTGTAATGGCCTATATGGGAAAAGAATCTAAAAAAGAGTGGATATATGTATATGTATAACTGCTTCACTTTGCTGTACACCTGAAACTAACACAACATTGTAAATCAACTATACTCCAGTAAAAATTTTAAAAAATATATGTATAGAGAATTCTATATATATATATTTATATAGAGAGAAAGAGAGAGGTAGAGAGGGAGAGGTAGAGAGAGAAAGAAACAGCCACTCAAAGGAACTATAATAGAATATTAACATTGGTTGTCTCTGTTTAGGAGGATTTTTTTAATGGATACTTTTTCGTATTTTCCAATTTTTCTACAAACACACATGACACTGATAAACAGAAAATTAAAATGCACAAAATCAGGTATTCTTTTAGAGACAGGGATGGGACAGAGGGAGAAAAGGAGAGAGAGGGATGGACAAAGAGAGAGGGAGGGGCTCAAAATTCTTGTCCCACCTATGACGATAAGAAAGTTGTTACGAGGATATTTCAATAATTACTGAAGAGACTTATGAGGGTAGAGCTTCTTATGAGCAGACCAGCTGAATTTTCATGAAGCACCGGACTGGCAGGGTAGATTCTGGTGAAATGGCTTTGAAATCGAGTTCCGATACACCTTGGCCATGCAGTGGTTGCCCGTGCCCTCTGTATGGGAAACCCTGCCCTGCGCTCCCTTCAGTAAGCATACAGATAGAGTGCAGACCAGGGTCTCCCAACAGCAGCTGAGTAAACGTTCCACTTCAGATTTTGTCTTCAGTTGTGATTTTAGGTGGAAATGGATGGCTCGTTGAGTTACTTTTTCCTTTGGAATTGTCCTGCTGCAGTGAAGAGTACTGGCTGATGAGGGGAGACCGTGACCATGTGGATCAGTTTGTCCCCTGCGAATAACTGTACTTTTGGACTTTCTATAAATCTTTTTAATTCGGCCTTAGAAAAAAAGGCAAAATCTGACAATATAATACATGATAAGATCCTCAGTCTTCCAAGAATTATAGGCTGAAGTCAGCATGTCACTATATGGACTGTAACAGCAAATAATAAGTTGAACATTTATTAACTCTCTGTGCTTTTCACACTGTAAAATGCTGTGCCTGTGTTATCTCATTTAATCAATCCTCTTAAGGACTCCATGAGGTCTATACCACTATTACCCCCATTTCAGAAGTAGGGAAACTAAAGGACAGAAAGATTAAGTTCTTTATCCAAAATCAGAAACCTTATGAGCAGCTGAGCTGGGTCTCCAATCCATGTCACCTGACAGAGCCCTCCCTCTTAACTCTGCAAGCATCTTGAAGGCAAATATTAAGTGTCATTTATTAATGATACTGGAGCCTGCTTAAACCCAGGACATCAAAAGGCTGTTGCCACAGGGTGAGAAGTAGGGTTATTCTGTTCTATTTTGGAGATAGAGACCGCGGTGCCATTGTTGGCTATCTTGAGTCTGAAAAGCCATTAGCAATAGACAAATGTAGAGATGCAGTAGCCAGTTGGATATACAGGTCTGGTTCTCAAGAGGGAAGCTGTTTGCATATGGATAGGAACTGGAGCCTGTGAATAGATTTAATAATCTGAGAATATGTGCAGAAAAGAAGACAGCCATTGAGGCTGAAACCTGGGGGTTAGCGACGGCACCAACATTTAAGAAGAGACGAAGGAAAGGGAGGAATCAAAAGAAAAATAGAGAGAAAGGAGTGTTGGGAAAGCCAAAGAGAAGAGTTCGTTTCCATGAGGAGGAGGTGATGAACCTAGTCCAATGCTGCATGAAGAAGAAATAAGGTGAGGACTGAAGGGAACAGTGGATTTTGTTTGGTGGTCACTGGTGACCTTAGCAAGAGGAGTTTAAGGATAGTAATAAGGGCAGAAGATAAAGTAAAAAGCATTGAGGAATTAAGAAGTAGATGAGAAAACAGACCCGGCAAAGATAAAGTTGGCTCTTGGCTATCAAGGGAAAGAGACAGTTTGAGAGGGAAAGAGTCCCAGGAGAGACTTTTTAGGGTTGGACTCCTGAAATGATCTGTATGCCAATGGGAAAAAGCTAGTGGTCAAGGAGAGAGTTAAAGTATGGGAAAAAGAACAATTGATGGATCTAGGTCTACATGGCTTTGGGAAATGACACAATCAAGGGAAAGATAGAGGGCTTGGTCCTGAAAAGGATTTCTTTTGGGAGAGGGAGGTTGAACTGAATGACCTATAAGATCATTCACAATATTAATACTCTTTGATGAAGGATGAAAAGAATCTTAACGCTATTACAGTGAGCTTTGGATGGCGAGGAAGGAAAAGTACTCCTATGGACTTAGGCTTGTTCTATATGGCACAGAACAAAGTAATGTTAAAAGGATCCATTCTACTTCAGACAACTACCAGTAACCCCCTCACCTGATGCTAAACTTAGACTTTTTTCAGCAAAGAGGTCTCTCTCTCTTTTTCTGTCTTACTGGATTTCTTCTAAAAGCTCAGAACGAAATGTGATACCTTTGCATGAAAATGACATGCAACATACAATCTACATGTACACTGACAAGAATGTATTGGAAATATGTCACTTTAATAATGTGGACTGGGGCTCCCTCCCCCACTCCTGGCCCCATGCTGTCCTTACTATCTCTAGATTCCCCTTCCTGCTTCTCCCAAAAATACCTTTAGGATTTCTCCTGTGTGCATAACAAATAACAGCATGATGTACATTTCAGCACTCCTTCAAAGAGGTTCCCAGGTGCGGATACAAGCAGTAGAAGATCTTGTGTTTTTTCCTTTAGATCTAAATAGTCTGAATCTCAGTATTGCTCATGGGAACTGTTTCAAAGGCTGAAGTGTCAGAATCAGAAAGGAAAGAAATGTGTGGGTGGCAAGTTGCTACATGCAAACCTGTCATATTCTTCTTTCATTTTCAGACCTGAATATTCATGGATGCAGAAATTATAGCTTATTCCAGAGTTTTTATTGTCAGCATCAAATATAGCAAAAAATGTCAAGAAGATAAGATTGGTATATTTAAGTGTAAATGTTCAACAAATTTGATCTTTAACTCAAATATCTCTATCTGTTAATGAGCCCTTTCATTCCCTTTGAATATACTTTAAGAGAGGGTTCTGGGGCAAAGTACAGAGTAAAATCTCATTTATTCAAATTTCACTACTTTGAAATTTACAGTAACTTAAAAACAGAATGGGGAGAAACTTATCCTTGTTTCGTGATCAATTTAGACGTGAGTACAAAATAATGACACTGAAGAAGAAACTTTAAAAATATTTGTTAATCAAATTTTTAAAATGTATGCATAAAGACTGTTTTATGACAACAATAAAAAAGAAAACATTCTAAACATTCATCAATAGAGGACTGGATAAGCAAATTATGGCGCATACATACAACAGAATATTACCCGCTTTTAAAAATGATACGGAGGTACATTTACTGACAAAATATGTGCACAAGATGTAAGTGAAAAAAGCAAGTTACAGAACAGCACATACAGAATTATCACATTTATGTACAACAAAGTACATATATGTGTGTGTGTGTGTGTATATATGTATATATATATATATATATATATATATATATATATACACATACATACACATAAAGAGGCATATGGGTGACAGACACTGAAATCTCTGGGTGGTGAGTTTGTGGTGATGTTTAACTTCTTTTCATTTTTATATAAAATAAAAAATAGAAGTAACAAAGTACCTCTGAACAAACTTTTCTGGAATTCACATGTAAACAACTGAGACATTAATTATACATCATTTCATTAAATCAGGTCATCTCAGGACCCTTACCAAAAAAGGAATAAGCATAGTTTGAGTTAATCTAGGGAACAGGTGTTATTGCATCTCTTTAAAAAAATACTTTATAAGACTGACCCACTTCGTAATTCTTTTTTAGTAGTGAGTGGGTTTTGTGTGTGTGTGTGTGTGTGTCTGTGTGTGTGAATTGAACAGCAAGTCTCAAAGTTGTTCTTTAGCTGTGGCACACACACACACACACACACACACACACACACATCACCACCATCACCACCACCAACCACCACCATCATTTCCATTATTAATCTACATCATCATAAAGGATATTAAAAGATATTAAAATTGATTATATAACTCTTAGTGGGAATAAATGTATACTTAAAATACTCATAGTGTTTCCTAGCAACAAATCTAAACAAATGAGAAAGGAATCAATGGTTGGACTATAGGAGTTCAACATAAATTAGGCTGAATGACATCTCCACTTCATACAGTGGGATACTCTTAGCCAGAAAAACCTCTGGTTTTCATATTTATATTTACCAGTTTTTTAAATAAATCACCATTTCCATATAATGGAGTAGAATAAAACTATGAATCTTACAAACATAGTCAACACTTATCAATATGTCTTCCTCATACAGAACTTGGATATCTATCCATCATACTGATTTGAGTTTAAGCATTACCCTTGGAAGTTGAAGCACGCACTGTATGTCAGGCACTGTTCCAGGCACTGAAAATAGGTCACTGAACAAAATAAAGACCCTGCCCTCAAGGAGCTGACATTCTAGTAGAGAGAGACAATAAATAAACATGTACATGTTCATTCAACAGAAACAGTGAACAAAACAAAATTCTTGCCTGCATATAATTTATGTTCTAGTATATGGATACAAAAAACATACAAATAAACAGTTTATTCAACAAATATACATTGAACATATTTATCATGATTTGACCTATTTATACATACTACATAAATTATGGACAGTGGGAGATGGAGAATAAGGGGGACAATGTGCTATTTTAAATTAGGGAAGCTTTACAGATGAACTTATTTGCAAAGCAGAAATAGAGACACAGATGTAGAGAACAAACGTATGGATACCAAAGAGGGAAGGGAGGGTGGGATGAACTGGGAGATAGGGATTGACATATATATACTAACTAATATGTATAAAATAGATAACTAACAAGAACCGACTGTATAGCACAGGGGACTCTACTCAATGCTCTGTGGTGACCTAAATGAGAAGGAAATCTAAAAAAGAGGGGATAGGGCTTCCCTGGTGGTGCAGTGGTTGGGAGTCCGCCTGCCGATGCAGGGGACGTGGGTTCGTGCCCCGGTCCGGGAAGATCCCACATGCCGCGGAGCGGCTGGGCCCGTGAGCCATGGCCGCTGAGCCTGCGCGTCCGGAGCCTGTGCTCCGCAACGGGAGAGGCCACAACAGTGAGAGGCCCGCGTACCGCAAAAAAATAAAAAAATAAAAAAGAGGAGATGTATGTATACGTATAGCTGATTCACTTTGCTGTACAGCAGAAACTAATACAACACTGTAAAGCAACTATACTCCAATAAAAATGAATTTAAAATAAATAAATAAATAAATTAGAGAAGTTTATTTGATAAGGTGATATTTGAATCGGGACCTGAGGGTAGTGAGAGAGGGAGCAGTGGGTCTAGCTAGGGAAGAGGAGTCCAGTCTGAAGGAACAGCCAGTGTGAAGGTTCTACAGCAGGGGAGGCTTGTCACGATGTGAGGAAGGAACAGGATAAAAAGCACTGTCACTTGAGCATAGTGAGTGGTGAGTGAGAAGCTAGTGAGTATGGGGAGGGTGCAGTCAGACAGAGAGCTGGGGGACCATGTCACAGAGGGTCTTACAGTCCATACTAAAGACTTTGAAGTTTGCTCTGAAGAAGCCATTAGAGGAATCTGAACAGAGGAGTTATTACACGATCTGACTTACATTTAAAAAGGATGAGTGGAGAATCGAGTGGGGAAGCATGGGATGTAAGAAGGAAGACTAATTAGCAAGCTGTTGCCATAATCCAGGTATGAGAGGGGGAACCTAAAAGGTAGAAATGGAGGCGATGAGAACTGGCTTGGTTCTCAAGCTGCATATATCCTGAAGCAAAAGCCAAGATCTGCTGATGCACTGGGTGTGTAATGTTAGAGAAAGAAAAGACAAAGACAACTCCAAGGATGTCGACCTGAGCAACTGGAAGGATGGGGTTGCCATTTATTGAGATGGAGAAGCTTGTGGGGTAGAGCACATCTGGGGAAGGGATATGAATATTTCTATTTGGACAAGCTAAATGAAGGATGCTAATTACGCACCGAAATGGAGATGTTAAGGAAACAATTGGAAATAAGATTCTAGATTCTAGATAAGAGATCCAGGCTGGAGGATTTGGGGAGTCACCCATATATGGATAGTATTTACAAGTCATGAGAGCAGTACCTCAAGAGAGTAAATATAGATAAAGAACAGATCCAAGAACTGAGTCCTGGGGCCCACCAAAGTCTAAAGGTGAAGAAGATAAGAAAGAATCAACAAAGGAAACTTGGAAGGATTGGCCAGTGAAGGAGGAGAAAAACCAAGAGAGTGTGGTACCCTGGAGGCCAAGTGAAGAAAGTGTTTTTAGGAGGAAGGGGTGGTGAATTGCAGCCACCGCCAGGGTTAGGTCAAATAAGAGGAAGAGTGAGGACTGGACACTAGATTTGGAAATGTGGAGGTAACTGGGGATTTCGAGAAGAGTAATTGGGTGGAATAATGGGGGGGGGGGGCTGGCAAAAGCCAGACTGGAATAGGTTTACCGGAGAATGAGAGAAGATGAGGGGAGATGCACACACAATTCTTTGAGGGGTTGTGCTGTAACAGGAAACTAATAAATGGATTGGTAGCTGGTGAGGGATGTATAATCAAGGGAGATTTTCCTTATTTAAATGGGAAAAATGAGAGCATGTTTGTATGCTGATGGGGATTATATGTTAGGAAAATATGATGACATAGGAGGGATCACTTCTGGAGTGATCATCTTGAGTAAGAGATGTGGGATTGAATCCAGTGGAAAATTGTAAGGGCTGGCTTTATATAGGAGCAAGGAAAAAGTGACATAATAACGGGGGGAAAGGCAGAGTATGTAGGCACAGATATACGTGGGTAAGGGATAAGCTGGTGGAAGTACAAGGGAAATTTTATTTTCTATTTTCTCTGTGAAACAAGAATCTTAGCCTGAAGAGCGGGAGGAGACATTCAGGATTTCAGGAGAAAGAAGTATGAAACAATTAAGTAGGTTGGTATACAAGTAATTCAACTAGGGAAATTCTAAAATACTAATACTAATATGGAAAAGGAGGTAGAAGAAGAAGGCTTTATATATGCTAACATATTTAAATCCCTCAACCTTATGACTTAGTTTTCTATTACTATCCCCATATTACAGATGAGAAAACAGAGTCAAGTCAGCAATTCATCTGTGTAGTAGGCTTATTGGGCAGCATGGATGGTCCACCAATGATCAAGAATTTAAAGTGAAATCAGATGGTGGCATTGTGTTCACTTCCAGCAGCACTTGTACAGATGTTGAATCGGCAAAGATGTGAATTTAACGAAGGCGGGGGTGTTGCCAGTGATTAACAACGGGGGGAGAGAGGGGAAGTTGAATTAAATTGATAGTGTATGAAAGAGTGATTATCATGATGAATTGTGTCACCTAAGCAGGGGAAGGAGATAAGTGAGGAAGTGGAATTGCTAGAGTCTGGGGAATAGAAAGAATGAACTGTATAGGCAGAAGGTGGTAGTCAAAGAATGGGATGCTTGAAATTGCGTTGGGGGTAAAGGCTACTTTGAATGATAGTCTAACGTTTTCCTTAAGAGTGGATGGCTTAGGTAGGGTGGACAAGATCATTGGAGAAGCAAAGTTCAAGTAACTGAGAGGTCAAAGCACTTGACAGTCATCTACACGGACACTGAAATCATCAAGATTTACAGCAAGAGTAATGTGGGGGGTGTTTGTCAAGGGGCAATGGATATTAGTGTTGGAGAGAATGATAATCAAACACAAGAAACACTCCCTTTATCTCCTATTCATAGAAGGTACAATCAAAGCAGGACTAAAAAGTGGTGTATGGCCCAAGGGTAAACTAAGAATGGAGAAAAAACACTTGGGAGTTCTCACGGTTATGGTTCCGAAGACCACCCAAAACCCTTGCCATTTTCCCAAATAATCAGTTCACTGTTCCTAGCAATTTGCTACTTGCGAACTTCCGCTGCTATGAGCCCGTTAATTCTATGGCTACTCTCTCGTGCCCTTTTTTCCCAATGAAGCAAACTAGACTCTGTATGATGCAAAAGCAGGGCTCAAGCATTGTGATAGCTCCAAACAGAAAGTTTGCTAGATATACACATTTTTTAAAAAGTCCTAGTTGCCTAGTCCAAGAAATAGGATTTACTCTACACAAAGGCAAAAGATAAATGAAATCTAAATCTCTCTTAAATTTGAACTACTCATGATTTCGTCACGAAAATCTTGAGAAATCGTAATAGTCATCTGCTACATTTGAAACTACGCTCTATACCACACGCAACAGTAATTCTGTGAAAGGAAAATTCTTATGATTTTTCTATCTTATTATTTAATTAATATATTTTCACATCGGGGCGATTCTGATCATCTAATATGCATCTTAGTGACAATGTCACATATTAATTAAATCAACACACAAACAAAAGGGAGTGAAAAGCTGAAGTAACTTAGACACTGTCTAAAGGACACCCTGTTTTGCTTTTTTATCTTTTATAAAGGTAATATAATAAAATTAATTTTGGAAACTTTGATAAAGGTGTAAAAATAAGAATCGCATATGATTCTACCATGCAGTAATAACCATTCTTTAATCTTTTGGGGTATGTGCCTCTTTTCTAGGAAATGAGAGCCAAGAGATGGGGCCTGAATCCTCTAAGAGGTTTTGTTCTTGTTCTTGTACCTTCTCAATCTTTGCATTTTGTAATAATTCAGGCTCCTGTTAAATTATGGAGAAAATACGTGCTAGTTGTTAAGGCATCATGACTATTAATGAAAGGTTTTGCTCTAGATGAGAAATAGCTGTTTGGAATGAATAAAGGCATCTTCAATCTGCAGCAGAATGGCTTAGTATAGAGGTACTGGGGGGTGACCAAAGATTAGAGACAGCAGAACAAAACATAGAGAGGAAAAAGCTAAAAAGCCCATACTTCAGTGAACCTGCAGCTGTTTGGTCCTTACAAGATCTGACAGCCCGGCAGCCTAAGAAAACAGGGTGAGCTGAAACTGGCACAGGCGAGGTTTATGGGGCCATTCGAGGTTCGAAAGCGTGTCAAAAAGTGGATGGGATTAATGCACTTGGGAAACCCAGTTAAATGTCTAGCAATGATTTATTTCCATGAATATATGTTTTCTTCCCCTGTATGCATCACTGAATTCAGAAAGCCTTAACTGGTCCCTCAGTCTCCCTATCTATAAAAAAGGTAGGCTGTAAAGGGAAAATGGTACATTATCTGAATTTGAGTAGATCACTTTTGTGGAGACGGTAGTGATTTCCTTATAAGGAATTCACAAAATTATGAACTCCTACCCATAAATCAGCCAATCAGAAATTTAAAAGGTTGGGGAATATGATTAACATTGCAAATGGCTCTTTCAAATTTAGTTGATTCCTTCCCAGAGAGCTTTTCATACTTCACTACATCATGCACGGCCTGTTAGAGTCATGCACTGATAGAACATCTCTGCAAAACAGAAGAGTGGAGCTGGTGATGAACTATGGGTTGATATCATAGGAAATAAAGCTGTGTTCCAAATAAATTATCCTGTAAAATGGATAACTAAGCAGCTAGATTCAGTCATGTCAGTTTTTCTTTTAGTATCTTTCATGTGTTCTGTGTTCCTTTTGATAGATGGCTATACCACTCACACCTATATCGGGTCCAAATCAAAGCTAGAAAGAGGAAAGCGCTGACTGTGAAACTATCGCGATGCCCTACTTGTGCACATTTATGACTGGACCATATGGTTTTCATGATAGATAGGTGAGCCATGGAAATTTTGAGCTCTGAAATGGTCCCAGACTTATATAACATGAACTTGCATGAGTGTAGTGTTTTTTTGGGTTTTTCCACTGCTATTCTTCAGTTCATTTAACTTAGAAGAGCTTTCAGCTCATAATGAGCAAAGAAGTACACTCAACCGAGTAAAACAGGACCACAAAGCACCCACAAGAGATGGTTTTCCTTATAAAAAAGTTTCATAAAACACTCAAAAAAAAACCCGATTGCCTTTTCATAAGCTGCACTTATATGCTAAAATTGAATCTTAGATTCTACAATTGCACGAGCCTCATGAAAAGTTTCTGAAACTTTTGTTACATAGAAGGATGCCTTAAGTCCAATGTTCGTTCAGCCACAGTGATGCGGAGGCAAACATTTGTTGAGCACCTATGTATGTCAGACAATTCACAGAAGTAATCTTCGTGAACCTCAGACATATATGTTGGGTTGGCCAAAAAGTTCGTTCGGGTTTTTATAAGATGGTACAAAAACCCGAACGAACTTTTTGGCCAACCCAATAATACCCCATGTTTTAGATGAGGAATCTGAAGGTCAGAAATGAAAGGTAACTTGCCCAAGGTCACACAGTGGGCAAGTGATAGTGAAGGATGGACATGCTTAAGATGTTTGTACTGTGTCTCAGGTGTGGGTTCGCCTAAGTCCTCTATTTTCCGTGACCCTATGAACATGGAAAATAAGGATGTTATAATTCTTTCCCTTACATTCCTATAAATGTATTATGAGATCGAAAACTTGAAGCATTGCCATGTCTAAGGAATATTTACACTGCCCCTAAAGATTGTACCACTGAGGTGCGCTGTGTCCCTAAGACAGAAAGAAAACTACTGAGAGTAGAAAGTTCCATGGTGAACCCTTCAGCATAGTCCTACGAGTTAAATGTGCTCAGAATCCCCATAGCTCCTAACAGAATTATATACATCTCCATCTTCAAGTATACTTTCAAAGAAGGGACCTGGGAACATTGATCTCACTGTGTTTCTCTACAATGAAATAATTTGTGCAGAAATCGGAATTTTATGACAGATTCTATGTCCTCTAAAAGTTATCTTTAATTTTACTGCCACGTAGAGATCGATGAAAGCAAGGAGACTATAAACTATGAAACAGCTTTTCCTGGCTCATTTATGAAGGAATAGGACAGAAGTCCTCGGGTTTAACTTTCAGAAATCCCAAAGGCCAGCATTTTTGGTTCTCGAGGAAATTCAATATAAAGGAATAGATAAGCAAAACTAAGTCAAATCTGGTACATTAGACCTTCTTCTCCCTTCAGACCACCAATGTTTGGATGTTTTATCTGCTACCAATTCCTCCAAAGAAATCTCAAGCATGTTTTCTTGCCAGAAAAAGTGATATAAATTCTAGGGAATCATGACTTGATAAATTTGTAGAAGAGAGAAAATGCCCATGAATATATCAGAAGCTTGCTGATACTCTGTAGTAACACTAACAAAACCTGTTAACATAGTATATAACTAGGGTAACTTTGGGTGTAAATTTGTTTTAATTTGACCTCTGATTATACATTTGTTAAATCGTACATATTCAGTTATGCTCAGAGATCCCTTTTGATAAATATCAAGTTTTCAAATACTGTTTTACTGGGTTTGGAATGAAACTATAGAATGGATAATTACTATCCGAGAGAGGAAAGCCTCTAACTACCACAATTACCCACATTAATTCAAATTGCATGAAAAGAGAAATAACAAATGTTTAGAAGACTGCACTATGGGGGAAACTAAACAAACCAGCACAAAGAAAAACCTGATATTAACAGAGGGAGGAAATCATGTATTTTCTCCTGTTGTATGGGGTAATGAGATGCAAGCTTTGAGTCCACTAGACTTGTTTCCCGGGTCATTACCAGTGGGCAGGAATACAGGCTAGGCAAGTGAGCCCTTCATTAGGTGATGCAATAACTGAGTGCACCACAAAAGCCTATTTCTAAGCCCAAATGAGAAATTTTCGCAGTTGAGAAATACCTAGTTATGTACCTTACCATTTTCAAAAGCTGTCTACCTCCCTTTATATAAAGCAAATTGCCATATTTTGACACCACTCACACATTCATTTATTACATGAGTCACAGACCATGGAAATGTGACATTTCCCACAGTTCAGCGGGATGAATAGCAGGACCATTAAGCGGAGGCGATTAGAAGACACAGACAGTCATCCTTTATTGCTCAAGCCCAATTACGTCCCCAGTGGAATCCTAATGGTACTTTTATATAAATAAACCAGATAATCAAAGGCAGAGAAAAAGAAAATAATGTTATCATGAAAGATTCATTAGAAACCGATGACAATTGTTTTGATCACAAGTAGAAAATGACTGTTCCTTTCCCCAGGTACAACCCATCTATTTCAAAGATGATACCCTGCCGACCAGTACTGAGGAGCGTTCATTAGATCTGCACTCTACTCAACACCATTGCTGAGGATTTTATGAAAAAACTTAATGATGGATGCAAACTTGAGGCATTTATGGCTTGCAAAATAGATTCCAGGAGTCATAGGGATCAAATGTAATTTTCCCATTTCATATAAGGAAGGGAGCTGCCTGAGTTCATACATTCATTTGAACAGGGCTTAGAAGATGCATCCTCAGCCTTCTAGCTCAGCGTGCTCACCTTGTAACTCCCCGTGCAACTGTGACATTACTACTTGTTCAACCAGCGTTTCTCACATATAATAACAAGGACATGATTAACCAAGTGGCATTTTATTCATCACTATTTTGGAATGGTGACAGAGACTTGGTAAACACGCAAGCCTCCATGAGGAAGGGGGAAACCCACGTGTAGTCTGGCTCTCCACATGGTTCCTTACTAAACTGTGCCATTCTTGATTCAGTCATCTCTTACTATGTAAATGAAAGAAATCATATCTTTTCTCTCAATCTTTGGCCTCTAACATAGCGAAATGTTCTTCTATCATTCACTAAGTGTTAGTAAAGCGTCTACCAGGTATTTAGTAATGAATTTGGTATGGGGGGAAATATAAAAAGAGAAGGCACCATTCTCATCCACGAATAGCTTAAAATATGGTTTGGGGGTGCCCGATTTACACAAAAGAAACATCTGGGGGATAAAAGAGGTACATGAAAATATGACACACATTCTGCTCTGAGAACACAAAGTGAGGCCCCGTGATGCTCCTACAGGCTTTTATAAGGTTGTAACATTACAAGGAAATTGTCTGATATTATCAGATACTTCTTTAATCTCTGTATTTAAAATTGGCTTAATGAAGCCAAACAGAGTAGGGCCTTAAAGATGTGTAATCCAGCTTCTATCAAGGGACCTCTGCTAAATAAAAATTTGAAGACTGTAAGTTCTCCCGCGAGCAATTCAGGAGAGAAGGGAACGACTGAAGACAAAACAAACAATGAAGCAAAAACAAACAAGATAGTCTATCTCATTTGAATTCAGAATGTCACACTTGAAGGGAAAATGAACTACCAGGTATTCTTATAAAAGCGGAAATAAAAATTGAGTTGGTAAGGAAGCTTCTTTGAGCAACCACAAAGACATACAATAAAACTGTCTGGACGAACAATTTTCCCTTGAATTTAGTGGGATGGCCACATAATTGTTTGGGGGACTACAGTTGGTATCATAACGGCAAGAAAAACTTTCTATATTTCTGGAAAATATATGAATCTGCCACAAGGTTGTATCAGAGGTGGCGATGCTGAAATTCCACAGAAGATTGAGATGCGTGAAACAACTAAAGAAAAGTTCATGTATGTTGCAAGAAAGCCACTTAATATTTCTTGGCCACACTGCCTCACATATAAACATTGCGTACATACCTACGACTTCTGGAACCATGAAGAATTCTTTCAGCGTGACTCTAGGCCACAATAATCAAAAAACTTTTAACGGACAAAAGGACGAATTTCACGTTACTCTTTTTTGGTTTATTTGTTGTCACAAAATATACCTATTTTGACTTTGCATTTAATCCAGCAGTTTAACATCGTAACCCAAATATAGCAGTTTTTCCTGATCGTTTGTTACATACACATACCGTGATGTAGGCAATAGGGCCCGGAAAGAAGAAATCACCATATTTGATATGATGTATTTTGATATTATTATTACACTGGGTTGTCTCTATAATTCTACCGGTAGGGTCCTAGAAACAGGAAAAACTTAGAATAAAACTCCTTTTATGACAAAGTTTCTTTCTCATGACACAAACTAAATTCTCTCAAATGGGATGCTCCTTTACGGAAAGAGTACATTTATATCAAGGGTCCCCCATGGACTTTTGACTCATCATGGATTCTGGTAAAGCAGCTCTGTATATGGCTTCCTGAAAGATTAATTTCCTCAATATATTGAATGAAACACTGGTTCATGACGAAATGGTAATGGGTTTGGTGGCAACAATAATGACAAATAAAGGTTTAATAAAATCTCATAAAAAGACAAATTTTCTCTATTACTGCTGTACTTAGATAAACTCTCCATTAAAAATGTTATTGTTTTTTAATGTCTTGCTGCTAACTTTTAAGAACAAAGTTTTATCTTAAATTCTAAGAGAAAATACATTATTTACGCAAAAGTGATCCTGGTTGGCTTCAATTTCCCCGTAATGTTACAACAAATGTTTGAAAATGCAGTGTAGTCACTTGATTGGGTGAAGCCATATGCTAATTTATAACCTATGAAATAGCCATTCATTCATTAAGGAATTAAATGTTGGTAACATTCAGAAAAAGAAAGTGTTATTATAAAAGTGAAATGGGAACACGATGAACAATTTGTGAAGTAATTAACTAATGTGCCAGAAATGAGCAACTTGCTGATGAGACTTCCCAGGTTTTTTCACAGTGGGTCCTACTTTCATTTCCCCTAACTTGAAAACACCAGATGAAGTTTGAGATCCGTCAGGCTGAGGACTGCTGAGCCATTTAAAAATCAGGATTTAATTACTAATAGATGCTATTTACTCAGGAAATCAGTGGGTTGGTATCTCAAACTATTATGACACATTTCATATAGAGAGATCTCTATACAAATGATAGTGAGGTCTCGGTAGAATTTCTTGGATTACTGAAATCTGGGTTTGATGAAATCTATATACTGCTAGCTAGAAAAATTATATCATATTAAAGGGATGATTCAGAAACTGTACGAATGACACGTATACTTCAGGATTAAGCAGTTACACATAGAAAAATGCTAGAATGTATGTTTGTAAAGCCTCTCAAAGGATGACTTAAGTCACCATTCAACGATGCATAACAACACTCCAGGAAATAACAATAATAATAAATACTCAATTAGGCATGGATGGTTAAAGCAAAGTAAAAATCCAAACCCACTAACTGTCCATCTTCTTTCAGCATGCTTTTGTTTTCTTCATAACAAGGAATAAATTTTATTTGGCAATTTATTATTTTAATATCGTTCAAATTTAAGTATTTTTTATGTTTTAAAACGCAACAACATGTCTACAATTACCTTCTACTATGGAGAGTAAAGTTGGGTTTTGGTGAATGGCAATTTTTTTTAATCTTTATTTTATATTGGAGCATAGTTGATTAACAATGTTGCGTTAGCTTCAGGTGTACAGCAAAGTGATTCACTTATACATATATATGTATCTATTCTTTTTCAAATTCTTTTCCCATTTAGGTTATTACAGAGTGTTGAGCAGAGTTCCCTGTGCTATACAGTAGGTCTTTGTTCGTTATCTATTTTATTTATTTATTTATTGTTTTAACATCTTTACTGGAGTATAATTGCTTTACAATGGTGTGTTAGTTTCTGCTGTATAACAAAGTGAATCAGCTATATGTATACATATATCCCCATATCCCCTCCCTCTTGCGTCTCCCTCCCTCCCACCCGCCCTATCCCACCCCCCTAGGTGGTCACAAAGCACTGAGCTGATCTCCCTGTGCTATGTGGCTGCTTCCCACTAGCTATCTATTTTACATTTGGTAGTGTATATATGTCCATGCCACTCTCTCACTTCGTTCCAGCTTACCCTTCCCCCTCCCCGTGTCCTCAAGTCCATTCTCTACGTCTGCGTCTTTATTCCTGTCCTGCCCCTAGGTTCTTCAGAACCATTTTTTCTTTTTAGATTCCATACATATGTGTTAGCATACGGTATTTGTTTTTCTCTTTCTGACTTCACTCTGTGTGATAGACTCTAGGTCCATCCACCTCACTACAAATAACTCAGTTTCGTTTCTTTTTATGGCTGAGTAATATTCCACTGTACATATGTGCCACATCTTCTTTATCCATCCATCTGCTGATGGACACTTAGGTCAGCATGCTTTCTTACATCAGCATTTAGTCAGTACAGTAACCACCCTATCACAGCACCGATCAAATCTCATTATGGTTCCAATTTTTAAACTCAGGCAGCTCACAATTATCCTGACAAAAATGCCAAGTACTTCCCTCTCCCAAAAGGAAGATCGACCATATAAAAAGACTATTGTATAAATGCTTCTATATTTGCCATTTAAAAAAAAACCACTTTGTCAAATATTCTGACAGAAAATTCTAAGTAAATTAACAGGAGAGCCTGAGCTTTAGGTATGTGATTGAACAATCTAAAACCTGTTTGCAGAGCTACCTGTATGAATATTCGCACAAATGGGCAAAAAAAAAAAGCAATGATGGTAAACTTATTTGAAAAGATCTGCCATCGTACAATCTCCTCTACTGACTCATTGAATTTCTGCCATATTACGGCAGATCTTTACCACTACGGTGGGAACAGGGATTACGGTGCCTGGGCCAGGTGCTCCCACACTGTTGACCCCTGAGGTTGGAGCACCGCCATTACAGCCTACTCAGAATTTCAGAGAGTACTAATAACCTTGTGGAAGAAAGAGTGTTTCCTTTTTCATATTGGGTCCCTGAAACTAACAAGACTGAGGTGTCCCCGGCTGTCAGAAGGAAAGTTCTGAAACAAACCTAGACCAGAATTGTTTCAAAAACATCTGGAATTCTTCTATTTCTTTACTGTTATTACTCCTCACCAGTTTGCTTGCATCCTTTGGATGTTTGGGCGGTACACAGTTACAAGAACAACACTACCATCCAGCCAGCTGGTTGCCAAACTGCCTCTCTGTGTCCACACAAAGGAGCAAGCTAGGAGACCAGAGCCCTTACCTCTCCGACAGCAGGAACCATGGAAATAGAATGGACTTGAGGACACGGAGAGGGGGCAGGGAATGTGTTATAGATGTTGAAAGACAAACAAACAAAACAAAACACCCCCACCCTCACCTTGATGCTGAAATCCACCAGTCTTGCCAAGGCTTGAGAGGTTCAAGGCAGCTGCCGTTGAGGATTGGCAAATAAAAGGATGAATTACGGAGTGGAAAAAGGCCCCCGTCAGAATCTGGAGAGAAGGCACACCGAAAAAGCTTCCAAATCATGTAAAATAAAACGCTGCTCTGCGTGCCCTCAGTGTGGACAGAAATCAGGCCAAGGTCCAGAGCAAAGAAAAGTACTGAGCAAAACCACCCATCGCGGTTCTGTCGATCTCTTTTCTCCAGGTTAGTTATTGGTTTGAATAAAGTCTCCTGCCTAGATCAGAGACACTGGCACTTAATGTGTTTCCTGAGCCTATTATCTTACGTGAAGTTTAAGAATTGTGAGATTCAAATACCCTTGTGACATAAATAATGCTTTGATTTATGGGCAGCCCTACTGGAAGCAGAACTTTTTTTGTCTGAGCAAATAATTCTCTTTGGGAATAGAGAAGTACAAAGAAACAAAGTCAGCTGGCTAGGTGGCTTCCCTTGCTGGTAAGGATATTAAGAATGAAAATATAATAAACAGCTTTAATAAATGTGCTTTTTATCCACTTGCTGTCTCTAGTGTTAAACGCCTCTCTAACCAGCCATCTAATCAGAGAGAAATGGTCCCTGAGTAACAGGGATCTCAGAGCAAGAGGAGATGGGAGCGTCAAAACCTCGCTCCATTTCCTCAACAGTGATGAAAATCACTGGTAGGAAATGAATTCCATTCTGGATAAATGAGCACTTGGTATTCCCCCAAAGATCAGATGTTAATATATCTTGCATATTGTAACTCCAAGAAGGCGCATCTCTATCTATGGGTCAGTATTGTTTCTCTTCGCTATGCCTACCTACTACTGCAGCATGACATTCCAGAAAAATGGAGGGGAAGATGTCCCCATGTCATTGTCCAAACACGTGAGTTTGACTCTGATATACCTTGAAGCTTTGGTTGGTTGAAACCACTGTAATCCATCTGTTACCCAGGTGGGAGATTTTTTTTAAAGAGTTGCACATCTATAAAACTTCTAAAGCACTTCAACTTGTATCTTTTCTTGATATAACTGAAAACCATTTTCCCACTGCATTCAAGTTTACCTTGCTAGGACATATAAACGTGGTCTTAATGTGATCTGCTGAACACTATGGTGTCAATCACCCAATATATATTCAATACAACTGGTAAATTTCCATAATGATGCCCCCCTACTCACCCCCATCCCCAAGGACGTTCGAATTGTTTCCCTATACGGATTTTCTTACAGTGAGTTCTAGACTAAAAATAGCATTGCCAGGCTGTGGAAGTTGGGGAGAAACAGTTTATGCTGATCCGTCCAGTAGATCAACTGTTAACAGTTAGGGCTCTGAACTTAGGACGAATCCCATGTGCAGTGTAAACTCCAGCCATTGTCAGTAGAGATCAATGTGATCATTGGGCTGCCTAGTACCTTGTGGATGTTCCACAGATATCTGGTCACTGATTGGTTGATGAAGCTCCTGGACCATTTCAGGTCCAGATGTGTGACTGGGCTTTCTGAGACTGGAAGAATGGAGGGAGTTTTCAGGAAATCTTTACTTGAAAGGTTATGATAACACAACATTGTAAATCAACTATACTCTAATATAAAATAAAATTTAAAAATAAAAATAAATAAATAAAGGTTATGATACAGTATAGAAACACTCAGCTTCAGATCTCCCTGAGGCTCTGCCTCTAACTTCTTCAGCGCAAAGGGTCTGCAAAGTGTTAACACTTGTATTACAGGAAATCATTGTTATGATGTGGGCAGGAACCAGGGAATACCGTATACAATATTTTGGAGAATTCTTTAATCAGACCAACAACCAAACATTTTTGTTGTTGTAGCCTTGCTGATTTTGTGACCAGATTATAGCAATGGATTTGTTAGGCACAGGATTTTTTGTTATACTATTTGCTATATACAGTGGGGTTTTACCTGTTGGCATCTCACTTCTGAAAGCTATCACTGTCGTTTTCTAGTGTCTCTTTGTCAATTATGAGACTATTATGGGATGATTCACACCCTCCCTCTGTTAAGCATTTTTCATTCTCTGTATTATTACAGTCTACATTCTAACACCTTGGGGCAGTTATTTACATTTGACTTTTCCAAATCCCTATAATAATTTTTTTCTCAGGTAAAAATGGACATCATCTCTCATTTTGGCTACTCCTGTTTTATGCTGAGCCAGAATTCCTATAGCGCCTACATCTGAGGCTCTTATGGAAGGGGATGTTATATATCATGGCTACTGGCTATATGCAAAATCTTTCCAAGAAATGAATTGAGGCTTTTCCAGTACTTTCACTTCCAGGAATGTCAAAAGCAGTTAGTGTCAGAGTATCTGATGAACAACTTAAGCAGAACTTTAGCACAGACGTGTTATCTATTCACACATTCAGCCTGGGCAAAACATATTAAATATATTAGTCGGGGGCTTGCCAGTTATTAACCTTGGTTACAGCTATTACAATGATCAGAGAAATGCTTTCATTTAAAGTTTCCCTGTTCAGAAGTCACAATTCCCTTTAAGCGGTGTAACCGTTGAAACCAGTGCTATTGCCTTCATTTTTTTTCTCGTGTCTCAGTAATTCACTTTCTTATGTAATCTTGAAACGTTAACACTTGAGAGAATGCATGAAAAGTTATAATTGGGCCCTTTCACGTATTTTAAATATTCAAAAGCCTTGACAGAAATAATGTGATTTTTCTTTACTTTTTGTTATACGCATCTTTATTAATTATTTTAATGAATATTTATTTAAAAGATAATTTTTGCTGGGTATTGCTCTATGTCTAAGAAGGGGGTGGAGAAAAATAAAACCAGTTATTACTTAGTGAGCATAGGATTTGGTAGGTAAACTATTTTAAAATATTTAATTTTCACGGAAGAAAAAGGATAGCAAGAAAAAGGGTCTTGATGGGCTCTGTGTTTTTCTATCACATGGTGGATTAAAATTATACAAACAAGAAGGCAGGGACTAAAAACAATGTCTGCACCAAGACATGAGATTCACTGAATGATTAAATGAAATACAGCTAAAAAGTCTTATTTGCTCTGTTTTATAAAGCTATCAAGCATTACAGAATATGTTGCCAGAGCAATGTCTAAAGGTATTACACGTTCAGTGCAGGGTATGTATTTAAAACAGAATTATTTTAGGAATTCCAAAATAACTCATCCCGTAATAGCAACAGAGCAATGAGCATAAGATTGGTTTCTTCCATTTGTCTTTCGTGTATGTGTGTTGAATGCGTGTGCATATACGTGTACGTGTGTGCATTATCTCCTTATATCTGGTTTTATTGGCTAAAATTCTTCTTTGTTATTCTTGCCAATTATTTTATTCTTTAGCTCCAACAGACTGGCTTTTTTCCTACAACTATGAATTTAGCTTCTGAGTTAAAGCCATGAGACACTCTTTTAAATATGTACCCCATGACCTTTCATTTGGATTATTTTTTCAACTTGGCCTCAAAAACGCAATACAGAGCCAATCTTACTCTATTTAGCCATGACTACTATTGCCTCCTTGATTTCTGAGGAAGTATCATCATCGGTCATTTTTTCCATCTAAGAAACTAAGATCTTCACCCGGAATAATTTCTCAGTTTGGTCATTATTATGATTTTTTTTTACAGAGACCATAAAGAGAAGGCCCTTGACTTGGAAGGCACAACCAACCAGAGTCATCTAATTTCACATTCAAATAATGTCAAGCTAGATTTTCTTTCACATTTGAATGAAACTTCCATTAACTGCAAAGAGAACTAAACATGTGAAATAATCTGTGACTTGGGAAATCTATTTTGGGTTTGAAAATTATGCTGATTCACTGGTATTCTGAAGGAATATCTAAGACGAATACAGAAAGTTTGGTATATTTTTCAATACAATAATTGTAATGACCTCTAATTCAATAGCACCAACACAATAACTACAAAAGCCTCTTTAAAACATAAAGCTTGTCTGCTTGAGCTTAGCAGAGCCATTCATTAGCAAATAAAATCTGCTTGTTTTCTCTGCTTTTCTTCCTGTAAAATAATTCCGTGTCTACATTTTCCATTTTTAGTGATACCACTCAGAAATAGGGGTGTATGTGTACAATTACACTTACAATCCATTAGTCTGAACTGAAAATGCCCATCAAAATTGTTTAACCCCATAGCCACTGAAAATGAAAAAGTTTTCTAGATGTAGGTACCAAAATTGGGAATCTAAGTTTTCAGAGTCAACATTTTTAAAATTTTATATTAAGCAAATCAAATTCAACAATTTGTGAATTAACTGAAATATACAAACAAGCTAATGCTGTAGTTAGAAGTTAGAATTTATTTGTGTCTACTCGTTTTGCAGGGGGGTGATATATACGATGGCTACTGGCTATATGCAAAACCCATAACGATCATTTTCTTCTATATTGGATATGATAGCGCTCATTTTAAATATATTTCCTTTTATAATTGAGTCAATCCCACCTCCTTAAAGAGCTGTAATGTTTAAACCAGTGCCCTTGCATTTAATTCTACTGAATTTATAAGTCTCTGTGATAATAACCCCAGAAGTTAAATTATACGAACTTGCTGATACACAGATTTGACACAACTCAAACATTTTACATGCTACAAATGTTTGCTGGGAGAACATTCATCACTCTGAAATGATCGATGAATTCATCTAAATTTTAACATCCTTTCTGTACTACAATATGGTCTTGAGCTGTGAAGCTGTATCACTGAAAATTAGATCTTAAACTGTCATACACTAAAATCAGAGGAACTAAAGAAACCTGCAAATGAGTAAGGTCGCAGTTGACAGCGAAATGTCCTGAACATCTGAGGCATGTTAACATAAACCAAGACCCCACACATAGTATGAAATCAAAACATGTATCAGAACCGATTTTAATTCACCTGGACGATTTAAACTAACTTTCCATTAAATAATGGTATGGAAGCCCAGTGACTAGAATGGTGAACCCAGGAAATCCTTGCTGTTGGATCCTATTTTCTATGACACTTGTTCATTTGGGGAAAAATGTGTTAAATTTTCTCTACTTCAATTTAGCTATCAGTAAACTTATATGGCCTATCTAAAAAAACAATGGTCATTTCTCAATTTATTGACTAATGATCTTATTTTTCTAAAGAGATTTGGGATACCTGAAAATATAATGTTAAAAGCTGGGTTCTTCAGAGCAGGTATTTACTCAAAGTGTCTCCCAATGGATTGTTTACTAGGTACAATAAAATAAAATAAATTTTAAAAAGCAAGAACTACACAGTGGAAAATCAGTCAACATCTTGAATGGATCATCAAAATTAACATCTGTGAGGGGAGAAGAAACTTGCTAAGTTTAAGCTAAGTAAAAATAATTCAATAGAGAAGGAAAATATGCCCCCTTAGTTCAGATTCAAAGTCTGCCTGGGGCCCTGGGATCAGTAACACACACTGCCTCATTCCCATGGCATCAGGCGGACTCTCAGAGAGACCTGCTTCCTGGTCTTGCATCTAGTTTGCTGTGATAGTCCCAGGACCATAAAACACAGCAGTGAAATCACTCCTAAAAGCCCTCTCTAGAAATATCTGAATGGAAAAGGTTTACTTGTCAAAGGATTTCTACTTGTCTACACACGTTAGCTATCCCAACAACAACCCAAGCAGCACAGTGTACTCTGGAAATGGAAAACTAGTGTTGAAGAACAGGAAATAATTAGGCAGGGAAAAATGCTGCTGCCAAGTTCTGGAATATTCCAAAAGCAGAAGAAAATGCTTTGGGCTCAGCTTTGAATCTTTATTATCTTGTTTCTAATATCTGTTATTACTCCTCTATTAAGATAGTTACTAGGACATTAATAACATTTTTACATTTAAGACTCTTGTTTTCCTATAGCGAATGTTCCTTTATTTCAAGCAGTTTTGAAATACGTATTACAAATGGCTTTATACCATTAAGTTTTCAGGAACTCTCAAAAGCTCGTGTCCAACTCATTATTCTTAGTAAAGGAAAACCAAAGCTATGAACAAAGTTCTCTATACACAATGAGTAATAATTTCCTTACAGTTCTAGAAAGACTTAGTTATATCATGGACAAAAGTAAATATGTTATGAAATAATGGCTAATTATGAGTCTCTGTGCCACAGATGGTTTCTCACTGCCACTTGAGCCTACATCAAGTCTGTCCCCCATGGCAACAAGGAAAAAAGGGAGGGGGAAGGGTGCAAGAATCCTGAGATTAATCATGGAAAGCAAATTGCTATCTCTGTAGCAATTACAACGTGGAGGTATTGTTTCTTTATTTAATGACCAAAGGGGGTAAGAAATGGTAAAAGTGTAAAACTGAATTTAAAAGAAATCGAGGAGAAAAAAATAAAAGAAATCGAGGGATGTAGAAGCAGAAATGCAAAAGAAGATAGAAAAAAAGAAAAGGAAATAGAATAAGGAATCTCTCCGAAGGATCAGCATTTTCTTTCATCTCAAGAAACAAGCCTTTAGAAATGTAAAGGCAATTTGTTTACAAGAACAGAAAAAGAAGGTCAGCTTCAGAAATTTCAGATATAGGACAAAAGTACCTACAAAATCATGGTTTCTGACTTCATTGCGGGGGTGGGGGGCAGTTCTCAGTGCTATTCAGCAATCATTTTTCTTAGTTGTCTATCAGTGGTTTTCAACCCAGGCTACACATTAGAATCATCTGGGGAGCTTTGGAAAATACTACTGCACAGACTCCACCCTCAGATATTTTGATATTATTGGTTCGTGTTTAGCACAGAGAATGGAATTTTCTTAAAGGTCCTCAGGTGATTCTAATAGGTAACTAAGCTTTGTGAACTATCATCTGACTAGGGGGTCAAGAAACTTTTTTTGGTAAAGGACAAGATAGTAAGTAATTTATGCTTTGTGGGCCACAAGGGCTCTTGTTGCAACTATTCAACTCTGCTGTTGTATCGCAATGGCAGCCATAGACTTTTGAATGGGTGTAACTGTGTCCCAATAAAACCGTATTTACAAAAAGAGGTGGTAGGCTGGATTTGGCCCATGGGTCACAGTCTATCCAGCCCTGGTCATTAGACTGTTTCCCCTCCCCTTTCCTAAAACAGCTGTTCCAAACCTTCACCTATGTCCTCCCTATGCCTGATTTTTGGCACATGACTCTCTTTCCTGTTTCAGTGGGAAAATACAGGTCATCTGGCTAAAAATTCTTCAACTTCCTTGTCCATCACCTGCAGACTTAGTACACCTACGTCCGCATCTGTCCTCATCTCTTTGCCTCCTGTTGTAGAAACAGCATCTCTTCAAGGTGAATCTAATCCTCTCACTTCTACTCAGTTCCATCACTCTCTCTGACTCCTTTGGGACCCTACTCCACAAAGGGTCCCATCTCCTATGTCTTTAGCACCTCCCTCGGTACTAGCTCTTGCCCTTCAGCTAACAAATATATTCAAGAGTTTAAACCAAAGAACCCTCAAAGCCTTCTTCAATCCCATGTCCTCCTCTAAATACTCACCCATGTCTCCCTTTCCCTTAGAAAGTCTACACCTACTGCCTCTACCTCCTCTCTTCCCATTCATTCCTCAAGTCACTGCAGTCTGGCTTCTGTCCCCACTACTCCACAGACAGTGCTCTTGCCAAGACTGCTGAAGACCTTCATAAGATGTTCCTAGTTCTTGTTTTACTTGTTTTCTCCGAAGCTTCTGACATTGTTGACTCTTCTGAAAACTCTCTCTCCACTTGGTTTTTGCAATGCTATGATATCTGCCACAATTCGTTCTTTTGCTGCTGGCCGCTTCCATGCTAGTACTGCCTAATATTATTCGACAAACTCTCTTTTCTCCTTACGCTATGTATTCCTCAACTCTTCTCGTGGCATCAACCACCACCTACATGTGGTAACTCCCGCATTTTATCTCTAGCTCACATCTCTTCCTCAAGCTCTAGGTTCATATTTTCAAACATCTATGTCAAGCTGTACTCAGGTATCTTTTTTTTTCCCCCCAATCTGTAGTTTTTCCTTTATTCTCCATCTTGGTTAATAGCTCACCATCAACTCAACTGCCAAAGGTAAAATTCTCACTCTCCCTCAGGGACCCTAATAACCACTGCTGTGCACATTTTAAAAAATGTCTACCTGAGGATACTTTATTTCCATCTGTGCAGTAAATGGCAACTATACATGTTCAACCATACATGGTGTTCCTACTCTCCCTCCAAATCCAGTCAGCCACCAAATCCTCACGATCCTACCTCTGAAATGCCTCGCAAATCCCTCTCCATTCAGCCATTGCCACTGAAAATGTTCTAAGGCAGCCCTTAGTCAGCCCTCACCAAGATAATTTTCAATAATCTCCTAACAGATTTTTCTACTTGCCCATATCAGTAGCCTCTACTTCCTTTTCTTATTTTTGCTTCCTCCCTAAGGTCTTTGTCCAATCTTATTTTCTCTTTGTTAACAAACTGCATACAGTATTTCAGTAGCAGAAGTGCCACGGTTTTATGTAAGGGAAGCTTTCCCTTTGGTGACCCTCTCTTCCTGATGAAGCAAGATATTTCATTTAGCTTTTTGGTCTTGTGTTGTTGAAGTCACTAAGACAGACAATATCCTGAGAGAGTCTGAGTACTATATATATATTTTTTTACTTTTATTTATTTATTTTTTTTGCGGTACGCGGGCCTCTCACTGCTGTGGCCTCTCTCATTGCGGAGCACAGGCTGCGGACGCGCGGGCTCAGTGGCCATGGCTCACGGGCCCAGCCGCTCCGCAGCACGTGGGATCCTCCCAGACCGGGGCACGAACCCGCGTCCCCTGCATCGGCAGGCGGACTCTCAACCACTGAGCCACCAGGGAAGCCCAATATTTTTAAAAAGATGATAATAAATGGAGTACCCACTGAGGATAGTGATCAATGTGTTGATGGGACCCCAAACCACAATCAGTAAGAAGTAATGAGAAGAACTGGGTAATTTATCCTGGAGAAGATTCTGATTCTTTCCTGGAGCAGACTAATTTGGGTATTTCTTCCTCTACGAACTCTAGGATTATCAATCAGACATCTCTCCTCCTTAAAGAAAACCTCGTTTCTTTTCCTTAATAGGAAACACTTACTTAAGGTTTCCCTTCCTTAATAGGAAATGCATACAAAGTGGTCCACATTTTGCTGTATATTGGCCTGCCCACCAAAGAAAGGCAGCCCATCCATCTACAATGCTGATTCCCCTGGAAAGCCTTCCTTAGAAACGAGCTCACGTTGACATTTACCATCTGCTAGAATAACGGTCAACTTGAATGGTAGGCTATGAGTTTTTGACATCAATTCCCTACACGTAATACTGCATGCCCCAATTTTCTTGAGTGGGAGCACGTGACATACTGCCTAACTTACATGCCATTTTCTCATTTTAACTTACATATTATTTGCAAACTGTTTTAAAAAATTTACTGTTGCCAGATTTTTAAAAAATCAACCTTTCTCATCAGGGCACCGCAATGGTGACCACACAGCTCAGTGAAATTCTGGATGCTTCACCAGTAATGATTTCCTACGCCATCCGGTATTTACCTTCTCAAAAGTATGCCCTGTATATTCCATTTCCTTCCCATACCTGCATAGTAGTTGCAGAAAGCAGTCATTTATTTTATGAAAAACCTACCTTTGCATCTGGTCCTGATGAGGTAGTCTGTTGATCTAAATGAGGTTAATTAAAATCCTTTGTTACTAAATTATCTTAATGCACAAATCTGAAAGACAAATCCCCTTTCCTATCGTTTATAATAATGGCCATGTATTAATAAAGTGACAGATGTCATGAAGTTTGCAATAAACTCAAATCTTGCATTTGTAAAAAGAATAAAACCCCTGCATTTATTAAACAACAAGACAGTTGAAATGGCCTGATAGGAATGCTGATCGTGATCAGGATTTGAAGATTACGCTTCCAGTCTTTCATTGTGGAATCTGAAATGCACTACCCAGTTTACCAAATGAATAGGCCCTTTGGTCTCACTCTTCTCCCGCCCCTCTTTCCCATCTTGGTCTCTGAAAAACAGAGTTATGACATGGTTTCACCAGGTCTGAGAGTCTTTCTACATACCTGGCTTTGAAATAAATTTAAGGAACAGGCCAGGGCAAGAGTGTTTAAAGGTAACCACTTCTGCAGTTTGAGGAATAGATTTCTCTAGTCATGGTAACAGCCTACTTCAAGGCTATCTAGAAGGAAGTTTGAGAAGCAATTTTCTCCATTTTTAACATCTTATCCTTTTCTTAGACTATATGAAGTTCAAAACAAAGATTAAAAAATATTCATATATTAAGTAGTCTCCTGTACTCTGTATCTAGATCTACTGCTAAGAATAAAATCCTAACCCTGGTACTGTACCATTTCTGCCTATGTTTAAGTGTAAAAATTTTAAAAGTTTAATGTGGCCCCAGGTTCCTAGCTGAACTGTTGCCTACATTGTTTATAAATTTCTTGGAAAAAGTTTCATTTTGTACTCTGTACATTATAAACTTTTAAGAAAAGGCAAGCAGGAATTTGCAAGGAGAGATTGAACTGTGCTTGATGGAAAAACAGAATTTAAAGTAGAGACAGCAAATGTGACCTAACTGAACTGAATATAAGATACAGAAACACTTCTAAAACTGTTCTTTATGTCCTAGAGTTGATTTGAGGATGAGGTTTCATTAATTTCTTTAGGAGTAAACATGGATAAATATATGTTGAACTGAGTTATAGAAATGGCTTTGCTTCCCACAGCTGCAAAGCACTACAGCAAGACAGACCACTATATCATATGCTACACAAAATAACAACCCATATGCCAATGTATGCAAAAATGTGTAGTGAATCTTTGAATTTTATACCCAAAATGCTAGCTTCAAATGATTAATTAGTAATAGATATAATTTTCACTGGAAATTAATGTCTTTTCAAAGATATTTCCATCCAGACCACTCTTCCTCAAATCACACAAATCTGCAATGATAACACATATGCAGCCTATTTCACTTCGTATCAGGTGAAAACTAGAATAATCAAAACATGAACACAGTGACAGGCTTACCGAGGTGTACAGGTATCCCTCGCTGTTCATTGCCAAATACAGCTTGGTCTGAACTCCTTGAATAGCCACCACTCGAAGACCCACAGGGATGAGATTAAACAGAGCTGCAACCAAACAGAATGTGAAAACAAGGTTAGGATTTCGAATTCCATAGCTTTTCAATGTTTCCAGCAGCACTGTCTGGTCTTCCAAAAGTAATGTGTGCTTGGTAGGAATATTCATATATATACATATATATATATACATATATATATATATGTGTGTATATGTATATATATATATAAAACTCCAGATAGATAGGGCCTCTTCTACCTTTCAGTATTTTTTTTTTTCTTTTTTTTGCGGTACGCAGGCCTCTCACTGTTGTGGCCTCTCCCGTTGCGGAGCACAGGCTCTGGACGCACAGGCTCAGTGGCCATGGCTGACAGGCCCAGCCACTCCGCAGCATGTGGGATCTTCCCGGACCGGGGCACGAACCCGTGTCCCGCGCATCGGCAGGCGGACTCTCAACCACTGCGCCACCAGGGAAGCCCCCTTTCAGTATTCTTGATTCATGGTTGCAGTCATACAACGGGGACTATAGCTACATATTTTTAAACACCCCGGAGAAAATGGAAGACAATTCCATGGTTTGTATAGTGTTGGAGGTGGGAAATCTTGATGCTTCTGTAAAGATCCAGTTCCAGGAATTGGTCTACATATTAAATAGCTTTATTTTCAACCAGCCAAGGTTTTAAACTGCTCCCTTAGACAACTGCTGAAATTCAGACACAGATATGATCTATCAGCTGGGGAGAGATTCCTAGAATCTTAGAAAAGACACTAGTCCAACTCCTTCACCTAAATTATCTGTATTATTTCCGACGCAAGCACAAAAAAAGAGTTCCAGGCCTTGAAAAAAAAGGAGTCTTACGTTCCCACAGTAGTATTTCTTAAAGAACATTTTCTAAGATTGGGTTGAGATAGGTTGTCTTTTAGTCTCTGGGAGCAAAGGTTATAGGAATAAAAACAATGAACTTGAGAGGTTTATTTATTTCATTTTTTTTTCCTAAATAGTTGTAAGTGGGCAGCTGGCTGGTGCCCAGGAGGCCTTCATTTCTCCATTTGAAGGTTTGATTGCGTGAAACTTACACCCCGGCTCTCCTCACAATCACACACCACTCACTGGATGAAACCAGTGGGCGTCTTCCCCCTACCAGCTGTCTACTCCCTCCTACACCAGGAATAAAAATAAAACAGTACATTTTTAAAACGTAGTGCTTGCCACACACATCTTTTGAAAATAGCCTGTGCACCTTTCTCTCAAGAGTCCTAGACCAATGTTGACGATTTTTGCCTTGGTGTGTAAGTTTATGGAGGATGATAAATTGGTCTGCTATCATTCCTGTGAACGAGAACGTAAAGCAGTCACCCCGTGGGTAAGAATAGTTTCTCTCAGATCTCTTATCTTGGTGTATGTATATTCTACTACAGTAGGTGGGGTTACAGAGTTGAGAAATATTAATGAAGAACTCAATATTCCTTGGTGAGCCTACAATGTCCCTTTCCCTTAAAGTCAGCGTGTCACCAGAGAGGAGCTAGGACATTGTACGGTTCAAAATACAAGTGTTCCTACCACACGCCACTGATGGCATTTCATTCAATACTCATCATATTTGAAGCTGTGCCCTTCTGCTATGTGAGGTGAAGGAAAGTAATTGCACAGACTGCGAGCCAGGATCTAATGCTATATTTGACCATGCAGTGCCCAGGAATGAAGTCTGATCTCATTGAGCATGTCACGTATACGTTCTATCTCTTTCTGTTGATGGTACCTTGCTCACGGCAGGTGCTCAACACACATTTGTGGACTGCTAGCAATCTGCATGGTGAAACCATGAGAATATTACATTTTTGGAATGTAATAGATCACAATCCCATTATATAAAAGCTCATAGTTTTAAATTCTGATATCTAAAAAACTAAATGAAACCAAACAAAAACCTCCATATGGGTTTGGCTTAAAAGCCAAACCACTAGACAACTAGAACACCAGTGTATGTCTGAATCCTAGTTTAGTCAAACTAATAGATGATAACAGATGATAGATGACAGGTAATAAAGGGCGCTCAGAATTGTTTCTAGAACTTCAATTTTTACAATATTCTGAACCTTCTTAGTTCTCTGAATGCAGGTGGTAACCAGCAAAAAACAGAGAAAGAGAGAGAGAGAAATATTTGATTTTCACCGTGTGCCCCAACTCCTCTCTGATGTGGGTTTTAATGGGCAATAAAATGCTTAAGTCCCAAACATCAGATAGCAGTAGGAGGAAGAGAAGCAAAGAACATCCGTAACCCATGCCCGGCATTATGTATTCCTGAATAATGGTATGAACTCTATAGCGGCCATGGATTTTTCACTACGTACCATAAATTTCTGTGAAGCCTGATTCAGAAACAAAAAATACCACTCTAAAATAAAAAATTGAAGAGAGCAGCAAAAGTGGAGAGTGACGGGTGATACCAGTCCAATCTTTTTTCTTTCGACATTCAAGATAGATCATAAAACAGGTTTGTTTCAAGTCTGTCTAAAGGGACAGTATTTCCAGATAAAAATGCAAAGAAATTACATCAAGGGTGAGCTTGCACAGGTTCAATATTCTCCAATATGCCTTTGCTTCTCTAAGTCTGGAGTACTTCATGGACTTAAGATATTATTTTGATTAGGATGAAAACATGCTGAACATGAAAACAATTGATTTTATTTGTGTATCTAAAACACATTCATTAAACACCTAATATCTTTTTTCCATTTCTGCCAAAATTTTGAAGATTTTAATAAATAAAAGGGCCTTCGTTTCTTGTTTTCTGTTGTGTCTACGTAAAAACAAACTCCTTCTACCTCGAAGGGACCATTTTTCTCAGAGATGTGCACACAGTTGGCACTCAGTGTTTGCCAAATACAAAAGCGAGGCCATCCTTTTTTATCAGTTGGGTTAAGATCAATTTCTCAAAGGGAGTAATTTAAAAAGTATATATTAATGTAGATTGGAAAGAGCTGACCCATTGAACTGGTAACACTACTGGAGTTTTGAAAGGAAAGCTGCCTATTCTAACATCGCCCTCATTGAGCCCATGGCAGATATAATAAAACCACTCCCTTGAAATGTCTATCATCTTTTCCTTTTCAGGGGGCAATAGATAATTTACAATGGTTGACTTGCTCATGATGAGAGTTTATCGGACTAACATTTATCATTGTACTAAAGCTACCTAAGGTCAGCTTGAATGCATAACATCAAACATATGTTTTCAGAAACAGATGTATCTGGGTAAACGTGAACTGATTTGTTTTACCATGATCTGGCTTACCGTGTCAGAATTAAAGTATCATAAAATCAACCACGTTGAATTAAGCGAGAAAAAAATGAAAAATCCTAAAAATTAATAAAAATATAAACATAATACCAGGAATGCATATTAAGGAAACAGTATTAAAATGAAAAAGTGATAGCTGGGAAAACAAACTTGTATTTTTGTTCCACTCATTTAAAATAATTAATTAAATAATGAATGCCAAGAAAATTACTTGGCTTGGGGAAAAAAAGAAGCCATCTGCATGGCTAAACTTCCATTTTAATGATGATCATTTTAATGATCACTTTAACCATTAAACATTCTTGTTTCATGATGACTTACACCCTACAGTGTACTTAAGTGGGAAGAAACGCTAGCTCTCTGGCCCCTGGTTATACTTGGCAGCATGGGTAGAGTGAAGCCCCACAGACCTGCTATTTATTTTGAGATACTTTTCATCTGTATGCTTCATGTGATGGTAATACCATCAGCTGACTCACCTCTCATTATTTCATTGTGTCTGAAGACAGATTCTGTCTCTTTAAAGGCCTGACAATATCATTAGTATACAGAAATGCCATGCATATCAGTCAGTTATAAGACAACTGAAAGGCACAAGCTATGCATATGCAAGAATTGAAAAGTAAAACCCACTACCTGATTCCACAGTTAAGAAATGGAGCCTTGATTTACATACATATGTGTGTGTGTGTCTGTGTGTCTGTATCTATGTGTGTGTAACATCCTAAAATGACTACATACACAGTGTGATCTTGATGCGTGTGCCATATTGCTGTTTATAAACAAATGAATTGTCTGAGTTTTTTTTTTTTCCCTTTTCAGGAAACGCATGTGAACACTGGACCCAAAATAAGTTTTTCACTGATTTCCATCTGCAAAAAAAGTTAAAAGTAGATGGGGGAAAACCTGACCGGGTGGGGTTCATTCGCAGCTGATCGTGAACTTCCAATAATGCCCAACGAATCTGTTTTGCTGAGGCACTTTGGAAAACGGAGCAGCTTACATCCCCTAATTTCTTTCCCAAACACCGATTTAAACATACAATTTATGGGAATGTTTTATTACTGGTCATAATGGACTCATGTCTGTTATAGGAGTGCAGTAAAACCCTCTAGTTACCCTTGACTCATTTTTTTCAAATAGAAGAAAGAGTATGCATGAAAGAACATCTAGCATACTCATTGTAGAACTTCAGTACCACAACAGTAACACTGCATTTTGCAAAACAGTGCCAAAAAACTAGTAAACCATTTAAGTATAGAACTTTTTCACCCTAGGTACCAACAGAGCTTTCTTTAAGGGTAATTAAAGGTGACTTCCTCTTGAGGTCTTGCATTGGCCATCAATCAGCCCAGGAAGCTTTCTTAAAGGATGTGAAACTCTTTTAACACTCAACATTGGAACCCTTGTCTATGGCTTTGTTGTCTCTAGCCCCACGTCTCTGAAAATGCTGCAGAGGACTTGTTAGCATTCAGATGGGCTTTCCTTGGCAATGGGACTATTTCTGGGAAAATAACAAAGCCTGAGGGAAATGCAATATAAATTAGGGAAAATCGGGAAGGAGTGGTGAGAGCTAGGTGGCTTAGCCTCATGGAACATTGAATAGGTCTGCAGCAACCTGCTAATTGCAAAACCCCACCAATTATTACCATTGAAGAGGGCGTTACTATTTGTGAGTTTATGTTTTGATGACTCCAAATAAATAAAGCATATGTAACAAAAGGTTATATAATATCTTGGAATCACTATCCTTCAGTAATTGGAAATAAAATTGACTTTCTTTTTGATGTGTTTCTCTTTTAGGTTCACCATGATGGTCTCCAATTCGGTCCTAAGACCACGGATAAAAATAAAGCACTCAAAGAAATGTCTTTACCCACCTGTGGAGGTATCTCAGTGTTAAAATCCCAATTAGTCTGAGAGTTATCAGTGTCTGTGGAGGTGGGGGGAGCAGAAGTGAAAGCTTGTAATGATGAATTCTCCTGACATGAAACCTCTCCTCTCTCTTGGGATGAGACCGGTTCTTAAGAGTAGAGATAACCGTGCTATTTCAGGATCAGTGTGTGGGTGAGTAAATTTTCTGTGGGAAAAAAGTAATAAAATCCAAAGGACAGCCATAAATCTATCCAGATTACCATGGAGATGACATTTGGATTGTTCTTTAGAATGGTGTCAACATTATTTGCTACAGTTCACTATTCTAGATATTTTCATGTTCCCCTTCCTTTAGGTTAACCTGCTGAAACAGGATTATATAGTGTTGACTCTATTTTGGATTTGCTTTGGGATTTAGCAAGGGTTGTTAATTTAAAAAAAAAAAGAAAGAAAACACAATGTCAACAACATGCTGGGATATACTATTATTTATTTTGCAGTCACTTACTGTAAGTGCTGTCCTCATCTTTCGTGCCATCAATGGTTCCATCTGCCTGCAGCTGCAAGTGGTAACCTTGTCGGCTGTATAGTTTGGTAACTATACCCTTAAGCTGAGGCTCTGCAAGGAGAAGGATGGTTTGGATCAATTGATAAGTTGTACATATATAGTTGAAAAGACTCAGATTTCAGAACTCTAATTTTATTTAAAAATTTTAGTGGAAAAGGTCAGATGACACTTTTAAAGAGTCCCCTGAAAGAAAGAAAACAAACCAACAAACTCCAAGCTTCAGAACCAATCTCCGAACTGAAGAAACATTTGATTTCTACCTGGTAACACTGGTAAAGCCCTAAAGCTACTGACAGCAGAGACAGTTTCTGATAGCGTGTCCTTTGGCTTACAGAGTGGCACTCCATCTCATTGAGCATTCGAAATGGGTTGGCAAACGGCATATTCTGCCTTTTAACAACGTGCTACTTCTTATGTGGAAGGAAAAGGAGAAATACTAAGATGATTTAGAGTGGGTTTACCAAGCAGGGACCAAAAACACACTAGCAAAGATTTCCCTCAGAAATACCACAATTAGAATAAAGAACTCCCTCCATTCTAAGAAGGTTGAAAACGCATAAATAACCCGGAACCCCATCAAAGGACTTCTATTTAGAAAATTGAGCCGCGATACAAAAAAAGGGGGAGGGGAGAATAAAACAACCATTATCATACCCTATCGTATTAATTATCCTTAGGGAAAATGGGTGCAAAGGGCAGGGGTTTTGTTGGTGGGGAGGAAAGAAAATTAGTTCATATTTATTTTCAAATTTCGTTATCAAATATAATTATCCAAAATATTCTCAAAATGATTTTCAATTATGAATCACCATAGATTAATGAAGTGCCTCATTTATCAATAACAGCCATGTTATCCAGAATTTGCTTTTATTGAATACAGACACCTGCACTGAAATGATATTTACGTGATTATTCAGGCCACATAATCATGCTTTGCCACCGCTTAAACCTGTTTAAAAACAAGCCTAATTTACAGCTAATGCCTTAAAAACTTCGAGCGAGCAGAAAATGTGTGTCTGCATTTCTATTCCAGGATGTGTAGAACACACAAATAGCGAAATAACAGATTGTTGAATAAGTCTGAAATTCTGTGATATTTATCTAGTAAAAGGAAGGAAACAGCTTAAAGGATACATTTGGTTGAGAATAGCCAAATAAGCTGCCTCTACGCCTGAAGGTCTACCTTGACGCAACCCGACACCTCTAGCTGTGTGAATTTCCCCTGGCACCGGAATACCGCGCTACTCTTCTCACTGAACAGGCTCAAAAGGACCCACGATCTGGCTCTGAGTTTAAACTCTCTTGAATCCTGCATTTTAGTAGCAAGTAACCACAGTTTGACTAGTCTCAACCAGATCACTAAGCTCTTTGCCACAGGTTCTAGGAATCCACCCCCTTCTCTCCAGCAAATATTTCAAAGCTGCACCACAAGTCTGTCCCGATAAGCTTAAAAGTGATCAAAGAAACAGAATGCCTAGATAGCGGAAGCCCACGGCCCTTGGGGGTGGAAGCTGGAGGGGAAGGGTCAGAGCTTCGGAGGTGAAGGCAAGGGAGGGATTCCCCGGGTTTCCTGGGGTGTGGGGTGGGCAGGGGTCTGCCCAGCTCCGCGCCTGCAATTAACACGCCACTCACGCGATAGCCACGTCTGGGTCACGCCTGCCCAGAGCCCACGGGCTTGCACACATGTGGCCTGTCTGAAGCTGACTGCGCGCCCGCTGGGCAGGGTATGCCCCCAGGCTCTGCGCCTGTCCCACGGCAGTTGCAATGCAGCAAGCCTGTTACTGTTACGAAGGAGGCGAGAAAGCGATCGCTTCCCACGCACGCACACCGGCTAGGTGGCCACATCCGCACTAGATGGGCCGCCGACAAACTCACCTCCGCTTCCATCCACGCCCCCCAGCCCCCTCCACACCCGTAAAGTACGGGGGGGCGAAAAAGCCAGCCAAGAGCCCCTTCCAACCTGGTCTCCTTCTGCGCCTCTTCTTGGAGCCGAAGAGTTTGACCCGGGAAAAGACGTTTAACTTGTTCTTGTCGCAGCTGGTCTTGCCTTTGCTGGGGCTGCTGACACACTTGCAGGCGTTCGATTTCTCACGCTCCCGGGCTTGTCGCTTCTGCCGGATGAGCGAGCTGGCGATAGCCGCCGCCATGGCCACGACGCCCACCACCACCACTTCTTTCCGGGCCCCTCTCCGGGTTCGCCTCCTCCCCCCGCTCCTCCGCCGCTCGTCCGCTCGGTCTCGCGCCTCCGCCGCCTTCGTCTCCGGAGCCGGCGCTCGCCCGGGCTGCTCCGCGCTCGGGCTTCAGCCGAGGAGGGGGCTCAGCATGCCGGCCGAGCTCCTCCGGCGGTGGTCCGGATCCCGCGCGGGCTGCCGGCTGCCTGGGTCCGAGCCGACGCCACAGCCCCGGGCCGGGATCGCGGGCGAGACTGCCAGGCGGAGGCAGAGCTGCGCGAGTGCGTGCGCTCGGCCCCTGCGCCCCGAGGACACTGTGCGAGTCCAAGTGGCTCGGGTCGGAGTTTGGCGGCACCCACCGCCCGGTGCCGCGCGGCGGGGGCCGGAGGAGGGAGGCAGGCGGAGGGAGGGAGCGCGGGCGGGAGAGAGGCCGGGAGCGCGGGCGGCAGCAGGGAGGGGGGGATGGAGGAAGCGCGCGGGGGAGCGCGCCCTCGCCCTGGCCCCTCCGAGCCTCCGACTAGTCCTTGCAACTTCTTGGCCTGCCGATCGGGAAAAGTTGGCCTGTGCCAGCTTTCCGACGGGGCTCAAACAGGTAATGGCCTTGCATCTTCGCTGCCGCCGCTGCCGCCGCTACCGCCGCTGCTGCTCTGGGCGCGGCACAGACTCAGTATAGGAATTCCGTCGCCGCAGGCACCCTCCGGAAGAGCGCGACGGCCTCCCGCGGCCCCCTCCCCCGGCGGCCCCTCCCTCCCGGAGCCCAGCCCGCTGGCTCCCTGCCGCGGGCCGCCCACCCGCCCCACCCCCCAAGTCCCCGGCGGGCCGCTCGGGCTAACACCTGTAGGGGCTCAATCTCCCAAACCCTTCTCCCCTCCTCTTTCCCGAAGGAGCTTAGGGAGGAAACAGTGATGGAGGAGGCACTGGGATGAGGCAGTTGGGTTGGAGGAGCCGGGGGTTGCTTGGCGATGGGGGCGGCGGAGCGGGATGTTCCGTTAGTGTGTGACTCTTAGCTGGCCAGGTTACGCCCGGGCTGGAGCCCCCGCCCCAGGCTCAGACTCACAACACCCACTCCCCTCCAAACACACACTCGCTGAGGTTTTTCGCATGGCGACACTTGTAGCCATTGAGGAAGGAGGCCGGGGCTCGCAGACTGCTTTAGCCCCCGCGGCCGCGGCAGCAGCAGTAGCAGCGGCAGCAGCAGCAGAAGGCACTGCAGAGCTGCGCCCGCACGCCACGCTGCCACCCGGTGCTTTTTGCTGACTTTTCATTTCAGGCCAATTTGTGCGGCCCGAACCCCGTTTTTCCCCTCCACAAAACAGAATGCGCCCCCTCATCATTCTGTTCGGCTTTGGGATCCAAACAAAGAGCTCGGGTGGTGTACCACAAGCAGTATCTGGGAAATGCAGGGCTGAGCCTCTTTAAGCTCTGGCGCGTCTCCAACACCCTAACTTTCCCCACCCCCTCAAGCTCAGGCAGCCTGCCTCCCTTCAATTCAGGAATCAAGTCTGGCTTGTTGCTCACTTCGCTCAGTTCACAAGTTCTGTCCCTTCCCTGTTCTATATTTTAATCTGGAGAAGAAAGAAGGAATTTTGAGGTCAAATGTAACAAAAAGAATAGTCCGTCCACATCTCTCCCTTCAAACAGACATGATGGTTTTACTATGTTAACTTGATTTCTGATGCCAGAAAGGAAGCCCCCCAATAGTAAGTCTGCTCCAACGTGGAGCTACCACTATGCTGTTTACTGGACCTCCACCCCTTTGCAGATCTTTTCAGAATTGATACAGATGCAAAACCAAATGCCTAGACTCTGGTCCTTTCCTGAGCTCTTTAGCCTGAACCTCGACTAAGAAACTGAAATCTTTCAGGCTTCTTAGCCCATCAGAGTTGAATCACTTGAACCTTCTGTAAATTCCATTGCTCCACCTTTGGAGCTGCTGCCACCTCCCTTCCACCTTTCTCCAACCTTGAAGTGTCTCTTGCCCTGTCAGAAGCACGATTATGTGTCTGCTAAAGTGGGCGGGGGTGAAAGTGCAGGGACTGAAATGGATAGATACAGGAGAATGATGCCGAATGGTCTGAAATCCCCTGCAGGTTAGTCTACTGCTCCTTTGTGCTTTGCACTTTCCCAAAAGAAAAGGAAGGACAAGGTAGGAGAGTTTTAGCACCTCAAGCCCATCGAAGTATCTTCAGACCTGAATTCACAGGGGAAAAACCCTGGTCTGCTCCCACAGAACTCTGAACACCTTAAAAATGGGGACTGGGGCTTGGTCACCACTATATTCCCATCTCCTGGCACAGTTCCTGTCACATGATTTATGCTCAATAAAAGTTTATTGAAAATAATTGACAAATGACTGATCGATACTGATTCTGAAGGGTAGGAAGATGTTCCCTGGCTCAGAGTGTATGTGATTTGAATTCCAAGTACCACGAAGGGAAATAATCTCACCAAAAGAGGGGTCAAAAGGAGCTCTGACCAGGACCAAATATTTGGGGTGTGGGACGGACAGTTATGAGATTCCTACTCACTGGCCATGTTTTTACCTTCTGCTGAGTACCAACTCCAAGGGCCTTTTTTTTTTTCTTTCTTTCCTCTTGCTGCTCTCTTGGGACCTTGAACCAAAGCAGGCATGACAAAGCTAAAGAAAGACAGAGTTCTGATTCAGGCAAGGGAGAGAACTTGGGAAGAATGAGGGAATGATACTGAGAAAATGAGGAGGGCTTTCCCGGGCTCTTTCCTCCGCTTCTCCACCGGGAGAGCACTCATTGTTTGCTTGTCCAAATGCCATTCACAAGGTATTTTCAGGTGGGTATTTGAGGTAGACAGGCACGAAGAAGACTTCAGGAATATATAATGAAGAGGAGGGGCACGTCACTACAAAGTCACAAACACAAACATGTAAATACGCCAGCTCTGTCACTAACCCCTACCCACCACCTCAGGCTTTTTTTTAAAAAATACATTAGAGAATTAAACTCTATGCCATGAGCATGGAACCACTGGGTCAAAGCTGATAACCAAATGATTCTATGGGTGTTTATAGATATCTTTCTTGCTCTAACGTCTCTTGAAAAGTGAGAGGTATGGGGGAACCAGACTCTGTGTCCCATGTCCCTGTCAGCCCATAAAATGTACTTCTGCCTATTTATATCCCCCCTTTATTCTTTCAACTCCATGGACAGGAAAACGAATGACGTGTGATGGGTGAGACTGGAGATAGGGGCAGCTAACTCTCTGTGGTGTGTCTGCCTACAGACCACATGTGTTCTCCTGTCTCCTTCAGTGAGAGAACTCACAGAGGTCTATCACTGGAGAGGGATCATGGTGGGCAGGGGGTGGCGGGGAGGGACTGAATGAAAGCCATTTTGACTTTGGGTCCAAACTGTATTGTACAATCACGTTAACCACTAATGAAGCAGATATTTTCATCCTTTCCTAACTCTCGTGTGTATTTCTCAGGTGCTCTCAGAGAAGAGTGTGAATGTAACTCTGAAACGCTCAAAGCAGATCTGTGCTAAAACCCCATTCATCTTTTTTATTTCTAAGAGATTTTTTTTTGATGTGGACAATTTTTTAAAGTCTTTATTGAATTTGTTACAATACTGCTTCTGTTTTATGGCCGCGAGGCATGTGGGATCCTAGCTCCCTGATCAGGGATTGAACCTGCACCCCCTGCATTGGAAGGCAAAGTCTTAACCACTGGACCACCAGGGAAGTCCCAAAACCCCATTCATCTTGGGAAGGCAATAATGAAAGAAAGACTCGCAGGCCACCCTAGAGAAGCATATTTTGCCTTTCCTTTCTGTCTTACTGCCACCCCAGGCCAGCAGCATGACATTTCAGTGGGAGGATGAATAAAGAACATTCCTTTGACACTTCCAAAGTGTCTTTTGCTCCTGTCTTGCTCTGCTCCTACCAGTTCCCCCTGCGCCCTTGTTAGGGAACTTCCTGGATCTCCTGCAGATCCAGAGTTTCAATTCTCCCTGCTTAACTCCAAGGCTCCCAACTCCTCTATGCTAGGCGGGCCTACTCGCCGCAGCTCCTCGCAGACCTTTGCTCCCCACTGCCCTAACCACCAAGCTCTCTCCTCCATCAGATTCAGGAAGAAAGCATCCTTGGCTCCTTTCTCCAAGTCAACTCACAGAGAGTTCTAGCCTGGGAGACAGGAGGCATACCTTTGAATCCTGTCTCTACCACTAACTGGCTGTGTGACCTTGGACATGTCGTATCTCCTGTTGGCGCTTCATCTTTCCCACCTTTATTTATTTTTTTTAAATATTTATTTATTGATTTGGCTGGGTCAGATCTTAGTTGCGGCATGTGGGATCTCTTAGTTGCAGCATGCAGGCTCTTAGTTGTGGCATGTGGGATCTTGTCCCCGACCAGGGATCGAACGACCCCTGCATTGGGAGCATGGGGTCTTAACCACTGGCCCACCAGGGAAGTCCAAGTTTTCCCATCTTTAAAATCATCCTTGAGACTTGATGAATGGCTTTCAAATCGTATCCTGCAGAGCCCTAAGAGTACACAGATGTAAGTTCCCTCACCCGTGTTTCAACCATAGCACTTCTTTCCTCTCTTTTATATATTGGGACTCATTGTGTGATTTCTTATGAAAAAGATAAAAATAAAAAGATTCCACTACTAAAAACAAAACATTTGAAGACCTCTGGATGAGAGGTTCTGGAAAGTCTTTTGGGCCCTGGGAGCCTATGATTTTTCTGCCTGTTCCTCCTACCTCTTCACCTTGCCCTCCCCACTTGCCCTCTGCCCTTTCTCTTCCCATCCCATCAGAATATAAACTCCACATGGGATCCCCAAGGAAAATACGAGTCTCCTCGGCTCCATTCTTCACGGGTTCACTTGAGAAGCAGGCTTTGGCATTCTTTTCAGGGAGAGTTATGTGAGCTATCAGGGCAGAGAATGCGATTGTTGTCTGCCAATCTCTCTTGGCAGGCCTTGGCGGAGCTGGAAAGAAGCTGGGGGGACCTGCTCTCAAGAGGCATCTCCAGGAGAGAGGCAGAAACCCAAACAGATGTGACTGTGATGAGTAAAAACGAGAGAATTCAGACAGCCTCATCAGGAGCAGCCTCAGTACTTTCTGAGCAAGAAGGAACTGGCTGTCTTTCTGAAAAGATTTCAAACACCCTTCCTCCATGAAGTGAAGATAAACATACTCAGAGCCACTTGCCAGTTGGCTCTCCAACTTCACTGACAGTCCATCAAAACATCTCAGTGACCAGCTAGTTACCAGGTCAAGGACTGATGATGAGCTCAAAGGGAGGGAAGGGGGGCAGGTTCAAGTGCACCATGGTCAAGCAGCACTGGGATCCAGCTGGTAACTGAGTAGGGCAGCAGAGGGGGTATTGAAGAGGCTGGGCAGCAAGTACCACCTTTTGTCGTCTATTTAATTATGTCCAAAAGCTGAGAGAAACGACTGGATAGAAATACAAATGAGGAGATTAGAGAAACGCCATTAGCAAAGGCTCCGGCCACTTAACTCCAACCAGGAAGAAAAATGAAATTTAAGGAAATCTCGTCAATGTCACACTGGAATTCTGGAGACAGAAGGAATGACTACTGTATTCTGTAACATAACCTGACAAATGTATTAGCTGGCAAAGAGTCTCTCCTAGTCAGATCATTTAGGGGAATTATGCTTCAGAAACAAAGATCTCCAGAATCAATTTTTTTAGCAATTGATTGGCTCTCTCCTGATTTGCATTCGGAATGAAAAGCCAGGGAACCCTAGGCTTGCACTGCTCTAGAATAGTGGGGTTGGTCTTCATTATGTCCCCTTTCTGAGATCATTCTCTAAATACTTAAGCTATAGAATGTACTGAAGCCACCTCTGGTTTATATTTAAATCAAATAAATAAATAAATAGATAGATAAATAAATAAATAAAATCAATTGGGAACACACTAATTAATTCTGATCCTTAAGAGGAAAAATCCTATAACCCATATAAAAATTTCATTGTGCAGTCATAATTTATGAACATTAAAACCATAAAGCACCCTGATGCTATTAATCATATCTATGAATTCAGCTCCTTGCCATTTTAATTAGCCATAGCAGCTGCAACATCAAGAGTTCAAGGTCCCTGATTACCTGCTTGGTCACTTTAATCAAGAAAACCTGGAGAGGACATGGAAGCAACCTAAGTGTCCATCATTGGATGAATGGATAAAGAAGAAGTGGCACACATATACAGTGGAATATTACTCAGCCATAAAAAGAAACGAAATTGAGTTATTTGTAGTGAGGTGGATGGACCTAGAGTCTGTCATACAGAGTGAGGTAAGTCAGAAAGAGAGAGACAAATACCGTATGCTAACACATATATATGGAATCTAAGAAAAAAAAGTGTTCTGAAGAACCTAGGGGCAGGACAGGAATAAAGACGCAGACGTAGAGAATGGACTTTAGGACATGGGAAGGGGGAAGGGTAAGCTGGGACGAAGTGAGAGAGTGGCATGGATATATATACACTACCAAGTGTAAAATAGATAGCTAGTGGGAAGCAGCCGCATAGCACAGGGAGATCAGCTGGGTGCTTTGTGACCACCTAGGGGGGTGGGATAGGGAGGGTGGGAGGGAGATGCAAGAGTGAGGAGATATGGGGATATATGTATACGTATAGCTGATTCACTGTGTTATAAAGCAGAGACTAACACACCATTGTAAAGCAATTATACTGCAATAAAGATGTTTAAAAAAAAAAGAAAGAAAAAGAAAACCTGGAGAAAAACATCGGATTGCTGGGGTGGAAGTTTCTCCCTTGATCATTCGGAGAGAGGAAGGATCACAAGAAAATGAGCTTAAGCTTCAAGATGTGGGGATTGAAGTTTTGTACAAGGAAAACATTCTTTTCAGCAGGGGTTGTCAAATACCATAGCTGATTGCTGATTTTCCTATAGAAGCTTTTGTGACTACAACAGAAACCTTATCTACCTTGGTGGATATGTGGACTCAAGGCTCTCGTTCTGTCATTAAAACTACACTACTATTCACATACCCGTGACCTGCAACCAAGGAGGGGTCACAAGGAAAAGGGTAGCAACACCATTACTGAGAAAGCGTAAGGTCCTGTCTGATGGGGCATGGAGATAACTAGTGCCTTTGCCTTTGGAAGATCATATTGGGTGAACCTGGAACATGTGGGTCAAGGCAGTCGCACCCATTTTCTAAAGTTTCTCTCATTTAACGTGTGGGTAATACTTTGTACATACAATACATTTATTCTCTACTACATGGTTTGCCCCAGTGGTGACGGAGCATGCAGAGCCAGCAAAAGCACCAGCTTCTCTGAGATCGATTTAGTTTTATTCAATAATATTTGAAGATCTTGAAGGAACAGTTGTTATTTTATGAGGTGACTGGTGGCTAACAAACATAAATGAGGTGTTTCTATGATGAAACACTTATGGCAGATGAGAAATGTGCAAAACTCAGAGGCAAAATATCTGTAACACTGGGTTCATTTCTTGCCCAGTGAACTAAGTAATCTAAATGAAAAGCTAGGGGGGAAAAAGAATGGAGGATTTGAGGCAGAAGCAGACAGTCATTTTTCTGGATCTAAGCTGTTTCAGGAAATAGGATTTCTGGAGGAAGGTGACCTAAACTCAAGATGTGTGGAAGGGAATGCAGTGTTTACAAATGATCTAATGTTCACGGTTACTCAGCATAGGGGGGCAGGATTCACAAGCAGTATAAGGAGTTCTGGATTGATTTCCTATTTGCCAATGGCACTGTTTCCATCAACTTCCTGTCAAGGGTTGCCATCTTTGAAAGGAGCAGAGAGGTATGGGAAACTACTTCAGTGCTCTCTCAGGATTAAGTCTTAACACATCTCTTTTCAGACAGCAGCCAGAATTTGGGCAGCAGAACCTGCCGAATTTGGAGAAGATGGTATCCTCCAGATTCTAAGGAGGGGTCAAAGGCCAGGTCGATGATCCCCCTGAGAACTGTGCAGATGCCCTAGAGGATTTTTAAACTCTCCACTCTGCTTTAGTTGTTGCTCATTTGTTTTTTGGTTTGGGTTTTGTGTTTTTGTTGTTGGGTTTTTTTTTGCCCAAACTGGGGTTTCAAATGGTGATAACACTCGATAAATACTGTGGTTATAATTGGATAAGCAACTTAAACCTTACAACACCTGTAAGGTAGGTGTTGTCATTATTGCCATTTTATAGAAGAGGAGAGGGCAGTCTAGAGAGACTAAGCGATATATCTATGGTTTCCTGGCCTGTACGTAGGTGGCAGTGCCCATATTTAAACTAAAGCTCCTCGGCCAATACAACGTTATGTGTACAAGGCCAGCCCTTTTTCTTCTCGGCACCGGGTTTGGAATTTGGGTCGCTAAACAGTGGTGCTCGGATATGGCTATCTCTTGGCTTGGTTAACAGAAAAAGATGGAATATGGCATGCTTTTCAACTCAGTTATGTTTTTTTCTTTTTTTAAAAAAAACAAAAGTGAATTGGGAAACAAACAAGAATAGATATGACCTCTGCATATTTATTAGCACAGTTCATAACTTCTTAGAGTGATATTTAAAGGAAACTTCACTACCTTTCTCACTAAAATTCAATGATTATAAATCACTGCTTAATGCTACCCTGGGTTTCTCAGCCCAGGGAGTACTTTGACACCAGGGCCTGGTCTGACTCAGGTAATCTGGGGTTTGGGGATGCTATGAGACCCAAAAGACATTCCCCGGACTTTTTCTTCACCCCTACTTAGTGGAGACAAGAAGTGAAAGCTACTCCCAATTCTCTCAGTTCTTTTCATACAGGGAAAACTGGCTTTCCACACTGTAAGCACTTTTGTGCCATCTGCTTCCAGCTACAGGAAGCTTGAGTTCAGCCCAAAGAGAGAAAAATATTACACACAATGTATTCACTTCCACGCTCTGACGCCCATGACTATTCTTTTGCAATCGGGTTTCTCCAGTATCCATTCTAACTAATTTGCTCTAACTTTTCCCTTCTGACAAACAGCTAAAAGTATAATCAACAGATTGAAACTATTTACTAACTTCTCCTGTAACCACTGAAGACCTCAAGCAATTTGAGAAGCTGATTTCATAACAGGGGCCTTGATGCTCAATTAACAACCTCACTTTAGAGAAGAGATCTGAGGCAAGGCAAGTTAAATGAATTTGTCCTGGGCCAAACTGTTCATTCACTCATTTAAAATCGACTGAGAACCATTTGCCATGTACCAAGCTACACCCCGAAGGGGTGCAAAGGTACCTTGAAAGACGCAAAGGTACGAATAGCTACAATGGGTTTATCGAGCACTAACTATATCCCTGGCACTCTTCTAAGTACCTTACCCTTATTGACTCACTTAATACTTAACAACCACCTTATGGGCTTATCCCCATTCTACAGATGAAGAAGCTGAGGCAAAAAGAGGTTAATGAGTTCATTCAGGTAAGAAGTGGAGGATTCAAATCCATGCATTCTGACTTACATCCCATGTTCTTAAAACTGCTCTACTGCCTCTCCAGTGACTGTCCCTGGCCTCAAGTGGAGGAGAAAGAGAAGTAAATAAAATGACTAAAACCAAGTGTGATGAAGCACAGTAAGAGTGGTACCAATGTCCAAAGTGCTGGGAGCATGCAAAAGGAGGCACAGCTAACTGTGGGCAGAAGTCGTCAGCTTCAGAAAACACACGTACACACACACACACACACACACACACACAAAACCATCCCACTAAAGATGGATTTTGGAGGATGAGAAAGAGCTAGGAAGTCGGGGGATGAAACCGGGTAAAGCCAGACTTCAAACCTGGGTTAAACTGACTCGTGGTGCTGAGTTCTTACCAGGCTATGTTACTTCACCTCAGGTGAGAGGATTTACACAATCTTGGATTATGATGCCCCTACACTTCGAATCACTTGGCAACAAGTTGATCCCCTATTGTAACCATTCTCCAGGAGTGTACTTTTCTGTGAAATATTGATTACAGGTATGGTCGTGAAGCATTCTGGGGATTGGGAGAAATAAAATGTGCTAGGTGGAGGCTCTGATGCACGTTTGTGAGTTGTTTATTTCTTGCTTGTAAACCAACTGTCTTCCCTTCCCCACTCACTGATCGTGTTCTGCACAATATTGTCAATAGTGATGTTCAAGTGTACAGTAGTTTATCGATTTACAACTGCCATCAGCAGAGGGTTTAGTAGAAGTAATCCTTTTGGAAAGATGCCAATCAAAATGAAAATTAAATTGGCATGTATGCCACAGTGAGTCATGCATTCTCCTCCTGCAATAACTGGGGTGAGCTTAGCAACCAGAGATTTGCGTGTGGGCAGTTATTAAATAATTTTATGACGATGATGATAAAACTTTAAGCTAACAAATGCATTAAAGATTATGGGGAGGGCTTCCTTGGTGGCACAGTGGTTGAGAGTCCGCCTGCCGATGCAGGGGACACGGGTTCGTACCCCGGTCCGGGAAGATCCCACATGCCGCGGAGCGGCTGGGCCCATGAGCCATGGCCGCTGAGCCTGCGCGTCCGGAGCCTGTGCTCCGCAGTGGGAGAGGCCGCAACAGTGAGAGGCCCGCGTACCGCAAAAAAAAAAAAAAAAAAAAAAAAAAGATTATGGGGAAATGACTGTCCAAGCCACATAATCCTAGTAATTCCTCTATGTAGATTTCAGTATTCCTATTGGAGAGGGACAAGTAGGATTTGGTTAGTGTTTGAATATATTTAAAACAAATGAAAAAATCTTCCTACTTACTCATTCCTCTTCCTGCCGCTAAAATACCAGTGCCTACTTTCTCTATCAGAATATTGGTATCCTTTGGTCTGAAAAAAATATACTTAAACAGAATTGTTAAGGGAAACAACAGTGCACTATTTCATTATAAGAAGAACCAAGACAACATGCTGTATGTACGTGTGTGTGTGTCCACTCCGTGTAGGCTTCAGGCAATGCTGTAAAGCCAGCACCTCAGCCCAGATGCCCACCGCCCTTATGAGGCCCCAGCTCTTGCAGATAAGACTTTAGCATCCAGGTTGTCCTAATTCTTCTCCTTCATTAATATTGTCCTTCCCAATATCCCATCCCTGGGTCGGTGCTTCAATAAGACAGCTCCTCTCAGCTCCTCTCATCGGTGCTGGGTTAATGATTACCAATAATGTCCTCATGACCCCTGCCCCCCGCCAGTGGCTCATTCTAACAGATTTTATGGAGGCAATATTACATTGTACTACAAAAGAGCGCCTCTAGTGGTGACATTAAAATGACAGAACAGCCTGCCAAAGTAGCTTCAAGGGAACTAACAGCTTTGGAGAATCCCTCAGTTTAAAGGTCCCCTGCAGGGCTTCCCTGGTGGTGCAGTGGTTAAGAATCCGCCTGCCAATGCAGGGGACACGGGTTCGAGCGTTCATCCGCGAAGATCCCACATGCCGCAGAGCAACTAAGCCCGTGCGCCACAACTACTGAGCCTGCCTGCACTCTGGAGCCCGCGTGCTGCAACTACTGAAGCCTGCGCGCCTAGAGCCTGTGCTCCACAGCAAGAGAAGCCCACGCACCACAACGAAGAGTAGTCCCTGCTCGCCGCAACTAGAAAGAGCCTGCGCGCAGCAACAAATACCCCACATCTTCACCAACAATACCCACTTCCCTTCTTCATATTCACCATTCACTCTAATTTTATCATATATTATGTGTGTGTCTGTGTGTATATATTCCTGGCGATTCCTCCCTATAGATTTCAATATCCCTTTTAGAGAGGGACAACTAGTATTTGGTTGACCTTTGAATATATTTAAAACATCAAAAATATTCCTACTCACTGCATTCCTCTTCTTATGCTCCTTCAATTGTTCAATTGTTTTGCTTCAATTCTGGAAATTTAGCCATCAACTCTTCATCTACTGCTTCCCCTTAAGTCTCTATTCTTCTTCTGAAGCTTCTATTAGGCGTATGTGAGACGTCATTCTCTCCTCCATTCTTTCTTACTTCTCTTTCCTAGTCCCATCTCTTTAACTTTGTAGAATCGGGGTGCTTCACCGATTCCCTCTCTAGTTGGATTTAGTCTGTTGCTTGATTTTGTTTTTATTCCACTGATGCACACACAAACACTGTATTATACATTACATAATATAAATTACATATAGCATATTAAAAATTATATATGTATATACATACATGCATGTGTATACATACACATATATACTTTTTATAATGTGTGTTTCATCTTTTCTAATATGTCTGCTATTTTTTTCACAGCATGCTGTTTATACCTTATGGATTCTATTCCTTCCTTTATCCTATGGAACATTTTGAAGATGCTTATGTTAAAGTCTCTTTCACATTGCCTTATTACACAACTTTTCTGGAATATAGATCACCCTGTTTATTGTCACTTCTGACTACCCCTGCAGTGTCTTATTTCCCTTCTTGCTCTGGAAATTTGACTGTGGGCTCACCTTCAGCAGGAGAGTTCTTTTCTGTAGAAGTCCTATGCGAACCCTGCATAGCAGACTTATCCATCTCTACAATTCTGTGTTCTTTCTCTGCCAGTACTCTCTGAGTTTCACTGGATCAAAGTCCATTTTTAAATTTTAATTTCCCAGCTTTTTAGTATCAATTAAGACGTGGGGCTTTGATTTCTTACACTCTAGGCCCAGAATGGACACTCCACCTATATGCTGCATCCCCAGGCCTTGAGTCCTGATTTATCATGAGCTGGACAGGACTTCTGGCTCCTAGCTTTATGCAGGAAGTTCGAGGCTCTGCATCAGGGCTGTGTCTTCACCTTAAGCCCCAAGATATATATCCAAGTCTAGTACTCTTGATGGCCATGTAGCTTTTTTTTTTTTTTTTTTGCTGTACTTGGGCCTCTCACTGTTGTAGCCTCTCCCGTTGCGGAGCACAAGCTCCGGACGCGCAGGCTCAGCGGCCATGGCTCACGGGCCCAGCCGCTCCGCGGCATGTGGGATCTTCCCTGACCGGGGCACGAACCCATGTTCCCTGCATCGGCAGGCGGACTCTCAACCACTGCGCCACCAGGGAAGCCCCTGGCCATGTAGCTTTAACGGTTGCACTTTGCTTTGGCTTTGAATTGCTGCCTTGTTTCTGTCACCTGGAAAGTTTTCTTTTTAGATTTTGAATTTTCTTTCATATTGTCAAAGACATGCTTCTGTTTTATCCACTCTTTCTATGTTTTTATGGAAGGATAGGGGCTTCTGCAAGACCTTAGTTCAACATATTGACTAGAAGTCCTAATTCAAACTTTATTTCCACCATTAACACTAAAATTGCTTATACTAAGATCATCAATAACCTTCTTATTGTTACTTGCAATGACTGCTTCTCAGTCATTACTTTACACAACCCTTCAGCAGCATTGGATGCCATTGACCATCCTCTTCTTGACATTCTTCCATAGGCTTCTCGAGGTTCTGTTCTCCTGGTTTTCCTCCTACCTATATTTCACTACTCCTTCTCAGTCTCCTTTTCCTGTTACTGACCATTTGAGTTCCTTAGGATTCTGTCTTAAGCTGTGTAATTTCTCCCTCATTCTCCTCTTTGTAGGTATTTACTCTTCATTCATCCACTCAACGAGTGTTCTTGGAGTACTTACTATGTGCCGCGCTGAGTTGTAGGTATACAGCAGTGAACAAGGCAGATGGGATCGGGCTCACATGGACATGAGAGTCCCATGAAGAGCTGAAGAGTGAACTCTTAAACATAAATAAGTAGTTATAAATTGTGATTGCTGCTATAAAACAAAAGAACAGAATGCTAGTCGAGAGTAATACCAAAGAAACTAATTGGGATTGGAAAGTCAGGGAAGGACTCTAAAAGGAGATGACACCTAGCTGACTCTTGATATATGATAGGGACCCAGCCTCATGAATAGTGTAGGAAATAACTACCTTTTCTACTGTAACAACTCCAGAAATTTCCATCATTTTTGATGGAGTTCAGGACATCATGCCCCTAAATATGGCACATTGAAAATGTTAAGCTGAAGGAGTTTGAGAAAACAGCGAAAGCAGGGAAGTCACTCTCACCTTCCATCCTCCCTTCTCCCCAGACACACGTCATAAAACCCTCATGTGATGGGCTTCCCTGGTAGCACAGTGGTTGAGAGTCCGCCTGCCGATGCAGGGGACACGGTTCGTGCCCTGGTCTGGGAAGATCCCACATGCCGCGGAGCGGCTGGGCCCGTGAGCCATGGCCGCTGAGCCTGCGCGTCCGGAGCCTGTGCTCCGCAGCGGGAGAGGTCGCAACAGTGAGAGGTCCGCGTACCGCAAAAAAAAAAAACAAAAAAACCCACAAAAAAAACAAAAGAACAACCCCTCATGTGAGAAGTGCCCTTCTCGTACCCAGGGGAAAGGAGCATCATTATCTCCAAAGGCCTTGCTGAGTTTCCCCCAGTTTACTACACTTACCTCATACTCCTTGGCCTATTATATTTCTACATGACTGCCCATTCTTCATCAAAACTAGCATAAAAATACTCAGGTCTAATTGTTCCTTCTGGTCTGCATTTCCTTATGAAGACTCTTATGTCACGTAAACCTGACGCTAAGTAATTTTGTATGTTTTTCTCTTGTTAATTTGTCTTTGTGTGCTGTTCAGACCCAGCCAGGGTTGAGGCTGGGTCTGAAACCCAAAAGGGTTGAGGAAAGCTTTGTCCTCCCCTACACTTTCATCAGCTCAGACAGCTCCTCTGAGCTCTACACATGGATAGTTCTACCCAAATGCCATCCAGGACCTCGAACTAAACAAATCTGAAATTGAACCCATCTCCCCAAACTGTTTCCTCCTCTCTTATTCCATGTGGCTATTACACGTGTTTCTCGTAGCCTACTCCTTTCTGGATTCATCCACCATCTCAATCAAGCCAGGAACTTAGGTATGATCCTGTGTCCTTTGCTTTCCCACCTCACTTCCAAGGAGTAACCAAGTACTGCAGGTTCTGTATTCTTACTGTCTTCTGTAAATCCCTATCGTTAAGACTTTCACCTATTCCAGTTTTATTTCTCGCCTGAATTTCCCCATGGCCTCCTCTCTGCTCACTGCTCCAATGTTAGCAGACAAATCCGATCAGGCACGCCCTGTTAACAACCGTCGGCGGCTCTCCACTGACAAGCCTTCCAGTATGAGGCCCCAGACTTCCTCGTCACCCCTCCTTCCTTTCTCAGCCACATTGTATTTCAGCCATACCAAAGGACTTCCCTTCCTCAAGACACCCCTTCCGGCCCTTCAGCCACTCCAACTGCTACAGCTTTGAAAATTCTCTTCCCTCTCACTAGCAAATGCTTTAAGATTTATTTCAGGCGTGATCTCCCCTGGGAAACCTTCCTCAACAATCCCCCTGTAAAGACAGTTTCTTCTTCTCCGCTCCATAGCTATGATGGCATTTACAGTGTTCATTTTCCGTCGACTTGTCTGTCACGCCCACCAAACAGTGAGCTCCCACGGCAGGGACAGAGCCCTCATTGCTGGATGCCCACAGCTACAAAGAGTAGGGACTCAATAACATGACTGTTTCTTGGCTAAATGAATTAGCTAACTGTCCCTTTCTCTGTTTATAAAGGAGGCATCTGGAAAACTGAAATGCAGGACGGGTCTATTTTGATAAGAGTAGGTTCACCTACAAATGCATGTTAGAAGGTAGCCATGTTTTCACATAGACAGAAGAACTATATAGTTCAGGCATCCAACTATAAGCCAGGAATGACTGGATCCTTGTGAAAGGGAAAGAAGTTAAATCACGTTGGTAACTAGGTTGGCCCATATTTCATATTAAAATAATTCTTCAGAAGTATACAACACATTAAGGTCTGACAGAGCCCTTTTACAACCATTGTCTGATTTGATATGCTTGAGAACTGCTGACGAAGCCAGAGGAGATTTCAATTGGCTCCATTTTACAGACCAGAAAACTGTTTCTCACCAAGAGGTCATGGTTTGCCTACCATCACACACCTAATTTATTGATTGATCAGTTGAGGCCCTGCCTCATTCCAAGGAGGCAGTGTAGTTGCTTACAAAAAGGTATGCAGGGAAACAGAGGGCAGCGGAGTGAAGAAAGAAGTCAAAGGGTAGCAGAGGCCAGCAGGCTTTCAAACCTCAGGTTTCTGAGTCCTAGGCTCCTTCCCTTTCAGCTCCATTAGGTTGCGACTCCTAAAGGGTTTCAACCACTGGGCAGTGATCGGCAGGAGTTCTGTTTGCATTTTTTAAAAAAAAAGAAAAGAAAAGAAAAAAGGAGCAACAATTTTGACCTCACAAAGCAAGTAGCCCGGTATCTGTTAGAATAATCTCCCCTCAAATGTAAGCACTGACAGTTAAATCCAAACTTGAATTACTGTAGCTATCCTGCTTGGACTAGAAACCTAATCAACCAACAGACAGAGGCAAGGTGAAATGAGCTGAGACCACAAAGAAAACTGGCCCACGAGGGTACAGGGGCTTGGGTTTGTTTTTCAGAGAGAGAGAGAGAGAGAGGGAGAGAGAGAGAGGGAGAGAGAGAGAGAGAGGGAGAGATTTATATATAATTAATAAATATATTTAATACATATACATATTAAATATATATATTAAAATTAATTAGATCAAGAGGTGACTCGGTTTCTGAGGTAAGTGAATTCACTTCTGATCACATCCCACCTTACAGTCATCCGCCTGCTCCTAGATTTTGATGAGAGTTTAAACAATGATGTGGCTTTACTTGGATCCCATGCCTCAACCAGAATCACAGTTACCATTTTCCTAAGTGTTTTATTGAAATTGAAAATGATAATACCTATAAAACCTCTCCAGGGCTGACATTTCCAAGTCTTTTTCAGCACAAACAAAATTAGAAAGTGGAAAATATAACCTTTCCCGCCCTGTATTTTCTTCACAGTGTATAAAATTGAAAGGCAGTCTCTATTCCAGAATCACGACCAACCAGCAGGAATAATAATAATGATGAGGAGGAGTGATAATAGAAGCTAGCATGTTTTGGAGCTATTACTCTGGACCAGGCTCTGTTCTAAACCCTTTACGCGTGTTGACTTACTCAACGATCACAGCAACCCTATGAGGTAGGAACGATTATTATCCCATGTTACAAAAGAGAACAATGAGGTACAATGAGGTTAAAGTTTTGGCTCAGCTAGTGACTGCTGGAACTGGGTTCCTAGCCCAGACAAATCCTGCTACACTCAGATGTGCAAATCATCTTTTTTTCTTTAATTTTTCTTTTCTTTTCTTTTGATTCTTTTCTCTTTTTAAAAAAAATTTATTTATTTATTTTTGTCTGCGTTGGGTCTTCGTTGCGGTGCACGGGCTTCTCATTGTGGTGGCTTCTCTTGTTGCAGAGCACGGGCTCTAGGCGCACAGGCTTCAGTAGTTGTGGCACGCGGGCTCAGTAGTTGTGGCTCGCCGGCTAGTTGCTCTGAGGCATGTGGGATCTTCCCGGACCAGGGCTCGAACCCGTGTCCCCTGCATCGGCAGGCGGATTCTTAACCACTGTGCCACCAGGGAAGCCCCAAATAATCTTAATTTATAGTTGTTTGGTCAAACAGATGGATTACAGATTTCATGGATCACTTCTGACTTTTTCTACTCCTTGTTGCTGTTTTCTGTTTATATCATTGTCAATTAACATTCCAGTAGTAGAGGCTCAGGGAAGTAAAAACCTATAGGAAGTTGTATGAATTTCTTCAAGAAGTGGAAATATGTTTCAGGGTTTTTTGTGGGGTTTTTTTTCCGCCTTGATGCCCATTGCAGTGATTTCTATCATACTTCGCAGCTTTGAAATCACTTTTTCCCCTGTACACAGCTAACCCTGGCGTTGCCATGGAGACTGAGATCAATGCCACAAGAGGGGCCCTCATTTGCATATTTTGTTGATTAGCAGGGGTATTTGCTAATCCCTTCCAAATTCTCCCATCCACTACCATGACTAATCTCACACGTTGGCAATATATGGGATTCAAGAATGGTAGGAACTGATCCTCTCAGGTTATTTAACACTTGAGTTCTGTTCAGTAACAGCTTAATTAAACCTCGAGGAAAAAAAAGTCAACAGAAAAATAAAAGTAAGTCTTTAAGGAAGTTTGTTAATACGAAGGGAAAGTTAGAATTCACCGCTGTGAGGAAGAGCAAAGAATACAATCATATAATACAACATAAATGGTACTTTTCATTCTGAGTATTCAGGAGTTACTCATCCTGACCAAGTCTCATGTATTAAGAGTCTTCTCTGTGCCTGGCAATGCGCCAGGTGCTGTCATATCCGTTACTTCAGTTCATTTTCACAATAATCCAATGAGGCCCAGAGCAGCTGAGTCACATGCCCCAATTCAGACACCCACCAAGTGATACTATCTTAACAAAGCTGGACCACCCAAGTGTCTGACTCCCTCCACGCCCCTGGAGTGAGTGGGACTGGAGATGGAGCTTACTTGCCATCCAATAACTTGATTCTCTAGAAGACAGCAATAGGGTCAATGAAGAGAAACTACAAGGAAATAGATCAGGGCTCACTTTGACAATGCCATTTCTAACAATAGGGGCTGTCCAAAAACGGATAGAATGGATTCTCTCGGGAGGTAATCAGTGTCCTGTCATTGGAAGTGTTCATATAGGGGCTGCGGGGTTCACACAGGCCTGGTAAACTCTTATCAGATGTTGTAGAGAGGATTCTAGCATTTAGTGAACGATTGAATCAAATCATTATGGATCTCACTGTCAAAGCCCAACACAAAAAGACCACCAGAGAAGCCCGCTGGTCATAAAAACATGCTGGGCATGAGAAAGGCACCCCCTGAGTAGTGGCTCAAAAGGGAGAGTTAGTGGAGAATACTTCGAGCATTCTAGAGGCTGGGATTGGTCATAAGGTGGTTTTAAAGCAGAATTTTGTTAAGCTCAGTCCTTTCAAATCCAGATCAGAATTTGTAAATTAGGTGAGTTGCTGGAATAGTCAGTGGTCTTATCTTTGAATCACAGGAGTAAATGTGGATTTACTGTTAGAACAGTCCAAGCTAAAAAACAATAAGACACAAAGAAGCTGCCACAGACCAGAAGAGATGAAGATGTGACGATTAAATGAGATATGGTACCCTGGATGGGACTCTGGAAGGGAACAAGGGTATTAGTGGAGAAACTGGTGAAATCTGAATAAAATCTGGGGTTTATTTGATAGTAATGTACCAGTGTTGGTTTCTTAGTTTTCATAGATGTACCATAGTAATTTAAGATGTTAACATTAGGGAAAATTGGATGAAGGGTAAGTGGGAACTCTCTGTGTCATCTTTGCAACTTTTCTGTAAATCTAAAATTATTCAAAAAATTTTAAGTTTATGAAGAAACAGTTTGAGTTTCATTTGTCTTGTTCATCATGGCTTGCTTCAGTTGATCTAGTTTTTGAGTCATAGATCAATATGTTTTACAAGTTGTGGTCTGTTTTGTTTCTCACCTTGATTTGGAAAACATTTCACGGGCCTTCTAGTCTGAATAGAGTTTCTATGTAACCTGAACTATGGGGAAATAAGTAATCGGATTTGATGGGGATGGAAAAGATGTGTCTAAAATGAGACCTATTTTTTCACTTTTTTTTCCAATTTTATAATTTCCTGAGTTAAGGGGACCATCTTGAGTACACAAATGATGCTGTACCAACAGGGCAGCGAGAAGAAAGCCGCTGAGTTTGTAGGGAAAGGCACGCACGCCCTCTGTCACTGCTAACAGAAAAGCACCAAGTAAAGACTAGTGAAGCCCATGATATGGTTATTTACCAGGGGATACAGCTCGCCGAATCTAACACCCAGAGCACGAAGAGTTGACACAGGCCTAGGACAGCTCCTTTCTGTCTCATTGAATCAGAAACTGCACTCTTGTTCTTCCTAAGCTGTACTGGGAGATTTCTCAGCTAGCAAGCACCAGACGTTACGCATTTCAAGTTTTTCCCTCTTCAGAGGAGCCGGCTGCAGATGGTGTTTGTGACTGCAGCAGAGGAAATGCCACTGAAGGCAAAGAGTATTGATAATATAATAGCTTCTTTCCTAACTAAGGATATTTGTTTTGGCATGCATTTCCACTGACATTTCCTTTTACGTGCCCGGGAAGCTTGAAGTTCCTTTTCTCCTCCCTGCAAAAATACTGACATTATTGGTAATGGACAAAGCATGACTTAGCATTTGCAAAAGCAAGGACTAGGCGTTGTATTGAGGCAACTTTTGTTACGGGTTTGCACATGATAACTAGAAATAGTATTCAGTTGTGTCCAAGGTCAACTGTCATTTCCACTTTTCGAACTACAGGCTTGATGGAATGATGCAAAGAAGAATCCTGGGCCTGAGTCTCAGTTCTCTTCATAACTTGTCTTGAGACTTTTGGAAAACTGTCTGTACTCTGTCTAGATGTTTCCTCATCTAGAAAATAAGAGGCCTATGTACACAAAACCTCTTTGAATTTAATTAACCCACCACTAATCAGAAGAACAATGGTCATGGGAGTTTATCACATAGGCATAGAATTATTTGTCCATCATATTCACTTGCTTCATCAAATTGAAAAAGACATGAAGCACAGGAAGCCTGAAGCCCCAGGGCAGGTTCTCCACTTAATACAGAAGATAGTGGGCCATATGGCAGAGTGGTTAAGAGCACAAACTCTGCCACTAGAAAACTTAGGTGTGATTTTTGAGTCCATACCACGGGAGCTGTGTGACCTTAGAACACCAATTAATCTCTCTGTTCCTCAGTTTCTTCAGCTGTAAGATGAAAATAACTACAGTACCTATCTCCTAGGGTAATTGTGAGAGCTCAGTGGGTTAATATTGGTAAAGAGCTTAGCGTGTATTTGGCATATAGTATATACACGATAAATTGTACTTGCTGCTTCTGTTATTCTTCTTGTTGACACGTCTTATTAAAGCCAATTTTATCTGCACAGATATCTTGACAAAAACAGCCAGAACCTTCCATCTAGTACAGACCAACAGACGTGACTAATATTCAGTTGAGACCTCCAATGGGATCCCATCTCCTGAGCCCGCCCTGGTCTGAACTGTCTGGAATGGAAGAGAATAATAGCAAATACTTACATCATACCTACTGTATGGGCCAGACACCGGTCCATTATATGTATTAATTAATTTTATCCTACTGAAGAGGTGGGTACTATTATTCTCCATAATTTGGGGATGATAAAACTGAGGTATGAGGAGGTAAAGCAACTTGCCTAAGTGGCAGCTAGTATATATCAGAGGCAGGATTTGGACCTTAACAGTCTGGTTCCAGAGTCCCTGCTTTTAACCCTATGCTTTGCTGCCATAACAATAGCTCATATCTATTAAGTGCCCACTGAGTGCTACACTCATTACAAACCTTATCTCTAACCCTTATGGTAACCCTGCAAGGAAGGTATTACGCTTACCTCAGTTCTTAACAGACATGGACAGTGATGCTGAGAAGGCCTAAGTAACTTGCCCAACATCACAGAGCGACGGAGGGCTAGAGGCTGTCTCTTTAACCCGTGTTCTGCCCACTCTACTGCATTGTCTCTTAGCAAGAATGAAATTCCTGTTTTTTAGCTTAGTTTTTTTTTCTTTTCTTAAACTCAGAGTCTTTCTAGTGGGAGATGAAAGTAAATTTTGCTCAGTGACAAATTTCTGGAGGGGCTGGATAACTGCAACACCAACGTTCTCTCTGGGAAATCTGCACAGCGGGCCCATTATTGAGGGTCAGGAAGCAGTAGCCTTGGGTGAAGGCCCCCTGCTGCTGGCCCAGGTCCCACAGGCACTGAGGAGATCTGTAGATCTCTCCAACAAGAAGATTTTCTCTTCTATAAAGGGAAAGCATTGCTGAAGCACATAAAGAAAGCTTTCATATGAAATTCAAATTTGCTCAACCTTCCTGAGAATGAATCTTAAGGGAACAAAATAACATTCTGACTAAAGCCCATAATCACATCACTTTTTACATGATGAAATACAATGAGATGCCTGGAAGAAATCACCGTGGAACAAATTCACCCGATTTAATTCTATGGCAGAACCGTTCTTCTAGATGTACTCTGGAAGTACACAGGCTATCAAAGAAGCCAACACATTTTCGTGATCTACTAGGAAAACATATCTAGTAAAATGTGAGACAGAGCCAATGATTAATATTCCTTGCCCTTAGATGCTTGGAACCATGGCCTACAAAGAATGCTCCAAAAGGCATTACAGTGAACAACAAAGGGCTGGAAAAATGTATCAGCTCTGCAGTGTTCATGCTTTTCCCACTGGACATTACTTTTATGTAACTCCTTATTTCAATTTTGTGTAAAAAAAGCCTCCCAAGTTCAAGAAGGTCATAACACTCAATATGAAAAAGAAGACAGACTGAAAAACTTATATTTTAAATAGAACAGTGAGTGACTTTCACTCGCCCAGTATTTTAATATTATATTATCTTTCCCAAAGCTGCAGTTAGCAAAAACTGAAGAAAAATGTGTGAATTCATACTGTTGAGGAACCTTATAAGCAGTAAAATATGAACACATTTATATTAAATAAAAGCCTTTTATGAATCATAATTCATCATGCAATAGCTTATTTGCTTATACTCCAAGCTGATACATTTTGTGTAGCTTTCCTGTTTTGGCTCTGTGGATTATAACTCCAGGATATGCAAAGTTTCAGAGGGAAGTCACTCTCTTATCTAGCATTTAAATATGGGTAGACAACAGATAACATTTTTCCCTTGCCAATGAGCCATAGCCCCTTGACCCTACAGAGAGCACTCGTGGAAAATTTACCATGAACAAACTCTGACCTCCAAATTGGAGAATGGGTTTAACCAGGCCATATGCATAATTATCGCATAGTCAAGCATGCACAGAATTTTGGAATATTATGTGGTTGGTGGATTTTTACGAACATTATGTTGGGTGCTATTACTTCTGCAACAATGGTACTCAAGCACAGATCTAAGATATCATGGTAAACAAAACTCAGAAAGTAGGAATTAGAACTCTTCTCATACTCTAGGCTTTACAATGAGCAGGAGACAGTGGTCATCTGCCACAGGAGGAGGGGCAGGAAAGCCGAGGGAGGCATCGCCCGCTCCTCAACCCTAGGTGCATAGCGTGGGGAGGGCGGGAATAATAACCCGGAGAAACCCCACAGGCGCTAAGGACCTGGAGTACACTGAGTACCAGCCAGTGGCCCTCTACTGCTGTGATGGGCAAGAGAATAAAGAGAGAACACCCCCATCTGTCAGGGTTCCAGTTTAGAGCCTGCTAAAGCCCGGGGTTAAGGAAGGAGAACAGAAACAAAGGATCCAGGTACACAGATTGAAAGCCCTGCTAAAGAGAAAGCTGTAATACTGCTCTTAAGTACGGTGAAGCCTATTGTGAACTGAATAGAACTAAGGCAACAACAAAATTCAGCTCCAGATCAATCTCACAGTGGACTGACCCCAAACCAAATACTAATGGCCTAATAGAAGGAAGGTATTCCCAGTTTTGGACATTGATATCATTTACCTCAGTTTCTGTTCTTTCACATATAGTAACTTGTATTCAAACGGAAATTACATAAACAAACAAGACAAAAGACTTCCAAAAAAGGAAGAAAATAGGAAACTTTCTCAAGAAATAAAGACTATAGAACCAATCCCAGAGATGGCCTAGATGAAGGAATTATCAAACAGGGACTTTAAAGTAACTATGATAAATATTTTAAAAGATCTAGTGGAAAAGGTGAGTAACATGCATGAATGGAGATAGAATTTCAGCATTGAGATGGAAACTATGAATAGAGAAAGATGGAAAAGCTGGAAATAAAATGTAGACTCTCAGAGATGATGAATTTGTTTTAAGGCGTTATCAGTTGACTGGCTATAGCACAGAATGAAATTTGTGACTTGGATGCATGTGAATATGAAGTATCTAAAAAGAAACAGAAACAAAGAAAACAGTAAAAAAAAAAAAAAAAAAGGAACAGAGCATCTGATATCTGTGGCACAATAGCAAACCATCTGACATACGAGTAATGAGAGTCCCTGGAGGAGAAGAAAGAGAGAAATGAGCAGAAGGAATATATGAGGGGATAACTGCCAACAATTTTTCAAAATTTATGGAAAGACAACATCTTGACTATCCAAGAAGCTCAGAGAATACTAATCAGGATTAATACAACAAACAAAACCAGCTAGGCATATCAGAGTCAAACTACTAAAGACACTAAGATAAAGAGACAATCTTGAAAGCATCCAGAAAAAACAGAAATACTACATACAGGGCAACAATGATAAGAATAACATATAACATCTCATCAGAAATGAGGAGACAGAATACAGTGGAATACCATCTCAGCCCCTCGTTGAAAGAAAAATAAAGCCTGTCAAACCTGAATTACATATCCAGCAAAAAATATTTTACAAAGATGAAGGTGAAAGAAAGAAATTTGCAGGAAAGAAGAAGCTGAAAGAATTTTTATGCAGCAGAAATACACTATAAGGAATACTCAAAATAAGCTCTTTATACTGAAGCAAAATTATACCACCTAGAAATCTAATTCTCTAGGAAGAAATGAAAAATGCCAGGAGTAAATATATTGGTAAATATAAAGAATCATTATTTAAAAAAATAGTATGTACATGTTTACGTGTGTGTGTGTAGAAATCACATCAAAGACTATTGACTGTTTATAGTAAAATAATAATAACATAACAAGGAGGGGTTATAGCACATATAGAATAAAAGATATGAGAAAATGATCATAAAGGCAGTGAGTGGGATAATTGGAAGAATAATTCTGCAAATTTCTTACATTCTATGTGACGTAATAGAATATACATTGAAAGTAGCAGAGATAAAGATGCATACCATAATCTTGTGAAACTGCTAAAAATAATACAAAGAATGTACTATAAAAATATCTGATTCACTTCAAAAAGGCTGGAGAAAAGGAACAGGGGGATGCAGAGAGATTGGACAAACAGAAATCAAGCACCCAAATGGAAGATTTAAATCCAAACATATTAATAATTATGATATGAATGGTCTAAGAACCCTAAATAAAAGGCAGAATTTGGGGACTGGAAGAAAAGAAATGACTCAGTTACATGCTACTTACAAAACACACTTTAAACATAAAGACACAAAGAGGATGAACGTCAAAGGATGGAAAATATGTATTTTGCAAACACTGAGCCTAACGTTGATGGTGTGGTAGGTAGGCTTCGTGGAAATGAACACCACCAGAGATAAAGAAGGAAATTTAATAATTATACAATGGTCAATTTATCAAGAATATAAATTACTATATGTGCTTGCACCTAACAAAGGTATTACATATATGAAGCAAAATTTGATAGCAATGAAAGAAAATACAGATAAGTTCACGATCATGGTTTGAGGTTTCAATACTCATCTCCAAGGCATTGACTGATAGAATATGTAGACCAAAAATTCAGAGTATAGAATTGAACAACACTATCAGTCAATTTGACCTGATATAAATTTGTAGAACACTGCACTAACCAGTAGCAGGAAGCACATTCTTCTCAAGGCCACCAAGTAGACTATGAGCTCGGCCCTCTACATACTTTAAATAAATGTCTAAAGATTAAAAGCGAACAGAATATGTTGTCTGATTGCAACAATATTAAGTTTAAAATCAACATCAAGAAAGTATACTAGTCCCTCCGCCCCAATTTGGAAATCAAATATCACATATTTAAATAAGCCCTGGGGAAAAGAAAAATTTAAAAAGGAAGTCAGAAAATACTTTGAACTGAATGATAATTAAACACAATATATCAAAAAATGAAATGAGTCTAAAGCAGCCCTTGTAGGGAAACGTATAGCGGCTTTAAATGCCTTTACTCAAAAAGAAGAAAGTTGTAAAATAAATGAGTTATATTTCCACCTTAAGAAGACAGAAAAAGAACTAAATCCTAAATGAATGAGGAAGGACATAATAAAAATGAGCCTATCATCAGTGACACAGAAAATCACCAAAGCCAAACGTTGATTCTTTGAAAACATTAATAAAAATTTAAGCCACTAGCAATACAGATGAAGAAAAAGAAAAAAAATACAAACTATGAATATAATAAATGGAAATGAGGACATCGCTAGAGATGCTACAGACATTAAAAGGATAATGAGAGGCTGTTGTGGAAAACTCAATAATATGACAGAAAACACACTGAAAAATAGGCCAAACCCTTGAACAGATACTTCAGTGAAGAAGATATACAAAGAGCCACCAAGCATATGAAACAGTATTCAGCATCCTTCGTCATCAGGCAGATGAAAATTAAAACAAATGTAATACCGCAATATGCACACAACAATAGGAAGAATGGAAGTAACTGTCAACCCCAAATGTTGGTGATTATGTGGAACAATCAGAATTTTCATTCTTGGGAGTATAAAATGATGGGAAACTGTTTAGCAGTAGCTTAAAAGTTAGGGAATTCCCTGGAGGCCTAGTGGTTAGGACCCTGCGCTTTCACTGATGAGGGCTCGGGTTCAATCCCTGGTCAGGGAACTATGATCCCGCATGCTGGCTGCGCGGGCAAAAAAAAACAACCCTAAAGTTAAGCTTACATCAGCCTTAATACCCAACAGTTCCACTGCTAGGTGTTTGTCCAAAAGAAATTAAAACATGTTCACGAGAAGATTTTTAAAAATTGTTTATAGAAGCTTTACTCATCGTAGTCAAAATCTGGCAGTGGTCTAGACGTCCCTCAGTGACAGAGTAGGTAAACAAACTGGCATATTCATTCAATGGAATACTTCTCAGCAAGAAAGTGTCATGACTTACTGATACACACAGACACCTGGGTGAATTTCAAAAACCTTATTCTGGGTGAAAGGAGCCAGACACAAAAAACCCCCACCTACTACCATGTTTCCATTTATATGAAGTTCTAAAGTAGCAAAAACAACCTATGATGATAGAAATAAGTTCAGGGATTGCTTCTGGCAGCAGAGGGGTGTTGACTAGGAAGGGGCATAAGGGAACTTTCTGGGGTGATGGAAATGTTCTCTACCTTGAATATAGATTACATGAGTGAATGTAGTTTTCAAAACTGATCAAACTGTCTACTTAACATCTGAGCACTTAACGGGATGTAAATTATATCTAAATAGTGAAAAACAAAACAAAACAAAAAACTTTAAAAAGTAATACACACTCAACTTCTTATGTGTGGATGTGGGAGGCTGGTGAGGGAAGGAGACTGCAGACTGGGAAAAGAGTAATGAGTGGAGAATAGTTCCAGGAGGATTTCTCTAAGCGAGATATGATATGGAGTCCTTGTTAGAATGTATCAATAGATTCTTGGGTTCCAACCAAATCAGCCGGGAATCGCCAATTTTAACCAGTTTCACAGAGGATATTGATGGCACACACTGAAGTTGGGGAACGGCGGGGTTACAGAATTTTCAGCCCAGAATACAGAATTTTACCATAGGGAAACAGTGTAGTTAGACAACACTGAAGCTAAGGCTTGAAATGTGATTTTGGATATTTTCACGAGTGATGACTGTTGAGTCAGCTTTCATACGTCTATAAAATCAGATTCTTTTATTTTATTGAGAAGAGTTGACATTGTAATTTTTGGTTGGATGCTTGAAACTTTGAGCATCTGACAGAAGCTATAACATTAACCGAGAATCTAAATTTTCCTGTTATTGAGATGAATTGTCAATATGTATTCATGTAAAAAATGTTTGAGGAAACGGAGTTATATTGTATCAAAACAATAATTTTGCTTCTATTACGCATAAAGCAGTCATAGAATTGCTATTGGAACAAAAAGACATGAGCTTGGGATTGATAGCAACCCAACTATCAACTTCTTTTGTTTTTTTTTGCGATACGTGGGCCTCTCACCGTTGTGGCCTCTCTCGTTGCAGAGCACAGGCTCCAGACGCGCAGGCTCAGCGGCCATGGCTCACGGGCCCAGCCGCTCTGCGGCATGTGGGATCTTCCCGGACCGGGGTACGAACCCGTGTCCCCTGCATTGGCAGGCGGACTCTCAACCACTGTGCCACCAGGGAAGCCCTGGACTATCAACTTCTGACATTGGCATTTTAAATATATAAAGATCTTGCAATCAGAATAGTAACAATCAGCCAATCAACAAACCAGTATTTGTTCAAAATCGATTATACCTGGGATAGTATGGCATTACATGGACCTATTTTAAAGACTGGCTCCAATGTTCAGGAACTGGAGAGCTCGGTCTCATTATTTAATCTCTCTGAGCCTCAGTTCCCCCAGCAGTAAAATGAAGAAATTATTCACCTCCCTTGCAGGATGGCTGTAAGAATTAGAGTTATCAGTGTACAGTATTTAAGCTGGGGACTGGCCCATAGTTGATACTTAACAAATGGTAGCTGTTTTCTCTTGGTCACACAGTCTAACCACTAGGGTTACTTTAGCTTCTTTTTCTTAATGAGGAAGAAAGAAACTGCTGACCAAGAACAAGGATCAAATGGATCACATATTTAGAGAATGAAATAATATGGACAGGAAAAAATAAGAGTCTGATTGGTTGTTTTCAGAGTGTTAAGGTCTATAGAGCAGGATCATGATGTGATTTCGGGGAAAGGGACCAAAAAGGCTTCTTCTAGAGCCTTTTTGAGCTGCTTCTAGACTATATATTCCATGGTTTGTACTGTACATCCAGAAGCCGGCAGAGCACCTGTAACATAGGTTCTCAGTGTATATCTGTTGAGCGACTGAAAGGGGCCAAAAGGAATCATCACAGCTGTGTGCAGTCCAGGCTGGTTCGGCAGTAGTGAACTTGACTAGTTGTGCTCTATCTTGGTATTCTACTACGTAGCAGTGGTTAACTAAGAAGTCAAGGAATTCTCAGGACCCAAACAAGAGTTTGTGGGTTTGTTTTTTTCACATAAATGGCATTTTATGTTACTATTGTGATTAGTCCTGTGCTATTGATTAGGGGGATAAAAAAAAAGAAGGGTTCAATGTGAGCCTTGCCTCCAAGGAATTTATAATCCAGTGGGGAAATGAACACAAGGTTCAAAACAAATGAAGGAGTTTAGAATGAGTGTCACATGATTGGTTTAGCCAGTAAGTCCTATGAGAGCTCTAGGGGTGAAAAAATCTTATTTGTCTAGGGGAGGGCTTTGGAAGGGCATCTCAGAGGACATGAACCAAAGTCTAACATACATTTAAGTCCCTGGTTAAATTACACCTTCTGAATGAGGCCGTCCCAAATCCAGCCGGCAGAAGGCTGCTATCCTGGTCTTGATCCCGGGTGGCTTTTTGTATTTCCATTACAGCACTTGTCACAGTGCTGGGCAACCAGGCTATGCCTTCCTGGAAGCCAGGCCCTATGGCTCTTTCATCTTGGCACCTTCCTCGGTGTGTAGCACATCACAGAGAGGACGCTGCATAGAGAACACGTTAATGAATTGGACAAATTCCTCTCGATGTAATGGAGGCGATGGGATTGGTTGAAGCAGTTCTTTTAGGGAAGGATGGAGATAGGACTGGAAAGCTATGTTAAGCCAGCCTGTTGTGAGCTTTGCTTACAGAATAAAGTCAACCACCCCCTGCCCCCGACTTGTTGGCGTACAGAATGAAGCCAGTGAAGGTTCTTCCAGAGAGAAGGAACATGATGAATGTGGCATTTGAAGACCTCATCATGTTCCCTTACACTAGCTAGTGTTAGAGCTGGAAAAGTATCTTCTTATTCAAGTATGCAGTTAAGCCCTAGGAGAACAATGAATAGTACAAAGAGTGCCGGCCATGCATGCAGATAACCAACCAAAGAAACAGTCCCGGTAAATATCCCCAACTCCGACTCCTCTGGAGGCCTCGTATATGCCTAAATAACACCCATCATGTCATGCAAGGAAAGGCTCCTCAATCAGCAGTCAGTCCTCTAAGAACAGAGTAAAGCATGGAGTATGCTGGGAAAGGGTTACTATTTGGACATTGCAGCTACATGTTGAACCAGACATGGGAAATTGGCATAGGTAACAGAGTAGAGTTTTGGGTCCAGGAGACATGCGCATACCCTCTTTAAATGTGTAAATGACCATACCTGTTATTTACAACTCCCTTTGAGGAAAATTTTTTAAAAATTCTATTTTAGAAGGCAGTAGTAGCATGTCATATCAGATAGCTGCTAAATCCTAAGAAATGTTAATAAATTACTCAGAAAATTGCAAAACAAAGTAAGCAGATTCAAATGCAACCATTTTTAACATTCTCACAAATGAGGCACTATTAAAACATACTTTAGCAAGTCCTGGTCAAAGAACTCCTTCTCAACAGAATGTAGATATGTTTTCATTCTGGTATACAATACTCAGACTTCCCAATGGATAGATTAAAAAGTAATCCTTTAAATTACATGTATTATAAAAGAAGTCTTCACTTTACAAAAACATTCACAAGGATCCTTTCTTACTACACACCCCGTGTGGATTTCAAATGGTACTTGATTTACATATAATTTTCTGGAAACAATTTAATTGTATAAAGCAAGACACACTTGTTCTGTAGACTGAGATATGCTTAAACTTATAGGCCATGCCCAGTGGCACTGCTGGAATTAAAAGAAATGTTATGGCATATTCATCTTTCTCCCACAGTACTGGTATTCCCAGGGGAACTTACAGACCTTTTTCTACCCAAAAGGCACTTGCTTCCTGTAGATACTCTCCTTCCTCCTCAAGAAGGATGCATTGGCCCACCACCCAAGATCTCTTCACTTCCAATAGTATTCCCAACTCCAAGCCTCCACTATACATTCTAAAGACACGATTTGAAGGTTGTCTTTCTAGTCCATTTTATAAGATCAGCTTAGATTGTTTAATCACTTGTCCAAAGCAAATAGATTGAAATATTTTTGAGTGTTCTCTATGCAGCCATTGTCGAGATATTCATTCACTCAACAAACACCGAGTATCTACTAAGCCCCAGGTCCGGGGCCAGGCAGTCAGAGCTATGTATTATAAGAAAGTGCACTTTGAAGCACTGCCCAGGTTAACAGTGGCCTCAATGTTTGAAACGAATGATCTATGGAACAGCTGAAAATACACATCTGCATCCCCTGAAAAATAGACTAAGCGATCAGTGATTAAAAAAAACAATTAATACATACATCATTTCCTAAGTGCCTATCGATAAGAAAATGAAACAAATGTACTGTTTCCCGTAGTTCCCAAAGAAGGGGAAATCTGTCTTCGTATGTTCTAAATTTTGGAAATTCTCAGCCAACATGATACGTGGACTATTAGGCAGAGGTAGGCATAGCCATGAAGAGAAGGCCCACAACCAGCTAGAAAGAGAAAAGAACACGAAGGGACCTTGAAAAGCTGAAAAAGTAGTCACGGGGACAAGCAGAAAGCAGCACAGCGAGGATATAAACACTTAGAGAAGTAAATGGGTGAGCTACAACGGGACTGGTTAGACACAAGGCTTTTAATAGGCTGAAGAGCCTTAGAATCCTTCAGCAAGCGTGATCACGAGGAAGGGTTACACAGAGCACAGCTACTGTCTGTCCTCTGGTTTCCCTGCAGACCAAATGAGAGCCACCAGACTTAAGTAGAGGAGGGGGGATTTAGGGTGGATGTTCTTGCCCTGAGAGCCGTTGAAATGAATTCTTTAAAGAGCTTGTGTGTGTGGTGGCTGAGAGAGTCTCACCTGTATAAGAGAGGTGAAGTGTTTTCCAGTCTAAAGGCAAAGAGGTAAACTACCTGACCTTTCTTGGGACTCATCATTCTTTGGTTGCATAATCCTTTCTCCTGGTCTCATATGCACTGTGTTACCATGGACCCACAGCTTACCCTATATCGCATCAGGTACTTTTAACTTTCCTTTCAAAGAGACACTGCAGCATCGTCGGTTGCTGCCAACCTGTCCCTGAGTTTGCACTCATTTCCGCAAAGGGCCTTGGTTTGCCATGAACATACATCTATTTAAAACAGACACGTCTCTTTATAACACTTCATCAATCAATCTAGAAGTCTTTTGTAAGCATAAAGTTGGTTTGTACTTGAATCTAACCAAACAGCTTAGATGGGAATCTGATCGCTTCCAACGAATCTATGCACTTGTCAGTGCAGTAATTGTTTGGTGAGAATTACTTATGGCACAGACCTTACTCAGCAAAGAATTAATGTATGCATTCCACTCAAATACTTTACAAGCAAAGGGACGAGTTTAAATGTTTCTGCCACGGGTACTATAAGGGACGTGGAGTCCGTAGTCCCCTTAAGGATGATTAGAAGCCGTTTCCCATCTGAGTGGTGGAAACTTTGGTGGGTTTATTACAGGCATGAGTTGTGAAAATAATCAGAAAATGAAATGCTGAACCGAACTCAGAAAGTCTCTAATGATTTCCATCACTAATATTGCCCGTGATGCCCTAACCGTTCAAAGAAGCTTTTTTCTCCTTTTCATGAGGAGATCAGTTGAAAATAACCAACTCAGCAATGCCCATGCAACGTGACAGATCAATCGTAACCTTCATCTGGGGATGCTCCGGGACCACTTCGAGTAGTTCAGGAGATCTTGTGAAGTTCTCAGAAGGGAAAATCTATCAATCCCAGTTAATTCCATGAATAAACGCACGCTACTCAGCAGTTTTTGAACAGGGGGGAAGGATTTTGAAGGAACAAAAATTGCAAAGAGTAATCATGCATCTGGATGAAGTGTCCAGGGTCCTCTCGAGTTCAATGATCAAGGAAGTGCAAAGGGTTGCAATGGAAGCGTTTGCTTGACGATGATACTTCATTCAAATAATAGGAAGCCTGGCATAAAGTTTCCAAAGAAAAGATGTCATTTTCCATTTAGTTACGCGTTAACATTCCTCATCAAAAAGTAGCCAGCGGAGTGAGGGACGCCCTCCCCAAGAAACCCTGTCCTGCTATTTTCAGATGCTGGAAAGTGGCTGCTTGGACAACCTTGTCTCATTTTGTTTTCCTCCGTGAGCCGGAGGCTCTTGGGCGTTGGTTCCATTAGCTATCTGCCGCATCTCCCTGGCCGCCATGGAGGAACAGATCGTCTCCTAGTTTCGCTTAGATATGGAGTGCCTATCTTCTGTGATTTCCCTGAAGATACGCCTAATAAGATTCTCAGAATTAATATGTGATTGTGTCCACCTCCCCTTAGCTCTATGTTGCCTTCTCTTTCCTTCCTTTCCTAAGCTAAAAGCAACATACATTCCAAGCCGATTATAATTATTTATTCCCTTCTCTTCCTTTAGAAATTCAAATGAATGTTTTGTGCTGTCTGCCCAGAGTAAAGGCAAATCTGGAGGTAGGAAATCTCTCTTGAAGCAGCTTGTGTCAGTTTCCTAAATACAAACAGGGCTTTAAATAGACAAACATTCACTCTTCTATAACAATTAATATCCAAAATTCCTTAGGCAAAAACCAAAACAAAACAAAGGAAGCATTTTTCAAAGAGTCTATGTTCAACAGCCACACATCATGGAGTACGGGGAAACTCAAGAGCCCCTGTCCATCCGGAAAGAAAAGATCTCAACAGAAAGATCGCCAGCATAATTTTGTTAATTTCCACAAAGGCGTTAATGTCCAGGATAAGCTCTCAAATCTCTGCCCTTCAAAAACATTGCTTAAATAAATCTTACCTGAATACGACTTCCTTAACAAAGCCATGCTTCTTTATAAGCTGGTCCTACCCAGACAGTTGCTGTCTACATTTGGAGCAGACACAGAGAAAGGAGATCAGAGAAAGTTTAAGGCATATCTAACGTATTCTCCAAGGTACTGGCCAGAAACATCAAGCCCATACTCGCGGTATAGAGAGATCATTAATGGGCATTAGTGACAGACCATTATGACTCTCACAGATCATTAATGATTCATCATGCAGCAGTATTGTTCTGGCAATAATCAGACCATTGCTTGGTCTCAGATATGAGCTTTGCCCATACTATTTGCTTAAACTTATTATTTCCAAGCAAAAATTGTATTTTGCCTTCTAGAATTACGAAAAATGGTCTGTAACAGGATCCCTCCACATTAGAGGAGTTTTTGGAACTAGCTGCCTTCTTTGGTTGATGCCTCTCCCACGGTCAGAAATCTTGTTGTCTGAAAGGCTCCCCAATAGCTTTTGGGACGTAGAGAATGTGTCTTTTATTTTGAAATTGAGTTACCGATGAATTGAACATGCTACAAGCAAAACCAACATTTATAAGAATTACAGTTGTTCAATCTTCTGTAACAATTACTTGTCAAACGTTGAAATTTTACCTGAATTTTGAGTTTCTTGCCAAGAAATGCATTTTCATATCGAAGTCCTTTGTTAAAAATTCAGAGAATCTACTAGCAGCTTATGATGAGGCTTTCAGCTAATTATAACAAAAAGCAAGAAACATTTCAGCATTATGCCATACACGTTACTGAAGCACTCAACAGTGTTAATATAGGAATCAAAATTTTAAGGAAAAGTGAAACCCCAAACCAAATTGTCATTCTTTTTATTTCTGCCTTATGGAAGATCCACTATTTTGGTTAAAAATTCAAATGGAAATGGAAATAGAAATTTAGTTATTCCGGGAGCAAATGAGTCTTTCCTATTGAACAGATTGGATTCTCCTTCTGTGTGGCTCTGGGAAAATTTCCCTTGAGTCAGAAAGAAAGGAAATCTGTCTCAAGGTCTGAATATCGTCACTATCAATGAATATTGAAGGATTACTGACACCCACAAGGAGCTATATTTATTGAGCCCATCACCCATACTCAGTGCTATATGGAAAGGAAGATTATGCATACCCAAAGGCATTCCATAAACTTACATAATTTTTTTTCCCTTAAACGTCTCTGCATAATCAAAATTGCCTTGCGCTCTCTCCCTCCACTTTTCCATCCAACACAAGAGTATATGAGACAACAGCTGCAGACGGGAGCCCCTCCCAAAGGGATCCAGCCTCAAGCGAAATTGGTTTAGCTGTAAGGACGGGATTTCAGCAGTAGGCAGAGGATGGAGAAAATTTGTTCTGCCCTGAAATCAAGCATCCTCCCCCGCCCCTTTCCACCGCCCACAGCCCAGGGGCCAGAGCAGCAGGAGCCCTCAGAACCCACAGGGGCCAAGGAGTTATTCCTCAGCAGGGAAGTGTGTCCCGGTTTTGTAAGCTTTGCTGTCACCGTTATTTTTTGTTTGTTTGTTTGTTTGTTTTTAATTCTTAACAATTTTGGAACAGAGAGCAAACATTTTTAACATTTTCATTTTGCACTGGGCCCTGCAAATTAAGTAGCCAGTCCTGACCCCTGCCAGCCATTAGTCAGTCATGCTAAGAGGGGCAGAGTGTGGCCATGGGGTCTCCCCCATGGCCCTGGGGCTGGCAGGCCACCAGACACACAGTTGCATATGCTCGGATCCCTGTTTGCAACCCAAAATGGCTAATGGGAGAATTTAGGCTTCAGTGAACTCCTTACACAGGAGAGATGCCAGCTTCCTTCAAACAAAAATAGAAAACCCTAATACGAAGGCAGTCTCTCTTGGCCAATGGAAGAACTCTTTTTAAAAGGCATTTCTCAAGGGGTGAAATTAAGTCATCTCAACCTGGGTGGTCTCATCGGGTCTAATCAAGAGACTCGGTCTTTCTTGTAGCTGTGCCATAGCTTCTTCTGGCCGGGCAGGGGCTGCACTGGTCAGTGCACCGGAGAAGGAGGTTCCCCTGGGATGAGAGCAACGCAATCTTTGCCTGTCTAGACAGCACAGAAATAAACAAAGTGAGGCTGACACGGAGCCAAATTGCAAGGCAGGTGAAATTTATTTCTGCTCTCCTTTCTCTCCTTTCCCCAACTAGTTGCCAGGCGCTCGGGGCCTAGGTGCTGCTGTCCAGCTGCTGGAACTCCACTGCAGGAGGAGCCCCCTACTAGGTGTGGCAACTCCCTCCGTACCCCAGGCCCTACCTTCTCTTGCCTTCCATGTCTCCCCGGGTCAGGCATCATGGAGGAAAGCAATCTGATTAAACTAATTCACACGAATTTGTGAATAAATGACAGCTCTCACAAAGGTGTTTTCATTTTGAAAGAAAGTATCTTGTTCTTCGACTGGCATACCCTTGGGGAGTGGGACCGATGGAAGGACGTCAAGCAACAGAAAGGTACAGGGGATGTTAGTGCTCACCTGTTCTATTTAGCCTTAGGTGGGGATGGACTTCAACGTTTTCATCACTTCTTGCTTGATTTCAGTTTCTAAACCTTAGGGCTAAGGTCCGCCCACCCTTTCAAAAGTAGCAAGGGGGGGATGGGCTTGGGCTGAGCCAGCCCATTGGTTCACGGTACCACTCCCAACCTCACAAGCCAGACTGACTGAGTTCTCGGAATGTACCAGGCTCTTTCACACCTCGGCGGGTCTGTTCAAGATCTTCCCCCAGCGTGGGGTGCCCTTCGCCCTTTGTCTGCCTACTAATCTTTCAAGTAGGACATCTACTGGGAAGACATGTCTTCCAGCCTCTCCACACTTCTCAGTTGACCATGGCCTCCTTGGTCCCTTCACTGTACCCAACACAAACGTCTATCACTGAACTATTCAACTTGACTGCATTCAGCTGTTTATATTTACCAGCCTGTAAGTGGCTCGAGGGCAAGGGCCCCATGTGACCTGACAAGCACCTGTGAACAGATGAAATCAACAGAGAACGGGGTAACCTAAATGGTGAATGCACTAGGGAGTCTGAGCCTACGCGGCTGTCATAATTGTGATAAACAGATTCGCAGGCTGTAGGGTGCAGTTTTACGCTAGTTGACTTAGACAGGGGTTGCATGGGTGCCTTCACTTCCTTTACAGGGATTTCATCCAGGTAGAATTGATACTGGGGTCAGCGCTCAGTGCTGTGTCACTCACCCTCTTCTAAGAGATGCCATCAGCAACTAACTCTCTCTTTCTGCCCATTGACCAACAGCACCCCTCCAAAGTCACGGTCTATCGTCTGCCCCTACTGGCAGAGTCCAAACTAAACAGAAGTTGACAACTCTAGTTAACTCTCTGGTGAGTGGCCTTTCGTCCCAGCCCAAGAAGTTACAGATCTCCAAACTTTCATTGCACTGTGGTCCAGCAGCCCGAGTTAGCATCCTGCCTTCCTGGAGGCCCCAATCAATACTCTGCCCACCTCTTACAGCCCAGACACATCAAAAGCAATAATGCCTGATATTTAATCATTGCCCATTAAAATGCAAGGCTGTCTCCAGGCCCCCTTGACAGTTTAATTGTTTTAAAATGTCTGCAGAAGCCGATGTAAACAGATTTGTCGTACGTTGTTTACATGCTGCGCCATCACAGCCTCTTGGCTAATTAATAAGAGCATTTTGCTGCAGACTCGGCATCTTGGCTGCACTGATCCCTCATGTTCGGAAGAAGTTATCGGAGAGGGGAATTTATGGGAGTAAGGACAGATACATTTTTCATTAAAAAGTACCAATGCCTTGAAATTTTATGCATACAAAAAAAACCTGCACGCAGATGTTTATAGTGGCTTTATTCATCATCGCCCAAAAGCTGGAAACAACCAGGATGTCCTTCAGTAGCTGAGTGGATAAATAAACCGGTACACCCAGACAATGAAATATTATTCAACACTAAAAAGAAATGAGCTTTCCAGCCACAAAGAGACATGGAAGAACCTTCAATGCATATGACTAAGTGAAAGCAGCCAATCAGAAAAGGCCACATACTGTGTGATTCCAACTCTATGACTTTCTGAGAAAGGCAAAATATGATGACAGTAAAGTGTTTGCCAGGGATTGGGGGGAGGAAGGGATGAATGGGCGGAGCACAGAGGATTTTTAGGGCAGTGAAAACACTCTGTATGATACCATGATGGGTAAATGGCATTATACATTTGTCCAGACCCACTGAATGTATAACACCAAGAGCGAACCCTAAGGTAAATATGGACTTTGGGTGATTACGACGTCACTCTAGGTTCATCAACTGTAACAAATGTACCACTGTGGTAAGGGATGTGGATAATGGGGGAGGGGACAGGGGTATATGGGATGTCTCTGTAGCTTCCCCTCAATTTTGCTGTGAATCTAAAACTGCTCTAAAAAATAAAATTGAAAAGTACTGAGTACCTCGTATGTTCCAGGAGTCCATGTTTTCTCACTGGATTCTCAAGACAACCCCGTAAGGTTTTGTTGTGCTTTTTGTTTTTGTAAATGAGGAAACTCAGGCCAAGAGAGGGGAAGTTCCTTGCCCAAGGTCACGTAGCGGGCAATTGGCTGGAGTTTTGTCAAGGGTTTCAAAAGCTTGCTTGGTGGTTAAACTGGATGCCCTTTATGGTTTCTCCCGAGCCAGAGTTTTCACAATCACGAGTCCCTCCTCCTCTACAAAGCGTTCTCCAGTGAGCCCAGCTGCTGGAAGTCCGTCACCACCTGCCCATGTCTCTCATTTCCCACAACACCCAAGAGTCCCAGGGAGGAAAGGAAATCTCCCACAGGCAGCCCCACCCCAGTCAGAAGATAGGAACAACTTCACCTCTGTCAACTGCCAAGGGCTGCATCTCCCTGTCAATTTCTCTGAGTGCAGCAGGGGCAGAGAGGCAGCCAGGGAGATCCACTTCTCCCTTACCCCCATGAACACAGGAGTCAGCTTCAATAACAGTTCATTGTTTATCCTGCCCACAGCTCAAACCCCAATCAGCACCTGCACTGCCCTTAGGTACAAGAGGCACAGATGAAGCCTTTGGCCACTCCCAGGAATACTCATTAAAATTGAGTATTTTAATGCAACAGTCACAACTGTGCAAAAAGTTAGGCGGTGGGATCGGGGTGATAATCATTTCTTCATTGGGCTACTGTAAGAATTAGATAAGAAATTCACGTAAACTGCTTAGGGCGGTGCCCGGCACACTGTGATCGGTCAGTGAAATGAGTCCTCTTCTCTTCCCCTCAGTCCCTACTGGCCCATTTACTTGTATCCCCTGTAATCTCATCATTATCCTTCCCGACGTTTTTTGGCAGCATTTTTATGGAAACTGATCAATAAGCAAGCAATCCATGAACACTAACTGAGTCCTTATAATGTACCTTGGTACAATGTACCTTTGCCATGTGCAGGAGACACAGATGGAAAGAACACACATACACACAGAGCTCAGACTCTAAAAGGATGATAAACACGAATACAATTTAAAAATATCACTCAGCAGCCAAGGCCATCAGGGATACGCTAAAGGCAGAAACTGGAGCCACGATGTTGAAAACAAGATTTGATTTGTCTAAGTCACTGGTTATACAAACTACGGCTTCCCAAATATTGATCGTGCTGTCTGTGTTCTCCCATTACGGTCTTGTAAGAACTAGTGCACACAAGCTGGATACTGCTCTGTCTATGTGCTCTTAGTAACAAGAGCTGGCTGATAGCCCATCTCGGATACTTGGACGGGTCTTCTAGAATAGTCTATTCTATGCCAGGGTTAAAAAGCAACGTAGCACACGCTTTGTTCTGCTCGATTCTGCTTCTGACATCGTAGTAAATAACACCTGAATTTGTCAATGAACAAATTCAAGATATACCAAAAATCATACATTTTTAAACTTGATGCCTGATCTTTTAAAGGTGCTGAGGGTGTGTGTGTCTGTGTGTGCGTGCGCACACGGGCACACATGAGCAGGCAGGCACACATGCGCACCTTATTAGCAGGAAGACTTGTTCCAGGCAGACGTGATTTTCAAGCATGATGGAAGACTTATTCATCTCTTGCAAAACTGTATGCAATGCAGGGACAATAGAAAAGTTGTTTGGTTTCTGCAGTTTCTCTGAGGGAGAACAAATTAACGAAGAACCGTTTCTCTTTGTGTTCATAGCACCCCCTGGTGGAGAGCTAGCATATTTCAGTTGCATGCTAATCCTCCCTGCTTGAACACTTTTTATTTTCCTCTCAATCTATGGAGGGAGGGAGAAAGAAATTAAATATTTTGACTTTTCTAGATTTATATTTCATGACCACAGGAATAAATTACTGTCCACTTTGTTCACTTACTCTGAAGATTCTCTTGACTGAATTTAAAATTCATGTCAAATCCTTATTCTAGGGAAATTTCTTTTTATTCACCAAACATTTCCTGAGTGCCTATTATTATGTGCTAGGCCTGTTCTGGGTGCTTGAGACACAGGGATAAAGAAGCCCGGGTCCCTGCTGGGGAGGAGCTTGTCCAGAGCTGAGAGGTATCTTGGAAGGCCATCTTCAAAAGTGCAAGGCTGGGAGGCTCAACCGGGCCTGGTAAGACTCACAGACAGTGACCAGGAACCAAAAAGCTTTCATAGAGAAGGTGACAGTTGACCTGAGCATTGAAAGTTGAATAGTTGTTCACAAGGCAGATGTGGTTGGTGAGGGAGATAAGGTATTCCAGGCCGAAAAAGTAGAGAGAGCAACCTGAACCCACATGGCACGCACCGGAAGGTGAAGTCGTTTAGCATGGCCACAGGGTAAGGGATGAGCGAGCGACGAGCAGAGGATTTTGGAGGCGTAAACTGGAGAGGCAGGCAGGCGATCGTTTAGAAAGCCAGTTTAAGGAGTTTGGACGTTACCCCAAGCGCAACTGGGTTTTACACTAGAAATGATTAAAAGTGCTCTCATAAAGGTAATATGGGCTGCAGCGCGTAGAATGCAGGGGGGGGGGAGACGAGACAGGGAGCTCTGGTAAGTGATACAGTGAGAGATGATGAGGGTAGAAAGTGAAGTTGTAGGTTCCTTCTGAAGACCCCACCAAAGCCTGGATCATTGTCTATATCAAAACAAAACACAAAACAAAACAACCCCACAAAAGACAAACAAAACCAAAAAAACCCTAGTTCTCTTCACTATAAAACAATTGATTCTTGGGTTGGGGGAGGGGTCAGGCAGTGATTACGTCAAATAGTCATCTAAGCTGCTCTTTGATTTGGCCAACAGCAGGCAGAGGGGCTCCATCCCACCTGTAGATTCACAACGAAGTGAAACCAAGTCCCCCTAAAACCAAGTTCTTTTGCCAAGTTTATGATCAACCTCTCTACCCAAAACGTTGTTCCCTTTCTTGTCCCACCCCTGCTCCCCCTCAAGATTGAGGAGAATCAAAGAAAAGGAGGGACTGCAACTGAGCAGCACCCTCTGGGATCCTCCCAGGTACAAAAGCTTTTCCGTGTCCCCCATTTCCTCCTTGTAGGAAAAAGGCTTCAGCTTCCTAGACCTTCCCTAAGTTCCAAAGGGCAGATTCAAGCAGTTATAATTAGAGGAGTGAGGGAATGCAGGAAGAAGCAACAGTGCAGCCACGGGGCAGGGTCCTGGTTCCTCCTGCGGGGTGGTGCATAACAATGTGACACATATCTCTGAGTTCTTCTATGGAACTAAGATCCCCACCCAGGTGGAGGATGGTAACTTCAGGCTGAGCACAAGCACGTGGGCCCCAGACGGGTTGGAACCAGAAGGCTGATGACTGAGATTCCTAAAACACCACCCCGTTACCTCACCACCAACCACTGGGGAGTTTGGGCTTTTTGAGCACTACCCACCCGTTCTCCTTGCTGGGCCCTGCAATAAATCTTTCTCTGCTCCAAACTCTAATGTTTCAGTTTGTTTGGCCTCACCGAGCATCAGGGTGAAGTGGTGAAAAGCATGGGCTCTGGGGCCAACAGACAGAGCCTCGAGTCCTGGCTCTGCTACTCGTCGGAAGCTATGCTTCCTTGGGCCTGTTTCCTCACCTCTCTGAGTTTCAGTTTCCTCCTCTGTAAAATGAATGTAATCATTGTACCTATCTCTCAGGGTGCTTGTAAGAACTCAATTAGGTAATGCACGTAAAGCACGTATTACAGTGTCTGGCACATAATAAGCAGTTGATAAAAGCTAATGTATCTCCCCTTCCCCTTTCTTGTTCAGCGCACCCAGGAAGGTGAGCGTTTTGTGAGATGCCTGTACGCGAGTCTCATAGTGCCTGCCTCGGGTACTCTACCTTGGGCTGTCAGGAAAGCCTCTATTTGAAAGGTATCTGATGATTTCAGCAGTCTGTTCCCTTCCTAACCAGGACAGAGTCTAAGTTCCACAGGGAGAGCTGAGAACAAGCCAGGCTCTCTCGGTCCAGACGGCCTGCTCTGCGTACCTGCCAATTCTTACTGGAAAGCACGGAGCCTGGAAACAAGGCTGGCAGCAGAATCCTATGGGATTTCTAAGTCAGCCAAGAAAGAGACAGGTGAAGAGGAAAAGGCCCAGGCAAGATAGTTGGACAAGTGGATTTGGCATTACTGGGTACCGATGCAGAGAGGCAGAGAGCAGAGCTAGGCCTGAAGGAAGTCCTTGGGTCAAGGTGCATCTCCCACAATGGCTTTTTACAGGAGCCTCCCAGAGGTAGCATTCCTAAGAGTGAGTCCTCGGGAACACTAAACCGACCAAGACGCTCTGACTGAAATGATTCTGTGACCAGTAAGTTTGGAAAAGGCCGTTCACCATGCCCTACTCGTGGAGATTCGTGTTATACATTTGGATGGCTGAAGGTTCTCATAAAGCCTACAGTGAAGAAACCTATTATCTGTGAGAAACTCTGGGTTAAACATACTCATGTGCCCCGGAATCGTTATTTCCCACATTAACTGCTAGTGTTACTTAATACCAGTATTTAGTGAAAAACACTGGGGACATGCCGGGCTAACGTCCCCTTGGGCATGAGCCTCTTTAGCCAGGGCGGAATCACTCAGGGGGCCCCTGTGAGCGGCTCCAAGGGTTCTAATCCTAGGTTGGCACTGTATTTTCCACATACGTATCAGATGACCCCAGAGGGATGGGGTCGGAAAGATGCCCCGGAGAGGGCTGCCTCCGCGACTTCTGGTATTTCTGGTTTCCAGGTGAGGGCTCCCTTAAGGAGGTTTTGAAAACCTGGTACCCAGAAAAAGGTAAAACTGAAGCCCTTGAAGAAGGCAGTCCACTTGACTTAGAAGGAGTAGAGCTTCTGGGTCGGCCACAGTGCTTCTAGGCTTCTGAGATAGTGAAGGGCTGGAAAAGGGAAAGAACTCAAGTATCATTTCTCCAGCTCGAGGGTGCCCTGCAGGCCCACCTGCCCCAAACCGCTCCTGCAGCAGAAACTCCCTCCTTTGACACACGAGGTAACAGAGACTCAGGAAGTTTGATCATAGGTTGGTGTTACAACCAATCCTGCTGCTTTTGTTCCAAGACAATTTAAATATCGTGTTTCATGGAACTACACAAAATGCTGATAACCTTGTGATGCGATACTTGTTCTGGACTGAATTGTGTGTCCCCCCCAGAATCCATGTGTTGAAGCCCTAGCCCTCAGTTTGGAGACAGGGCCTTTAGGGAGGTAATTAAGGTTAAATGACATCACAAGGGTGGGGTCCTCATCTGACAGGACTGGTGTCCTTATAAGAAGAGGAAGAGACACCAGAGAGCTCAGGAAATCTCTCTCTAGCTCTTTCCTACCACCCCTCCCCCAAGACTATGTGAGGACACGGCGAGAAGGTAGCCACCTACAAGCCGGGGAAAGAGGCTTTACCAAAAACGGACTTGTTACAGCACCTCGATCTTGCACTTCTAGCCTCTAGAACTTTGAGAAAATAAATTCCTGTTTAAGCCACACTGTTTCTGGGATTTTGCTGTGTCAGCCCTAGCAGACTAATGTGGTACCTCTTTCTCCTAAAGCGTATGTAACTTTGCATTTCTTTTCCAAACAACTCCACCTAGAGGACAAAACAGTCCAAATTTGTAAACCTATATAACGCTTGGAAAAGATGCAACCAGGAGCAGTTTAAAAACAGGAATGTGGGAGCTTCCCTGGTGGCGCAGTGGTTGAGAGTCCGCCTGCCGATGCAGGGGACACGGGTTCGTGCCCCGGTCTGGGAAGATCCCACATGCCGCGGAGCGGCTGGGCCCGTGAGCCACGGCTGCTGAGCCTGCGGGTCCGGAGCCTGTGCTCCACAACGGGAGAGGCCACAACAGTGAGAGGCCCGCATACTGCAAAAAAAAAAAAAAAAAAAAAAAAAAAAAAAAAAAAAAAAAAAAAAAACAGGAATGCAACTGTAATGAAATAGAAATGAAGCAAAATCGCAATGTCCAAATGCAAGGTGAAATCAGTAAACATTTAATGAATGACTAATATGTACCTGGCTCTGTGCTTGACAACAATAGGCAGCTGGGGTGGGAAACACGATGTTGAATAAAATCTAGTCCCTTCCTTCAAGGGATTCTGCATTTAGTGGAGGAGACAGAGAAGTAAACTTTTAAAAAGCAAAGGAGAAGTTCTGTGTTAGAGAGGAGGGACTTCTAACACATTGGGTTGGGGTTTGGAGGGACCTCTAACACATTGGTCGGGCTGAACTCAGGAAAGGCATCCAGAAGAGGTGATATGAAGCTGAAACTAGAAGCAGAAACAGGATGCAATCAGGTGAAAGCAGTTAACTGCTCTAGGAACAGGCACAACCCAGAGGAATCATACGAAGTCTCTACGCTAAATGAGCTCTTAGCTCCCAGGAGAGAGCAACCAACACACGTATAATTAATTACCTTACAAGGTAGTAAGTGTAAGGACACAGATGTGGCACAAGTCATTATGAAAGCACAGAGGGGGGCACCTACCAAACCTAGCGTTGGCGGCAGTCAAGGAAGCCCTTCTCAGAGCATGTGGTAGGAGCTGACTTTTGATGGCCAGTGGTCAGTAGTCAAGTGAATTGGAGGGGGCGGGAAAACGTCTGGGATTCCAGGCAGAGGGAACAAGTACAAAGACATACGGGCCTGAGTCGATCGGACCCAGTTGAGAAATGCAGCAGTTCGGAATGCTTGGCACACAGATTCGCAGGAGTGGGACGAGACGTGGAGTTGTGAAAGTAGGCTGGATCACGTGGCACCTCATGGACCACAGAAAGGGATCTGCTACAATCCTGTATGCACCCTGGGGGAATATGCAAGTGTTTTAAGTGAGGGAGAGACCAGACCCAGTTGGCATTTTAGAAAGGGCTCAGTGGCTGCAGTGTGAAGATTAGTGTGGTGGTTGCCAGTACGAGACTAGAGGCAGAGGATGACATCTCGAGAGGATGTTTATCCAGGGAGCAATGTCGAGAGCCCAAATTAAGGAACTGATGCTGTGAACAGAGAAAAAGAGGACTTCAGAGCCGCTGTAGATGCAGAGTTGATAGAATTTGGTTATGGACTGGAGATGGAAGGTAAGGAAGAGGCAGGTGTCAGGGAGTACTCTAGGGTTTCTGACTTGGGCAACTGGATGGTTGGGGTGTTGTCATTCATCAAGATAGGGAACCTTGGAGTTCATTTTCCCAATTTTCTATTTTTACAGGTGAGGAAACTAAACTTGCCCCACATCATTCAAAAAGTGAGTGACAGCGGGCACTAGAAGCCAGTATTTTCTGATTCTTTGCCAACTGTTTTGTGTGCACGTGCACACACGCACAAATTCAGTTTTGGATATGCCTGCGGGGCCGTGGAGATGATCTAGAATGAGTAGGCCTGGGATATGGAAGAGGGACCTGGATTGGAGATAGAGATTGTGGAGTAAAGAGCAAAGAGACGGTAACTGCAGTCCTGAGGGGTAGGGTAGAGGAGATGAGATGTCCTAGGAAGGATGCATGGAGGGAGATGCGAAGGAGGCTGAGGATGAAACCTTGAGAAATACTAACATTTATAACAGAGGAAGAGGAGGGAGTGAAGGAGGGGAAATAGCGCCTTTTCTTCACTTTTTGTAACCTATGTTGTTGAAAGGTACCACTTTTGGGGATGTGCTTAAAGGGAGTAACCACCTCTTCCCTTTTTGCTTTTTTCCGTGTCCATTAGCAGGAAATTATGTCCACAAGCTGCAACAGAATTTCCCAGTTGGAACAGATCTTACATCAGACCCTATTACAGAACGTATCCTATCAAGTGGAATGTATGAGGGGTATCCACAATCAAAAGTAATGGGGTCCTGAGGGTGAAGCCTAATTAATTTCATCTAAGAAGTGGGGAATTAACCATGTTTGCCACTGTTATCATCATCATCATCATCAACATAGCAATTATTATTTACATTATTCACTTATCCTATTTTATGGATGACAAAACAAAGGCCCAGACTATGGATAGTAGAACCTGCTCAGGTTCACACAGTCAGTAGAAGAACTTAGACTTGAACACATTTAAGTCTAACTGTGGCTATGACAGTCCTGAACAAGAAGGGTTTCCTAATAATATTCAAAAAATATTATTATGAATTGAGCACCTTTGATGGACCATACTCTAGAAAAGTGGTCTCCCAAGTGGGATACATGAGTCTCAGGAACGGGCAAAGGAATCAGATGTGGGGAGAACATATTGGAACTTCAATTATATGTATTTTACTCATCCTTTTTTATTTGTATGCTTGTGTTTATTTTAGAATATATTTAGAATATAATTAAAATATGTTAGTAGACATGTACATATACATAATTTGTACATAAATAAGTATGTACACACAGGTAGAGGTGTGTGATCAAAAGGTTTGTAGATGACCGGTGTAGAGACAGTGATAAACAAAACCTCACTAGCCCTGACCTCTTAGAATTTACACATAACGCTGTCTGTCTCCTGAGTCCACGTTCCTGAGTCCCTTTATTTTATACACCTTTGAAGTACACAAATCCTTTGTATTGCTTGGACCAAAGCACAGACCACAGATGTAATTTAAAATATAGTTTTGTGAACAATTTATTTTCCAGACATTTATCCCCAGAGGCTATTTCTCACTGTCAGAAAAAAATCAGAGGTATCTATGTTTGAATCAGCACCTTCCATTACTCATTTTTATCGATGATGATTTTCTTTATAGTTGAAACATGAAAAGAATTTTAAAATTTGAAATACATACCCAGATAACTGACCATATTACAGGTTAGCTTCAATTTTCAAACATTCCCTAAGCACTATTTTTCTTTTATATGTTGAATCCACCAATTCTCTCAGACATTCACCAGATATTTGAGAGCATCCTGGATTCCAAGCACTGTTCTAGGCACTAAGGAATTCAACTTGTATGTTAGCATATCTCCAATTTTTGTCTTTTCCAAAAGCTAACTGCTAAGGAGAGCTTTACTTATCTGGAGTGTTATTTTTTTCCCTTGCTCTCAGTTACCCAGCCACCTACAGCAAAAAGGAAGGCCCTGTCGGGTATTCAGTGTTAATTGTCAGATAAGAATAGAGCAAATATGTAGGAATTTATTTTATTGGTAGAAATGAAGTCACAGTTCCAGAAGTAGTTTCCCTTTTGATGGCTATGAGCTACGCTTTGAATTTTTAGAGTGCAAAGATCAGGATGTATCTGAATTATTAAGCATCTGTCCTGTCAGTATGTTAGTTTCAAGAGAGCCTAATTCAGCCAAGAATCAACAATGCCAAACTATAAGATTCCTGGAAACTCTGAGATGAGAATATGAATCCTATAACCATCCTGACCGTTCTAGTTGTGTGGTCAAATCTGGGCACTTTTGAGTCTGAGACTTAACTCTGTGAAAGTAAACTTGGCTTTCATGAAATGTCTCAAGGTGAGCTGAGAGTTAAGCTCAGTGATGCAATATGGAGACAGGATTGAGATGGCTGGCTGGACTAGACAATTAACAAGCATACTTCAGTCTGTTAAGTAGCAATATTCTCGTTGGCTTAATTAAAATTGATCAGAGGGCTTCCCTGGTGGCGCAGTGGTTGAGGGTCCGCCTGCCGATGCAGGGGACACGGGTTCGTGCCCCCGTCCGGGAAGATCCCACATGCCGCGGAGCGGCTGGGCCCGTGAGCCATGGCCGCTGAGCCTGCGCGTCCGGAGCCTGTGCTCCGCAACGGGAGAGGCCACAACAGTGAGAGGCCCACGTACCGCAAAAAAAAATAAATAAATAAAAAATAAAAAATAAATTGATCAGATCCTAGGCTTCTAACTGTGCTCTTTTGTTTGACTAAAGCTGGTGAATGTTTTCTGGACTGGTTGTGTCTTGCTGCTCTCTGAAGAGCTAACAGATTATCCTCACTCTTGTTATCACCACCATTACCATCACCACCAACAAAATCATGCTGCCAACATATAAACAGATTCAGATTAGGAGACTCACAACTGAAATAATGCCAGTCTTTGATCATAGCAGTGACAGGTGGCTCCCACTTTAAAAACCTACCTTATCAGCATTTACTATGTACATGTAATAGGTTACTTACACACAAGCCTAGCTGGAATTTTGGATAGAAAATATCTTCTTGTTTTTATTCTAATGAAGGAGCATGCCAAATAGATTTAAATGTTCATGGTCTGCTTAAAACTAGAGAGAGAATTTCCAGTAAAATGGATGTGGTGCGATTCAGCCCATGTAGATAATAGGCACTAAAATGTAGGCTCTGTGAGGACACGAACATTCGTTTGGATCCCTATCGTGTCCTCAGTGCCTCACATGACACCTGGCACATGGTGGGCAGTCAATAAATTTTTTTTTGAATGAATGAATGAATACAAGTATCGCAACGAATGTCCCACTTGATTAACCTGACTCCTTCCCCTCTCCCCTCAGGCAGATGGGGGAGTTTCTTTTAGTTTCATGAATCAGCCATGCTCCCTCTCCCACTGGGACTCTGCATCTTTTGTTCCTGCTCTCTGGAATGTTCATTTCCAGAAAAATTAACCCCTTGGTTCCCCCTCCTCCCCACATTACTTCAGCAACTTAGCTGCCCTGATGCTGCTGTCTTTAGAAAGGCCCCTTGGCTGGTGCCCGGAACCTGGCTGGCAAAGAGTTCCCTACACTCATATGAAGCTTGCACAAAATGATAAATGTGATTCACTGCATCTAAACAATTTCGTACAAACAAGGTGGTCGATGCTGAATACTGTTTTCCTTCTGGGTATCTGGAATTTTGTCATGTACCAGGCAGGTGGTGCCTACGTGACCAGCCCTCAACAGAAACCTTGGGCACTGGGTCCCTAATGAGCTTCCCCGAGAGACAACCTTTCACATGTGTTGCCGCGCTTGTTGCTGGGGGAAATAAGGGTGTCCTGGGTGACTCTACTGGGAAAAGAATGTTGGAGGTTTGAGCCTGGTTTCCTCCAGATTTCTCCCCATGCATCTTGTCCCCAAGCTGACTTCGCTCTGTATCCTTTTGCTGTAATAAATCATAGCCATGAGCACGACTATATGCTAAACCTTCTAGTGAATCACTGATCCTGGGGGCGGTCTGCGCAACTCCCGACATATCTCCTACTATAAACTCATCACATTTCATGAAATAAACAATGGCCCCTGATCCACCCGAGACTGCAAGCTCTATGGGGGCAATAACCTTGCTGGTTTTGTTCACCACAGTATCATCAGCACCCAGCAGAGTACCCGGCACACTGTGGGTATTTAAAATACTCGCGGAACGCACGAATCAATGAAAGAATACATAAACTAGAGAACTACGTATGGGAAATTAAAACCTTAAGACTACACGTACAAACTCATTGTTAAAGGCAGAAGGATGGTTAAACCCAATATTGCTTCTGATTTTTACACCTCAGGGTCCAACAATTTCTTGCAGAATACATATTTAAAATTATAACAAGAGCTAATTCGAAAATATGATCTAATAGATTCAGCTTTTTTCTCTTGCCTTTAACATAGCACGTGGCATATATAAGACACTAAAATATAGTTATTTAATAAAGAAATATATATATATATATATATATATATATATATATATATATATATCAAGTTCAAACTCTATAATGAAATTGCTACATTAGTTTGCTCTCAGAATAAGAAATCAGCCTGGACTGTGAAAATCCATTCGTTAGCGAGTCATCACAAATTTGCATTTTTTTTCTGGAAAACTTACCCATACTTCATAGAATCATTTATTTTTGGAAAATATTTCTAAGCTTCTAGCTCTAACCCATTTATCATAAAGGTCCAGACAGGGAAAGAGCCTACCCAAAGTCTTCACTGTACGAGCAGTGTAGGGGGGATTGAATTTTTACCCCAAATTCATATGCTGAAGTCCTAATTCCCCCAACACCTCAAAATGTGACTCTATTTGGAGATAGGGCCTTTAAAGAGATAATTACATTAAAAGGAAGCCATTAGGGTGGGCCATAATCCAACAGAAAGGTGTCCACACAAGAGCAGGAGATTTGAACACAAAAAGAACCAGAGATATACGCACACAGAAGAAAGTCCATATGCGGACGCAGCGAGAAGGTGGTCATCTGCAAGCCAAGGAGAGGTCTTTGAAGAAACCACCCCTGCTGACAACTCGATCTTGGACTTCTAGACTCCAGAACTGTGAGAAAATAGATTTCTATGGTTTGAGTCATGCAGTCTGTGGTGTTTTGTTATGGCAGCCTGAGCAAACAAATACAAATGTCATCCTTCAGATGACAACCTTTTGCTATGCATCCCCATCAGACCAGAGAAAAGAGAAGGCAGCTGGCAGACATAGATTCTAGGAGCCCTGGGCAGCTTAATCCCCCCTCCCGCTGCCCAGTCAAATTTCCGGCTGGAGAAGCCAAGGCAGCGGGACGGGGCTGCAGTGAGGCATGGGGAGGAGCCCGCCCTGGCAGACGGTTTGAAGCAGGCTGCTGGGTGCTGGTTCATTAGCAAGCAGGTTCCTGGAGATGGCAGCATTAGCTAACGATGACTCCTTCAGGAAGGCCAGCTGCCTTTTTGCATTTTCCCTAACAATTTACAGAAACGGTAGGATAAGGAATGGATCCAAATAAAGCAAGGACTCTTGCCAGGGCCATATGTTTCTAACTGGGGCGGGAAGCCCTAGCAGAGCTTATAGAATGTCTTTCTCTTGACTAATTTCAACACCCCCCCCTCCAACCTCCCATCCCTTTAGCAGAGCACAGTCTCCATGAATGCCAGGCTGCCTGGGGGACAATTATACCATTGCATCACTCAGTGTGGGTTGCAAATTTCCCATTCCAGTCATCCTGGTGAATTTACAGTCCTGCCCATTCCCCTTCTCTCCGCCCATCCTTCCTCCCCGCTACCTCGGGGCAATGTACCTTGCATATTTCTGGCTTCAGGCTTGTGTTCCCACTGTATCCTCCATCTGGAATGCCCTCCTTCCCTTTGTCTAATTCCAATCCTTTATCTACTTCTAGGCTGAACGAAGCCCCTGTCATCCATGAAGGCTTCCTTGGGCACCACAACCTGCAATCAGGTCTCTCCCTGAATCACAATAATGCGGTGTGATGAGCGTCCTATAACAGAGCTGTATGTGAGAAGCTGTGAGATGGGAGCAGGGGGTGGATGGGGGCAGGGCACAGAAGCTAGGAGAAACAAGCCTGTGCGTATACCTGGTGTGGCACTTAATCACCTGCTGCCCTAGGAACACGTATGACATTGTGGTTTGACTCCCAGGTCACATTACATTTTCTGTATGTTGATCACGGCTACGTCAGGGGTCCCCCTGCCAACATTACCTCCCTCCTCACACCCCACCCCGCCATCATCTCTGCTTCACCTACCGTGTGCGTCACTGGCTATTTTCCCAAGCTGCTTGCCACTCTATTAACTTAGTAGGTGTTGAATATTACTGTAGAGGTGAGTTTCAATCCAGCGGGGCACCTCACTGAGTTTCTGAGAAAATCTAAAAATAACTGTCTTGTGATTGTTTTCAGTCATCATTAAAATGTCAGGAAGCGCTTGAAGGAAGAGCTAGCTGCTCTCTGCGAACTCTTCTGTGCCTAGAAATGAGTGTGAGCCCAGAGGGAGCTAGCAAAGGAACAGAGGCTGGAGGCCACCAAAAAGCGCCTAACTCAGGATCCCTGACGTTGAAACGCTCAGATGACTGAGGAAGCCCATGTACTGAGTGCTGCAGTGAGGGGTGGGCGAGGAGACCTGGAAGCCAGAGAAGACAGAAAGGGAGCGGGAAGAGAAGAAAGCTGATTGAGGACCAGCTCTACACCAGTTTCTGTGAAGCCTGCTTTACCCGGATTACCTCATTCAACTCCTTTGGCAGCGCTGTGAAGTTGGTACCATTACCCCGCCCATTTCTGACATGACAAAAAGCAAGATTCGTTGATTAGTCCAGAACTGCACATCTAAAAAGTAGCAGGGGTGGGACTTCCCTGGTGGCGCAGTGGTTAAGAATCTGCCTGCCAACGTAGGGGACACGGGTCCGAGCCCTGGTCTGAGAAATCCCACAGGCCGCGGAGCAACTAAGCCTGTGCGCCACAACTACTGAGCCCGCGAGCCACAACTACTGAGCCCGCGTGCCACAACTACTGAAGCCCGCACACCTAGAGCCCGTGCTCCACAACAAGAGAAGCCACCGCAGTGAGAAGCCCCCGCTCGCTGCAACTAGTGAAAGCCCGCGTACAGCAACGAAGACCCAACGCAGACAAAAATAAATAAATTTATTAAAAAAAAAAAAAGTAGTAGGGGCGAGATATGAACCCACGTCAGTTTGACTCCAGCTGGCTGTACTATCGACCCCTGGGCTGACCCGGCAAAAGTAGCACTGAACACCAATGCCACATAATGCTTCAGCTCTGATGTCTTGGGAGGAATGAGGAAGCTGTGTCTACCCCTCCAAGTCAAGGTGTACGGGGAGGAGAAAACGCAGGAGCAGACAAAGCCACACCTGACAGTCACCATCACAGTACTTCCTCCTCCCATCAGACCCTGGAGGGCCTTTGCAGCTGGTCCTCCCTGCTCAGTGTACACAATGAGGGGACGCACCCTGGCTAGTGGAAGGGCCCTGCTCTGGGTTCACAAGGCCTTCTCCAAACAAGGGTTAGGGTTAGGTTAGACCTTTCCATGCAGTCTTTCCCAGACACAGTCAAGGGAATCAACAGCCCAGAGGCCATCAACTGGGCCGCTGAACTGATGGGGGAAACAGAGCAAGTTCCTGGGTCCTAGTGCCCGGCACCCAAGCTCTCAACTCAGCTCTCTTCTGGCTCTCAGACCCTCCCTTCTCAGTTACCACCATCTGAAGGTTGAGATGATGGGGCCTTACCCTCCCCTCACACAGGAAATGCAAAGCCCTTGGCATATCACATGCTCCCTCCTTAAACTGCTGGCCCCCTTGGCCTGCCCTGAAGCATTCTGGTCCTGCAGCTCTTTTTGCTTTGTAGCAAGTTTTGATTACAAAATCTGTCCGAAGTAAAATCATTTATCCTTGTTAAAGGATGCAGCCAAAATCGATATATGCATTCTATCGTCTATAACAGTCGTTTTATTTATGCTAATTATAGCCCCACAATCAATTATTTGGCTATTTACTAATGGAAAATAAGGAAAGCGGCTCATGTGAACAAATTCATGCCCCTCCCTCCATTTTTAACCATCTTGGGATGGGCTGCACTGCACCTACTTCACTTTAATACAAATGTGCTCGCGTGCCACGTCTGGGGGAACGGCAGGCCGGTCTCCTGGCTGGTCTCTTTAAGGCCCACCAGTAGCCAAGAGCAAAGTGCAGCCCTTCCGTAATGTGTGGGAATCGAGAGGGTAAAAAGGTGTACTGCACACAGCCTGCACTCAGTTCTCATTGCAGGTTGGTCAAAGTCATGGTTGGCTTTTGATTCATAAGTGAAGAAGCAAATTTCTGGTTAACTGTAGACGCCCAGACCAAGGACTGAGGATGACATCATGAAACTGATGAAATCACTTTTGCTTCAAGATCTAACGCTCCTAAATTTCTGCAATAGATCGGGAACACTGCAAACACCAAGTGAATGCTGGTGCCCTGACATCTCCTTAGAGCTTGTTTCAAACTGGTCACCTTCCCTGTAAAGTGCCGTTTCTGGCAACTGGCTGAGAGGGAGCTATTTATACTAAGCGAAGCAGGGCATTGCTCCCGCAGACACCTCAAGTGTGCTTTTCTCATCACCTGGTTCTCTGGGCTAGCAAACATGGGAAGAATAAAGTTCTAATATGGGCTGAGGAGAAAGATAATGTGTGGAGCAGTTACAAAGGCCAAGCTTGTTGATCCCAAGCCCTGGGTCACAAGGGGAATGGGATGACCTTTAACCCTGTTTTCTGCAGCCCTGCCGGCCTCACTCTGGGGCCGGATCCTGGCCTCCTCATTGTCTCCTTTGTCTTACTTCTTAAGCGTAGTGTGTACAAGTGGAAAGGGTACAGCCTCCAGAGTCACAGAGACCTGGACGGACTCCACCACTTAGGGGCTGTGTGACTTGGAGCAATTAGGTCACCTCTCTGAACTTCAGTTCCTCCTCTGTAAACTGGGGCTATGCAGGGTTGTTGGGAGGCTAATTGTTCCTGCCAGTACTGAAGGCCTGGATCCTGTATTTCCCTTCCCTATTCCTAACAATTAGCACAGTTACTTCGTGAATAAACATAGCCTTTGATGAGTCCCTGCTATGTGCCATGAACCGTGCTAGCTGCTCTTCATGCCTTGTTGGGTGGGGGAATGTGGGGAGATGATGGTTATAATTAAAGGAACAGTTTGGTTCCTGAACTTCTGCCAACCTCAGCAACCATTATTCACCTTAGAGATGCTCGTGTCACAGACCCTAAACAATGCACAGTTAATCCAGACCAAAGTTATTTACACGAGTTCCCCAGCACATCTGACCTCCTCGAGCCATTCCTTGCATCCATCCTAAGCTGAACAGGCAGAAAGGTGCTGCTGTATGATCTGAACGTCTGTGTGCGTGTGCATGTGTGTGCCACAGAGAAAGGCAAGGGCTAGAAAACCTCTGCAAGGGTTTGCAAGTGTTTACTTTACATGAACCATCCCCTTCCAGTGCTGACGCTTGCAAAGAGGAACCAGGAAGCCATCTCAAGCCTACCTGGGTGTTAGTCCCACTTTGCAAGGTTGCAGCCCCCTTAGAGAACTGAGATTCCAAAACCCAATGCGGGCAGGGTAGGGTCTTGGGGAGTGCGGCCAAAACAAAGGGAGAAATTAACAGACAACGCATTGCAGATTAGAAGACTGAGGGCTACAAGGCTTGCCTTGGTCTACACCACCTCACCTCATCCCGGCCTCCACTTCAACTACTGTCAAGGCCTCCAGTTTGCCTCCGGTAAACTAATGTACCAGAGGGACTTCAGCAAGAGGTCACTGAGTCAACAGCAGAGCTGGATTAGAACCCACATCTAAACTGTGTGAACCCTGGCCCTCTAACACTCCACCGAAAGTGATACCTTGAAAGCTACAAGGAAAAGAAATCCTGGCACAATTGAACAAGGACAGGTCAACATGAGACCTCAACTTTCTTCCAGCTTCTAGGAACACGTGTCTGGACATACATCGCGCTATCAGAGACACTGGTCAAAATCCTGAACGTGCAGATTTATGTTCCTCTCTGGCTCTGATCTCAGCAGAATCATCATGTTAAGTGGGCTGGAAAGAACCCCAGGAGGTTCATTTAAGTCAACTCAAAAGGCCCCTGCCCGGGCTTTTTATGGTCTTTGAGATTTAATATTCTCTACCATGCTGCCTGGTCCTTCCTCACCTGCCATTCATTTCTTATTAACGATTACTTATGAATTTGACAAAGGTCACAGACACGATTTTTTACTCTCATTACCAAACTCAGTCATAACTTTTGAATTAAATAGGACTGCTCCCCCAGAGCTCTGAGCACTTCATCACTCCTGGAACGGCTTTGGAAATGTTCAAGGCCAAAGGCTTTGAAAGGGCCACGGAGGCAGCAGGCTGGTCAGGAGTCACGCTGCCGTCCACACTGTTAAAGCTGGTGGCAAGTTGTGCTCTCAAAAAGCAAATGAAGGGACTTCCCTGGGGGCTCAGTGGTTAAGAATCCGCCTGCCAATGCAGGGGACACAGGTTCGAGCCCTGGTCCGGGAAGATCCCACATGCCGCGGAGCAACTAAGCCCATGAGTCACAACTACTGAGCCTGAGCTCTAGAGCCCGCGAGCCACAGCTACTGAAGCCCGCACACCTAGAGCCCGTGCTCCACAACCAGAGAAGCCACTGCAATGAGAAGCCCGCGCACTGCAACGAAGAGTAGCCTCCGCTCGCCGCAACTAGAGAAAGCCCGTGTGCGGCAATGAAGACCCAACACGGCAAAAAATAAATAAATAAATTTATTTAAAAAAAAAAAAAAGAAGCAAATGAATAGTGTGATGTGTGCAAATGAATAGTGTGATGTGTGCCCCACTGGACTTGGGAACAGGAGCCGGGGCTGGGCCCTCCACTGTCCAGCACAGTGTCCGTCATAAAGCAGCTTCACCGTCAATGCCCACCAAGGTGGCACCAAGTGCCCTCCTATTTATCAAACCCAGAGGGTATTTTTCAACTAGACTTCAGAAGATCTGTTTGCCAGCACTTGACATTGAGAAGCGCACTTTGCTCTTGGATATTCCCCCACTCTGGGCTTTCCTGACCCCACGTTATCCTGCTTAACTTTCCAGCTTCTCCATCCCCTCTTTTGTCTCCCTGACGGCCTCATTTTCTACTTCAAACTTCTAATCATGGCTAGTACCCAAGATTCTGTCAACACCTGTCTTCTCTTCTTCTTCCTTCGCTTCTCTCTAGGTCTGAGCTGTCCAGTGGAACCTTCTGCAATGATGGAAATATTCTATACCATTGCTGTCCAATATGGTAGCCACAAGTTAGATGCAGCTATTGAACAAGTAAGCATGGCTAGTGGGATTGAAGAACTGAATTTTTAACTTCATTTAATTACAAATAACTGAAACTTAACTAGCCACACGTGCCTAAGTGCGATCTTATTGGCTAGCACAGCCCTAGACACTTGTGTGTGGCAGTCTCATACCTTCACCGGCCTCCAGGGAGCACTTCCGTGTTTATCGCTCCTCCATGTCCTTTGACTTGATAAAACCAAGTATATGTGGAAGAATTTCATAGATGCCACTTCCAATGAAATCTCCACTTACAGGCCCAGCACATAGGAGAAATACTCGTGAAATGAGAGTGTGAACAAAGGGCAGTGAGTTCATTTTAATTTCATCCATTGTTGTGAGAACTAGATTTTTGGAATGAGATCAAGACTGTTCAGATGAAGAACAAATGACTTAAGCTGGCTGTTGAAAGACAGAACCTACGTTCTTCTCCAAATGTACTGCATTCCTTTACCACCTGCTGTAGGACAGGAGGAGCTCGGATTCTGTCCTCTGAAGAGGCAGCGTGGGGTTGGGTTTAACATCTTGGCACCTACAGTTGGACTGTCTGGGTATGAATCCTGGCTCCACCACTTGCAAGATAGAAATGTGGGCAAGTTACTTAACCTCTCACTGCCTCAGCTTCCTCACTGTAAAATGGGGACGATAATCACAGCACTTACTGCATGGACTTATAGTAAGGATTAAGTGCAATAACACATAAAAGTGTACCTAATGCAATATCTGGCATAGAATAATGGTTATAATCGTAGCGAATCTTGACCTAGATTACAAGCTTCCTGAGTTCACTAAATCTCCCTTAGACATGCCATCCGTTAGGAAGTCCAGGTCTAAAATGAGGACCCAGGAGTTCCTGGTGGTGCAGTGGTTAAGAATCTGCCTGCCAATGCAGGGGACCCGGGTTCGAGCCCTTCTCTGGCAAGATCCCACATGCCGTGCAGCAACAAAGCCTGTGCGCCACAACTACTGAGCCTGCGCTCTAGAGCCCGTGAGCCACAACTACTGAGCCTGCGAGCTGCAACTACTGAAGCCCGCGGGCCTAGAGCCCATGCTCTGCAACAAGAGAAGCCACCGCAATGAGAAGGCCGCGCACCGCAACGAAGAGTAGCCCCCACTCACCGCAACTAAAGAAAGCCTGCACGCAGCAGTGAAACCCAACGCAGCCAAAAATTAATTAATTATTTTAAAAAGTATATAATTTGATGGTTTAAAATGAGGACACCTTTAGGGGCAGAACTGCCTAGTAGGCCTAGTCCTGTACACTCACTTCTGGAGTCCTCTCAGCCCCTGGGTTTCCAAGCCTCGTAGGGCTGCTCACAAGTTAATATAATTGTTTTCATAGCCGACTACAGAATTCTGGAAGATATTCTGGATTTATAAAGGGATAGTTCCCAAACTGGCTGAGATTTTCATCATAGCTCATTATAACTAGAGACAATGGAGCCCCCCCCCCCCCACCGCTTGGCTCACAACCAGCTTGGGAAAAATACGTACATGTATACATAATACACAATACAAAAATATAGTATATATATATTACATTGCATATATATTTTATATAATATATACACATCAACATGTATGTATATATACATAATATGCATATGGACGTATAAACATATACATAAACCTATTTTTTCCCAAACTTGCTTTGAGCCAAGCAGAGGGCTCCACTTTCTCTAGTTATAGTCTATCTACCTAGATATATAATATAAATATACAATATTACACACATCATATAATATATGTAGTATATATTATATCTCGTACATACACACATAACATATCCTATATAACGGAGGGGTTTCCCCTATTTGAGGTGGTCTTAATACCTGGAACTCCTCTAGCTGGGAACCTGTGTGTCCTTGCTGGTTTGGGGATAGATTCATGGCTCACTCCACGAATATTTGCAGTCCTTCCACGTCACATCCGCTACATTTGCCTGTGCACAAAAGCATGGCTCTTGTATCTGTAAAGACTGTGTCTCCTGTACAGCAAGCAAGACAACTGGATGCTAAGACCTTAAAGTCAACATTTGTTTGGGGATTGAATGTTCTGGTAACAGTTAATTAGCACCCTCATTCATAGTATTATCCTCAATCCTAAACCATGAACCTTAACACAGGGGGCTGCTTCGGCGGATACTGAAGAGTTGGCATCCTTCCCTTGATGTACCACCCGCTCCCTGCCTTGAATTCACCAGCTGTCCAGCAAGGCCTTGCATGCTTTGGCCACATGGTAAGTTGCAGTTCTGTGCTCCATCTGGTGCTAAGAATACATCCTCAGCCACGGGACAGCATGTCACTCTTGCATTTATGTACTGGGCAGAGAAAAAACAGAGCTGGAGAAGTGGCTGAGTCGGGGCAGCAGAAGTACAGCAAGTGCTCACACCGTCAGCTGGTTGCTCTGTAGAAAGAAGCAAGTGGTTACCAGCCAGATACCCTGCTTCCCACCCTGCGCTCGAGGCACAGAGGAAAGGAAGCCACTGTCACTTCTTCGGATCCAGTGGTCCCAAACGAGCGTCTTTCCCCCCTGCGTGAGTAGCATTTGCTGACTGTGTTTCTAGCTTGTACCCTGAGCTGAGAAGCCTCTTCCTTTGCCTCGGGAGCCTCAGATCCAGGCCCCACCAAGACAGCCCAGCAGCGCAGGAACCAACTATGATTAGGAAGCATGTCAACCCTGAACCCGGGCCAGTGGACTCTTCGCAGCTTTTCAAGATGAAAGCATGTGTAATTAACTCTCTGATACGCTAGTGGAATCAAATCAAATGCTATTGTTCCACCTGAAATAAAATTCGGGTATAGGGCAAAGCTCTAACCCTTGCTGATGGAAACACAAACCTTTTTAAAAATCGTACAACGGTCCCTAAGTGGCGCCCTTAGGCCTGCTGCTGGTCCTTTTAGTGCTGGGGTCAGCAAACTATGGTACGGCCCCAAGGTCAAATGCAGCCCACTGCCATCTGTTTTTGCCCAGCCACAAGTTAAGAAGGTTTTTTCCATTTTAAATGGTTGAGAAAAATCAAAAGAAGAATAATGTTGCATGATACATGACAATTATATGAAAAACAAATTTCAGGGTCCTTAAGCAAATTTTTAATGGAACACAGCCATGCCCATTTGTTTCTGCATTGTCTGTGGCCGTTTTCTAACTACAGTGGCGAAGTTGAAACGTTACAGCAGAGGCTGCAAAGCCTAAAATATCTACTGTCTAGCCCTTTATGGAAAGAGTTTTCCAACCTCTTTCTTAGTGTTCCAAGAGTCTCTTTTATAAACTGCTATTAACTGTACCTTTATCAAATTAGATGATGGGTTTAAATGCACCTTCTTGGGGATTCAAAAGGCAACACAGAGGCCAGGAGGAAATCTGGGGTCCTATGAGAGATGGCTGTTACTCCTCTTCTCAATCAGTTCCTTCACATTTATAGCAAGGATCTACTCAACACAATAAACATGAACTAAGCCTCCGAATGGCAAAAAAACGAAAACAGAAAAAAAAAAGTGGTCAAGAACTCAAGCGCTGGAGGGACCTTGCTTTGGATATCGCTTCCATCACTTGCTTAACAGGTGAGCTGGAGAAGTCCTGTGACCTTGCCGAGCCTCTTTCCTTATCTGCAAAATGAGTTAATAATATATTAACCTGGGACTTCCCTGGTGGCACAGCGGTTAAGAATCTGCCTGCCGATGCAGGGGACACGGGTTCGAGCCCTGGTCCGGGAAGATCCCACATGCCGCGGAGCACCTAAGCCCATGCGCCACAACTACTGAGGCTGCGCTCCAGAGCCTGCAAGCCACAACTACTGAGCCCACGTGTCACAACTACTGAAGCCCGCGTGCCTAGAGCCCCATGCTCCGCAACAAGAGAAGCCACCGCAATGAGAAGCCCGCGCACCGCAATGAAGAGTAGCCCCCGCTCGCCGCAACTAGAGAAAGCCCACGCACAGCAACAAAGACCCAACGCAGCCAAAAATAAATAAATTTATATATAAAAAATAACATATTATCCCATTTAGTGCTCACAGCAGTCCAGTGTAATAGGGAAGAACAAATCTGACTCCATATCCCATCTGTTTCTTTAACTTTGACCTTTATATTCTATTGCTTTTGCTACAAGTTAATCGCTATAGGGGTGTTGCCTATAGCTTAAAGTATACTTAATGGCCCATCTCCCAGGACCCTGCCTCCTGAGCAATGAAGTTAAGCTAAAATACCTTCATTTACCCTCATAGGAAACATCCTGCCCAGGCTCACCTGTGAATGGCAGCAGGAAAGAAGACATTAACACACGTCCTCCGGAAGCTGGCAGGAACCAGGAAGTATTTGCAATAACGTATTGCCTTTTTAATTTTACCTCCCCCCCATCTTTGCTCTGTGAAAGAAACTAGCATCCTGACGGGGGCAAGGTGGGACACTTTGGGACACTAGTCCACCGTCTTCTCAGTCTTCTGGCTTTCCAAATAAAGTCACCATTCCTTGCCTGAGCACCTTGTCTCTCAATTGATTGGCCTATCATGCAGCGAGCTGTATGGACTCCGTAGCAATTTGCTAGGTCAAAGTGCTTTTCAAAGGCAAGAATAAAAATGCCTGCGTGCCTGCTGGTGCGATGATTATTACATGTACTGCCTCTTCCCTATTTGCTCCCTTAGTCATCCCTTCAAGACTGTCAGACCTATTAAGCATGGCTTCCCCTTACAGAAACTCATTACATGTGTTGCCTTTGACCAGGTAGGACTCTGTGATCCTGTCCTCCAGTATACACTCCACCAGCTTATTTGACATGGAAAGTCAGACTCCCTCATCTCACTCATACCGTGCCAGGCGCTCTGACCCCAGGCCCAATTGTCATATAGCAGAAAGAAGCCAAGACATATTTCAAAACAAATCAAGGTATATACAATGTGAGTTAGAGATGGCCTGAAGGGCATTCCAGAAAAAATGTCGCCACATGAAAACAGAGAAGTGCTATGTTGTCATGGTTAAGAGAGCTGGTTCAGCAGTCAGATGGGCTTGGATTTGAATCCTCCCTCTGCTCCTAACAGCTGTGAGGCCTGGAACAACTCATAATCTCTTTGAGCCTACTGAAAACCCTTCCATGTCTCCCCATTGCCCCAGAGATAGCGTCACCATCCCCAAGGCGACTGTCAAGACCCTGCACGATCTGGCTCGTATGCAACTCTCTTTTCTCTCCGCTCTCAAGCCTTCCTGGACTTGTTTCACATCCTTTGAATGTTCCATGTTCTTTCCTACCAAAGGGACTCTGCATGTGCTATTTCCCCAGCTGGGAATGAAATGCCCACCCCTACTCTACTCTTGCCTAATTCGCCTAGTTAACACCCATTCATCCTTCATCTTTCTTGTCCTTTTAGGTGTTCAAGGTCTTCTGCTGGTGTTCGGTAGGCATTCTGTGAGAACTGTTCCTTGAGGCCTGTAGATGTATTTTTGATGTATTAGTGGGAGGAGGTGAGTTCCATGTCCTACTACTCTTTCATCTTGATTCTCCCTCTCCCATTCATGCTTCAGACCTTAGTTTGAATGTCATACCTCCAGAAAGTTCTTCCTAACCCCACCGCCATGTCCACACAACTGGTTTCTGGACAGCCCCTACGCCCACTGCATCCTATGCCTCTGTGGGCTAGCATCTGACACCAATACTTACATTTTTAAAAATGCAAAGTGGGGATTAATTGTTAAATGTCTGTCTCGCCCATGAGAACAAGGATCTGGTCACCATTTGGTCTAGCACCTAGATTTGTGCCTGCTACATAGTAGGTGATCAATAAATACTTATTGGATACATGAATGAATGACTCTGGGATGTGCTGTTTCTTAGAGGATATCAACGTTATCATGTCACAGAGCGAGAGGTTCCAGAAAGCTAACATCTGCACAGTCGTCAGTTCACTGATGACAAAAGGACTCAGAAAGCAGGAAGAAAACCCTCTCAGAGTAGCAGTTCCCACCTCCCCGCTGGCATAATTTCAGGGCAAACCTCCTTCTCTGTTGCTAGCCAGAATGCTACTCTAAGTCAAATAATGCGGCCCACGTTAAGGGAATTTAAATATCTTTTCGACGTTGCACATGATTTATAATGTCTGCAAAGGCAGAGCTGAGATGGTTGATGTTTCCTTACACTGCAAGAAATTAAGGTGTCTATTTTCCCCAGCAGGTGTGCGAATACTGTAAATGCAGTTAATGCTAATGACAGCACGTGCCCCCCAAGAGAGCAAAGTGAACGAGGGAGGTTGTTCCTGTTATAATCTTCTCGCAACTTCCCGTTGCCTCAGCAAGGAGGATGCGGCTTCCTTTTCTGCCTCTTAAAATACGAGCAATAATCTCACTCTTAGTTTCCATGTCTTTTACCCAAGACAGATATAAGTTCCCTATAAACCCATTTTGAGCAGAGTAACACTGAACGTGGTGTTCTGGCATTCAACTCTGCTTCTCATACTTTCATGTGTGTACAGATCCCCTGGGTATCTCGGTAAAATGTAAATTCTCACAGGCCTGGGATCCTTCATTTCATGCCGTGGGTTCACAGACCAGACTTTGAGAAGGGAGGTCCTAATGGATACTTTAGCCTTTTTTGGTATCATCAGTAGTAAATGATGTGCTCAATGATCATTCTGACGCCCTGAAAATTCCTTCTGAACCATCCCCCAAAGAGCAGAAATTCAAGACATCAACTTGAAATCTTGGGGGCCACAGTTAAGGATTCCCCAGTAAAGCAACTCTCTGGAAAGCTAAGGGGTGTTTCAAGCTTGGAGTAGGATGGCTACAAGCAGAAGCTGTAGTCAAAATAGACATGGACATCCTGGTCCAGCCATTTACAAGCTGTGTGACCTTGGCCAGGGCATTTATCCTTACTGAGCATCAATTTTCTCACCTGTGAAAAGGGATGATAATTGCTGAGGGAATTTGGAGGATTAGAGACTAGAGATATAGGGCAGAGCCTGGCAGTGACTGTATTAGCACAGCCAAGGGTCATCTTGGCCCCATAAAACCTGGTTGCATTTAAGACCCATGCTAGCTGGCCTCCGGAGGGACTGCAAAGTTACAGACGTTTGGGACTTGGTCCTTAGCCCTTTGAGATCACGACTGTCATCGGCCCCATCAGGAACAGCGTCTTGGAAAGCCAGCATCACCCACCGGCCCCTTTCTACTCACAGCCACCCTTTCAGGCCCGGCTATTTAGGTACCTATCATTTTACCTTCAGACACCATCAAACACTTTCTTAAAACTAGAAACATTCTTCTCTCTATGGAATTTGGAAAGTTTTATAGGCATGCATTTCATTATCTGATGTATAAGCTCTGGAGTCAGATGGTCCAAATTTCATGTCTGACATGTAGTTTCTTTTTTTTTTTTTGCGGTACGCGGGCCTCTCCCTGTTGTGGTCTCTCCCGTTGCAGAGCACAGGCTCCGGACGCGCAGGCTCAGCGGCCATGGCTCACGGGCCCAGCCGCTCCGCGGCGTGTGGGATCTTCCCGGACCAGGGCACGAACCCATGTCCCCTGCATCGGCAGGCGGACTCCCAACCACTGCGCCACCAGGGAAGCCCTGTAGTTTGTTTTAACTTCTATGCTGTTCAGAGTCAGGATAGACGTTACCCTTAGAAGTTAGTGACCAGAGTGGCTCTTTTTGGGGTGCTGTTAATGTTCTGCTTCTTCACCTAGGTGGTCATTATTTAGGTGTGTTCAGTGTGTAAATATTAATCACTAATTACATATGCAATCTTCTGCATATGTATTATACTTTACTATAAATTTTAAAACATGCCATTCATGTTAACTCATCTACAAAGACTAGGCAATGATGGGAATAAATGCTTTCATGTTCAAAAAGCGAGAGTAAGTAGGATAGTTTAAAAAACAAATCTCGCAAGCAGCCAGTCTCCGTGCCAGCAGCCTAGGAGGTGACATCTCATTAATCCTCCCCGTCAGCCCACTTCCTTTTATTTTGGTCTATGTGAAAAAAAGGCACGAAGCAGATCCATGGAAGCCTGGAACTCCTGTGAGAAGAGTAGGAAGGACTGTACAGTTTGGGGTCCGGCACAGCAGCGCCCGGACTTGCTTGGTTTGGTTCTGTCCCAGGTGGTGTCTAATTGTGTGACACCGCGGGAGCCAACATCCTGCGTCAGCTGCAGGTATGAATCAGCGTGGAGCACCACTCAGCTGACTGTTCTCATCCAATAACGCTGTCACTGAGCTTATCTCTCACGTAGAGAACAATGATACACACTTGATCCATGGCTACTTGGCAAGCAGTCATAAACGGATCCTATTTCATGGTAGCTACTGAGGTTAGGATTTTTTCTTCAAGATACATTTGTGTGGACACAGGAGCTGCATTGCAAAGGAATCACTGGGTTGGCCAAGGTTTTTCCGGAAAGACCCGCTATCTCTAGTAGCCCTGACAGCAGCGTGGTGGGGTAGTTAAGCATGTGGCTTTTAGTGTAAGAAAGACCCAGGTTCAAGTCCTTGCTCTGCCACTGACTACCGGTGTGACCTTGCACTAGTTCCCTAACCTCTCTGTGCCTCAGTTTTATTAGAAATGGGTCAGGTTGCTTCGAGGCATGAACAAGATAATGTCTGTAAAGTGTGCCTAGCCCGGGACCTGGCACAGCTTTAAACACTCAATAAGTAATTGTTACTGTGGCATCTTATGCCCGTGACTGCCATGGAAAATCAATGAGATAAAATGTAGAAAATGCCTGATGCGAAGTCAGTGCTTGATAAGTGTTAACTGTGATCATCTCGAGACCACTGTTTCACAGATTAGCATTGGTGTGGGAACATCTGGCCCATAGGGAAGCTGGGTATTTTCCTGATTAGCTGGAGTATAATCTGACTTGTAAATGAAGGAAAGGAGTTACTGTCCCTGAAAAGGTCTTGCAAAACCCACAGGAACTGGGGCTGGCTCACCTTGTGCCTGGTTGCCCATGCTGCCCACCTGCAATGAGCCATCCGGTTACAAAGTTGAACATGATCTTTCCCAACTGTAATCCCTGAAACATTATCCTGGATTTCTTTCACTTTATATTCATTCATATAGCTATCCATTTGCAGGTCTCCTTTAGCACATGATTTCCCCAAACGTGTTCCAAAAATCAATAGTCTTTGAAAATGTATTATTCAGTGAAACAAAAAAGTTATGTGGTCAAATAAGGCAGAAACTCTGCATACTATACCCCTCTTTTGAGATCTGTAACATACACTGGCCTATTGAAGGTTCTGACAAGTCCTACCATTCATGCAATCACTCGTTCATTCATTCATTTAATACAACATGTATTGAGTGCTTACTATTTGCCAGTCACTATTCTAGGCACTGGGAAGAATATAGCAAAGAACAAAACCACCCTACAGGGCACTGTTTAATCCAGTGTTTCCCAACTGCGTTCTCTCTGTAGAGACCCTTCATGGTTCGGCACCCAATGCCCCACCCTCACTACAGCTAAAATGAGTATCTAGAAGCTCCAAAGCCTGGCATTTGATCTCACACCTCTGTGCATCCGCTTTGCCCTCCTCCCCACTGGAATGCTTTCTCTCCCCTCAACCCACTCCCACCTCACTAACCCCATTCTTCCATCTGGATTCTGCTCAAGCTGAAAATTCTCTGAGCAGGTCTCTTAGTTCACGCCACCAGGCTGAAAGAGCACGCCCCTCCTCTGCACTCTCGTCGTGCACAGGGCACACCCTGTACCGTGGCACATTCGTAATGATCTTTTTACTTGTCCATCCTCAACCAGACTCTGCATTCCTAGAAAGAAGTGACCGTGCGCCATCCATCTCTGTATTCCCAGAACTTAACTTGTGTTTGGCTCTCAGTACTGACTCTGCAAACAAGTGTTAAATGTCTGTGCGAATCGGGGCCAACAGTCTAGTGTTATGCAAATGATTTTCCAAAGGCACCAGCTCTTAGCAGGCTCAGCCTGGGAGGGTGTGATTTGGCAAGCGTTGGACTTCAGCCCCAACCGACCCCATCCCCCATCGGCCTGCCACCTTTTCGCCAGCAACTCTGAAATGGAAGAATGGGGTTCCAGGCCGGGGTAGGGGATCTTAGGGGGAACATTAGACTGACTGTCCTGCACAGCCCTTTCAGACCTGAAACACTATATAAATAAACTAAATAAAATAAGTAAACTAAAGAGAACTTTGATGCAATCCTACATATAATTAGCATGTTTCCTTTCTCTTAAGTGATTATTATTAATAATTATTTAAGCGAGATATAATTAATTAATTATTATTATATATTATTAATATAATTACATTATTATTAATTATTATTAACTTGGTTGTACTCCGCTGATGGCCCATTAACCAAATCGGACATTCTGCTGCTCATTTGACTCTAAGGAAGTGCAGCTCATTCTGCAGGAGTCCCACTATAATGAAACAAGTTAAAATTGGCCTTACTGCTGTATTTCATTTATATAACTTGGAAATTATAAATAACATTGAGGATTGCCAGATAAAATATAGGATGCCCAGTGAAATTTGAAATTCAGATAACAATGAATTTTTTTAGTATAAGTATGGCCCATGCAATATTTGGGACATACTTATACTAAAAAATTTTGTTGTTCTTTACCTGAAATTCATATTTCACTAGGCATCCTCTATTTTTATTTGCTAAAACTGGCAACCCTATATGTGATGTTTTTGTGTATCAACAGCTATAGGATAGTCAAATTTTCCTGGTACTGTACCTCCAGAAATAATTATAGGGCATTTAAGGGCAGTAATCAGTGGATAAACATGGGAACACCCTCTCTTCTTTCCCTGACATTCAGGATGGAGTAGACAAGGAGAAAGGAGACTGTCATGATTCTGGAAGAGAAAGAAGCTTTTCTCTCTGAAAGGAAGGGAGCAAACTCAGTTTGGAAGGATTTAGAACATCAAGGTTGGGCTGCTAAATTCCGCAGAGGCTGTGATAACAGATCCATTTAAAGTGAAAAGTAGAAAGAGTCTTCATTTTTGCTATTGATCGGTTAGGTTCTGTTCTCTGTGCTTTCAGAGAAAACATAAATTGATGACTTCTTTAAAAGCAAGTTTTTCGAATATTACAATGAGGAGAATAAAAGTATCTATGTCTCAGGGCTTTAGCAAGAACTAAACCTGGTAACACATTTTAAGCACCCAACCAGAGAAAAGGTTCCAGAAATTGGAGCTGCTAATATTATTATCATCTCTATTGTTGGTATTATTTCTAAATCTGGAGCAATCTTCTATGAGCTTCCCTTCTTCCAGAATACAACAGGAAGGACTACAACACAGGAATAACTGGTTAGGTGAAGGGCGGGCATAGGGAGCTCGATACCTTACATCTCGTCACTGCTGAATTTGTACTCTCAAATTACAGCACCCCCCAACGACAGCAAAGGTTTTACCCAGACAGAATTTTTTTTTTTTTTTTCCGGGATCTTAGTTCCCCGACCAGGCATCGAACCTGTGACCCCTGCAGTGGAAGTGTGGAGTCTTAACCACTGGACTGCCAGAGAAGTCCCCCCAGACAGAATTTTGATACTGTTTATTTTCAATTATTATGTATTTTGTGTGTCAGTCCTTTAACTCCGTGCTGTTTTCAACCATGTTTAGCACTGGCATTGAGCAAACTTTGCTAGTTTTGTGAGTAAGTTGCAAAGATGTAAAGATGGCCAGAGGTTGGGTCTCATTTTCTATTCAAAAGCATGTTCTGTTAGCCGGATGGTAAATTAGAATCTCAAGTTCTAACACAAATTGATCGACTATGGTTTTGGCCACTTTTTCTTTTACCTCTGTGATTTATTTAACAGGTCATTAGCTTTGGTAACTTTTAAAATCCATGAAGTACTCTAACTACACATATTATAGATCTTGTGTTAGACTGGTGTTACGTCTCATACTATTGGTTCCTAACAGGAATCTAGACAAAGTGTCATTCATTGAGTCTTGCTGGCAAAGCTAGTTATGAACGTATATAGAGTGGGCTCAAACCACAGAAGCAGAGAAGACTATTTCCCCACTGAGCTAACTGCTGCGTCATTGTGAATTCAAGGTGATGGCTGGTCTATATTTAGTCCAGAAAAAGGGCCTCACTGAAAAGCGAAAGAGGTGATCAGTTGATACTCAGTAAAGGCAAATGATAGTAGCTGCGTAAAATTTAAAGAGGGATCAGGATTCCAGGAAGCAAGTTAATACAAATAGAACCATGAAATTAGTTAGTCCACCCTCATGGCCTGTGCCCCCCACAGTCTGTACTGTGCCCGAGAACTGGTCCTGATGCACAGGGCTATTCCTTCCAGTGAGGCCACATGCGGACCTTCCAGAGAAATCCTGATCTCACTGGGCCCCTAGATGACTGGAGCAAAGTTGGACTTACTGATGAGTAAGGCAGATGGGCTTCCCAAGTCTCCGGGACCAAGTGGGCGGTGATGGGGGAGAGGAGCAAACATGTCACTGTTCCCACTTGTACATTTTAAGAAACATTAAACATCAATAACAATTGCCCATTAGCCTAAGAACTTTGAAATACTGAACAATCAAATGATGAACATTATCCACTTTTCATAAAGCCATGCTACAATATATTGTTAAGTGGCTAAGGCATTACAACCAAAGTAAAATTTGGACTGTCCATATTCCATGACAGTTTATGTTTATAATCTTCCTTCTTAGCCGTCAATACTTTTGCTAAGGCACAAAAAATAATTTAGGATTAAGCAATTTAATACAAACTGTGTTTCATGGAGGAGTTATTTCACAACTTGAGAACACAGACCATTCAGCGTCCATCAAGCGTCTACAGAACACACTTAAGGTACCATATGCCGGCAGTAGGACACGCCCATGCCTTTATTTTGTTAAGATTCTTTCTAGTTTTTTCGGTTGATTTTGTTAAAGCCAACCCAGAAGGGGTTTTACCTTTACAAGTGTGTACATGGATAGATTCAAATAATCTTCCATACTCTTAACACAAGCCCAATGTACCATACAGTCCAGTGACACCAGTACTACTGTCCTCTGTCCTGTCATTGTGCCACTCTTTTGCTCTAGGTCCTGTCTCAGGACCAGACTTGAAGGAGATGATGATCTACTAGAAGGGAGGAGATAATGGTTTCTACCCATTCCTCATGGGAACTAGTAAAAGTAGGACCGCAATAAGTAACTTATTTATTTATTTATTTATTTATTCTTTGGCTGTGTTGGGTCTTCGTTGCTGCATGCGGGCTTTCTCTAGCTGCAGCGAGCGGGGGCTACTCTTCCTTGCGGTGCATGGGCTTCTCATTGCGGTGGCTTCTCTTGTTGTGGAGCACGGGCTCTAGGTGCGCGGGCTTCAGTAGTTGTGGTTCATGGGCTCAGTAGTTGTGGCTCGCAGGCTCTAGAGCGCAGGTTCCATAGTTGTGGCGCACGGGCTTAGTTGCTCCGTGGCATGTGGGATCTTCCCAGACCAGGGCTCGAACCCGTGTCGTCTGCATTGGCAGGTGGATTCTTAACCACTGCACCACCAGGGAAGTCCCAGTAACTTATTTTTAAACTTAAAAAGTGAAAGAACTAATAGTGAAGTTTAGCTCACCCTACAAAACACACCTCAAATGCTTCCTCTGTAGCAACAGAGATGATGATGATGATCCTGATGACGACGATGATGCCGAGAGCTAAAACGTATACAGCACTTACCAGAAGCTAGGCAAGGGCTTTGTACATATTAACTCATTTCACCCTGACTTCATTCATGTGAAGGGGGCACTGTATTCTCCCAATTTATAGATGAGGAAACTGAGGTATAGAGAAGTTTAGTACTTTGCCCAAAGTCATCCAACTGGTAAGTAGCAAAATTAAGATTCAAACACAGCCAAGCTGGAGCCAGAGGCCATGCTCTTATCCGCCACGCCAAACTGTTATGCCTTCCTAGAGCTTCCATAGCACCTCCACAGAGTCTGGCTTAACCTTACACAGTTGGCAGTTAACAGAAATGACTAGAACACAAGGCATGTTATCTAAGTGTCCACTTCCCCCACTTAATGGTGAGGTACCTGAAGCCAAGACCCATGTCTTATTTGTCTCTGTATGCTCCAGGGCCTCGCTCAGCATCTAGACCTATTGTACGTCCAGAATAAATTTGTTACATGAACTAGTTTGAGATATTAGGCCGACCCCTATGAAATTGACATTGTTACAAGTCAAAATAGTTCTTTTTCAATTTCATTTAGTTCAACCTTCTAGAACACAGACAGCACCTACCAGCTCGGAAGCAAACCTATTCTTCATGTTCTTTCAATGCTTTATGAATTCGTAGCACACTGATACTTACAGGAAGAGACTAACACCATCAGGTAGTTTACTCATCTACCACTGCCAAGACCAGAACATGGAAAAGTTGGTAGCCTGTGATTTACTTACGCAAACATTTCATGCCTCATTTTCCTCTACTGCAGGCACATAATAATGCCTCAGGGTACCCTACAATACCATTTTTAAAGGTCTCCAAACCAACAATGGCCAGGGCATTAGACGTTTTATCAAGGTGACATCCATCTTACCAATAACTTTCCAAAGCAAGTCTCTGCTTCATCCCTATCCCCTTCTCTCATTCATTCATTTATTCATCAAGTAATTTTCAAGCATTTCTTCCAGGCTGGGCCTTGAGGATATTAAAAAAAACCACACACTCAGCTCCCACTGGTGGCTTTTTGTAACTCCTAAGTAGTAATAGCAGCTCGCTCCACAAGATGGCACTCTTAATTCTTCTTTGTATTCCTTTACTACCATGAAAGGTCGTATGATTTTTCCACTGTTGCAAAACAAATAGAACTAAGAGGGTTTTTTTCACGATTGATGTAGCTGACTGCTCATATGAACATATTTCAGACACTTCAAAACAATGGTTTTCTCAGGGACATTCAAATGTTACTTTGGGAGAGGGTGTATGTTGCAACATGGAGGGCATGTTGTGATGTGAAAAGGTTGGAACCTTCTCTTATTGCTGGTCCTGACCAAGAGAGCACGCAGGCTTATGGAAAAGAAAGGCAGCAAGTTGCATAGAACACTGCAGGCAAAGAGCACTGCAGCAGAAAGTGCACTGAGGTAGGCGTTCTGAAATTCCTCATACTCAGTTGCTCCATCCCCACTATTCCTACCCACACTGGTTCCAGATGCCCATGCCCACTCTCACCTCGACCCTCTCTACCAAAGGCACAGGATTCAGCTGAGTTTGGCAAATTTTGACCAATGCTTTTAATTCAAGAGAACAGCCTAAGGCTGAAAAGAATAAGTAGGAAAATGACTATTTTTTGAATGCTGAATACTGAGCAGTTTGATAAGCAAAGTGCTTAGCAAACTTATTTCATTTAATACAAGAACCCTATGAGAAAGTTTTATGTACAAACACTTATGTAATACCTGATTCTAAGCACTTCACAAATATGATTTCATTTCAATTAATCATCATAACATTCCTATGAGGATATACGCTATTGTTATTTCCCTTCTATGGGAAACTGAGGCATAAAGGGATTACTTGACTTGCCAAAGGTCTAACAGCTGGGGTTCATAGCCAGGAATGTCAAACTCAGTGTCTGGGCTTTTATGCTGCATCTCTGTTTCAGAGAAAAAAATATTAGGTCCATTGGATAAGAATGCCCTCAAATTTCTGTTATGAAACTTATAAACTTACCTGACTCTGCACCTTCTCTGTTTGGCTAACATATTTACCAAAACGTCCATGACACAATAAAAAAATCACCTGTCATGCCAAGGACCAGGAAAATCACAATGTGAATTTTAATAAAAGATAATCAACTAATGTCAACATTGAGATGACTTTGATGTTGGAATTATCTGACAAGGATTTTAAAGCAGCCATCATACAAATGCTTAAACAACAATTAGAAATTCTCATGAAACAAATGAAAAAATATAGAATCTCAGAAAAGAAATACAAATTATAAAAAAGAACAAAAGGGAAATTATAAAAATGAAAAATACAATAATATAAATTTAAAAATCACTGGATGAAATCAATAGTAGATTGATGACAGAGGATAGAATCAGTGAACTTGAGAATGGATCAACAGAGTTCACAAAATATGAATAACAGCAATTAAACAGACTGTAAAAAAAAATGAACAGAACCTCAGAGATCTGTGGAACAACAACAGAAGATCCAATATTCACATCATAGGACTCCAAGAAGGAGAGGAAGAAAATGGAACTGAAAAAATGTAAAAACATAAGGGCTAAAAACTTCCCAAGTTTGGTGAAAGATGTAGACCTATAGATTCAAGATGCTGAGCAAACTCCAAATAGTATAAACACAAAGAAATGCATGCCAAGACGCATTATAATTAAACTTCTGATGAATAAAGACAAAAAAGAAATCTTGAAAGCAGCCAAACAGAAAGAACACATTACCCAGAGACAATACCAATTCGACTGACTGCATATTTCTCATCTGAAACCATGAAGAACAGGAGGGAGTTTCACAATCTTTCAAGTGAAATTCAAGAAAACTTTTTCAAGAAAATTCTTTTCTCTGAGGAAGGCCATGCAAAGAGAATGAAAACACTAGCTACAGTCTGGGAGAAAATATTTGCAAACCACGTATCTGACTAAAACTATCTAGAGTATCTAGAATATACAGAGAACTGTCAAAGCTCAAGAGTAGCTTTTCCAGTAAACGGCCTGAGGTGACCTCTAAAAATGGTTCGCTATTCACTTGACCCAGAAAACCCCACAAAATCATGCAAGTCAAGAGGTTCAAATCTTTGTGTTCACTTTAAGAATGCTCGTGAAACTGCCCAGGCCATTAAGGGTATGCATACCTTAAAAGCCACCAAGTATCCAAAGGACGTCACTTTAAAGAAGCAATGTGTGCCATTCCGACGTTACAATGGTGGAGTTGGTAGGTGTGCCCAGGCCAGACAGTGGGGCTGGAAGCAGGGTCGGTGGCCCAAAAAAGAGTGCTGAATTTTTACTGCACATGCTCAAAAATGCAGAGAGTAACGCTGAACTTAAGGGCTTAGATGTAGATTCTCTGGTCATTGAGCACATCCAGGTGAACAAAGCCCCCAAGATTAGGCACAGGACTTATAGAGCTCATGGTCGGATCAACCCATACATGAGGTCTCCCTGCCACACTGAGATGATCCTTACTGAAAAAGAACAGATTGTTCCTAAACCACAAGAGGAGGTTGCCCAGAAGAAAAAGACATCCCAGAAGAAACTGAAGAAACAAAAACTTATGGCCCGGGAATAAATGCCGCAAAAAATAAATGCAAATAAAAGTAAAAAAACAAAAAAACCAAAAAGCTCAAGAGTAAAAGTCAAAAAATCCAACTGAAAAAAAAAATCGACAAAAGTCAGACAGATATTTCACCAAAGTGGATATACAGAGGGCCAATAAGCACATAAAAAACCATTCAAAATCATTAGCTATCAGGGAAACACAAATTAAAAGCACAATAAGATACCACTGTACACTTAGTAAAATGGCTAAAATAAAAAATAACAGGAGAAAATTCTGGTGATGATGCCAATAACTGGATCACTCATCTATTGCTCTTAAGAATGTAAAATGGTGCAGTCACTCTGGAAAATGGTTTGGCAGTCCCTTAAAAAATTAAACATGCAACTAACTATCAAATGACCCAGTAATTGCACTCCTAAGTATTTATTGCAGAGAAATGAAAACCCATCTTCACACAAAAATCTGTACAAATATGTTTATAGCAGCTTTATGTGTAAGATTGGAAAACCAGTAGGTAACAGCTCAGATGTTCTTTAATGGGTGAATGGTTATGCTAAGTGTGGTATATCTATATCATGGAACTCAGGAATAAAAAGGAAAAAAGTTATTGATATGCACAATACCTAGGTGAATCTCAGGGAATTATGCTGAATGAGAAAAGCCAATTCCCAAAGTTTACATACTGTGTGATTTCACATATATAGCATTCAAGAAATGACAAAATTATAGAAATGGAAAAGAGATTAGTGGTTGCAAGCAGTTAGGGATGGCGGAGGGATGGTGAGAGGGATGCAGGAGGGTGACGTATGTGGTTATAAAAGAGCAACATGAGGGATCCATCTGGTGTTGGAACCGTGTGTAGTCCTAAGAGTGCTGATGCACACACAACTCACACAAGTGATAAAACTGTATAGAATTTAATATGTATACGCACACGCAAGTGCAGGTGGTGCTGGGGAAATCTGGGTAGAATCGGCATTTTATAGCAGTGTCAATGTCCTGGGTGGTATAGTGTACTGTGTTAATGCAGGATGTGATTGTTAGGGGAAGCTGGGCAGGTCATGCAAAAAAAATCTCTGTTTATTTCTTGCAACTAACTGCATGTGAATCTACAGTTATACCAATAATAATTTCCATTAAGAAAAAGCAAGAGTTGCTCAGTCACTTAAGGCTCCATATTCCTGTCTAGCAACCACCTATTTTTTTAGTTTCCCTGCACAACCAGCTTCTGATTTCTCTGTCTCAACTTCCTCATCCCCAATCAATTCTCAGTCCACCACAATGGATACTATCACTCCACTGAAATGGCTCTTGTCAAGGTTAACAACGATCTTCTTGTCATTCTATCCCTATCTTTTTTTTTTTTTTTTTTTTTTTTTTTTTTGCGGTACGCGGGCCTCTCATTGTTGTGGCCTCTCCCGTTGCGGAGCACAGGCTCCGAACGCGCAGGCTCAGCGGCCATGGATCATGCGCCCAGCCGCTCCGTGGCATATGGGCTCTTCCTGAACCGGGGCACGAACCCGTGTCCCCTGCATCGGCAGGTAGACTCTCAACCACTGCGCCACCAGGGAAGCCCTCTATCCCTACCTTACTTGATGTCTCACCCTGCTGACTGCTCCTTCCTTCTAGAAACATTCTTTCCCTCTCCGTCTTCACAGGTCATTCCTCAATCTCCCTTTTGGGCTCCTCTTTCTCTGCCTGCCTGTTTCTCTTCCTTCCAGATCATTCAGTAATTAACTTCATCAAGACCTGCAAGGTACTCACCACCTTCTCACAGTTAATCATCTACCCTATGTCTTCAATTCACTCTATCCAAACCTTTGACTCAACAATCCATCACTGTATTCACTCTCTTGCAAACAAGCTTAGCTCACTAATTTCTCTCTCCCTCTATCACATCTGCCTTGCAAAGTCCCAACTTCAGTCAACTCTCCTCTCTGCCTACTACATCCCTCTATTTTAGCAGCTGAATATTGTCTGCAAAAACACACAGTAGTGTTGGCAGGTTTCGTTTTAAAATTTAAAACCCTGATTTTAAATTTCAAATGAGCCCTCTATGTTGCCTGAACATCACACCACTTGCTTTCATGTTCACATTCCTACTGCCAAAACAACGATTTCACAGCTTTCTCTCCCTTCTCAAACCTACAAACAAATCCAACATCTAACCTTTCGCTCACAGATGATGTTCTAGGCCCACTCAATTGACAAAGGAGCAGCCGTATAGTAAAATGTCCCTGCTTCTCTCTGTGGCTATCTCCTCCACTTGTGCTCAGTGTTCATCGCATCCCCTCTAGCCTTCTAAGGGGTCCCCTTCCTCTCATTATTCCCTCTCTTTCTTGCATCTCAAATTTCTCCCTCTCCCTCTGATCATCTTCAGCAGCAAATGGGCTTGCCTTAGGTATTTGCCATTTTTACAAAAAATTCCTTTTACCCTAAATCTCCATTCCACCTGCCACCTCATTTCTCATCCACTTCACAACAAAATCTCTTGTGTAAGTAGTCTGTAGTCACCATTTTGACTTTACAGCTCTCATTTTTTAAAAATTTATTTACTTATTTTTGGCTGTGTTGGGTCTTCATTGCTGCACGCGGGCTTTCTCTAGTTGCGGCGAGCGGGGGCCACTCTACTGCGGTGCGTGGGCTTCTCATTGCGGTGGCTTCTCTTGTTGCGGAGCGCGGGTTCTAGGTGCACGGGCTTCAGTAGTTGTGGCACGCGGGCTCAGCAGTTGCGACTCGCGGGTTCTAGAGTGCAGACTCAGTAGTTGTGGCACATGGGCCCAGTTGCTCCGTGGCATGTGGGATCCCCTGGGACCAGGGCTTGAACCCCTGTCCCCTGCATTGGCAGGCAGACTCCCAAGCACTGCACCACCAGGGAAGCCCCTACATCTCTCATTTTTTCCTCAACTCTAATTCCAGTTTCTCTCCTCACCACTCACTCTACAGACACTGTTTTTGCAAAAGTTATCAATGACCTTCATGTCATCGAAGTCAGTGGTCTCTTCTCTGCTCTTAATTTACTTGATTCCCAGCAGGACTTGACATATCTGACTATTCCATCCATTTTAAAACCTGTTCTTCCCTTGGCTTCCAGAACGCTGCACTCTCCTGGTTCTATTTCTATCACACTGGCCTCTCTCCCAAACTGTTTTGCAGCCTCCTTTTCTTCTCATCCTAAGTGGCCTCATTCAGTCCTATAGCTTTAAATACTGTCTATGTACTGATGACTCCCAGGTTTACATTTCCGCTCATATCCAACTGCCTACTTGACATCGCCATTTGGATGTCTAACAGGCACCTTAGAACTATCACAGTCAAGTGAGGGGTGCCGGCTTGGGGTGTGTGTGCCTGGAGCACTCCAGACTCTGGCCACTTTCAGGAATATCTCCGTGGGTTCCCAGCCAGGGGTCGGGCCAAAGCTCCTACATTGGGAGCTCCAAGTCTGAAACACTGAATTAACAGAGAATCTCAGACCCCAGGGAATATTCATCGGAGTGAGGTCTCATGGAGGTCCTCATTTCAGCACCAAGACCCAGCTCTACCCAACAGCCTACAAACTCCAGTGTTGGGAGCCTCAGGCCAAATAACCAGTAAGACAGGAACACAATCCCACTCATAAAAAATAAATAAATAAATAAGACGGCAAAAAAATATGTCACAGATGAAGGAGCAGGTAAAAACCTATAAGACCAAATAAATGAAGAAGAAATAGGCAATCTATCTGAAAAAGAATTCAGAGTAATGATAGTAGAGATGATCCAGAGTCTTGGAAATAGAATGGAGGCATGGATTGAGAAAATGTTAAACAAGAAATGTTTAACAAAGATCTAGAAGATCTAAAGAACAAACAAACAGAGATGAACAACACAATAACTGAAATGAAAAATACACTAGAAGGAATCAATAACAGAATGACTGAGGCAGAAGAACGAATAAGTGAGCTGGAAGTCACAATGGTGGAAATAACTGCCAAGGAGCAGAATAAAGAAAAAAAAGAATGAAAAGAATTGAAGACAATCGCAGAGACCTCTGGAACAACACTAAAGGCACCAACATTCGAATTATAGGGGTCCCAGAAGAAGAAGAGAAACAGAAAGCATCTGTGAAAGTATTTGAAGAGATTATAGTTGAAAACTTCCCTAACATGGGAAAAGAAATAGTCACCCATGTCCAGGAAGCATAGAGAGTCTCATACAGGATAAACCCTAGGAAAAACACAGCAAGACACATATTAATCAAAGTAACAAAAATTAAATTCAAAGAAAAAATATTAAAAGCAGCAAGGGAGAAACAAAAAATAACATAGAAAGAAATCCCCCTAAGGTTATCAGCTGACTTTTCAGCAGAAACTCTGCAGGCCAGAAGGGAGTGGCAGGATATAGTTAAAGTGATGAAAGAGAAAAACCTACAACCAAGATTACTCTACCCGGCAAGGATCTCATTCAGATTTGATGGAGAAATCAAGAGCTTAACAGACAAGCAAAAGCTAAGAGAATTCAGCACCACCAAACCAGCTTTACAACAAATGCTAAAGGAACTTCTCTGGGCAGGAGCCAGAAGAGAAGGAAAAGACTTACAATAACAAACCCAAAACAATTAAGAAAATGGTAATAGGAACATACATAGTGATAATTACCTTAAATATAAATGGATTAAATACTCCAACCAAAAGACATAGACTGGCTAAACAAAACAAAGACCCATACAAAAACAAGACCCATATGTATGCTGTCTACAAGAGACCCACTTCAGACCTAGGGACACATACAGACTGAAAGTGAGGGGATGGAAAAAGGTACTCCACGCATATGGAAATCAGAAGGAAGCCGGAGTAGCAATACTTATATCAGACAAAATAGACTTTAAAATGAAGACTGTCACAAGAGACAAAGAAGGACGCTGCATAATGATCAAAGGATCAATTCAAGAAGAAGATATAACAATTGTAAATATACATGCACCCAACGTACAATCACCTCAAAGCAAATGCTAATAGCCATAAAAGGAGAAATAGACTTAACACAATAATAGTGTGGGACTTTATCACCCCACTTACATCAATAGTCAGGTCATCCAGACAGAAAATCAATAAGGTAACACAGGTGCTAAATGACACATTTGACCAGATGGACTTAGTTGATATTTATAGAGCATTCCATCGGAAAGCAGCAAAATACACATTCTTTTCATGTGCACATGGAACATTCTCCAGGATACATCACATGCTGGGTCACAAAGTGAGCCTTGGCAAATTTAAGAAAACTGAAATCATACCAAGCATCTTTTGCAACCACAATGCTATGAGGCTAGAAATCAACTACAAGAAAAAACTGCAAAAAAATAAACACGTGGAGGCTAAACAATATGCTAATAAACAACCAATGGATCACTCAAGAAATCAAAGAAATTAAAAAATACCTAGAGACAAATGAAAACAAAAACATGATGATCCAAAACCTATGGGATGCATCAAAAGCAGTTCTAAGAGAGAAGTTTATAGCGATACAAACTTACCTCAGGAAACAAGAAAAACCTCAAATAAACAACCTAACCTTACACTTAAAGCAACTAGAGAAAGAAGAACAAACAAAATCCAAAGTTAGTAGAAGGAAAGAAATCTTAAAGATCGGAGCAAAAATAAAGGAAATAGAGATGAGGAAAACAATAGGAAACTTCAATTAAACTAAAAGCTGGTTCTTTGAAAAGATAAACAACACTGATAAACGTTTAGCCAGACTCATCTATAAAAAAAATGGAGAGGGCCCAAAGCAATAAAATCAAAAATGAAAAAGGAGAAGTTACAAGCAACCCCACAGAAATACAAAGAATCATGAGACTACTCTGAGCAACTATATGCCAATAAAATGGACAACCTATAAGAAATGGATACATTCTTAGAAAGGTACAATCTCTCAAGACTGAACCAGGAAGAAACAGAAAATATGAACAGACCAAATTGCCAGCACTGAAATTTAAACAGTAATTTAAAAACTCCTAATAAACAAAAGTCCAGGACCAGATGGCTACATGGGTAAATTCTACCAAACATTTAGAGAAGAGTTAACAGCTATCCTTCTGAAACTATTCCAAAAAATTGCAGCATGTGTTCCTTTTGGAAGGAACACTTCCAAATTCATTCTATGAGGCCACAATCACCCTGATACCAAAAAGAGGCAAAAATATCACAAAAAAAGAAAATTACAGGCCAATATCACTGATGAACATACATGCAAAAATCTTCAACAAAATACTAGCAAACCGAACACAATGATACATTAAAAGGATCATACATCATGATCAAGTGGGATTTATCCCAGGGATGCAAGGATTTTTCAATATCCACAAATCAATCAATGTGATACACATTAACAAACTGAAGAATAAAAACCATATGTTCATCTCAATAGATGCAGAAAAAATTTTTTGATAAAATTCAACATCCATTTATAATAAAAACTCTCCAGAAAGTGGGCACAGAGAGAATATACCTCAACATAATAAAGGTATGATACACCCATAGCTAACTTCATACTCAAAGGTGAAAAGCTGAAAGCATTCCCTCTCGAATAGGAACCAGACAAGGATGCCAACTCTCACCACTTTTATTCAACATAGTTTTGGAAGTCCTAGCCACAGCAATCAGAGAAGAAAAAGAAATGAAAGAATATAAATTCGAAAATAAGTAAAACTTTCACTGTTTGGAGGTGACATGATCCTGTGCATAGAAAATCCTAAAGACACTACCAGAAAACTACTAGAGCTCACCAGTGAATCTGGTAAAGTTGCTGGTACAAAATAAATATACAGAAATCTGTTGCATTTCTATACACTGACAATAAAATATCAGAAAGAGAAACTAAGGAAACACTCCTATTTACTATCACATTAAAAAAAAATACCTAGGAATAAGCCTATCGAAAGAGGCAAAAGACCTGTACTCTGAAAACTATAAGACACTGATGAAAGAATTGAAAACCATACAAACAGATGGAAAGATATATTGTGTCCTTGCATTGGAAGAGTCAATATTGTTAAAATGACTGTACTACCCAAGGCAATCTACAGATCCAATGCAATCCCTATCAAATTACCAATGGCATTTTTCACAGAAATGAAACAAAAAATTAAAATATTTGTATGGAAACACAAAAGACCCCAAATAACCAAAACAATCTTGAGAAAGAATAACAGAAACATAACTGGAAGAATCATGCTCTCTGACTTCAGACTATACTACAAAGATACAGTCATCAAAACAGTATGGTACGGACACAAAAACAGATATGTAGATCAATGGAACAGGATAAAAAGCCCAGAGATTAAATCCACATAGTTATGGTCAATTAATCTATGACAAAGGGGGCAAGAATATACAATGGAGAAAAGACAGTCTCTTCAATAAGTGGTGCTGGGAAAAGTGGACAGCTACATGTAGAAGAATGAAATCAAACACTCTCTAACACCATATACAAAAATAAACTCAAAATGGATCAAAGACCTAACTGTAAGACCAGGTACTATAAAACTCCTAGAGGAAAACATAGGCAGAACACTCTTTGACATAAATTGCAGCAATATTTTATTGGATCCATCTCCTAGAGTAATGGAAATAAAAATAAAAATAAACAAATGGGGCATAATCAAACTTAAAAGCTTTTGCACAACAAAGGAAACCATAAACAAAACAAAAAGACAATCTGCGGTCTAGGAGAAAATATGCAAATGATGCAACCAACAAGGGATTAATTTCTAAAATATAAAAACAGCTCATACAAATTAATATTGTTAAAAAACAAACAACTTAACAACAAACGGGCAGAAGACCTAAATAGACATTTCCCCAAAGAAGACATACACACAGTCAACAAGTGCATGAAAAGATGCTCAATATCGCTAATTATTAGAGAAATGTAAATCAAAACTACCATGAGGTATCACCTCACACCGGTCAGAATGGCCATCATTAAAAAGTCTACAAACAATAAATGCTGGAGAGTGTGTGGGGAAATGGGAACCTTCCTACACTGTTGATGGGAATGTAAATTGGGCAGCCACTATGGAAAATAGTACGAAGGTTCCTTAAAAAACTAAAACTAGAACTACCATATGATCCAGCAATCCCACTCCTGGGCATATATCTGGAGAAAACTCTAATTCAAAAAGATACATGCACCCCAATGTTCATAGCAGCACTATTTATAATAGCCAATACATGGAAACAACCTAAGTGTCCATTGACAGATGAATGGATAAAGAAGATGTGGTATATATATAGACGATGGAATATTACTCAGCCATAAAAAAGAATGAAATAATGCCATTTGAAGCAACATGGATAGACCTAGAGATTATCATACAAACTGAAGTAAGTCAGAAAGAAAAAGACAAATATATGATATCGCTTATATGTGGAATCTAAAAAAGTGATATAAATCAACTTTTTTACAAAACAGGAACAGACTCACAGACATAGAAAACAAACTTATGGTTACCAAAGGGGATAGTGGGGTGGGGAGGGAGAGAGAAATCAGGAGTTTGGGATTAACATATACACACTACTATTTATAAAATAGATAACCAACAAGGACCTACTGTATAGCACAGGGAACTATGTTCAATATCTTGTAATAACCTATAATGGAAAGGAATCTGAAAAAGAATATACGTGTGTGTGTGTGTGTGTGTGTGTGTGTATAACTGAATCACTTGGCTGTACACCTAAACTAACACAACATTGTAAATTAGCTATATTTCAATTTTAAAACATGGTTAAAAAAATCATATCATTCATTTCCTTACTTAAAATCTTCCAGGGACTACCCAAGAGACTTAGAATAAAATCTAAACTCCTTTTCCTCCCTATTTTCCCAACCAGTCCTGTGGGAAAAGCCAGGGAGGGATTTCACCCTCCACTTTCCAGAAAACAAACTGGGGAAGAGGGCAAGGGAACCAACATATAAACACCCACTCCATATCTGCACTGGAGGAGGAGAAGGTTGTTTTATTTGTAGGAAATTAAAAGCCCTTGGCAGTTCTTTACCAAGCCTGGGTCAAATAGTCTGGCATCTCCAGGGTCTTCCCGGGGGACTGATTTCCATGTTTCTCTAATCTGAAGCCCCTGCTTCAAGTGGGCTGGTTTCTCCAAGGTGTTACAGTGAACCAGAGAACTTCCTGCCTCCAAGAGTTTGTTAGAATTCCCCCAACCATCTCTTTACCTCACTTCCTACTGTCCTTTCTCACCACCCAGCAAAATGCAACCATCATTCACTACCGTGGCCAGAGGGCAGCACTGACAAAAGGAAAGGTAATGAAAACCTTGGCCTTCTGTCTTCTGGTCCAGCTAGATCTGCAACTAAGTAGCTGTGTGACTCTGGGCAAGCCACATAACCACTCTGAGGCTTAGTGTTATTGAAATGATCCCTGTTAACACTAAGATTCCAAAATCAACTGCTAGTTTTCAAGTTGCAATACATTACCAATTCTACTCGCACCAGGTCAAAGAGAGGAAATGTAATCGTTTTATAAGAAGTAAACAAAGGGCTTCCCTGGTGGTGCAGTGGTTGAGAGTCCACCTGCCGATGCAGGGGACACGGGTTCGTGCCCCGGTCCGGGAAGATCCCACATGCCGCGGAGCGGCTGGGCCCGTGAGCCATGGCCGCTGAGCCTGCGCGTCCGGAGCCTGTGCTCCGCAACGGGAGAAGCCACAACAGTGAGAGGCCCGTGTACCACAAAAAAAATAAAAAATAAAAAAGAAATAAACAAAAAAAAAATCATTGGGACTTTCCTCTTTTTCCTTGGAAAACCTTCCTGGTTAACCAATGATTCAATCTTTCTTTAGTGGGACAGGGAAATCTTTAAGCTCCTGAACCAAACTGCCAATATCTGCTCACTTACTAGCTTCCATTTGCAAGAGTTTGAGACTAATTTCTTTAAAGTGGTGGATCCTGCTTGACTTTTCAAAGCAGAAGATTTTTCCTCATTATCTGCACTGTGAAAATGTTTTAAAAGAAATTAAATGAGGAACGATTACTTGCTGTTTGAATTAGCCCTTAATCACCCAGAGCTCCAGGGATGCGCTGTCTCTGGTGGCCCAGATTTTGCTGCACAGAGAAAGTACGCTGGGCAAACCCAAACTGCCTGCCCAGTGCCCAAGCCTAAGTAAGGCTTCACAGCCTTTCAGCCTCTTTCCTCTCCTATATCCTATCCGTCATCTGGTCCTGGATCTACCCAGAAACACTTTCTAGATATGTTCAGACCCAAAGAGCCAGCCCTTCCCCCTTCACCTATCTTAATGCTTCTTTTTTGTTTGTTTTCACATCTCTGTGTCTTTGTCCTTTGCATTTAATAAAATCTCTGCCTCTGATATCCAGGCTTAGTTCCCATTCCACCCTCTCATATGTAGCTGAAATTGCCCCTCCTCTGTGAAGTCTCCGCCCCTACCCTTCCTAAAATGAGCAGGAGCGTCTCACAGTAACTTTCAGAGGTTGCCCGTCAGGGCTGTCTTCTTTATCTCTGTATCGCCAGCATCTGGCACAAGGCTGGTGAATTCGCAAAGTAGAGTTGACCCTTGAACAACACGAGTGTGAATTGCGCAGGTTTTTTTATTGCGCGAATATTTTTTTCACTAGATACATAGTACAGTACATGCTAGATGATCCACGATTGGTTGAACCTGCAGATGCAGAACCTCGGATACAGCCAGCCAACTGTCAGGTTCTAGGCAGATTTCTGACTCTGTGGAGGGTCGGTGCCCCTAATCCCCCCATTGTTCAAGGGTCAGCAGCACTTACTCACTGTCTATTGAGCACGAGAATGGATCCTCAGAACCTGGATTTGCACATGCAGGAAACAAGAGTTCTACTTCCTTGGCCTGATGCTTACTATGATGTCAAAGCCCGCCTTCTGTATGTCACTGTTCGCTGGCCGCTTTCTTTAGGGAAGTCCTTTTTCTCTACTATTGATTGTGGCAATGCATTTGAGCTGCTGTCCAAAGACTTAACAGCTGTTTTGTACTTGACTGCAATCAAAGGAGGCAGGAACCAGGCTAACATGGACTGTTGACCTGGAAGGCTCCCTCGGTGGTCTGAATTGTAATATCTTGATGTCTGCAGCAACACTTTTAACTTCTGTACAAAGCAAGATATTTAAGAACAGTCAAGCTGGTTTTGTCACTCTAATGACCCTAACTGGAATTTGCCAGTAAAACAAGAAGAAAATCTCCATGAGCATTCGGCTAGAAAAGTAAAAAGCAATTAAAAAGGGTTCATTTGTTAGTTGTCTACATTTCTCAACTTTTCCCCAGGACATATTTAAAATCTACGAATTTTGACAGGAAAGACATTAGCTTTGATCTGTGGTCTGGATATCAAAATGTTTACCATAGTTAAAATGTTGGCTCCTTAAAACATAATTAACCCTTAGCCCCTTCACCCCTTTTTAAACTCTTCAAATTTATGCAATTTCACCCAAGAGTGCCTATAACTTAACTGTACCCCCAAGGAATTAATTTTCAGGGGCATATGCTGAGTGGTGTTTCTAGTTTTTCACAATCATACCATCTTTCTCCCTCTAAAAGCTCAGTCTTCTCTACAGGAGGACCAAGATGCATCTCTGCATTGCTCCACAGTGCATGGTAGGACGTCTAGCATAGATTCTGCCCTCTCGGAGTTGTAGCTGATGACAACACAATAACAATAATGAATATAAACATGCATTGACACCAACTATAGCTTCTGCAACTTTTACTATTAAATCTTAGCATCTCTGTAAGATAAGGGTTATTATCCCTATTGTGTGTGCATGAGGAAACTGAGCTTTAAGAGATTTTCAGTGTCTTGCCCCAAATTGTGGTTAGTGGGTGGCAGAGCCAGGAAACAAACCCATGTCTCTCTGTCCCCAAAGCCAAGACACTTTTTTCTCTTACAGGAGCCTCTGACCAAAATGGATTGCTTCATCTCATTTCTGTTCTGCAGGTGAACAAACTGAGTCCTAGAGAAGGTCGGTGAACATGTCCAAGGTCACATCAAAAGGAAGTGTTTTGAGTAACTTCAAACCCAGTTCTGTGAGATTCCTAAGTTCTTGCGATCTCTCTTTGCTACCCTGTTTACACGAATGGATGGACCTCAGCTGACGTGAGACTGATCTCATGGGGTGTCAGGGTAGCTTGGGGACTGGAGGGCGCAATGGGTGAGTGGCCATATTTTAAAAGGTAGGAGGGCAGGGTAGCCACCATCTTATCCTCCTATTCCTTAGTGACTCAGTTTGGCCCTGGGCAGCCTGATTCCCTGTGGTTCAGAGCACTGGTGGGGGACGCTGATTCTCACACAAGATATGTACACATCCTAATCCCTGAACCTGTGAATATTGCCATATTTGAAAAAAGAGGCAGATGTCATTAAATTAAGGATATTGAGATGAGATCATCCTCAATTATCTGGGTGGGCCCTAAATCCAATTACAAATGTCCTTATAAAGGAAAGGCAAGGGATATTGGAGAAAGAGGAGAAAAAGACACAGTAGAAGAGGAGGTGATATGAAGACAGAGGCGTAGAGTAAAGTGATGAAGTTACAAACCAAGGAACACCAAGGAATGCCTGAAGCCACCCCAAACTAGAAGAGGCAAGGAGCAGATCCTCTCCTAGAGCCTCTGGATGGAGTGCACCACTGCCAAAACTCGATTTTGGGTTTCTGGCCTCCAGAAATGCGAAAGAATAAAATTCTGTTGTTTTAAGCCAAGTCTGTGGCCATTTGTTATGGCTGCCACAGGAAACTAATCCACGCCGAGTGTGGCTTGAGGTGCTTCCATCTGCAGACCCACAAAAAGAGAGCTCTGTCTACCTCTAGGACTGAGTAGCTTGATCATGAGAAACCCCCAACCAGGAAATCCAGGGTGCTTAGAGTGCAGGGCAATCTTAGACTGTAACGTCCAAGGAGTAAGTGGATGGCGGTCAGGGCCTAGCAAAGGCCCTGTGATTAGAAACATCTGGGCTAATACAGGTGCCATGAAAATCTTGATAGGCATGAAAGTAAGGATTCTAACAAACTAGGCATCAATACCATACAAGATGTACTAACCTATAAACATGAAGGATTCAGCAAGGCTTCAATGAGGACAATTTGTCCTGCCTTTACACTTCACCTGAAGCTGCATGATGTGGAGAAATGAGCATAGACTGTGCTCTAAAAACCTTGGGTTTCATTTCTGGCCCTGTCCTAGGTCCCAGAGTCATTGAGCTGACAATGAGTAGACACTTTCTCAGTTTCCTTATCTGCAAAATTGAGACAATGCCAGGAACAATCTCATTGAGATGTCAGGACTGAGTTAAATATTACTGACACAAAACAAGTGCTCACTAAATACTAGTTGGTGTTCTCTTCAGTCATGAGGCCTCAGCCTGCAGCTCTGTCACCGCCATCCTTTCCTTGCGCTGGTTCAAGAGTAAGAGGCAAGATCTATTCTCACAGCCAATGTTCTAACCTAAGTGTAAGATGGCTCAGAGCAGGAGCCTCCTCTCCATCCCGGACCGAAGTCTCAAAATGGTGAAATCCAATGGACTTCATAGCTCTGAAAAAGAGTGGATGGCTTCCCACTTTTATCTGCCCATTGTTTCTCAGATCTTACAGCAGAATTCCCTGAGTGAGGTATGTGACTTTTCTTAACCATTATTTATTTGTAACTTACGATAAAATTTTAGTCACATTCATGAAATGAATGATTCATTGAGATTACATTTTAAAAACTGAAATCAACAATACAATGCAAGCTACCATCCCAGTTACTGGGCTAGACTCTGGCATGACATTTTGTGATGGCAGTCACTTCAGTGGCTGGGAAGACTGGATGACGCAAGGGACATGGCATCAGGAATGAGTACTTTCTATGAAGTCACATTTCATTTACATCGTGACATCAAACGACTGAATCCATTTTCATCTGTTACGCTCGGTTCTTGGGCCTTACCTGGAGTCTAATCTGTCAGATCCTTTCAGAGGTGTTACCAGTGAAATCTGTCAGCCTGACAAGTGGTCTCTTCTATTCTTACTGTTAAGTGTTCCTGCATTCTGGGATTCTGACAACTGAGAAAACTCCTGTAACTTCTTATTTAATCATGGGAAGCCTCAGAGGTGAAGAAACAGACCTATTGTCTGAAAGGCAATAATTTTGTTTTAAAATATTCGCCAGTGAAAGGAGAGGTCAGGCTAGAGTAAGGAAAATTCAGTGCTACCAAGTCACAAGTTCATTCTGCTGTAGCAGATCAGTCATTTAAAGGAGAAAAAACCAGAATGGTAAGCAACTCCAGCCAGGAATAATACCATGTATGTGTTTGTCCTTAATGGAAGAGGTATTCTGACATTCTGTGCTGTGTCTGACATCTTAGAGCTTCTCCACAGAAGTGTGGTTTTCTTCGTTTTGTTGGGAGTTCTCTTTATAACTATAAACACAGGGTATAAGAAGGGTCAAGTTATTCCCTCAAGAAGGTAAACTGTAGGTGGAATGGAGCCAAATTAATTAACTCCTACATAGGTTTAAGTTATTTATAAACCTGAGAAATAAGCACAGCCTGGATTTACAAGTGCCTGTAGCTAACACCCTTAACTCTTTATGAACCAGCTAAAAATACTCCAATCCTCATTTCTACACTGGGGAAATTTTGGTTTAGCCAAGTCAGTTCTGCCATAATGAACCCAGGCTAGTTTGCACCGTGAGTTATTTCTGTGAGTAACTGACACACCCACTCTGAATCATCAAGATCCATCCAGATGGAATGGCTGTCATGGATTCTTGGCAGATAACACGTGAATGGCAGGTCTTGAGCAGGTGAGCCTCAGGAACACACACAGTCTACGTTGTGAGACACGTTACACAAGTTGTAAGACGTATGTTTGGGAATACACAACGAGTTGTGAAGATAATCGGGGAGTGATTCTTTTCATAGACAACATGGCTCACATAAGGGTCCCACTGCAGTCGAGTTCAGAAAGGCTTTGTAGAAGCAGAAAGAGTTATAGAACCGGACTAGACCAGACAAGTCTGAAGATGGGGACCATAAGCAATAAATATAATTTATTGTCCAAATCGGGGCATTTTTGAAGATGAAATGAGGAGTTATTAATAATTGCATCAAGACCTAGTTCTAAGGCATGGGGAGAGCACTGCTAATATTATAACTGATATTGGCAACAGACAGAGAACATCTTGCATGATGCCTGGCATGTAGAAAAGTTCGATAAAGTTTTGTTGAATGAATAAATAAAGTAAAATTGGATCCCTTTATTTCTCCAAAGCCTTTCCGTCAAACATCCATTGCTGTTGTTATACCATTATTAAGAACTTCATGGTAGCCATGGTTTTGATTCAATTTTGTTATAATAAAGGGAGAAACTGGAGTTATGACCACCAAATCCAATGGTTTTGTCTCAGCTTACACTCTCCTTGATCTTTTGAAGAATCTAACAGTATTGGCCACCGCTCTCTTACCTTGGTTTCCATGACATTGTGCTGTCCTGGTTCGCTACTTACTTTTCTGACCACTGCTCCCTGTTCCCTTCTCCTAGTTTCTCTTTGTCTTTTTCTTCCTCGGCCCTAAAACCAGGTATTCAAGGGGGGCCATCCTCGACTACTTGCCCTCTCTTTCTGCCCATGTTCCCTAGTGGTCTCATCTACTCTGTGTACTCCTCACACAATTCTTAAATTTGGGACTCCTTCCAAAGCATCAATTCTACAATACGATGTGGCGCCTGCACCTCGGACTCATCTTTTTGAAACAGAACTCAACATGTTAAATCAACTCTTCCTTCTGCTGTCTTTCTTTGAAAGGCACCTCCATTTGTCAAGGGACCAAGTCTTGAAGCCTCAAGCTCATCATTTTTTTCTTCCCTCTGAGCCATACATCCGAGACAACGCCAAGTTCTCCTGGACCTTTTTAGCAAATTACTCCTACATTTGCCCAACTCTAAATGCAACTGCCTTGGTTGAGGCCTACAATCTCTTTCTTGCTATGGTGTTATCAACCTCCTAATTAGCCTTTCTGCTTTCATTTCTAGCTTCCCAATCCAAATCACTGGGGTTTGAAGTTTCCTCTATTTGGATGTCAAGGCATGACCTATCTTAGCTGCATAATTGCTACTGCTGAGAAACAAGAGAGGTGATTCAGAGGTGATGCAAGCGCTAGAGAAAGTGAGTAGAAATCGCTACAATCCCTTCTAATAGCTGAAAGGGCAGGTAGGAGATAGGGGACTGGAAACTGAGTCAGGAGGGTAGGAGCTGCTTCCTATTTATCGGGGTCCATTCGGTGTCATTCATCTCTACTGGGGTCGCCCAGGAAGCAAACGTAAATGCAATGTTGCTTTCTGGGCGGCAGAGTGAGTCTCGATTTGATGCCAGGTGGTGGGGTAGCACCCAGTCTGATTTAGGACTAAGAAGCAAATGACGGCAAGAATCCACCCTTTGAAAAACAGTGCCTACTTTGGAGCAGTCAGTGCCATCCTTTCTGACTGAGTTCCAGAAAGGAGTCAGTTTCGCTGGGTGACCCTTTCAAAGAGAGGCCTACGTCACCACATTTAGACCTAATGTACTTTATAAAGCCTGACACACTTTGCTCCCACAAACCTTAAAAATTTCTTCTTCATTTACTTGAAATATCCTCAGTTCCCTAACAAGGAAAAACTGTTGAAGCTAAATGGCAAGCACCCTGCTTCTCATCTATCCTCTCAAACCCCTTTTCTTAGCTTTTTGGTACCACTCACTTCACGCTCATGGGCAGATTCTTCAAAGGTGACATTGCATTTTCTCGTAAAATGCCCTCTATCTCATTGTCACAGCTCCTCCTCCCACCATCATTCCCTGTCACATGTCACCTGCACCTGACTGGTGCAATGCACTGTGGGCCTGAAAGCATCACTCAGAAACCCAGACTCTTATTTTCAATATGCACCTATATGCACCCAGGGTGGGCAGACTCAATCATTAGTTGGAGCCAACAGTGCTTGACCAATGATGCTGTTGACGAGAGTTCTTCATTGCTAATTAGCCCAGCATTATATATGTGTCTGTGGGATGCACACACACACACATATATACACACACACTTGAAAGCACACACATTATCAAGCTCTTCCTGGTTCCTAAAAGGAGAATCAGTAACACGATACACCACCCTGCCTATGCGCGGCATGTGGCTTTTCTGCTTTGTCAATTTCACTTACGTTCTTTTTGTATGCACACATCTTATTTTTAAAAGGCTTCTTTGCAATTCAAATCTCTGTTGTGTAAGATTATCAGAAGAAACTGTTCAATTCAGTCCTGCTTTGTGCTATGCTGTGGTTAAGTTTTGAAGGAGACAAATTTCAAATTTTGAGACTGTCCTTCCCACCAAACTACATTCAAATAATTTTAACGCTGAAAATTATTATCTACAGTCTTAAAAGTCTTAACAAATGTCTTTTTTTTAATTTTTAAATTTTTGGCCGCACCGAGTGGCACGCGGAATCTTAGTTCCCCAACCAGGGATTGAACCCGCACCCCCTGCAATGGAGGCGCAGAGTCTTAAACACTGGACCACCAGGGAAGTCCCTTATAAGTCTTATAAGTTCTCTTCAGACTATGGGATACAAAAGAGCCCCACATTACTTTTAAAGAAATATTGAAATTGCAACTTAATAGTAGGGCAAAGGTTAACAATCTTATTTCATACTACCTAATGTTATCATGACTCATTTGAGATTAAAAAGGAAGACTCATAATAATTACTTGTTGATACCAATTAAATGGAAAGGCAGATGTTTCAAGTAGGTGCAAAATTAATGTCAGATGTCAAGTTGACGTGGGTTTCTCTATGTTATATAAATACAAATCAGTATGTGTATAACCTCCTATACATTCAACTTTAAATAAGCACACTTGGATGTGGATAACAAAAGCCATCTACGGTGACTCTAGGGGAATAAATATACAAGGTAACAGCAGATGCCAAGTTATTTTCAGATACTGGTGTCTCAGGAAACCTCTCTTTTTCCTGTCCTGAAAGTCTTTCAAAATTCCTTGCTATATTTTCAGATAACTGGATACATTCCATGTGAAATAAAGTGAATTGATATAATGGCATAAAATATGTGATAAACATAAGCACCCACATACGCTGAGGAAGAAATCTAAATATTAAAATGTCTGAAGCTCTTGTTAAATTGAATGGCTGGCTTGTATTTTGACTGGATTTGTGACCCAGCAATCTAAAGGAGGAGGGTAGGGGTGGAGGAGTCTGTTAGGGCCTACAATTTAATTAGTCCTGTGCTAAGTGGCTGGAATGGAAAAACAAATTAAAATTTCATGATTCCAAAATGTGTAGGGCCAGTTGAATTCTGCGAGTGTTAGGACCTAAGCACTGTTAATTCTACAGGGCAAGGGGGAGGTAGGGGCACTATTAAACATCTGGTGTGGCTGACGACCAGAATGAAAACGTCTATGAACTCTGTCCATCTTTGTGGCTCCAAGATGAAGCACGGTGCTTGGCATATAGTGGGTACTCAATAAACAGATATTAATGAATGAATAGATTAACAAAAAATGATACTTAAATAACAACACTGTTTTCCAAAATACTCTTAATTATTTCAGTCCATGGCGAATACTGGATCTATACTTCTCCATGCCCATCTTACTGTAGTCACTGTTGTTCTTGTTGAAGACTTATTCTCCCCTTACCACTCATATTTTTCTTGCTATATCACCCACCTAATCACTGAAATTAACATGTCCTTAGGTTGACCAGAAGTAAGGAAACAATTCTGAAAATGATCTCCCAATTTAATGAAGGAATCTAGTCAAATTAGGAGTTTGAATCTATTATTTATACTTTTAGAACAGCAAATTTCAAACTTATGTAAATGAAACCACTGGTGGAACTCAGAATAAGAAACAATTAACAGCAGAGCTGGTATGTATGGGGAGGTGGCCTTTAGTCCCACCCTGAATATGTCTGACCTCTAACTTCATCCTCTCTCTCCTAGCATTCCGCAGTTCAGAAGCCCTATGGTTTTGAAACGCAGAGTTTGAAAACTAGTGCCCTAGGACATGCCTTCAGCAAGGGTAGAGAAGGGAAGTCGAGTTCTAACCCAGGGTGAGGATGGGAGGCATGGATTTGGAGCTGGACAACAATAGATTGACTTGAAAGAATACATCACAAGGTGAAATAAGCATGAGCTACGATCAGATTACGGCAGCCTCCTGGAATAGCACAGCCATTGGTGGCAGCTGCCTTAGCAGAAACACTCAGAGTGCACTGGTGCAGCTCCTGTCAACACTTCCAAGTGTAGAAAGTGCTTTTCTCCCCATATGCTTTCCCACTGGCACATCTGTATTTCTTTCCAAAGCTCCACCACCTGAGAAACTGAGTTGATACTACACCAAAGAAACTACTCTGCATCCTGGTCCAAGCAGAGGGTGTAACCTCAGGAGGAAATGGTTATCTCTGGTGCTAGAGACACACCACACAGGGGACAGACAGCTGAGAGTCTCTGAAAGTCATGTGCCCTGCTGCACTCCACTGTCCACATCCTTTAACCAGGAGCAAACACTTTGGCAAAATTGGGGCATTTCCACCCCAAAGCCAAATGGAACGCAGCACCCAGGGCACTCTGAGGAAACGTTAAAGTCATCAAATCAAGCCATATCAAAGCACACCCTCACAAAGAACTAAGGCCACACTATATTTTAGCAGAGCTTTGAATGCTTACACCATTCCTCTCTCCCTGGGCATAGCCTTTAGGGCCCAGAACACACGCCACCTCCTGCAGGAAGCGTTCTTCTACTGCAGTCTTCAATGATCGGATCTCTCGCTTCTCAGGCGTTCATTTGCACTGACCATTTCTACCACATCTCTCAGGCTAGACACCATATAATAGTACACAGTAATGAACCACTTAGCTCTAGGCCCAACTTCTAGAAATCAGCCGCCTAGGTGAGAGCTGTGAACACTCAATCAGTAGCTTCAGTATTGATTTCTCTCTTCATTGCCACATTCATAAATAAAGCCAACGGCATACCTTGACTTCGATGTTTAGTGGACATCTCAAAACCGACATGATCATAGGAGGACACGAGGTTTCCAATCCCATGACTACTCAATCCTGATTTGCCCCCAATATTCCCAACCTCCGTAAATGGCACCTCCATCCACCCAATTGTTCAGCCCCCAAGCCTAAAATTCATCCTTCATTCTTATCACTCCATCAACTCCTACATCCAATCCATCAATAAATCTCACTAATTCTACCTATAAAATCTATTCCAAATCCAACTACTTTCATCATCTCCACGATGACTCTCGAGTCTAGACCAAACCACCATCATCTCCTGCCTGCACTGTGCCCACATCCTCCTAACTGAGCTAGCTGCTTCTGCTGTTTGTTGAGCCATCGTGGTCCATTCTTTCATTCTCATTCTCTCTCTCCCTACCCCCTTTCTCTTCCCTTTCCCTCTCCCCGACAAACGCTTTGGTCAACTGAAACTTTATTAGGAAATCCAATGGAACCAATAGCTGCCCCTTTGTTTCACTTTCCTTTTGTTTCTTGTTCTGGTCTCTAGAGCAGGTCTGAGCTCCTGACATCCATTTATCAAAAGACATGTAAGAGCTCCGAGTTTTCTCTTCTTTCTCTCCAGTATCCCCAGTTCTTTCAAGTATTTCTAACAGGAGATGCTTTCTTGGCATCTCAGGGTGCTCTCCTCTGGATTCTCTCCAGTTTGTCCACATTTCCCTTAATTTAAGATTCTTCTTCATAAATAGAGGGCTACCTACAGATTGGTCCAACCAAGAAGTGCACAGCTTGCCTTGATCTGGTCACCACATTTGTTCTAATGAAGCTTGGATGACTATGTTATTTTAACAGCTGCTGAACAGAAACTACTGGATCCAGTTAAGTTATGGGTCAATCTAGATACCTCCTCCAGATATCAAAAGCACTGCACCCAAAGCAGTTTTTCTACTTTTGAACCTCAGTGTAGAATTTTCTCTACTTGTTAAGTTTGGGCTGATCATTCCAGACTGTCAAGATATTTTTGAAACTTCATTTTTATCACAGTCATGATCATCATCCCTTACAACTCTTCTCTTTGGTTTTGATAAGTTGCTCTCTGGCTTCGGTGAAATCACTGATGAGAATGAATGAATGAGTAAGTGATGAACTAGGACATTTCCAGCTCAGAATACAATTGGAGTAGGTGTGGAACAGATTTGCTCTTCCCTTTTCAACTTATATATGTAAATGGAATGTTCATTAAACATATTTTCCGTATTCTGAAAAGCTTCAACAGTCCAAATAAAAATCTAATTTTCTTAAATTTTTTCCATTCATAAAAGACACAAAAATAGACTTGAAGAAATGGAAAGTCATTCCTTGTTTTTTGATAGGATGACTCGACAGTATAAAGATGTCACTTAATTTATAAGTTTAATATATAGAGTTAAATTATAAATTTGACATAATCCCAATTAAAACATCAAGTTTTTAAAGAACCTTCAAGTTAGACAAGCTGTCACTGAACCTCACATGGAAAAATTAACAGGGGTCATAGAAACACAAAAATGAAAAACTATGAGCAGGTACTAGCCTTACCAGAAAATAAAACATACTATAAAGTCTCTATAATTGAACAGGTGTGGTACCAGCACATATTTACAGACCATTGAAAAAGAATAGGAAGTTCAGAAATAGACCCAAGTAAATATGGAACTTTAGAAGATAAGGAAGATCATATATTGAATAAATGGAGCAAAGATAAACTTTTTTGATAGATGGCGCAGGGACAAAGGTTAACCATTTGGAAAAAGAAAATTAGATCCACACGTCACACCATACATTAGAATAAGTTCCAAATGGATCAGGGATCTAATGCAAAGTGAAACCATACAAGCACTAGAAGAAAATATGGGTGAATCCCTCTTTAATCTGGATGTAGTAAGAGGTCTTCTAACTAGAACTCCAAATCCAGATATGATAAAACAAATGATTTTTAAATCTCATTGTATAACAATAATTTTTTAAATGAATGCATGTCAATAAATACCATAAACAAAATGAAAAGGTAACTGACAAACCAGTAGAAATATTTGCAACATGTATGACAGGTTAACAGCTAATATCTCTAATATGTAAGTAATGCTGAAAATCTGAAGGAAGAAAAACAAATCCCAGATAGAAAAATGGCCCAAAATATGAATAACTCACACCAAAAGATGATATAAAAATAATCTTTAAGCTTATGAAAAAAATTCACCCTCACTCATACTAAATGATATGCAAGATAAAATTACGTTAAGAATCCACTTCTCACCTATCAGATTTGCAAAAATTAAAAACTATAATATTCTCTATAGGAGAGGTTGTGGAGAAACAGGCACTCTCATATATAGCTGGTGGGAATGCAAACTGGTACAACTCTTGGGAAGGGAATTTGGCAATATTCAACTGAATTATATATGTACTTACTTATTGACTCAGCAATCCCACTTATCAGGATTTACCCTGAACATCTAGCTTCAACAATATGAAAATACATAAGCATAACATTATTTATTGCAGCATTGTAACAGCGAAAATGTAGGAAAACATGGTATACTATAGAATACTGTTATTGTGATTTTTCTGGAAGTCAAAAATCATGTCAAAATAAAAGGGGAAAAAAAGGATTTTTTCAGCCCTCCCTTCTCATAGTATCCATCTCACATTGCATTTTAAAAATAGAGAATCAAGGCTTTAAATGTATAAGTGAACAGAATATTTAACAAATCAGTAATCACACTGTTGTAGTCCTCCCTAGACCGACAATAAATTCTGTAAGAAGTCAGTCAATCGGTCAACACCATTTATCTTGAGAATTCCTACTGTGCAGACAGCACTCCAGGAGGTCCCATCTCATATCACGGTAAAAGTGATGGAGGTCGTTCTGCTTATTCTTCAATGTCTCCCTAAAGCTACTTATCGAGGACCTTTGAGTCCTGTTTACCAGGACTTAAGCATACTGCCAGGGCGGTTAAAGAATGCCTGCAGGGCTTCCTTGGTGGCACAGTGGTTGAGAGTCCGCCTGCCGATGCAGGGGACGCGGGTTCGTGCCCCGGTCCGGGAAGATCCCACATGCCGCAGCGCAACTAAGCCCGTGAGCCATGGCCGCTGAGCCTGCGCGTCCGGAGCCCGTGCTCCGCAACGGGAGAAGCCACAACAGTGAGAGGTCCGCATACCGCCAAAAAAAAAAAAAAGAAAAGAAAAAAAAAAAGGAATGCCTGCAAATGCTGGGTTTTCATCCTTCTGTATGGGAAGGAGGACAGTCTGCAAGCCCTTACTCCCTCGAGTTTCCTACAGCTCAGTGTCATCAGCAAGGGCCCATAAAGAGCCTGAATTTGCTTCATTTGAAAATCAAACAGCAACCTGAAGAGAAGTGGTTCATAAACCCTTTAGAATGCACAGGCCACCTATGGATTTCTCTCGCTTCTTCTGCATACACTGGCAGGCTAAATTTTATAAAATTTTGCCACTTCTCTGTAGGGAGCATGTATGCTTTCCTTCTTAAAGAAATGTCAGGGTATCAGGGATGCTGTAGAGGAAATACATAAAAGAATGGATGGGAAATGCAGACAGTTAGAAGCGCTAAGGTCTCTTCCCACTCAAAGACGGCATGATTATATGGTTTAATTCCTCTGAAAATTTTCTGATCGATCCTTCTTCAAGAAGATGTAATTATATGTGCTGCCTTTGTGCCTCCTCCAGTTTTGTACCTAGACCACTGGATTGAAATTAAAGATGTACATGTTTGTCTACAAGAAGCATTGGCAAACTTTTGCTATAAAGAATCAAATAGTAAATATCTTAGGTTTTGTGGGCTATATGGCCTCTGTTGCAACTACTCAATTCGGCTGTAGTAGTGCAAAAGTAGCCACAGACAACATGAAAACGAAGGGGAGTGGTTGTGTTCCAAGAAAATTTTACGTATGAAAAGAGATGATGGGTGGGAATCCATCTGAGGGCCATAATTTGCTGACCCCGGTCTACGACATTTAAGACAGAGGCCATGTCCTAAATCGTGACATCCCCAGTTCTAGTACAGTACATGGAAACCTCAAAGGTAACCAGTAACCAGTTATTGAATGAGTACATGATGGACCACAGGGTCACACTGTCTGGTTATGCCTGGAAATTTCAGTATACCTCATTTCTCCCAGAGTGTGAAGCACAGAAATAACCTCAATCATAACTGTAATCCAATTATTCATATAATGTCTGAATAACGTCTACAACATTTCTACCAAGTCACTGTCCATTTCTACTTAAAAATGGAAATTCCCCATGTCTTAGGGTATCCCAATTCATTTTAGGAAGGCCATGCCCAGCTGAAACAATTTCTTCTATTGAACCAAAATCTGTCTCCTTCAATTGGTCCTGGAACCTCCTAATCATACTCCTAAAATCATAAACTATGGGCCAGAAAAGACCTTAGATTTCACCTATCCCAGGTTCCTCATTTTACAGATAAGAAATTCAGGCTCAGGGGGATCTAGAGAGTTGCTCACAGGAGCCCAGGCTATCACCAGCAGAACTCTTAAAGAGGCAATTTCGTGTGTGCTGGCATCACTGGCTGGATTCCCCGCAGATTTGGTAAAAATCAATCATCTTTGGTGTACTTTCGGAGTACTGGTTTTTTTCCTTCTTTCAGCAGAAACACTTTTCTTAAAATGAACCTTAAAATAAAATAAAGTGGGTGTATGCTTGTTTACATCCAACCAGGAATGTCAATTGAGATGCAGGACGGGCAGCCCTGGACTAGCAGTCAGGAGACTCGAGTAGTGCATTTACCACGAACTCAGATGAGGTCACGTGGGCAAGTTGTTGAACCTCTTTGGGTTAAATTAGGTGACTTCTCGAGCCCCTTCGAGTTCTAGGATTCATCCTCTAGATGAAAAAGGCAGAATAATTCAAAGCATAGTTTAGGCACCTTTTTTTTCAAAAACCTAATATCTTTCACCTCAGAAAATATTACAGCCTCTACAGTGGTTAAGACCAGGGGCTCCTGAGACTTGGGTTCAAATCCCAGATCTGCCACTTACTTGTTATGTGACCTGGGCGCAGGGCATTTCATCTTTTACAGGTTCAGTACCCTTATCTGTAAATTGAAGATAAAAGTACCTACCTCACAGGGTTATTGTGAGGATAAGAAATGAGTTATATAAACAAGATATATAAATGGTACTGTGAAATCAAGTTCATATTTTATGGCAAGACAAGAAAAATGTAAACATAAAAATTCTTCTCTGCCCTTTGGCCTCCTCTCTCCGCCTGCTGTGCATCGTGTATCTGCATTATGCATCGACCAAACCTCCCCTATCGAGAGGAAGACCTGCTCAACCATAAAGAGCAACATTCTCTCAGCATCAACAAGACAACTCCTTAAAGAACATTCCTTCTTGATCTCCTAAGGGATCACATGACCCACCACTACGTTGCTTAGATCTGGATTATGTGAACTGTCAATAATACGTCATTTGATGTACAGCCCCCTTCTCTAAAAAACTTATATGACTGTTCCTTGATTTCTAACCTGCGGAACAGTCCTTAGAGCTTTCTGAGATACTCTTCCCGGGTTATAATCCTCAAATTTGGCTCGAATAAAATTTTCCAATTCTTTCTCAGATCAAGTGACTAATTTTTCGTCAACAGTACACAGTTGTGCTCAGTAAGTGAAATCCCTCATCACCCTAAGAATTCTGAGCAAAAAGCAAGCTAGAAATTGCAACTATAAGACTGGGTGTGGGTGTGGATCATGAATGCTTCTAGCCACTGTCAGGTGGAAAGTCCTCCTAGAAACGGAACTTCCCAAAGACAGCCCCTCCATCTTTTGCTCGTATCATAAAGCCTCCAGACCTTTCTACAAGATGCCTTGTCTCTCACCTTCAAGTTCTTCATTCATAGAGGTGTGGCTCAAATGTGGAAACCATCTTCAATGTTTGCTTTCAGAATTCTAGTTTTATAATGCAACATGAGAAATGACAGATAAGTGGTCTTTTCGTATTAGTACATAATTATGATGGTATTATTGATGGCCAACAATTTCTTCCCCCAAACAGGAAACTTTTAATAATGGAGTTTAAAAAAAAACAAACTAACTAATATGTAAAGTGGGTGCATATACTGCTTAGTTCTTGATTCTCTGTGGAGGAAAAATAGCTTCTTTTATTTTAGGAAAATCTATGTTATGTTAAGAATACTCATTACAAAATGCATATTGTATTCACACACACTTCAAGTAAAAACGTGAAGATGGGATAATGTTATTTACAGTAAAGACTCAGAAAAGAACACTAACAAGTCAGGTCAAGTGTCTTATCAAAAGTAGCCAACTAAGCCAAAGATCAAGCCAAGACTTGAATTCATACCTTCTGCCACTTCCCTGTGCTGGAGTCACTCACCTTCTAAGGATTTAATCAATCTGTGTCCCTGTGAAGCAGGTCAAATCAAACGGAAATTACAGTACAAATGGTGGGTGGTACATCGTATTTTGCAAAAAAAGAATGAAGGAGGTAAAACAAAAATTGCTTCATTCAAGCAAACAGTTATAAAGTGGCAATATGGTAGATATCATGAAGAATTCTAAAGAGGTAGCAAAAAGCATTTTCTATCCTCAAAAATCTTCTCAATTACAGACAAAAACATCAACTTTCATTCAACTCATCAATCCAATTTCATTCAATTCAGCTACTGTTCAATCCCACAAACATTTACTGAGAAGTAAATTCCACAAACATTTATTGCCATGTGCCTGGCACTGTCTTAGGGCACTGAAGATGGGTAAGACAGAACCCCCAGCCTCTAGGACAGAGAGGTAGGTAAACTTTTCCTGTAAAAGGCCAGATAATAAATATTTTAGCCTTTGTGGGTCATTCAGTCTCTATTGCAACAAATAGTTGCAATAAACTACAAAAAAAAAATAAAGAGCTGAATAAACACTACCACTGGAGCATGAACACAGCAATAGACAACATGTAAATGAATGAGCATAGCTGTGTTCAAAATGGAAAAATGTTTTCAATCAGTGCTTTTAATTGGGAGTGTTTTTGCCCCCACTGCCACTCCCCACATCAGGGGCACATTTGGCAGTTCTACAGAATTTTTGGCTGTCACACCTTGGGGAAAGGGGTGGTCTGCTACTTGTACGTCAAGGGTAAGCGACCAGGGACGCTGCTAAACATCCTATAATGCAAAGGACAATTCCCCACAACGAAGTTATCTGGCTCAAAATGTCAATAATAATTGAGAGACCTTGTTTTAAAAGCAAGCATTCTAGTTGAATTAAGAAAGTGAGAATGTGGAACCTAGAAAAATGGTACAGATGAACCAGTTTGCAAGGCAGAAATAGAGACACAGATGTAGAGAACAAACATATGGACACCAAGGGGGGAAAGTGGGGGTGGGATGAATTGGGAAACTGGGATTGACATATATACACTACTATGTATAAAATAGATAACTAATGAGAACCTGCTATATAGCACAGGGAACTCTACTCCACTTCTCTTTACAGTAGAAACTAACACAACATTGTAAAATAGCTATACCCCAATTAAAAAAAAAGAAAAAGAAAGTGAGAATGTGAAAAAAAGAGGATAAAAAATCAGAGATTTGGTACACCAAACCAAAGAATTTTTTAACAAATGCTATTTTAGCCCTCTAAGAGAAAGTATGTTTTCTCTGAGATAATTTTTCTTCTGCAACATGAAATCAAAGCAGGCTCTGAAATTAAAGTGAGTTGCTTAAAATGTTCAGATGACTGTTCAAACCAGGCTTTAGTCTGTCAGATTGCTCACTAGGTAAATTTACTTATACATGAGAATTTTCAGACAACTAATAACAATGTATAATATCTTTCACCCTGTTTGCTCCTGGTTGAATCCAGGCATTCAAATTCTTAAAAGAGAGTGACCAAAGGAAAGTAATGGTCACAAGATGAAACTTCTTCATTGAGCCTCTTGAGGACATTAATAAATGTTTTTACATATCTGAAGGCAATTGAGCTTGTTCTGCAGCGTTCCATGGCAGGGGTGGGGATGGGACGGAAAAGGAAAATCAATTCATAACGATAAAAGCCAACTTTCCCTTTGTTCTCTTCTGTTGAAGACTCACAATGATCCCAGTAGGTAGGTACTAATATTATGATCATTTTATATATGTGAAAACTAAGGCTCAGAAGGGATAAATACTATGCCCAAGGTAAAGAGACAAAAACAAACAAATAAAAAACAACAACAAAACTGGTCAATGGCTAAGCTGGAGATCCAAACCACTGTGCTCAAGATAGACGTATAGACAGTACTGAAATGATTCAAGCAAAGATCAGAGAGGACAGATGTATTTGGATAAATTGACCTTTTAGGTCACTTCTAAACCTGAGGTTGCCAATAATTAAAGAACTAAGTAGAAAATCCACTTTTGGAAGAAAGGGTCTGATCCTCTTATAGGAAAAGCAAAGGTCTTTAGGATATCCGTAGGCAATGCCTAAGAGGCAAACAAACTATCAGCTGTCACAAGATTGCCAACCTCAGAAGATATGCAGCAACAATCCAGTCCCTTGGCTATGGGAGCCCTGCCTGCTTCCTCCCTCCTCAATCAATTTCTTGCCTACCAGCATCAAACCCCTGACCCTGCCAAGGGGACTGACACTCAGCCAATCGGATTCTCTTCTTGTCTGAAACTCTTGCAGAATGCTGAAGGCTTGCTCCGCATCTTAAAAGGAGTAAGCTGATGATAATTACTGACTCTGCTAAGTGGCAGCTTTGTCTTTCAAACTGATGAGAAATCACTAAAATCATTCATGCCCTCAGGGAGGTGAGAGAAGAGTGGCTGAGAAGGGATTCTGCTTACAGGAGCCAATTATTTTTAAGAGGCTACCTCCCCCTTAAAATCAAGAAGCTAAAAGTTTCCATTTTTTAGCATCAATGGGAACAGAAAGCATGGAACCAAATATTGTACTAATTTCCCATCTTTAGAATGCCTAACAAAGGAGCACTGCTATTTAATAGCTTTAAAAGTACAAAAAGAATCTCCAATAACATGATAAAAATAATTTTGTTAAAGTGGCCAAGCAGTTCCTCAACTGGTGGGCAGTGTCATGAGGCCATAGTAGTTGTCCATTACCACAATCATCAGGCTTGTACTGAGTACTCAGCCACTGGAGATACCAAGCTTAACTCGCTCTAGTCCCCCAGGAGTTCCAAGTGGAACAGGATGGAAAAGCAGGTCAAGAATGAACATACCATGTGCGACAATACATGTAAAGGGTATGGGATCACCAACTCTGCCCACGGTGCGAGGATGACGAAAACAACACTGATCAAGGCGCACCATTCTAGGACTCACTCGGGGAAAAGGGGAAAAGGCAGGGAAAGCAGAAGGAACATCATGAACAGAATCATGAGGATGAAAGTCCACAGCATGACTGGGGAATGACAAGTGGGCCAGTAAGCCTGGAACAAGGGGGGCTTTGAGAGGAAATGAAATTGGGAGAATTTGGATACAGTTGAAATATATTAAACACTGTGACAAAGGATGGGACAGGAGATTACAGAATCTAAACTTGTACTTGGACAAGTAAAGGGCACCTTGAAGGTATTTTGGTTCAGTTCCCTGTATAATTATTCCCACTATGACTATAAGTACTATAAAAAATACCACGACCACAAATGTCACCAATTTTTTTTTTTTTTTTTTTTTTTTTTGCAGTACGTGGGCCTCTCACTGCTGTGGCCTCTCCCGTCGCGGAGCACAGGCTCTGGACGCGCAGGCCCAGCGGCCATGGCCCACGGGCCCAGCCGCTCCGCGGCACGCGGGATCCTCCCGGACCGGGGCACGAACCCGCGTCCCCTGCATTGGCAGGCGGACTCTCAACCACTGCGCCACCAGGGAAGCCCCAAATGTCACCATTTTTGAGCACTCGGTTCTAGGTTTGGTGATACACATTGTTCAGTGATACTCATTGTTTCAAGAGAACCATATCATGTTCATAGAGATCAGATAATGTCACTGATGAATTTATTTTTATGCAGGGGATTGAAGCATGGGAGTGAACTGGTAACTCATTTTCCTGTGGTCTCTACCCATGCCAATTGGCAACAAAAGGCACCAGTCTCAGGCGCTCCTCCACCTGAGAATATTTACATTCCAAAGGCCAGCCTAGCCAGTGGGAAGCAAGAAATATAAGGGAAACAGAAATACTAATTGATATCAAGGTCATGGAAGGGACAGGAAGAATGTGATCCAAAGCACATGTGGAAAGGACAAACTTTGGGCAAGAAAAGAGAAACTTTCTGTGAGGAGAAGAATGGGACAGAGGGTGACTGCAAATGCCTACAAGTTTGAAGGTGCAGAGGAGGGAAGCTAAGGGGGTTCACCTGGACTTTTTCTGCAGTGTTGGGAGTTCCTCTGCTAAGTAGGTGAGATGGTTAATTTTATGTGTTAACTTGACTGGGCTAAGGCACTCTCAGATTGCTGGTAAAACCTTATTTCTAAGTGTGTCTGTGAGAGTATTTCTGGAAGAGATTAGCATTTGAATCCATAGACTGAGTAAGGAAGATTGCTCTCCCCAATGTCCTTGGGCATCATCCAATCCATCCAGGGCCTGAATAGAGCAAACAGGCCAAGGAACGGTGAATTTGCTCTCAGCGAGGGCTGGGACATCGGTCTTCTCCGGCCCTCCTACACTGGCGCGTCATCCTCGGGGCTTCCAGCTCTGACAGGGACTTATAGCATTGACCCTTCCCCCTTGCACACTGATTTTGGGGCCTTTGGACTCAGGTTGTGACTTCTACCATTGTTCCCCTGGTTCTTAGGCCTTCAGACTTGGACTGAATTACACCATCAGCTTGCCTGCTTCTCCAGCTTCTAGATGGCAGATTGTGGACCTTCTTGGCTTTCATATCACATGAGCCAATTCCTATAATCTCGGGGGGGGGGTGTGTTTCTCTGGAGGATGATACAGTACGCTTCAGATGGTACAGAGGCTTGAGGCACGTGGCATGGGTTTAGGACACCTGCTGTGGGAGAAAAAAGCAGGAGACAATAGGCCACATAATGGACCTGATGACTTCAGTGTCAAGGCTGTGTATCCCGGATGCACTTTACTCGTTTTTCAATGTAAAGAATCAAAAGGTGAAATTCTTCTCTTATTATATCCCAGAGTATGAATAATCAGAAAAATTAGGACATGACCCATGATGATACTTTTTGTAAAAACTGACCTTATGAAGGTCAAAAGTTAAGAGATAACTGAGGATGCATCACAAAAACAACTTCTTATTCTTAGTGATAAAAAGTACGTCTTAAAAGTAGATCTGTGTCAAAGATCTTGGCCATAAATACAGACTAAGTTTCATGGAATTCTGCCTATATTCTGCCTAAGCATAATCAAAGAGCCCGTAATGTGACAACATGCGGCCTTCAAAGAGAAAGAATCAGAAGCGGTTAGGATTGTCCACGTTAAAAAAACGTCTAACCCATCCCTTCCTTCACTTATCCTGTGGCTGCACAACCCCGAAGGAAAAGGAATGTTGTCGTTCTGCTTCGGTAAGCAGACTATTACAACTTATTGCAAGGGAATTATACACCCTACTCGATTTGTGCTTAAGAATGATATTTGTGCTCATTTTCTCCTTTTTTTTATAATGAGTTTTTGTGAATAACCCTTGTTATCGTAGATCTTTTGTTTAAAAATTTTTTAATTAATTAATTATTTGTTTGTCTATTTTTTTATTTTTGGCTGTGTTGGGTCTTCGCTTCTGTGTGAGGGCTTTCTCCAGTTGTGGCAAGCGGGGGCCACTCTTCATCGCGGTGCGCGGGCCTCTCACCATCGCGGCCTCTCCTGTTGCGGAGCACAGGCTCCAGACGCGCAGGCTCAGTAGTTGTGGCTCACGGGCCTAGTTGCTCCGTGGCATGTGGGATCCTCCCAGACCAGGGCTCGAACCCGTGTCCCCTGCATTGGCAGGCAGATTCTCAACCACTGCGCCACCAGGGAAGCCCTCATTTTCTCCTTTTGTGCATTTCCTCCACCACACAGGCAGCTGCCAATCCACTTCTTATGCAGAGAGGACACCAGCCCAATGAGTTGAGCAAAGCCTTCCTTTGAAGAGGATGATTCTTGGCCCACTGAAAAAGACCATGGGAAGGCTGGCCTGTCATTTAACTCATTTCCCCTTCTCCTATCCATCACTGCAGGATCTCGGTTGTGAGTGATAAATGTGGTGGTCAAAATGACTGTTTCAATGGTCTTAGGAGTTGCTTATTGGGGCAATATATACAGGGTAATTATGGAACATGTTCTATGGAGTCAGATATGGGTTCAAATCCCAGCTCCACAATTTACTAGCTAGTTGACCCTGGGCACGTAAATTCAAATTCATGCTCCAAGCCTCCATTTTCTCATCTCAAAATGAGGGGCAAATAATAAGATCAAACTTACAATATTGTTGGGAGGATTATAAAGATAATGCATGTAAAGCTTTAGCATGGCACCTGGCACAGAGAGGTGCTCCATAATGTGCAGCTACATAAAAATAATTCAGGGCTTCCTCTTGCTTTTGTTCCAGAGGGAAAAGGAACTTGTCCTTTGTCTTTCCAGGCCCCATGATAGGCATGAAAACCCTTTCAAAAATGGACTGCTATGGTTAAGAACTTGACCTCTGGACTCTGCCCAAGTTCAAGTCCCTGTTCTGCTACTTTCCTGTGACCTCAGGAAAGTTACCTTTCTAAGCACCAGTTTTCTCATCTGCAAAATGAGAATTAAATGAAATCATGGATGTAGAGCACAGTGATTGGCATATGGTATACACTAAGAATGTAGGCAATTGATATTATTGTTGGGTAGGCTCACTCTGACATTTTTCAGAGGCAGTCTGCCAAAAATTGAACTCAAGGTTTCCTACCAGTAGTGTCCAAAGCTCTGCAGTATACTTGGTTCCATGATGGCAGCCAAACTCACATCAGGCTTATTAATTGCTTGGCTTCTTAAACAGGGAGTTTCTAACTCCTCAGGAAATGAAGAAAGAGTTTGGCTACACTGGGCCGACCTGGGAGGGCTTCTAGAAAATCTGACCCACAATGGTGGTTCTCATACTGTGGGTAAGGGCAGTTATGGAAGTAGCATCTAACGAAAAACTTTTGCTGGTGGAACAGCAATACATCCTTTCAGTCCCCATCAGTTCAGCTATCTGATTTATAACGATCCTTTCTAGCTACCTGTCCTTTCTTAAATATTTGGCTGGGCCTTTTCCAACAGGACCTCTGTATTAACAAGTCTTCAGAATTTCAGGATGATTTGCCCAAAGCGTTAGGTGCTCTCGGGAATGAGTTTGCTATTTCTGAAAACCTCTTCTCTCTTTTAGGCTAAACGAATACCATTAGACAAAGGATGTCTACAATGTACTACTGGTACCCGAGTGGTCAAAAAGTTGGAATATCCCTTAAATGACTATTTCCCAGCAAGTCATTTATACCGTTCAAACAAAATCCATCCAAAATAAAACGAAAGAATGGTGCCTTTCCACAGAATATAGAACATAAAAACACAGGTCTAAAGTACAAATTTCTCAAGTAGTAAAAGGAAAGACCTGAATAGTAATATTTCACAGAATATTCTAGTCATGAAAGCCTCTTCATGATCTGCCCGACTATGCAGAAACAAAAAAAGAATCAGATCCGAAGGATGCTATTACGGGTAGGAACCAAACAACACGGCCCAAGGCAGCTGTCCCTCACTTTATCTAATAAAATGCTTTGATGTTAGAAAGTTGTGTATAAATCAATGCTTATTTAAAAATACTTTCAAAAGGCCTTACAAAGCAATCTTGCAGTGGATCCATTAATAAAATGAATGATTACTCCCATTTTACATCTTTTACAAACTCAAAGGCTCAAATAATAATACTTGAAGTGGGATTTACTTATGACCCAAGAGACCCTAGCTCCACAGCTATATACCTTAAGCAACTTTTATCCCAAGATGGGCATTACGGCCCTACGCTGGTACACTGGTATATTAATACATAGTAAACTGAACTGCAGCCACAAAGCTCGTGACACACGGAACTGTAGCATGGGTGGTGTATACATGGCACCACAGCCTACTCTATACAAGATTACACTCCTGATCGTTGGCTCCATTTTAATATTCAGCTGGTATCAAAGGAAAAGTCTAACCCTAACTCCCAGAGCATGTCATGATTCTGTAAGAACTTGTATACGAACTAGAAAATGGCATTGAATACCAACCACCTGGAAACTTCTAAGGAACAGATCGGCATGTCGTATGGTCCTGGTGGCCTGATCGCAGTGACTGCAACTTCATAGCCCCTGTCTACTGAAGATCTTTCCTGAAGTGGAAAGAGAGTAGGAGAGTGAAACAAGTCACTGATATAAACATGAAGACAGCAAGAATAAAAGAGCTTGTACTATGGGGAGGTTCTTTGTAAGTGCAAGAACAATTTCATAGGCATAAAAGAAGAGTGATATAGGACTCTCCAGAGTCTTTAATATTATAATGTGCAGTGCAAACCTCCAGGGCAGGAAGATGGCAAACAGCTGTTTCTCAAACAGTTTTACTCTTGCGACCTTTCCTAGGGGAGCATTTCATTCGGGTAACATATTTGGAAATGCTGCCTTAAAGTCAATTTTAACAACAATAAGAACAACTAACATTTATTAAGTGCCAGGCACAGAATATGTGATACTCAGGTACCAGTCTGGAAGGATGATGTAAAATGGGTCCCAATATGTAGCTTGGGACAGCAGCTAAAACCTGATGAGGACTCTGAAGGCCCATTTATATATGGCAATGGCTGGATTGGCTTAAGGGTGGCCTGATGAGTTAAAAGACTCACCCAGAGCTGCATCTTCATCATCGTTAACAGTGATAAAAAAAACTTCATTATTCTAAAGGGCAGACAGCAGAAGCAAGAAGAACTACAATCCTGTAGACTGTGAAACAAAAACCACATTCACAGAAAGACAGAAAAGATGAAAAGGCAGAGGGCAATGTACCAGATGAATGAACAAGATAAAACCACAGAAAAACAACTAAATGAAGTGGAGATAGGCAACCTTACCGGAAAAAGAATTCAGAATAATGACAGTGAAGATGATCCAGGACCTCGGAAAAAGAATGGAGGCAAAGATGGAGAAGATGCAAGAAATGTTTAACAAAGACCCAGAAGAATTAAAGAACAAACACGTAGAAGAATTAAAGAACAAACAAACAGTGATGAACAATACAATAACTGAAATGAAAAATACACTAGAAGGAATCAATAGCAGAATAACTGAGGCAGAAGAACGGATAAGTGACCTGGAAGACAGAATGGTAGAATTCACTGCTGTGGAACAGAATAAAGAAAAAAGAATGAAAAGAAATGAAGACAGCCTAAGAGACCTCTGGAAAAACATTAAACACAACAACATTCACATTATAGGGGTCCCAGAAGGAGAAGAGACAGAGAAAGGACCCGAGAAAATATTTGAAGAGATTAGAGTGGAAAAATTCCCTAACATGGGAAAGGAAATAGCCATCCAAGTCCAGGAAGCGCAGAGAGTCCCAGGCAGGATAAACCCAAGGAGAAACAGGCCGAGACACATAGTAATGAAATTGACAAAAATTAAAGACAAAGAAAAACTACTGAAAGCAACAAGGGAAAAAGACAAATAACATACAAGGGAACTCCCATAAGGTAAACAGCTGATTTCTCAGCAACTCTAGAAGCCAGAAGGGAGTGGCACGATACATTTAAAGTGATGAAAGGGAAGAACCTACAGACAAAATTACTCTACCTGGCAGGATCTCATTGAGATTCAAGGGAGAAACCAAAAGCTTTACAAAGACAAGCAAAAGCTAACAGAATTCAGCACCACCAAACCGGCTCTACAACAAATGCTAAAGGAACTTCTCTAGGCAGGAAACACAAGAGAAGGAAAAGACGTACAATAACAAACACAAAACAATTAAGAACATAGGAACATACATATCGATAATTACCTTAAATGTGAATGGATTAAATGCTCCAATCAAAAGACACAGACTGGCTGAATGGATACAAAAACAAGACCTGTATATATGCTGTCTATAAGAGACCCACTTCAGACCTAGGGACACATACAGAATGAAAGTGAGGGGATGGAAAAAGATATTCCATGCAAATGGAAATCAAAAGAAAGCTGGAGTAGCAATTCTCATATCAGACTAGACTTTAAAATAAAGCCTATTACAAGAGACACAGAAGGACACTACATAATGATCAAGGGATCAATCCAAGAAGAAGATATAACAATTGTAAATATTTATGCACCCAACATAGGAGCACCTCAATACATAAGGCAATGCTAAAAGCCATAAAAGGGGAAATCAACAGTAACACGATCATAGAAGGGGAATTTAACACTGCACTTTCACCAACAGACAGATCATCCAAAATGAAAATAAATAAGGAAACAGAAGCTTTAAATGATACATTAAACAAGATGGACTTAATTGATATTTATAGGACATTCCATCCAAAAACAACAGAATACACTTTCTTCTCAAGTGCTCATGGAACATTCTCCAGGATGGATCATATCTTGGGTCACAGATCAAGCGTTGGTAAATTTAAGAAAATTGAAATTGTATCAAGTATCTTTTCCAACCACAACGCTATGAGACTAAATATCAATTACAGGAAAAAATCTGTAAAAACCTACAAACATATGGAGGCTAAACAATACACTACTTAATAACCAAGAGATCACTGAAGAAGTCAAAGAGGAAATCAAAAAATACTTAGAAACATATGATAATGAAAACACGACGGCCCAAAATCTATGGGATGCAGCAAAAGCAGTTCTAAGAGGGAAGTTTATAGGAATACAAGCCTACCTCCAGAGAGAAGAAAAATCTCAAATAAACAATGTAACTTTACACCTAAAGGAACTAGAGAAAGAAGAACAAACAAAACCCAAAGTTAGTAGAAGGAAAGAAATCATACAGATCAGAGCAGAAATAAATGAAATAGAAACAAAGAAAACAATAGCAAAGATCCATAATACTGAAAGCTGGGGCTTCCCTGGTGGCGCAGTGGTTGAGAGTCCGCCTGCCGATGCAGGGGACACGGGTTTGTGCCCCGGTCCGGGAAGATCCCACATGCCGCGGAGCGGCTGGGCCCATGGGCCATGGCCGCTGAGCCTGGGCGTCCGGAGCCTGTGCTCCGCAACAGGAGAGGCCACAACAGTGAGAGGCCCGCATACTGCAAAAAAAAAACAACACACAAAAAAAACCATCTTCCAACAAACAAAAGTGCAGGACCAGATGGCTTCACAGGTGAATTCTATCAAACATTTAGAGAAGAGCTAACACCCATCCTTCTCAAACTCTTCCAAAAAATTGCAGAGGAGGGAACACTCCCAAACTCATTCTATGAGGGCACCATCACCCTGATACCAAAACCAGACAGAGATACTACAAAAAAAGAAAATTACAGACCAATATAACTGATGAATATAGATGCAAAAATCCTCAACAAAATACTAACAGAATCCAACAACACATTAAAAGGATCATACACCATGATCAAGTGGGATTTATCCCAGGGATGCAAGGATTCTTCAATATACGCAAGTCAATCAATGTGATACACCATATTAACAAATTGAAGAATAAAAACCATATGATCATCTAAATAGATGCAGAAAAAGCTTTTGACAAAATTCCACACCCCTTTATGATAAAAACTCTCCAGAAAGTGGGCATAGAGGGAACCTACCTCAACATAATAAAAGCCATATATGACAAACCCACAGCAAACATCATTCTCAGTGGTGAAAAACTGAAACCATTTCCTCTAAGATCAGGAACAAGACAAGGATGTCCACTCTCGTCACTCTTATTCAACATAGTTTCGGAAGTCCTAGCCACGGCAATCAAAGAAGAAAAAGAAATAAAAGGAATCCAAATTGGAAAAGAAGAAGTAAAATTGTCACTGTGTGCAGATGACATACTATACATAGAGAATCCTAAAGATGACACCAGAAAACTACTAGAACTAATCAATGAATTTGGTAAAGTAGCAGGATACAAAACTAATGCACAGAAATCTCTTGCATTCCTATCACTAATGATGAAAAATCTGAAAGAGAAATTAAGGAAACACTCCCATTTACCACTGCAACAGAAAGAATAAAATACCTAGGAATAAACCTACCTAAGGAGACAAAAGATCTGTATGCAGAAAACTATAAGACACTGATGAAAGAAATTAAAGATGATACAAACAGATGGAGAGATATACCATGTTCTTGGATTGGAAGAATCAATATCGTGAAAATGACTATACTATCCAAAGCAATCTACAGGTTCAATGCAATCCCTATCAGATTACCAATGGCATTCTTTACAGAACTAGAACAAAAAATCTTAAAATTTGTATGCAGACACAAAAGACCCCGAATAGTCAAAGTAGTCTTGAAGTTAAAAAACGGAGCTGGAGGAATCAGACTCCCTGACTTCAGACTATACTACAAAGCTACAGTCATCAAGACAATGGTACTGGCACAAAAACAGAAATATAGATCAATGGAACAGAATAGAAAGCTCAGAGATAAACCCACGCACCTATGGTCAACTAATCCATGACAAAGGAGGTAAGGATATACAGTGGAGAAAAGACAGTCTCTTATAATATAAGAGTGCGGGGGAAACTGGACAGCTACATGTAAAAGAATGAAATTAGAACACTCCCTAACACCATACACAAAAATAAACTCAAAATGGATTAGAGACCTAACTGTAAGCCTGGACACTATAAAACTCTTAGAGGAAAACATAGGAAGAACACTCTTTGACATAAATCACAGCAAGATCTTTTTTGATCCACCTCCTAGAGAAATGGAAATAAAAACAAAAATAAACAAATGGGACCTAATTATAAAAAGAAATACTTCACCATTATAAATCACTTGCTATGTTTCAGGCACTGTGGTGAATCAGTCCTCAAGCGAATCCTGTAAATTTCGATCCTACTATTGTCTCTATTTTACCCTCACTCGCCCCAATCATCCAGTGAGTGTCAGAGGTAGGACTGAAACCCAGGTTTGTTGAACATGAGTTCGGTGTTCTTTCCATTCCACTAGCTGTCTCTCATTGACGCACTGGCGAAGACAGATTCGGAAGGACCTGCAGGATACCACGTAGAGCAGTATGTGCTGCAGATAACTGCACCCAGCAGAAGGCACTAGGAGAAAGTGATATGTATGAATGGATTCTCACAGCTCAGGATTAAAAATACTGAAAAATACAATCAGCAAACCAAACCTTTTTAACCTGAAATAACCTGCAAGCAAACTCTATGTGGACGCTAATTGCCTTGATGAAGTAATGAATCTATTGTTCACTCCGCATTTGAAAATTTCCATTAAGGTAAAACAACACTCGAGAGAGGGACCTAATTGTGCAACATGATCTGTGAAAGCCTCTTACTAGTAAGACAAACATGCCCTTAACAGTGATGTGTAACACCCAGTATTTTCCAATTCTGAGAAGTATACTTTTGTGCATTAAGAGGTAACAGAGGTTCCTATTTCCTTGATATGACACCCGGCCTCGTTTCTAAAACATCAGCGTTGCATCTTCAATTGAGACACCTGTACTGGGTACGTATGGTGTTCAAGGAAGATGTGGGTCCTGCCCTCTACGGAAAGGTGAAACCCTTTAATCTTAGGCAGGCAGTGATAAGATCTATAATGGAAGGCCTCAACAAAGTGCTTTGAAACCAATGGGGAGGGATTGACAGCAAAAGTGCCTGGAGCAGGGGGAGCACTGGCAATAGATCCAGGAAGGCAAAGGCCGAGGTTGGAGTTGAGGAAGGATTTGAAGGCTTTTGAACCTGACCAGTTTCAAATTCACAGGGATGGGCAGTGTTGCCCACATTAAAAGAAAAGTGAAAGACCCCAAGTTAAAGAAGAAAGTTCACGGCTTCCCTGGTGGCGCAGTGGTTAAGAGTCCGCCTGCCGATGCAGGGGACACAGGCTCGTGCCCCGGTCCGGGAGGATCCCACATGCCGCGGAGCGGCTGGGCCCGTGAGTCATGGCCGCTGGGCCCGCGCGTCCGGAGCCTGTGCTCCGCAACGGGAGAGGCCACAACAGTGAGAGGCCCGCGTACCGTAAAAAAAAATAAATACATAAGAAGTTCAGAAATGAAGATACTCAATAAACCAGGTTTTCTATTTATGGACAAACACATTCGAATGCACATTTATGCGGCTCCCATTTTATAGCTAACAAGAGATTTACTGAAGCAGTGTTTTATGTGACTGGTATAGCTATTACTCTAGAATAAATTATTTTGTAAATAGAGAAGATAAATTGAAACTTAGTCACATCTTGAGCAACAGTTTAAGTCACCAACCTAGGTGATACCCCAGATGGAGGAGCGAATCTATCCAAAGGCTGGTTTAGATCACTTAAAGAGTTCAAACTTCAAATCAAACTGTGTTTTGAACACCTCCTAGATTCCTAGTCCTGGCTCAACTAAACTCTGTGAGCCTCAGTTACCTCATGTATGAAATTGGGATAAAATAGCTACAATACAGGATTTAAACAGAGATTAGAGAAACTTGACGTGTACTTGGCTTAGACTGGGCCTTCAAAGAAATGGCGGCCGTGGTAATTGCTGCTCGTCGTCCAAAGCCAGGTGCGGTGCACAGGAGTGAGGAGAGATGCGCTGGAGGCCCCACTTGAGGCAATATTCCACAAGGTTCCCCCACTTCTTTTCACACAGGCGTATCACTCCGCTTTTCTAACCATTCATTAAACTCCTCTATCATCCAGAACATCAGCTTCCAAACTAGGTGGAGGAGTATTAGAGCAGCTGTAGTGCTCACAGGAGAGGGGAGCTGATTCTATGAACAATAGGCTATCACCTAAAAGACAACTGGGCAATTTGGAAAACTCTACCCTTTTAGTTAGATGAACAAATATCCCACCCTTGTACCTAACACTCACCCAGCAACAGTTTCTATTCCAAGAGAATGTGGGTTGTTAATTCAACTTCCCACAGAAGTAGGTAAACATGGGAGTAGATGGGAAAGCCCCAAGATGAGGGACAGTAGGCTGAGGAGGGACGTGAAGCTTGATACCCAGGATCCTGCGTCAGGAAATAGAGGTGTGAAGTGCAGTGGCTTGGGGGCTCGTCTACCACAGCTGATCCCTCTCACCCCCAGCTCTGACTTCCTGTGCTGAGGGGATCCCGCCTTGCTCCAAAGCACTTCTCCACCAAAGGGTACCAAATGGGCGGTTCTACACATCAGGGTCGTGACAGCATCAGGTCTCTGAAGTCAAGTTTAGAGGCACTAAAAGGAAGAGCTAAGGTCACCCAGGAAAAGCATGGTTAAGTCCTCATCCTCCTTGAGGCAGTCCTGAGAGCCTCCCTTGCAGAGAAAGTAGAGTACAGCTCAGGCAAGACAATTTGGGTTTGAACCTCAATTCCTCCATTTTCTAATGGTGTGATATTGGGCAAGTTACTTAGATAATTTGATCATTCTAACAAATGTTTGAAATAAAGACAGCCCGGGCCATTCCTCTTCTTAAAGCTGCCCAGAATCAAGATTACCAGTTTCAGCAAGAATCTGGAAAAGGAGAAGCCCATGGCCATCTCCATTTGGCCACGAAGTCCTCGAACTTTTTGAACATTGAACCACCCAGCTGAAGGCAGCAAACATTTGGAACTTTTATGAAATCAGACTTCAACCATATCCATTAGTCCAATTTCCATCCATTCTGACTGTGCATAAAGTTGTTAGGAACCTAGCAACAAACTGAGTCTTATTTTGAACCACTGAGATACATACAACAAGAAGTCAACTCAGCCCCCATTCAACCCATTTTTCCCCCCATTTAAACACATAAGGATATGGAGACCCAACGAAGGAATGGACCTTGTTCAAGTTACATAACTCACTGAGAGCGTTTTACTATGATAAGGGAATAAAAGCAAAGCTAAAAACAGGAACCAGATAAATTGAAGCTGCTTTTGAAAAGAATAAATCAAAATCTATTACATTAGCTGAGAGGTAAATTTAATTCTGTTCTTTGATTATCCTTCAGAGGACTGATTTCTCTGAACTTGGATGAGTTGAATTCCTGTTTGTCCTTTAAAATATTATGCAAGGCTTCACAAAATTCCTTTTTCCTGATCTCATGGAACCAAGAGGACGTAGGGAAAAGTGATAGATAATTTTTAGGGATGTTTTAAGAACTAAATACTCTGAAGGAAGCAGCTAGCCCAGTGCCTGGCATAGTGATAGGTACCTAGCCTGTGTGAGTTCACTCTCAATGGTTAGGTTTAATATTCTAAGCTTTTGAATTTTGAACTAGATATGAAAACAGGCAAAAGAAAACACTGAAGAATACTTTCATCTCTGCTCATCATCAGCTCTGCTGAAGAAAGAGAGTGAACAGAGGGAAGCTTTCTCAAAGGATTTCAATGAAAAGAGTGAACGAGATTATGCTTGAGCCTGGGCCCTGGACACAAACTGACTGACATTACTTTTCCCATGTGGGAGTTTTGACACTAAGCTCCTGGAAGGAAGGAACTCTGTCATACTTCTACAGATCTCCTATAATAGACACAAGGGGGAAACAATGACTGGGGAAGGACTCACTGAACCAGAGCTCTTAGCTCTCTTCTGCGAAATCGCTGCATTGAGCTCTACTGGAAAGTCTTATAAATAGTTTAGATAACTTAAGAAGCTTTTGGTAGGGAGGGATAAATTAGGAGTTTGGAATTAACATATACACATTACTATATATGAAATAGACAACCAACAAGGGCCTAATATATAGAACAGGGAACTACATTCAATATCTTCTATAATGGAAAAGAATCTAAAAAATAGATTTATAAAAAAAGATAGATTTACATATATATGTATATACATATATATACATATGTATAACTGAATCACTTTGCTGTACACCTAAAACTAACACAACATTTTAAATCAATTATACTTCTGTTAAAAAATAAAGGAAAAAGAACTTGCACTTATAAGCTGGTAAGCCAACCATGGGAAAAACCCAAATATAAAATCAATGGAAAAAGAAAAGCTTTTGGAGGGAGGAGGGAAGGATTGGGAGGCGGAATTTGGATTAAATTGAAATTATGACCTTAGTAATCCAAGGAAGCAGGGCATTGGTGGTGATTAAACAGAAGCATTATGAATGTCTCCTAAAGAGTAATTCTCAGACCATAGCTTTCTGATTGGCATAGTTAGTATACAGCCAAGGGGTGCTTAACAAGGTGATGTGTCTTCTCACGAGACATGTGGCAATGTCTGGAGATACTTTTCGTTGGCACAACTCAGGGGGACGGGGGGCCAGCTGAGACGCTGCTACTACTATCTACTGCATAGAGTCCAGGTATCTGCTCAACACCCCACCACTTTCAGGATAGCCCCTGACAACAAAGAATGATCTGGCTTGAGGGCACGGGGAGGGGGAAGGGTAAGCTGGGATGAAGTGAGAGAGTGGCATGGACATATATACACTACCAAATGTAAAACAGACAGCTAGTGGGAAGCAGCCGCATAGCACAGGGAGATCAGCTCGGTGCTTTGTGACCACCTAGAGGGGTGGGAGGGAGACACAAAAGGGAGGATATATGGGGATATATGTATATGTATTTATGATTCACTTTGTTATACAGCAGAAACTAACACACCATTGTAAAGCAATTATACTACAATAAAGATGTTAAAAAAAAAAAAGAATGATCTGGCCCCAAAAGTCAATAGTGCTGAGGTTGAGAAACCTTATTCTAGCCCAACATGGGGCCTGGAACTGACTGACTGAAGGAAAAAAAGGTATGTCAACTGACGTTTACAGCAGGAAAGAAGCATGAACAATTACGCTCCCTGGGTTTTAGTTCTCACTTGTGTTTCCCATGTTAATTTGGTGTCATTTATAACCCAATGTTATTCATTAACAAGAATATGAATGTGTTGGTTGATTTGATGAACTCCTCTATGTACAAACGAATTAGGCACCATTGCATAAAGATGATACACACTACCCCTTGGAGCATTCTAGGGAAACAGGTCGATTTCCGATTTTCCGTCCCCACTCCTCTACCCCACACAGGAATAGAACTAAGCAGGAGAGAAGACAAAGTTCAGGTTGTGTGTTAAGTCTAACCTCTTCCCCCTACTTGCAGAGGTATTATTCCTTTCTTTGCAAAGCCCTTTCTTGAGGCCAGGAGACAGGTGAAAAAAGGATGACAGGACGTCAAAAAGTTTCACAAGTCAAAGGAATATACAGACTCCTTGGTTAGCTTTCAGGTTCCACCATGGAGACCCCAACCTACATTTTAAGGTACAGGATACTGTCTCAGCACAGATTTAACTGAGACACAGGAGAGTAGTACTGGATAGGCATAGGGGGAAAATATGTTGTTAGAGGTTGGCGCATGAATGCATCCTTTTCTACCATGACATTTTGCTGTCTTGGTAAAAAGGGTCCTGGGCCAAGGGTCTAGCAGCTGTAGCCTCTGGTCTTAGTTTAGAAATGGGTAGTAGCCTAATGTAGTTTTAATTAAGGGGTAATCCAACTACAAGACTTCCTTTAAAAAGAATTTTCGCCCCAATCCTCCGGACCACCTTACACTATGAGAAGTTAACTAATTTTTGATTTTCTCATCCTGAAAAAACAAACCTTCTTTCATTTTTTGAGGCTACTAAGAAGAGTCACTTGACCTTGGACGAGGGGACACCCTGTACAGAAAACTTTCATCCAGTTTTGCACGGTTAAGTTCACATATCCTTGAGATGTAAATTCATAAATCCTAGATGAAAACTCAGCTCAATTACATGGACTCTATATCATATTGTCATCTCAACAGTTCTTCACCACAAAACTGTGTGTCTGTGCTTTTTATATACTAGCTCTTTGATTCTGCAAGAGACCCTCTCTGTTAGACAAGGAATCAATTTCCATCGTCTAGCAAGAATGCACGTTTGTAAAGTTGGCAGAAAACTTGCGTTATTGGAAACTCACGTAATGTCATCCTTGACTGCAGCATATTAATACAACTTCAAAGAATGTCAGCTTGAAAATACTGAACTCAAGAGGCAATTTACTTTTAATTTGAATGCCCAGTGGTCCAATATTTTTAGGCTATTAAAAAATATCGAGCAAGCTTAACTATATGAAAAAGGACAAACAACAAAAGAATAAATCAGTCCTGGCAAAGGCTTAAACTTTACATGCACTGTGGAGAAGAAAAATCGATGACATCTTTACAAAGACCTACTCTTTCTTTAGCAGTTTGGCAGTGTGTGATTAGTCATCACTCCCTCTATCAAGGGTCATTCTAACCAAACTCATGTCGATGATTTATGCTAGTTATTTACAAGAAGTCTAATAAGGTGTGAGAAGTGGGGAGACATTTGTTCTGTATTGAAATGAACTGGGCTACGAAGTCCAGATGTTAAGAGGGACATATGAGAAGCTTGCATTCAATTACCTCCTTCCTGCATTCTGCTCTACTGATTATTTCCTGAAGCTCCGACCCCCTTGGCTTCCTTAGTAGCTTCTTCTCCTGCTTTTCCTTCTCTCACCCCTGAGGAGCCCCTTTGCTTCCAGATCCCCTTCCTCCCTAGACGATCGCCTCTGCTCTGATGCTTTTACCACCACCCACAGGCTGCTAAGTCCTAAATGTCTGCCACCAGCCTAGAACTCGTTCCTGAGCAATTTAAAGGCAGGTCCACAGAGTGTCTGAGACACAGAAACATTGCTCAATAAGGGTTAAATGAATAAATGAATGAAATATAAAACCGGATTCACGGGATTTCAGTGAAAGACACATGGAGGAAAGTGAAGTTGTCCTAGACGAGCCCGTTCTAGAGCGATTGAGCTGTCCTTGACAAGCCCGTCCTAGAACCCGGCTCACAAGCTGACCACAAATGTATGAGTGAGCTCAGGAAAGATAAACAGAACCTATAGGCTATCTATAACAGACCTAGCCACCCTATTGACTACGAGAAAGAATAAATTTTTTCCTCTTTCAAACCACCATGTTTTAGGGTGACTTAAAATACAAGAGCTAACTGATAGTTCAAAGTCGGCCGTTCATGCTAGTCTTTGTTCCTCAAGGGCAGAGATAGTACCTCTTGTCCGTGGTGTGCCTAATAACCAGCACCGTCCCTGGTCTGTACAAGACAATAAATACCTATTGACAAATACATCAATTCTGTTAATGGTGACTGCAAGCGTCATCAGTCATTTGCTGCCTAGAATTACGGCAAATGGCAGGTTTAAACCAGAGTATCAAATTTGTTATTGGAATAGGTTAGTTGTAATGATAAATATTTACTGAGTATTTCTTGACGGACACAGTGCTAGGCCTGCGGTCTCTATATAATAAAGCTCTATTTAGTAGGGATGAAATAAAGGGTGTATGTTTAAATGGAGTCCTAATTGGGAAGGGAGGCAGATCTCTTTTAAGACACCAGTAACTGCTCCCAAAGAAAATGCTGCACTAGAATAAAAGGCTCCCAAACTATTCTGATGTGCTTTGGGGATTTTTTCCTCCTTCAGTAAATATTCTGGGTATAGTTAACCAATTATCCACTAAGTGAACAGCTAACCATGCATGCCAATCAGAAATTTACTGACCCAGTTCACAAATCTAACACGAATCCAAAATTGCTACCTTCTCAGAGAAAGATCAAGAGATTACAGAAGGAAAATGGCTGAGGAGGGAACAAAACAGAAAAGTTACTGGCTGGCAGCGCCTAGAACTCCTACTTTTTGAAATGCCCTTTGTTCCTTATTGCATGAAAAGAAGTAGATTTTGTTCACAGCCTGAGGCAGCCTGCTAGACAAAGGTGCTCCCTGTATGAATGACCTCGTTGAGCCCACATTATCCCATAGAAGGCTGTGATTAGGCTGGGCTTTGTGGGCTGGATGTATTCTAGAAAGGGCTCCAGTAGACGGGCCGTGGGAGCTCTACTACTTCTTTGCTTGTATTTTTCCGCAATAAAGTATTTTAACTAGTGGTGTGCGTGCATGCGTACGTGCGTGTGTTCACACCTTCTTTGAATGCCAACTAGTGACCACAAGGGGCATGTTTCACTTGTCTTGGGGCTTTGTGTTTTGGGGAGAGGCTGTGTCCACAGTGCTGTGCGGGCAATGGCAGGTCTCTGGGAGAATTAAACTGAGACAGTTCCTGCTCCATTGAGCTTCCAAGTAGAGGACCTGCACATAACCTGGGGGAATGTGCTCACACCAAGAGAGAAGAAAAGAAGGAGCAAATAACCCCAATATGAACATGTGTGTCCCTATAACCTCCTTGCATTTCAGACAGACTACCTAAAAAGGGGTCCACCTTTAGTGCACAAGATCACTGCATTCCAAAGTGGGCACAAAAATTCAGTGCATGGGTGGAACCCCTGAGCTCTCACTGGGAGTGCCCAAAGCTGGATAACCTAAAATGGGCGTTTTCTATCTGTACAGACCCCACCTCAGAATCACAGAAGTTCCAGAACTCTGCATCACTGCTTTCCTTTTCTTAGCGGGCAGCACATGGCACAACCAGTTAAGGCTGCTTCAAGGTCTAGTGGTTCCATGAGGAAGAGTATGGGTTAGAAGCATTCTTCCACTTAAGGAAACACTGCAGGAAACATGACCTGCACTTAGTAGATGTTCATATAGGGAACAAAGGAGAAGAGCATGTGACAAATCTCAGGGATGACCGTTTGTTCAACCCCTTGCCTACTGCTGATACCAACGTTTCAACCAGGATGTGGGGAAACCCACAAGGGAAGTCTCCCAATGGATGCACTGGGTACGTGCACTCTGCTGAGAGGTGAGAGAGATTTCTGTAGTCCTTCTCTAACAGCAACTCTTACCAGCAGTGGACAAGATACTGCTGAGCTCTTCAACATGGATGGACCTGGAGAAAATCATACTAAGTGAAGTAAGCCAGACAGAGAAAGACAAATACCATATGATATTACTTATATGTGGAACCTAAAGTATGACACAAATGAACTTATCTACGAAACAGAAACAGACTCACAGACATAGAAAACACACTTATGGCTACCAAAGGGGAAGGGAGGGAGGGATAAATTAGGAGTCTGGGATTAACAGATACACATAACTATATATAAAACACATAAACAACATGGACCTACTGTATAGCACAGGGAACTGTATTCAATGTCCTGACATAAACCATAATGAAAAACAATCTGAAAAAAGTATATAACTGGGACTTCCCAGTTCCAAACCACTGGTGGCACAGTGGTTTGGAATCCGCCTGCCAATGCAGGGGACATGGGTTTGAGCCCTGGTCTGGGAAGATCCCACATGCCATAGAGCCACTAAGCCCATGCGCCACAACTACTGAGCCTGTGTGTCACAACTACTGAAGCCCGAGCGCCTAGAGGCTGTGCTCCACAACAAGAGAAGCCACCGCAACGAGAAGCCCGCACACCGCAACGAAGAGCAGCCCCCGCTTGCCGCAACTAGAGAAAGCCCACGCACAGCAACAAAAACCCAACGCAGCCAAAAATTAATTAATTTAAAAAAATATATAACCGAATCATTTTGCTGTACACCTGAAACTAACAAATATTATAAATCAACTATACATCAATTTGGAGAAAAAACAAAAGCAAAGCAAAACAAGAAAAGTATGGTGCTGAGCTTTTTCTCAGGTCTTTTACACCTGAAAGAGGGAGTCAGGGGTCAGGGTATAGGATGAGCTAAGGCAACACAGTGCAGTAGAGGATATCAGGCTTGGGAGATAAAAAGACTAGGCTACAGATACCAATTAAGACACGTATTAGCTATATGACTCTGAAGAAGTTATTTCCCATCGCTACACACCAGTATCCCCACCATGTCCTGCAAGATTGATGACACCTACCTCATGGGTTGGGAAGAATAGCAATAATAAATCTGAAGTGCCTGGCACAGAAAAGATGCTTTAAAAATTTGATAGCTAAGCACCTAACCAAAGCACAGTATGGAACTTCCTACACAGAAGAGACCACACAAATTCCCGAGACCTCCTTCTTCATGCTTCTGGAGGGAAGTGGACCACTTCCTGCAATCTCATTCCTTGTGAAAGTCACATAGAACAATCTCTTGAGAGCGATCCAACCCAGTTGGGTAAGACTTTCTCTTCATGTGCCTTTAAGTCAGTTCTCATTATGTAATGAAGGTTTTGTCATTCAGGGGTTTAGGTCAGCAGGTATTTTGTGAGCCAAGGTTTTAAGGCAGAAGGTCAACTGGCCTGAGGTGATTAAGAACTGGCCCGCAGCTGAATACTGCACACCAGCACGGTGAGTAAATCCCAATTCTGACACTGCAGATTGTACAGCATTTCGACAGAGCCATATTTGATAAGAATTTGCCCTGTACACATGTTGAAGCTCAACCTCGCCGTTTCTCTTTTCCCTGAAGAACAAGCCACCTTTTTAATCCATCGTTTTTCTGACAGCAGGCCCGTGGTCCCTCCATGTCTTAGCTGCATTGGAGTATTGGCTCTACCATGTCCCAGTCAGGTGATCTTGGACAAGTTATTTCACTTCTCTTAGTCTCCATTTCCTCTTGCATAAAATGGAGAGGAAAAAAAAGTCACCTACTTACTTCTAAGGATTCTTGTTAAGACTTAAGATAATATTAGGTAGAGCACTTGGCACATAGTAAATTCTGGATAATTGTCCGTTATTGTTTTCATTACTATTTACCATAGACTAGAGAGTAAGGTTCCAACAAGTAATGAGAACTCATGGCTAATATCTAAACCTCTAGGTAAAAACTAATCAAACAGAAAAGGGGAAATGCTGAGAGCAGGTCTTAATAACATTCCTATTCATGGTGGTAATTTTTTTTTTAATAAGAAACACTTTTAATTTTATTTATTTATTTATTTTTTGGCTGTGTTGGGTCTTCGTTTCTGTACGCAGGCTTTCTCTAGTTGCGGCGAGCAGGGGCTACTCTTCATTGCAGTGCGCGGGCCTCTCACTGTCGCGGCCTCTCTTGTTGCGGAGCGCAGGCTCAGTAGTTGTGGCTCACGGGCCCAGCTGCTCCGCGGCATGTGGGACCTTCCCAGACCAGGGCTTGAACCCGTGTCCCCTGCATTGGCAGGCAGATTCTCAACCACTGCACCATCAGGGAAGCCCCATGGTGGTGAAAAAAAATTTAACCAACAGAATCAGCTTTTTAATAATGAGAAATGATCTTTCCTCATTTCTGCTATTATAGGTGAAGAGCATCCTCTGGCTTAAAGAAAGATGAGGCAAGTGACCAGTTATGTTATTTATCTAGGGAACGTTCTATTGCACTCAAATGGAATTTAGCTTTTCATAATCATTCTACGCTTTCTCTGTGTGTCCTTGACAAGGTCATCACCTCCTTGAGGGTGAGGGTCATTTCACTTCCTTCTTGTTAGTGCTACACTCCACCTAACTCTAGGCCTGCAGAATTAGCAGGTACTTCCTGAGTCCGTTCTGCTTGTGACAACGTATTATCACAGCAAAGCTGAGAATGGCGTGCAGACAGCATTTTTCCCTTTAAAACTAAGATGTTTCAGCAAAAAAATTGCTTTTAGACAACAAATGCACGTACAGGGCAAGAGGGGCAAAACTGAGCATATGGAGAAGCCATGGGGGGAAAAGGAGGCCAGAAAAACCACGTTTCAATCAAGTCCTGTCATTCGCTGGGGAAGTGACTTAACCTTCCCATATCTTAGTTTACTCATCTGTGAAAGGTTGGTAGCAGCCCCTACCTTACGGGGGTTTTGTGATCTTGCCTCTAAGGGGCTTTGCACAGCGCTCTCACTGCATGTAGAAGTGGCCCAGTGGAACTGTGCTCCCTTTTCCTTCCTCCTCGGAGATCCGATATTCCAGACAATGTATACTGGTTGCTTCCAAAGCTGGACATGCTTGAAGGTTGACCTGGAGCTGTTCTGAAAATATATATCTTAAAATAGCTGGGGCTCCTAAGTAGAAATAGGCTAGCACATGGGTGGAAGTGAACATGTGATTTTGATGTGTCGGAGTGAGTGTGGATAATGGCTGTGAAGCAAGACAAGGGTAAGTGTTTGATAAAATGCAGGATGTAATATCTCTTGTTCCACATTTTCCCACGGGCATTATTCAAGCGGCATATTCTCAAGCACGCTGACAAATGCTGTAGCGTATAACAAATAAATACCTGAATCAATGTAATTTAGAATGCTAGGAATGATTTAGAAACACAGATAACACTGAAAGTCTCCCAATCATGGCAAAGTCAGTTTTCACGCATTACACTGTGGGAGCTGGTGATGTCTGGATGATAAGAGGGCAAATGCCCCAGTGACGACAGCCTCGGGGACAGATACCCAGATCAGGGGCAGCTGGCGGCAACTTCAGCAATCTCACCCTAGAGCAGCAGCAATGAAGTCAAGAAGCACGTAGAAGTCCTCCTCTGGCATGTGGAGACGCTCTCCTCCTTCCCCTCATCCCCCATCTTCTTCTTTAAGTATGATCACGGTGCTCCCGAGAATCATAGAGAGCAGAGCAAGGTTTCAACCACTGCTTGCAAGAAAGAAGGCTGATCACAAGGTGGCAGATTGCCACGCTCCTATGGAAAAGCCAGATTATATTTCTAAAAGCGCAGAGAGGCAATGAGGCAAGGGAACTTCAAAAAGGTAAGAGAGAGAGAGAGAGAGAGAATGTGTGTGTGTGTTGGGAAGGATGGATACCTTACATGGACACAAGTTCTAAAGGTCATATAAGTGCTGCCTGTCCAGCAGTGACCTCTAATCACAGGGCACCTCCTGAAGAGGCTCATGCAACCAGCATGATAAGAATTGTAAATGGACAGCTGACATCATACAACGAACCTTATGCCAAGGTAATTTTGTTCTAAGGCAGCGATTCCAACCCTGTTAGTACATTAGAATCACCTGGGGAGCTTTTTTTTTTTTTAAAAAAAAAATACCCATGTCAAGACTCAGCCACAAGAGATTTTGCAGGGTTTTCATTTGGACAAGTTATTGGTTATTGCTTGATTTTGGTCTGATGTTGGGCTCAGACATCACTACTATTTAAAAGGTCCTCAGATAATTCAAGTGTGGAGCCGAGGTTGAGAATCATTGAAGTAATCTAAGCAAGTTTGCTGAATGTTGGGTCCAAAGACTTAGTGCTGATACGTGAACTTGTAACTAAGCACATTTTTTATTTAGTTCAGCTGACACTATTTTTCACAGCAAGACAGCAATACTTTCTTTTTTTTAGTTGAAGTATAGTTGATTTACAATGTTGTGTTAGTTTCTGGTGTACAGGAAAGTGAGATACACAGACACACATACACATATTCCATTTCATATTCTTTTCCGTTATGCTTTATTACAGGATATTTTTAAAATTTTATTTATTTTTGGCTGCATTGGGTCTTCGTTGCTGTGTGAGGGCTTTCTCTAGTTGCGGAGAGCAGGGGCTACTCTTCTTTGCAGTGCACGGGCTTCTCATTGCAGTGGCTTCTCTTGTTGTGGAGCATGGGCTCTAGAGTGCAGGCTCAGTAGTTGTGGCTCACAGGTTCAGTAGTTGTGGCTCACGGGCTCTAGAGCACAGGCTCAGTAGTTGTGGCACACGGGCTTAGTTGCTCCACAGCATGTGGGATCTTCCCGGACCAGGGCTCGAACCTGTGTCCCCTGCATTGGCAGGTGGATTCTTAACCACTGTGCCATCAGGGAAACCCTATTATGGGATATTGAATAGAGTTCCCTGTGCTATGCAGTAGGCCCTTGTTGTTTACCTATTTTATATATAGTGGTGTATATCTGCTAATTCCAAACTCCTTATTCCTCACTCACCCCTTTTTTCCTTTGGTAACCATAAATTTGTTTTCTATGTCTGTGAGTCTGTTTCTATTTTGTAAATAAGTTCATTTGTAGCATATTTTAGATTCCACATATAAGTGATATCATATGCTATTTGTCTTTCTCGTTCTGACTTACTTTGCTTAGTATGATAATCTCTAGGTCCATCCATGCTGCTACAAATGGCATTATTTCATTCTTTTTATGGCTGAGTAGTATTTCATTGTATATATATATATACCACATCTTCTTCATCCATTCATCTGTCAATGGACATTTAAGTTGCTTCCATGTCTTGCCTATTGTAAATGGTGCTGCTATGAACATTGGTATGCGTGTATCTTTTGAAATTAGAGTTTTTGTCTTTTCTGGATGTAATCCCAGGAATGGGATTGCTGAATCATATGGTAGCTCTATTTTTAGTTTTTTAAGGAACCTCCGTACTGTTGTCCATAGTGACTTCACCAATTTACTTTCCCGCCAACAATGTAGGAGGGTTCCCTTTTCCACACCCTCTCCAGCATTTATTATTCGTAGACTTTTTAATGATGGCCATTCTGACTGGTGTGAGGTGATACCTCATTGTGGTTTCGATTTGCATTTCTCAGATAATCAGCAATGTTGAGTGTCTTTTCATGTACCTGCTGGCCATCTGTATGTCTTTGGAGAAATGTCTATTTAGGTCTTCTGCCCATTTTTTGACTGGGTGGTTTGTTTTTGTTATTGAGTCGTATGAGCTGTTTGTATATTTTGGAAATTAAGCCCTTGTAGGCCACATCATTTGTAAATATTTTGTCCCAGTCTGCAGGTTGTCTTTTTGTTTTTCTTATGGTTTCCTTTGCTGTGCAAAAGCTTGTAAGTTTGATTAGGTCCCATTTGTTTATTTTTGCCTTTATTCCTATTGCCTTGGGAGACTGACCTAAGAAAACATTGCTATGATTTATGTCAGAGAATGTTTTGCCTATGTTCTCTTCTAGGAATTTTTTATGGTGTCATGTCTTATAGTTAAGCCTTTAAGCCATTTTGAGTTTATTTTTGTTTAGGGTGTGAGGGAGTGTTCTAACCTCATTGATTTACATGCAGAAAGACAGCAATACTTTCTTGAGGAAAGAAACAGTGCACTGATTTGCATTCTGGCACAAGCTCCTCATCTCATCACGGACTGGTAACAAACAATTTCAGACCCAGCCCTGAACCACAGACCACATTTGGAGTAGGACTTCCCTAAAGATAGCAGGCGGGGGTCAGAGAACAAGGGAACGGCATTCATCTTCAAGTGTGTTACTTGTCAGAGCCCAGCTTTGATGGGAACACGCTGCTCAGTGGGGGCAGCATGGCACTTCCCAAAGCGTATTTGTGGGATGTTACTACGTATTACAAATAAAAAGGTTCTGATAGCTGGAGTATGTTGTTTACCACTGAATTGCCCAAAGAGAGACAAATTCCTAACCTGTAAGACTCCTTAAAACCTTTAATACTCTCTAAGAATGGTGTGGAATTCAGGAAACATGTATGTGATCTCTCTTTTCACAAAGACATATGATCAGCGTTTCATGAAACATAATTTGGAAAATAGTGATCCAATAATTATTGAAGAACACGTGCAAGCGAGTAGAGTTAATTCTGCATTCTCTTCAACCAGGCAAACAAGTTATCATTTAAAACAAAGGAGTGAAAATTAGAGCTGAAGCAGCAGCACATCTGGTGCATCTCCTTCACAGAGGCAGACCTCCAGGCCTTAGGGTTGGGCTTGACTGGGGAAACAGCTCAAAGTCATCCAGGCTATGCCTTTTCGGATGTGGACCACAGTCTACCTGGGTCATACCGTGCTGGGTCAGAAAGGCAGATTTTCTTAAGTGGTTTATTAACTGGCTGTGAAAAGGAAAAAACCAGTAGGTGTTGCTGAGACATCAGAGCCCCGGAAGCATGTTGGCAATGCGATCCCTGATGTAGCAGCTTTGAAGGGGGCAGCGCTATATGGATAGATAACTTCCAGATTGTTTTCAAGGATCAGCACTTAGATTTTGACTTTGTTTTAAAATCAGAATCACCACCATCGTTCATCCAGTAAGACCTTTCCGGGAACTTTCCCAGGGCACTGTTCATTTAAACATAAATACTTGAAATGGAGGCAGATAACCGAGGGAAACCTCAGTCAAGAGAGTTGTAAAGGAGAGACTACTTCTCAGGAAACATCACCACTGTCAGGACGGGAACACACCAAGGCTCAAGGGGGAAGGGAGGCCTGTTGCTTTAAAAAGTGAATCATCAAAGAATAAAAGGTTGTTAGTTCCTACCAGAAAAGCCAGCCTGGAGACTGAGCTGAGATGCGTGTATCTAATAAGAGAATAATAAATGCGCATCCTGGCCTGAAATTGAATTAGTGGCTGATGTGTATACTTCCTTGATCGAATTATGAGTTTTCCAGAGAGTAGAAACTATCCCCCAAATACAACTTAATGTTGTATTTGCTGCCATAACGTAGGGAAATAGGAGAGAAGAGAGACTGTGTTTCAGTGCCATTACTAGTTCCCTAACGTTGTTAGGAGATAACAAGTTGTCTTCTAAGAAGTAGCTGACAAGTAACCAAGAGAAATACATTTGATCACTTTATGGGGAGAGGACAGTGTTTATTCATTGCTAATCACCAAGGCCTTCAGATTTCTGGCTTTTTAATTCGATTTCCATATGGACCAATATTTTACTCCTTCTTGTGACTCTGCAGTTAAGCTGCCAATGGCTTCAATGAGCAAAGAAACCTCTCTGCTGTTGTTTTGTCATCCTTCATGTCATAAAACAAAGGCAGGGTGACCCTAAGTCATAGTTATTTTGAAATTAAAAGATTCAGAATAAGGTCTTTTATCTCTACAGAGCCACCCAAACATATGGCCCCATGTTCTTCTAATCAAATAGGAATATCCCCTCAATTCTCATCTTCAAGGGGACAGATATGGAAGCAGTTATACCCTTCCTGCAAGTCAAGACATTTTCAGATATCAAGCATCAGAGGTGGCTTCGTTTTATTGAACTATTAATTCAAATAGCATTACACCCATTTTTCTCAAAAGGCAAATTAGTATGAAAATGAGGAAGACACAAAACAGGAGACAACAAAGTTAAAGAAAAGGTGAGGATGAAAATAAAAACATTTCCCTCGGCATGTTCCTAAATGCTCTCCTACCGTCTTTCTCTCCTACCATTTAGGCAAGACTGATATTCATGGTGACATATTCTCTTTCTGGGATAAAGAAACCAAGGCAGTATCAGAGTAACAGACATTGTGCTTGTTACAAATATGCGCCCTTAACATTTGGCACATAATTTTGCTCTCTTTTGGTTGGTGAAAGCTGGCATACTTCATCACCGGGCTGGAGCACAGATTCTCTTCTCCTCCAACCAAAGTCACTGTGGTTGGATGCCTCTCTGAATAAAAAGGTTATGGATGTCCTGAGGGGGGAGATAGAATATATATATAACATTTTTTTTTAAATCACATGAAAACAGGACTGTAGGAAGGAGGCCAGATGCTTGATTAAAAGATGGTGACAAAACCCTGAGCTTTGTAATACTTTCCTATATTGCGTGAACTCCTTCAAATTTACTGTTGTGATCAGGATTTTCAATCCTACAAGCAAATGCTGGGAATCCATGATTTCTTTTTCTCTGTAGATTTTCAACATTATCTACTTGTAAGCATGTATATCTTGGTGTAATTCTTCTGAACAACCTTCAAACATCAGTAAAAGCCCAATGACTGGCATTTCGGAAGCAACAAACTATACTGATAATAGATTGGCTTTCAGAAGTTACTCTAAATCAGTGATTTCATTTTGGCACACAAGACAATGAAAGGAAAAAAATGAACAAAAGAATAAAGCTTTGATGATTATACTTTCTCTTGCCAAGAGCCTCCTGGAACAGGAAGAAAAAGATTTTGGTAACAATCTCCACTCTCCACGTGGCTTTCTTATAACAAAGAGCGTTGCTGGTACTGGGCCAAATTAGACTCTCGGATATTTGTATGTGCTTCTTCACCCAAATTCCAGTACTCACATAAGATTCCATCATAAGTGGTTTTTATGGAAATAATCACATCACCGAAAATCACAAGTATCTGGAACAAACTAAAGAACTTATTTTGGAATTGGCTGCTCAGAAATAGAGAGCTGTTTTTGGCAAAGTGTAATCTGTCCTTAGTATATCCTGAAAAGCCAGGGAGGTATATCAGGCCTTCCATGTACTATTTTACATGAATTCTGAGGGCCCTGGACACAATACAAAAATGTCTTTTCAAAGATAGATGATTGTGAACAATTGTAAATAAGTTATCTGTACCAAATCTCAGATCATCATAAATTATAGAAATAACCTGGCCCTTATAAAAACATCACCAACCAAAAGTAACACGAAGACTTTATAATAATGCAAAAACAGTTGGTAGATTTTATCAATTCAGTAAGGAAGAAGAAAATTAATCCCAGCTGTATCATAATACACATAAACCTCTTTGATCTAATTTAATCATTTGTAAGACTTATCCAACTCTAACTTACATTTCACCCCCAAATTTCAATGAGTGTTTCATTTTTCAAATGAGTGCCGCACACACACAATCGCATTAGAAGAGGTCACACTGGCAGCTTGGCATTGCACAGATCAAACGATGGATGGCTTAGCCACCCTGTCCATTGCCTTCACCTGCAGTGGAATTGGTGGGCAGCCACAGTCAAGGTCAATTTCATGCTTTGGCAGAAAGACCATGAGAGGAACTCTCTCTTCAAAATGCTTCACGTGAGAATAAAATGTTTCAAGGTATGGATACAGTTTAGAATTGAGAGTCTATCCATTTGTAGTAAAGCGATCTCTTATTTCTACTAATCATAATAAAATGTTACAACAACTGAAAGAGAGAACTGAAGACTGTACCTTACAGAATTTAAAAACCAGTCTTGCAAAAATCTTCCAGGTCGCCAGAACGGCCACTGAACCCTTTTAAACCCACAGTTACTTCACCTCCTGGCAATGATGAGTTTCTGGCCTTCTGTATCCTACATGAAGTAAGCATGTTAATTTCTTAGCATAGTTTCCTTATTTATCCGAGGTCTCTTCCACAGCATGCTTCCTTTCGCCCCCATCTAAGGTCTTCGGGATCCTGTTAATTTGTACAGAGATCAAGTGTATTCATTTTAAGGTCTGGGTTCACCATTAGCTTCTGGCTCCTTGTTTAAAGGGGGTACAGTAAAATTGTAAATAGTGTCAAAATATCATCCCAGAAAACCTCTAATGCATCTAATACTATTTATAAATAACTCATACAAATCAAGAGGGAAGTATTAGCTTTCACTATTCCAGGAGAGCAAGACTAAGGGAAACCTTCAGTCTGAAAGCAGACAATGACCACCATCAAAGTATACAAAAGTGAAAGGCTGGAAGCCACATTTAACACAAGGACAGCCAGCTTAAAAAGTATCCAAACCTTGTACAAGAGAGCTTCACTGCAACCCATTCTCTAAAGAATTTTTCATATCTAAAAACATTCATAACATTATTCACGATACACTCCAGATATTTTGAAAACTAATAGGTGGGATAGGGAGGGTGGGAGGGAGGGAGACGCAAGAGGGAAGAGATACGGGAACATATGTATATGTATAACTGATTCACTTTGTTATAAAGCAGAAACTAACACACCATTGTAAAGCAATTATACTCCAATAAAGATGTAAAAAAAAAAACTATATGTAATAAGAACACACCCATTAAAATTAGTTATTCAAATGTTGTTTTTTTTTAATCTGAGAATTGTTAAAACAATTTGAAGTAAGTTTCTAACCAATTGCTTGACTGAATTTAACCAACTTTTGTTTTTCAGGACGATGTGCAAGTACAAAAACAGTATAGTATCTGTAATACAGATACACACATCCATAAGAATATAATTACATAATAAATAGTATATTTCTCTCATACAGACACTGTTTTTGTGCTTGCAAATATATATATATAGAGAGAGATATAGATATATATCACATACAGATATCATTTTATAGAAAAGAAAGAAAATATTGCAATGCATTATATAAAGTCATTGTCACTGGCTTAATTTTTTTGTTTCAGTGAAGCATAAAATCAAGTTAGTATCTTCTCTATGAAACCACCAAAAATTTGTCTTACTCACTGTAAAGGGCCACCATTTATATCTCCAGATGACATCAGCACTCATGTGCAAAGTGGATAGCTTGCATACGGGAGTATGAGTGGAAAGTAAAGGCAAATGCTCTATTCTATTGCTGAAATAGAATTAAGCATAGAAAAGTGTACACTTCTCATTTTCTGCCAAAGAACATTTAAAGCTCTGTTTGGAAGGGAGGAAAAAGGGGAGGCTTTGAGATGTAAAAATTTGCTTCCAAAACTATAGACTAGACTCAATTTGGATTAATTTCCTCAAACACCAAACTTTGAACAGAACCACACAGCAGAAAGACAGCTGTACTGAAGATCTCATAATGTTGCAAAAAGGGCAACTTGAAATCGGAACAAAGGCACTTCTAGAAATTGTACCAGAACCATTTATGCGAACGTGTACACCGAATGCCAAAGGACTAGTGAATATTGTCACCCCCAACATCATTCACTGGTAGATTGCATGGATAGTATTTGATCTTGGGTTGCGGGGGAGGGGTGTGGGAGAACATGAGCTGTTTTACCATAAGTATACTTCTCAAATGTCATTTTGGAAATCAAAACGTACACAGATGGCAAAAAGTTGACCACACTTGGTAATGTGAAAAATGTCCCTGTTTGATATATGCAAAACAGGTGGAAAAATGAATGAATACTCTTTCTAGAGACGAGGCACTTCACAGATAGATTTGTAGCACGGATTGCGATGAATACCTTATTGACCTCAGTTTAAGTAACAGCAAGTAGAGTTTTCCAAACCTGTACTTGAGCTGCAAAGAAAAACAAACTACTCATCGTTTCCTTGAGGCATGCATTTCACTATGGCAAAGCGCACCGGGCGTGCATGACAGGGGAAGTCTGGGCCTGCTTCAGCCAACTGAGTAGATCATGAGCATTCTTCGAACACAAGGCAGAAGGCTTTATGGAGTGGAGAAGAGTGAGAAAATTTGGAACAATCTTCTCATTATTTCATTTTGGAAGGGCCATTCCTCAGCCGACTGCTGCTTCAGGAAGGCGATGTGATGGGACCAGACTCGGCCAGATGTTGGCTACGGGAGCAAGCAACTTTAGCAGCCAAAACGGGGCAGTGTCATGACACCAGCTGAACACGTGTCAGCTGTGAGAAGCAGGAAGATGCTGCGCGCCCGGCCAGATCTGACTGTATTATACAGTGTCCCATCTGAGACTGCATAACACACTCACTGGCGAGCCACGGGGCCTCGGAACGATGTCAGGGGCCGAACAACACACAGCACAGCAGAGGGCAATGCACAGTCAGAAAGAAAGAGAAAGAAAGAAGAATGAGAGGAAACAAGCAAGACACACGTCCGTCGTGCACAAACCTTCGGGCTCTGTGTGTTCTTTGTGATGGACTTGCTTCAGCGGGCAGCAGAAGATTTCGTGACACTTAGCACGAAAGGGGGACTCTTTTTTCTTTAATTCCGCAGATTGGATGGAATCTTGCCGTAACATAATGTATTCCTGTGTGCCAGGGGGGGCGTCATCCAGAACTGTGGTCACCACATAACAAAATGAACTCAAGTTAGAGCTTCAGGAAAGCAGCGAACGTCTTACATCAACTCTACTCCCAGGAAGACTACAGAAACAACATTCCCAAGAAAAGTTTCAAAGAAAAGCATTGCATAGCTTGGGGGTTTTCTTTTTAAGGGCTTAGTTTTATAATACGAAAGCCCTGGGAATAGTTTACTCAGCTATACACACCTCGATTGCTTGTATGATGAAAATTTAACAGTGTTAAACTGTCCCGGATGAACAATAAAACATATTAATACCAATAACCATATTGTATCTAAATAAACACCATGGAGAGCTCACATGTTTCAGCTTGAAATCTAATATAAATATTTACAGGTGAAAATGGCAAATGTCCACCAACTTCTCAGTGTATTACTTTAGGTTTTCTTCCTCAGTCTGCTCCTGGAGAGGGCCCGGCTTCCACGCACTATGTACTGAGTCTGACAAAAGAATTCATTTTTTCCCCAAAGAGAACTGGGGCTGTCACAAACATTCTTCACATATTCGAAACCCCCTAATGCAGAGAACAAATTCCAGTTGAGAGCCTAATAATCAACATTGGCTCAAAGACCTACCTTGAATTGCGGAACAGCAGGGCCTGGTTCACTAATTCTGGCCTCAGATATACACCAAGCCCCTCTCAGCTTGCTAGGCCCTTTGTGCATTGTCCTAAGCAAGACTGAATTTCTAGTGTTTTCTCCCTGCAAAAACAAGGTGTCTGCTTTTACAGGGTCTGCGGCAACATTCTTTAGCCTGGTAACTACCCACCAAAGTGGGTGCAAATTTGATCTGCATCTGCAGAAACAGAGAACTGACCCCAGCATGGATTTTTTTCTCTTTCATGCCCTTCTCAATGAGGCCATCCCATTTTACTGGGAGTGAGTCAGTGCCCCTAAAGCTATGATTCACGGCGAGCTGACTCATTCGACTCCCCCAAATGCATACACTTAACATGCATTGAGAAAGACTGACACCAGCGGCACACTTCCTATGGGGAGAATAATGCTGCAGTGTTTGTAAAATACCCACAGCTTATGGCTGAAATTAGATGGGATCTCAAGCTTCCATGTTTGGCAAAATATTCCCAGCTCACTGGCTGGGATCCTAACGGACATTAAGAACTTTCTTTCATGTAGGAGTAAAAAAGGTATAAAACCCAACATAACTTTGAAATTCGTATTATGAGTTTAGAACAAGTTCTTGATAGATTGCTTGTATGTGGAATTGTTGTCTTCCTTTATAAGTCATTAAATTATGCAAGAAGGTGATGAATATTTTAGTTACTTCTCTTTCTATTTTCCTCTAGCTCCCAGCAGCACTAATCAAAAATACTATATAGACAAACCCCCACTGCTTTTCCTGGCAGAGTTCCCTTCATCTACTAGGAATGTGACTATAACTTCTTAGAATCTGGTCGTTGAATGCACATCTTCGGTAGCAACAGCTGCTATTCAAACCATTTGCAACCATTACCTGCCATGAGCAGTTAGTTACGACAATATAGACACTTATCAAATTCCAGCATCATAGGTAAAGATAAATTCTGATTTTACCATACAAAATATTTTAGGGGGCTTCCCTAGTGGCGCAGTGGTTGAGAGTCCGCCTGCCGATGCAGGGGACACGGGTTCGTGCCCCGGTCCGGGAAGATCCCACGTGCCGCGGAGCAGCTGGGCCCGTGAGCCATGGCCGCTAAGCCTGCGCGTCCGGAGCCTGTGCTCCGCAACGGGAGAGGCCACAACAGTGAGAGGCCCGTGTACCGCAAAAAAAAAAAAAAAAAATTTAGGGAAACCTCCCAAACTTGGAACTCAAAAAAAAAAAGCAAAACCCCGCCCATGATTATACAGAAGCTGAGAAATCCCATTTTCATGCACTGTATATAAGAAACAAATTTTAAGATTAAAGGACAATTGGAGGATTAAAAAAAAAGAACAACTTTTGGATAATATATAGAGAACTTGCTATTCAGAAGTACATGATAAACACCAGTAAATTGTCTTCCATTTTCATTTTTCAATACCAAAAATGACGTCACAAATGGGCATTTCTGGAGATTAATGACAGGCTGAAGGTAATAGCCTTTGGCTGATTCTCCAGCCATCAGCTTTTCCCCGCTGGTCATTAATTCCCAGAAAATGCCTTGCACTGACATCATTATTGTTTAATTAGATACAACTGGTTATCCGTAACATACAACAAAATTCTAGTGAAAGCAACCCAGTGACTGATACAAGAACCAGCCCCCAAATTCATCATGATGGGAAAGCATGAAAGTCACAAAAGTGCAAGATAATTGCTTTCCACAAAATTCTCTCTCTCCTGTTCTTTCTTCAAGCTGAATTTAGCAAGTGCAAAAGGTGCCAAGATGCGAGCATTTAAGGTGCCATCTGAGTAATGACCACAGGCACAGAACATTTCCTTGGAAATCGTGAACACCTGGGAGTTAATGGCTTAGCTTTGGGTCCAGGCCGTCTCCACTCAATGCCCCAAACATCAGTCAATTCAGGCAAAACAGAAAGAAAAAAAAGAATATTCAATCTATCAGTACACCTGGGTGTCATGTTGACACGAGAGCTAAAAATATTTTGGACTTTGTAAACAGAAGTGGCATCATCCACGCAACACCTCACACAGGTGTATAAAATCTCTGAATGTAAATTTATTTTGGATGAAAGATTAAAACTATTATGTTAAATGCATTTATTCTTAGGGCTCCTTCAAGTAGGACAGTGGATGCATGTGCAGTTGACAGCAGCGGGAATGACAGGGGACTTCCCACAAGACCCCAGCATCAAGGCAGGTGGGTACCTTAATTCTACTTCCTTACAAAAAGGATGAGGAGACAATGCTTCCAAGGGCCACTAGCTCTAGAAAAGAGGGACACTTGTAAAGAAGTCAGCTCATCAAAACAGGAAGAAAGAATGGGATTTGCCTTTCCCTGGCTAGGTACTATGACTTCTGCTGTTTTCCCCCTTCTAGTGCATTTCTTCTCGCACATCACTTCTAGCCTCTGAAAACCACTCTCGCCTTTGTTCATTGGAACCATTTGTCCACACTTACTCAATGACTCCTGCTGTTCTTCTAAATAATATTTATCTAATCTTGAAGGTGCATGAAAGACTCCAGTGATTAGGTAGATGATAGATTTACACCAAACCTCTTCCAGTTTCAGAGGTTCAACTTGACTCTTCAAGACAGATAAGATGGTAAGAGTGGCTTAGCCCTCATGGTTGATTTCTGGGCCGTGGGGCCCATGCTTTGAGAAAGCCCACGAGCCCCATGACAACAGCAGTCAAGGAGTAGGCCTCTGCTGGGAAATAGCGCCCACTCAGCCAGTGCCCTTGGCCCTGATCACCTACTCAGAATTCCAAAGTCCCACAAGAGTGGTTGAGATTTGGAGGAGACAAGTGCACACATGCAAATTCACACACCCACAGACACGCAGACACTGACAGGTGGCATACGCAGAGATGAGGGTGGCAAAAATAAGTGACTTTACTGGTAGCATGACAGTTAAGAGCACAATTTATGAAAGACCTAGTTCCCATTATAAAAGGTGTTTATTGACTAACCATTAGGTGGGCAAGCCTGCATCCAGGATTGGTTTCCCAGCATCAGTACTGGATTGGCATTAAACCACCCCCACTCTCCCCCAGGCTTCTCAGCAATCACCTAGATCAAGGTCATGGTCAGGGCTTGGGGGTCATTCATGGTAAGGGAAGAGAGTTTATGTCTAAACCTGATGACCTGGTCTGAGGTACTCATGATCACAGAAATAGTGTTCCCATTTCAAACTGGATATAAACAAAGCATCAATCTGTAGCAAAACAATCTTTGATAAAATTAAAGATAATTCCAAGTAATATACTTCTTAAATGTATTTTTTTAGTTAAAGAAGTTAACAATCATTTACCCTTTCTATGTTTAGAAAATCCACTTCCGGAACTTCCCTGGTGGTGCAGTGGTTAAGAATCCACCTGCCAGTGCAGGGGACACAGGTTGGATCCCTGGTCCGGGAAGATCCCACATGCTGCGGTGCAACTAAGCCCGTGTGCCACAACTACTGAGCCTGCGAGCCACAACTACTGAAGCCCACGTGCCCTAGAGCCTGCGCTGCAACTACTGAGCCCGCATGCTGCAACTACTGAAGCCCATGCGCCTAGGGCCTGTGCTCTGCAACAAGAGAAGGCACCGCAATAAGAAGCCCGCGCACCTCAACGAAGAGTAGCCCCTGCTCGCTGCAACTAGAGAAAGCCCGTATGCAGCCCCCCCCCCAAAATTATCCACTTCCTGTTTTACTCTATAACTTTTATCAATAAATATAACATAGGTGGGGCTTCCCTGGTGGCGCAGTGGTTGAGAATCCGCCTGCCGATGCAGGGGACATGGGTTCGTGACCTGGTCCGGGAAGATCCCACATGCCGCAAAGCGGCTAGGCCCGTGAGCCATGGCCGCTGAGCCTGCGCGTCCGGAGCCTGTGCTCCGCAACGGGAGAGGCCACAACAGTGAGAGGCCCGCATACTGCAAAAAAAAAATAATTATATATATATATATCATAGGTTACATAAAATACCTACCCAAATATTTAGTAGTATCACGAACACTACAATCTTCCACAACATTCCAAACACAATTCCTTTAGCGATAACTTAATGCAACCCCTTTGTCTTAAAACATAAGGTAAATAAAGCTCAAGAAGGGGAAGTGACTTGACAAGCCACACAGCTATTGGAAAAGCACAGCCTAGAAGCCAGGATTCCAGCGTGCTTACCAAAAAGTCTAAGGTAAGACTGCTTTGTACAAACATTGATATATTTAACAGGGATGGGGATCACCGGTGTTTCTTAGCTTCAAAGATTATCTCTGTCTCCAACGAAGTTTTCTGTCTTTTTTTTTTTTTTTTTGCGGTATGCGGGCCTCTCACTGTTGTGGCCTCTCCGTTGCGGAGCACAGGCTCCAGACGCGCAGGCTCAGCGGCCATGGCTCCCGGGCCCAGCCGCTCCGCAGCATGTGGGATCCTCCCGGACCGGGGCACGAACCCGTGTCCCCTGCATCGGCAGGCGGACTCTCAATCACTGCACCACCAGGGAAGCCCTGTTGTTTTCTCTTTTTAAATGAACTCTTCAGAAAGATGACTCAACATAATTAATGATGTGATTTTAAATCAAAGCAAATCTGAGATCACCAGGGCAACAGAAATGAACACAGCCATGGGACTACCAAAGTTATTAGACATATATTAGTGACTTCAACAAGCAAATACTTGAAAATATCTATGAAACAGAAAATATGGCAAAATGTACAGATTATCAAATGTCCTCACATAATGAGAAAGAAAGTGAGACGAAAACAAGAGTAATTAGAGCGATTACTTTTCCCTGTCACTGAGCACCTGTCAAGCTGAAAGGTACATCAACCACAGGATGAGTTAAGACCTCCATTTTGCCTCCCAACTTACACTCTATCTACTTATGTGTATCTATCGTTCAAGCTTTACTGCCACACTGGATACTATCAAGACGGCAGGTTTAAATGTAAATGAGTAACTTAAATAAATAATTCACTGAACTGAATTGATCAATACTAATGATCATTTGATTTGGCTAAGACAGAAATAACTGTAAAATATTTCTAGAAATTTCAGTTACCTTCGCCTTTGCGATCTCCCCCATCTCCATGCAACCCCCAAGCACTATCCAGCCTTCCTCCAATTCTGTTTGTTCAGGCTGTTTTGCTCTTTTCATGGTGGAATACAATGCAAACTCCCTACCACGGCGGCCACCCACCTCCTCAATTCCATCACATGCCTATCTTCTTCCACACACTAGCTTTACATTAGTATCTAGAATATGCTAGGCTTTTTCCTGCCTAAAGACCATGTACTTGCTGTTCACTCTGATGCCCCCTTTATGTCCTTCAGGCTCTACTCAAATGCCACCTCTTCTGAGATGTCTTTTTAGCCATGTTAGGTAGGTTTGCACTCGTCACAATCTGTAACTATTTTATGTATGTATGTAGGTATGTATGTATCTCTCATCTGACTCTTCCCACAAGAATACAAGCTCTCTGAGGCAGCAACATTCTTTGTCTCATTCGCCATTCTATATGTGGGGTCCATCATAAACACACTCAAAGAATTCTTAAGAATCAAATGAAGGATGCCCTTCTTCACCCAGCCTTCCCACAAAGCTCACTCTTAACTCTTCATGTCCATATGACAATTTTTAAAATTAATTTTATTTATTTATTTATTTTTGGCTGCGTTGAGCCTTCGTTGCTGCACGCCGGCTCTCTGTAGTTGTGGCAAGCAGGGGCTACTCTTCATTGTGGCTCGTGGGCTTCTCATTGCAGTGGCCTCTCCCATTGCGGAGCACGGGCTCCAGGCACATGGGCTTCAGTAGTTGCAGCACGTGGGCTCAGTAGTTGTGGCATGCAGGCTCTAGAGCTCAGGCTCAGCAGTTGTGGCCCATGGGCCCAGTCACTCCGCAGCATGTGGGATCCTCCCGGGCCAGGGCCCGAACCCGTGTCCCCTGCACTGGCAGGCGGACTCCCAACCACTGCACCACCAGGGAAGCCCCATATGACATTTTAAGAAATTTATCCTGTCATGCCTTGAGACAGCTTTCTGGTCATAATCCTAGGTTTTTACTGACAAGTTAGACTGATAATTATTTTCTTATATATGGTCTCTCCTCCACAACTTGAATGTCAGCTCCCAGAAGACCAGAACAATGTCTCTTTTGGTATCATCCTTGCTTTCCTAGTGGCCTACAATGCTTTGCACATGGTAATTTTGCATGCATAAAATTAGTGCCTCCTAGGGAGAGCCCTGCCTACCTTGAAGGCGAGTGCTAAGAAGAAGGGGTCAAAAATGGAAAGAGTCCAGCACATTGCCCGGTACCTGGCAGGCACATAGTAGTGGCTGCAATGGAGGAAACGCTGCCCATAACAGAGATGGAGCCGGTGAGCAGTGTACCAGGATCCCCACCCTGAGTCACAGCTGACTTCCCGGGTGACCTCTGGAATGCCAGGTCAGATCTCTGAGCCTCAGTTTTCTCATTTCAAAAATAAGTCATGTGGACTAGGCCAGGGTAGCGCAACGTTAGCACTTTGACACCTGGGGCTGGATAATTCCTTGTTCCGAGAGGCTGTTCTGTGCACTGTAGGATGTTTAATAGGATCCCTGACCTCTACCCAGTAGATGCCAGTAGCATCCCTGTTCAACTTGTGACAACCAAAGAGGTCTCCAGATACCGTCAAATCCCCCTTTACCAGTGGGATGAGAGCAAAATCATCTTAGTTGAGAATCACTAGACTTGATGACAGGTAAGCCCCCTGTGTTCTATAAACCTCTCTGTAAAGCAGTCGGACCAATCCTGGAAGCCCCTTTGTGACCTTCGGAGATGCTCAGCATCTTGCAGGGACACAGCTCTTCTATTCAGGGGAGTTTGGCCCACACAGTCCAGACCAAAGAGCAAGGAAAATGCGCTAGTGAGCATGCCAATGAGCCGGGTAACAGAAAGCCCCTAACAAGACGGAAAGCACTACGGCTACACACCAGTGGGGTCCTTACTCAGCCCAGGGCAAAGGCTTTCTCTAGTGAGTGATGACACAGAGCAGCACCAATGGCATTGTTCAACTCTAGGGGAGTAACTTCAGGCACGTGCTGTGAATAACAGACAGGGCACAGGCTACCAAAGACCCTGCTCAAATGGGGATGAGAAGCAAGAAGACAGAGCAACTCTCTGTGGCATTATCTAAGGAGCTTCCTTGAAGGCTGGCATTCTCATCATCAAAGGGCCCATGTCACCAGGAAGGATGTATATCCCTACTGAAGACAGAAATGACTCCCTTAAGAAGAAAAGTGGCAGCTTCCTCTAGCAGAGCAGAGTGTGCTTTCAGAAGTCCCCTGCCCCAGCAGGAATGACATAGGTTTTGTCCCTACTGCCATTTCAAGCATGTGAGAAAGAAATGCCAAGAAATACATTCCACCTTAGAACACTGGGTGATGCTAACACATCTCAGTATACTGTTCAGAGAGCTGATACCAGCCCATTACTTTCAAGTTTTCTAGCCGGATGTCATTGCATTCCTCTCCCATGCACCCTGCTCAAGTCCAAGCGAAACTGAAGTATCCATCATAGTGCACTGCAAGGCTTGTTAAGACACAGACTGCTGGGCCCCCTCCACTAGAGTTGCTTGTTTTTAATTAATTTATTGTATTTTATTTATTTTTGGCTGCATTGGGTCTTCGTTGCTGCACGCGGGCTTTCTCTAGTTGCGGCGAGCAGGGGCTATTCTTTGTTGTGGTGCGCGGGCTTCTCATTGCAGTGGCTTCTCTTGTTGCAGAGCACAAGCTCGAGGCGCGTGGGCTTCAGAAGTTGTGGCTCAGTAGTTGTGGCACACGGGCTTAGTTGCCCCACGGCATATGGGATCTTCCTGGACCAGGGATCAAACCCGTGTCCCCTGCATTGGCAGGCGGATTTTTAACCACTGCGCCACCAGGGAGGTCCTCCACTAGAGTTTCTGATGGAGGTGTTCTGGGGTGGGTGTGAGTATTGTCATTTCTAACAAGTTCCCAAGTGCTGCCGCTGCTGGTCAGGGATCACACTGGGAGTATGATTGCCCCAGCTGTTCGTTTTACCTGCTCCAGCTACCTCTGCCATCTGCATTCTCCGCCAGGAACAAACATAATCCATACCAGTGGTTCTCAGCTGGGGTTGAGCCTTAGCGTCACCTGGGGAACTCTAAAAACTGAAGTACCCGTGGTGCCACCCCAGATCAATTACACTAGAATCTCTAGCCTGAGGCCAGAGCGCTGGCGGGTTTCCAAGCTCCTCGGGTGATTCGACTGCACAGCTAGAGTTAAGAATGACTGTTTTAAGCCATTCCTTGCTTTCTCCAGTGAAAATTCCTCTCTCATCTTTGGAGGGTGGGCTCTGGCGCCTGATTATCTTGCTACAGTTGACCCTTGAAAAAGATGCAGGGTTAGGGGTGCCAAACCTCCATGCAGCTGAAAATCCACGTATAACTTGTAGTCAGCCCTCCCTCTCCACGGTTCCTCCATACCCATGGTTCCGCATCTGCGGATACAGCCAACCACGGATCATGTGGTCCTGTAGTATTTATTAGTGAACAAAAATCCCACGTGTAAGTGGACCCTGGCAGTTCAAATCCATGCTGTTCAAGGATCAACTGTATTTCCATTTCTTTGCACACCTCAGCCAACCGCGGCCACGTCCCCTCGGGCAGTGGTGCTATTCACTGCGTAAAACTCTACAGCAGCTCATATCTCCCCACAGCCGGTCCGTTCCAGCCTGAGCACTCAGCCCCTGTGGTTTGTCCATAGTTCTACCACAGCATTAACCCACCCCTGCCCTGTGTTTTTGTTGTGTTTCAATATGACTATCTCCTCACTAGCCAGTTTTGTTGCAGTGAGTCAAAGCAAGCTCTCTTCTTATTAATACCCTTCAAGGTCAACGTCTTGGGTTGGTGAGAACAGGTGTCTTGGCCCTGAAGCCAGTCTGTGATGCTGTATCTCACCCTCAAGGTCACCCAGAGCCACTGCAAACTTCACATGTGCCCCAACTTGAACCACAGTGCAGTCCAAGCTCATGGTCACAAAACAAAATGGTACCAAGAATTCATCGGGAACCTTCTTGGTGACTGGCTCAATAAATACACTAGTCCTTCTTTTATGACATCACAAAAAAAGGAGGTTTGCATTACATTTTCCAGAAATTGCTCCCTTGAACCCTGTAATTCAGGGGCTCTCCACCCTAGCTACAAAATCAGGATCACGTAGGGAGCTTTTATAACATGCCCATGCCCGGGCCCCACCTCCAGAAATTCTCCTTTAATTGGTCTTGCAGCGGGGTGTGGACCTTGGTAGTCAAGCTCCCCAGGTGGTTCTAAGGTGCAGCTAGGGTGGAACCGGTGTGTCTAATCAAAGGAGCAAGAGAAAAATTAAGGCCGCAAATGTAAGCACAATTAACTGCAAAGATGTTTTCCTGAACAAAGAAGGAAGCGCTCTAGGAGATACTACAACTTCAGAGTTCTAAGCCCCTTAATTAAATATGGAATACAAATGGCTCTCTCAAGGAGGAAGGTTTAAAAGCCTAAGGGAATGAAAAACGAGGTACTGGCAAAGGCGTCATAATCCACCAGTCCTGGTTCAAATCCCACTTCTAATCCCAAACTCCCAGTTCTCCCCTCCCCCACCTCCCTCTCTCTTGGCAACCACAAGTCTGCTTGGGATTAGCAGATGTAAACTATTATATACAGTATGGAGAAACAACAAGGTCCTACTGCACAACGCAGGGAAACATTCAATATCCGGTGATAAACCATAATGGAAAAGAATATGAAAACACAGTGTCTATATGTGAATAACTCAGTCACTTGGCTGTACAGCAGAGATTGCCAGAGCATTGTAAATCAACTCTACTTCGATTAAAAAAACAATCAATTTTTTTAAAAAAATCCCAGTTCTGAGACCGAAAGTGGTCTCGACAGTGTGACCTTGGGCAAGTCCTGTCTCCTCTTTGAACCCATAAAATAGTCTGATAGCTATTTTGAAGTCAGGACCCTGGACCAGCAGCATGGGTATCGCCTGGGAGCTTGTTAGACATGCAGCCCCGCATGCCTGCCAAGTCTAGACCCACAGAGTCAGAATCTGTATTTTCACAAGGTTCTGAGGGGACTGCTAGTCATATTAAAGACTGAAATACGCCTAGAACAGTGGCTGGCAGATGGTCATGCAGTCGGCCCTCAGTATGGGTTCATTCCCTTTTCCCTTGAGGCCAAACAACTATTTGGGTGGCAATTAAATGTATATTCCTGGAAACCCAGCCACAGGGTAGAAAAAAGAGCACTGAACTTGGGAGACCTCTGCCACCTACTGCATAACCTTGGGCCCGTCAATTTCCTACCTTTTACAGACGATCCAACTGAATCAGAGTTTAACTCCTAACAAGGTTGTTTTTTAAATTAAAAGAGATACTTGGATGGAACCATCAGCACAATGTCTAGCCTTTGATAGTTACTCCACATGTACTAAGTACTCCCTAAGCATTAACGGAGGCTGAATCCTATTTAACATGAAAGTGACTTTCTCAAGAAAACAAATGCCAACCACCTACTTTCTAGCTGGTCCAGACAAGGCTTCACACGGCCCTCATGTTAGTTTTCTAACCAAAGTATGGAGAATGACCCACAGGAGAAAAAGATGGCTGTACTGCTCAAAGAGTAATAAACTGACTGACAAATGGTATTTCTTCGAGAATGCCATCTGGAATTTCTTGAAAATGTTTCATTATGACTGGCTTCACTGAAAAGTTTTATTTGGTCTCACTTATTTTGTTTTTTTAATACAGAGTGCTTCTGGCCACGATGTCCTAGGGGCTGAAATATCTGGGCAGCCTTTAAAGATTACTTATAGATTGATTCTAGGTATGGCTTTTCCACCAAATTTTGCCTCTTCCTCCGTGCATAATGATGGAAGCCACTGGCACCATTTTGTAAGCGGCCTTTGTCTTCAGACACAGTAAACTAAGGGGACTGCCCGCAGCATGCTGTTCCAGCCAGCTCTGCTGTGTGTGTGTGTGTGTGTGTGTGTGTGTGTGGTGTGTGTGGTGTGTGTGTGTGTGTGTGTGTGTGTGTGTGTGTGTGTGTCTGAGGCTAGAGACATGCCTTTGTCTTTAATAACTATTAGTACAGGAGCTCCGGTTAGGCTCACAAAATGATGTCATAGCTACTCACAGAAACGTTCTCGCCTGAAATCTTTGATCTTAAGACCTTTCTTGGGCAACATCACAGGCTAAATTGCTATAGAAAGCCTATTTTCTCCTATCAATCTTTTCCATTTTTAGAGCATTAAATCTCAGAGGAATGAGGTTTCGTCACCTACATACTAGAGAGTGCACTCTCAAGCATTACACCCGTCTTTCTAGAAAATGTGTTCATTGTCACCATACTTCTTCACATGGACGGCATGCTAGAAGAGGCCTGCAATACGCATGATCACTATTTCCTTCACTTTTTTTTTTTTTTTTTTTTTTTTTGCGGTACGCGGGCCTCTCAACTGTTGTGGCCTCTCCCATTGTGGAGCACAGGCTCCAACACGCAGGCTCAGCGGCCATGGCTCACGGGCCCAGCCGCTCCGCGGCACGTGGGATCTTCCCGGACCAGGGCACGAACCCGCATCCCCTGCATCGGCAGGCGGACTCTCAACCACTGCGCCACCAGGGAAGCCCTCCTTCACATTTTTATTTCATGTTTTGAAAGCTAAGCTCTAATACAAATCTCATGGTTGCTCCAAATCTCCTGAGATGTCTCGAGAGCCCAGGAAACCCCACCTCATAGGCTCTGCTGACAGCCAGAAATTTCTCAGTCCTGGTGACAGTGACTGGAAAATTATATTGTAATGTTGCTTAAAAATTATATGACTGGGGCTTCCCTGGTAGCGCAGTGGTTGAGAGTCCGCCTGCCGATGCAGGGCACACGAGTTCGTGCCCCGGTCTGGGAGGATCCCACATGCCGTGTAGCGGCTGGGCCCGTGAGCCATGTGCGCGTCCGGAGCCTGTGCTCCGCAACGGGAGAGGCCACAACAGTGAGGCCCGCGTACCACACACACACACACAAAATTATATGATTGGGAGAGTGATCAGTACCATCAAAGTCACCTCTACATCTCCATGTCCCCCGAAAAAGGTATCTAAGCAGCAAACTCATTTTACTTTATCAGTTACGAAATACTACCCTCACTTTCAAGCAAGCAGAGTTCTCTTACTTCCTCTTCCTGCCACTGTTCCATGAGCATATGTGCTTCTATCACTTACTGATGTGTCCTTCCAGCCCCAGCGACATTGAAGAAAGTTCACTCAAGTACATTAGCAGCCCATCTTGACTAAACCTTTGGCAGGAACCATGAAGTAAATACCAATATATGGGCTGATCTATAAAAACCCTTTCTCAAAAACTATAAAGTATGCATATGTCATTGTGGCTTTGTGCTACCTGGCATTCAACATAGTATGGCTGTGTGAGTGGATTGAGAAGCAGTAAAGGGGGAAAGAAAGCCCCAGAAAAGAGAGGGGAGAAGGCTCTTTCAACTGATCAGGACGTGAGCCCTGGCATGTCTTATTTCATTTAAACGATGCTCTGGTTAAACCTTTCCCTCCCTAGTTAATCGCAAGCTGCACTCAAGCTCATCAGAAGGCATTTAGTTCAAAAAATGATACAAATGAACTTATTTACAAAACAGAAACAGACTCACAGACTTAGAGACCCAACTTACGGTTACCAGGCAGGAACTGGGGGGGGATAGACTGGGAGGTTGGGATTGACATGTACACACTGCTATACTTAAAATAGATAACCAACAAGGACCTACTGTATAGCATAGGGAACTCTGCTCAATATTCCATAATAACCTAAAAGGGAAAAGAACTTGAAAAAGAATAGATACATGTATATGTATAACTTTGCTGTACACCTGAAACTAACACAACATTGTTAATCAACTACACTCCAATATAAAATAAAAATGTTTAAAAAAAGGCAGTTTGGGGGCTTCCCTGGTGGCGCAGTGGTTGAGAATCTGCCTGCCAATGCAGGGGACACGGGTTCGAGCCCTGGTCTGGGAAGATCCCACATCCCGCGGAGCAGCTAGGCCCGTGAGCCACAACTACTGAGCCTGCGCGTCTGGAGCCTGTGCTCCGCAACAAGAGAGGCCGCGACAGTGAGAGGCCCACGCACCACGATGAAGAGTGGCCCCTGCTCGCCACAACTAGAGAAAGCCCTCGCACAGAAACGAAGACCCAACACAGCCCAAAATAAATAAATAAATAAATAAATTAGGGGGGGAAAAAAAAGGCAGTTAGTTCAATTTGGCCACAACATCAAATTCATTTATATGCAAGCTCAAATGGTCTTCAAAACCTCCAGGAAATGCAGTTCTCACCTATATTCTGTGAAAGAATTCTTCCCCCTTAAGATAGTTAAAAGAGTTGAACTTTTTAGCTAATGAAAAGCTTTAGAACAAAATTCCCAATTACAACAGCTGAAATCCAGAAAAGAATTCTCAAACAGAAATATTCCAGTAAAATGAGTGCTGTTCTCTGCACTCAGGCCTGAAACAGTTTCTAACTCCTCATTCAATAAACAGAGCTGGTGTTTCTGCTGAGCAGGCCTGTCCCTGCAGGGATCACAGATGGAAGAATATAGTGCGCCAGGTTAGAACCTACTCTAAATTGTTTTTGAAAAATTTCAAAGCTAATGGTATTTGCGTTTGTTTACTCTTGGCAGCATTTCTGTTCAAGAAAAGAGGCATTATGAATGTTTGAAAAGCCTCGAGCCATTAAGTGTCCTTAAAATAGCATTTAATGATTTAGGCGTAAATGAATCATGAACACTTAAATAAAACTTCCCCCTCATTCCCTACAAACCCAGCTGGTTAAGTGAGGTTTTAGCAAAAGAGCACTCCTTAATCCTATTAAAGGTAAGGTCTTCTGAGGTGGGTTCAAAGCTGGATTTGGTGCTCCCGTTTAGGACACTAGGAATAGTCACATATTTTTTTAAAGAAGTTATTACAAAATTGCAAAGTTGCATTTTTCTTCTTTTTTATTGAAGTATAGTTGATTTACAATATTGTGTTAATTTCTGCTGTAGAGCAAAGAGATTCAGTTATATTTATATATTCCTTTTCATATTCTTTTCCATTACGGTTTATCACAGGATATTGAATACAGTTCCCTGTGCTATACAGTAGGACCTTGTTGTTCATCCATTCGATACTCACATTATATTTTTGAAAGGAGTAAAGTAGAGTGCCTGGTGTGTATACACACTTTCACATATTTCCAATATCCACGACAATCCCATAAGGCAGGTGTCATTATTGTCCCCTGTTGGCACAGAGGAACCTGAATGTCAGAGAGGCTAAGAAACATATCCAGAGGAACCCAGCATCAAGATGAAACCTGGGATTCAAACCCAGGTCTTCATGTCTCCAGAGCCTTTACTCTTACTCACTATGCCGTATCTTACACTTGATTTTATATCCATGGTAGGCAGAACAATAGCCCCTCAAAGATGCCCACACCCTAGTCCCTGGAACCTGTGCATATGTTACCTGAAGGTTACAGATGTCATGAGGGTTACTAATAAGCTGACCGTTACAAGGATTATCCAGGTGGGTGCAATGTAATCATATGAGCTCTTAAAATCAAAAGAGAGAAGTCTCGGTCACAGAGATGAGAAGGAAGCAGAGACAGGCCAGAGTAAAAGTGTGAAAGGACTCAACAGGATGTTGCTGGCTTTAAACACTGGCCTGAAGGAGGCCAGGACCAAGGAATACACGAAGCTTCTAGCAGCTGGGAACAGTCCTCAGTTGACAGCTAGCAAGGGGACAGGGATCTCTGTCCTACGAGGAACTGATAGCGCTAACAACCAAAATGAGAAGGGAATAGATCCTCCTTTAGAGCCTCCAGAAGGAAATACAGCCAAGCCAAGCCACGCCAAGACTAAGGTCTTAGCTTGGTGCGATGCGTGTCTGACTTCTGACCTCCAGGACTGTAAGGTAATACATTTGCATTGCTTAAGCCACCTAGATTGTGGTATTTTGTTAGGGCAGCAGAAAACTAATACAATATACAATGCTTAATGCTGAAAACCTAACTAGGTTCTACAGCTCATAAGCCTTCAACAGGTAATTTAATAACAATAATCAAATATCATTATGTAGAACTGACATATCTTCATCATCTTCAGCCTCAGAAGAAAACATATGCACAAAGATGCTTCCTTTGGCCTTTTTATTTTCCACTGCCTCTCATAATACTACCTTTCAATATTCTTTCAACAAGTATTTATTGGGAATATACCAGGCACTATTCAATGTATACAGGATACAGGAAAAAAAATGGAGAGAAAAACCCTCGCCCTCATGGAGTTTATACATTTGGAGTGGAGCTGAGGGGTAAAGAGAGAGTAAATAAATCAGGAAGATGAGACTTCCAAGGGTCTCTGAGTCACTCAAGGGAAGGCAGGGGTTCGGAATTGCCGCTAGACCCATGTACGTAAGAAATAAACTTTTACAAGTTAAGCTCCTGCCACGTCAGTTAGCTTCCCTTTAGGGCAAGGCAAGGAGACGTCAGAGCAGAGGCCTGAGTGAAGCGCCATGGCGATATCCAGGAGACAAGTGTTCCCAGCAGAGGGATCAAAAATGCTCAGATCCTGAGGGAAGAGTAGGACTCGCTGTTTTGTGTATTTTTTTTTAAGAAAATGAAGAAAGCCGATGTGGCTGGAAGTCAAAGACTGAAGGGGAGAGTGGGAGGAGGTGAGGTCAGAAAAGCAACAGGAAGCCTGCTCACTAGGCCGTGTTAATACCTCTGGCTTCAGTTCTGAGTGGTGGGGAACCATTGGATGGATTCAGGCAGGAGAGTGATGGGATCTGGCTCATGTGATCCACAGCTCATTCTTGCCACTATATAAAGAACAGACTTCAGAGGAGAAGGACAGAAGTAGAGAAACTGGTTAGGAGGCCACTGCTACGATGCAGGCAAGGGTTGACTTGGTGGTATAGGCAGGAAGAAGTGGTTTTATTCTGGGTACATACTCTAGGAATATAAACTTTTATGAACAGAAGTATAATGGCTAACATTATGCAGCATCTAACAATGCTGCTTAATATAGATACCCTTCGAAAATGGTAATTCCATGGAATATACACTTCCCAGAGGGGAAAGTCTCTCCTTTCAGCCTAGGAGAGAAATCTCCTCACACTCAGCTCTCTCCTGCACCATGTCATTGTACTAAATGTGCCTATACAGCCTGGGACCCAGCAAACGTTCACACAGCAGGAAAGTATTAATGGCAGCGATGGAGATGAGGATGGGCAGTTTGCAAAACAACATTCTTGAGAAATCGATTATTTTGATTCTTTACACCGTTCTTGTTTCTCTTCCATCAATCTATTTTCTTCTGTCATTATGTCAAAGATTCCACCAAACCAATCTAACACTTCAAGTGCTAGTGGGAGAGGGGAAGGGTGGGAAACAACCTTAGAACCGAAGCGCCTGGACACCTAGCCCAGCCTAGGAGCCAGTTAGTCCCTTTGACGTGCCTCCAGTATTTGCATTAATTAGACTCATACAGAGAAACCCAGTCATTTGAAGAGGGTCTGTTGGCACCATCAAGAAATTGAAACACACCACACTGCACAAGCTTGAAAAATGTCAGCTGGGGCGTGGAAACATTTCCCAGTTCTCATACCAGAGAGGGCCTTCTGCTTCCTTCCTAATGGAGAGTTAAGTGGAGTTCGAGATTGCACCAAAGAAAGCCAGGGCAAAATGTTCCACATAAATCCTCTCCCAGCCAATTAGGCATTTAGTTGCTGAGTGGTGGAAGAGGTAGAGGTCCTATGAAATGCAGAACTGCAATCGGTAACCTTCCACAGATATCTAGAGAGCAATTCTTTCTTCTTTCCTCTCCCAATGTCTCTATCTAACACTTGTTTAACTGACAACTTCTCAAAGACAAGCTCAGGGCATGTGAGATAGTCTCAGAAGCTTGAGACATCACCTCTGAGGCAGTCAGTCCCTAGTTGGCAAAGAGATCCTCAGGTCAAGCTATGGCAACCTGGAAAAAACATTTTGGGCTGAGAGCAGGGTGGGTCACAGTCGGATGCAGGAAGCAGCAATGATGGACTGAACCACAGGGTACTTTGAATTGCCAGCCTTTTCCTGCAGGCTATTTTAGACTTTCCTCTGTTCTACATGGAACTTTGGGAGCCCCTTCTGATGAGCACAAGAGGAACATGGCTTTTATGCTGACATCCATATTTAGGGTGATTGGAAATAACGGAGGAAGTGGCAAAGTGAAGCAGAAGAGGCAGTAAGAATGCCGAGCTGGGAATCTCCAGCCAGGGGAGGCCTCCTGCCTCTGCTCCTGGCTTCATCTTTGCCTCTTTGCCCCTGAGCAAGTCCAGTTTACTTTTCTTCCCCCAGAAGCTCTCCAGAAGCATACTGCTGTGAGCAGACTTGTAACACGCCCCAGCAATGGCTGCAGGAAACAGGCCGAGGAAGGCCCCTCAGCTCATGGGGTAAAGCAGGAGCTGTTTGAGTCCTGTTGCCATGATAATTGGATTAGCCCCGCTTGTCAGGGAGAAGGGCCTGTGATTATTGAAGAGTACTGTAATGGTTAATTTTATGTGTCTCCTTGACTGGGCCATAGGGTGCCCAGATATTTGGTCAGACATTATTGTGATGACAGCAGCTACTGCTTCCTGAATGCTTATTAGGTCCCAGGCACTCTTCTTATGTGATCATTTTTATCAATGTGTCTTGCCAGATTGCTAGATTTGGAAAAGCCCATACATACATTAACCAAAAAAAAAAAGAAAAAGAGAATAAAATCAAAAGGCAGACCCATTCCGAGATCGCAGGACATGAGCTGCCCACCTTCATGTCCCAGTCTGTCTCCTTCCTCCCAACTGATGACCCACTATTTTACTTCCTCGTTTTCCATATTTGAAACTGATCTAGCCCAACCATAAATCTAACAATTGTGGGTTTCAGTGTTTTCTCCATCATTCTGCTCTGCATGTGTCCCCAGTGCCCTGGGCAAGTACATTGGGTCTGTGGAGTTGGAACCTTTCCTCCAACTCTTTCAGTGTTATGACAGAGTGAATTTTTAGTTGATGGGAAGATATTTTGTATTTCATTCCATATTTTATAACCATGTGTTTATACACACTGGAAAAGGTTAAATTCAACACTTCAACATAATTCTGTGCTCTCCTTGCTCAGAGGTGATTATCCTAAATGAAATTTGTCAATAATCAGCATCATTTCTCTTGCGTGCTATCAAAATGTTTTAATGCAGTGAGTGAAAAACAGAGTGTTGTTATCATGATTATACAGACGAGACGCAAACTCAATACCACGTGTGACCAGTAGCATAGTAACCAGCTCGATGTGTTTAGCATTTCAGTTCCAAAAGTACATTTTCATATAGTCCTTCATTTTTATTTAATTTTGATCTACCTAACAACTCTGTGAAATGAACAACGCCAGCATTGATATTACCCTGATTGCTATAAGGAGGGAAGCTGAGGCTCTAGGAGTTATTTGCTTAAGGTTACCCAGAAAATATATGCCAGAATTAGGAACACAACCAGGTCCCTGATCCTAAAGCCGGCATCTAATACACAGATACATTTCTTAGGTTCAATAAGCTCATTAGCATACCCATTTATTCAGCATCTACTGCACATCAGATCTGTGCTAGACTCTGAGACATACAGGGATGAGCAAGCCAATGAATGTTTACATGAGGTTAACAGGTGCATGAATCGATCTCAGCTTCTTTTCGTCTCGTCTTACGCAGCTCTTCAGAAGGAGAAGGTGTATGTGCGCGGGGTATGTTGATGTGATAAGAGACATTTCTTTCCTTGAGGTACCACGCTAGACACCATGCATGCACGTGTACAAGCAGAAAACCTTGTGACCTAGGCCCACTGTGGGCCGGTGGCAGACACAGACGCAACCCTGCAAGGAAACACCCTTAGACAGGGATTATTCAATTAAGGTTTGCCAGCATTGGCCCTTGAGAGCAAGTTCCTCCAGACAACTTTTTAAATTTTCCTTCTTGAATTGGAATTCAGAAATAACAACAACAGAAAGAGTAGAAGGGGTCCCCCCAAAACAGGCTGAACTATACTTCCAAGGGGAAACACAAAGATGTCATCAGTACTTGCTCATACTCAGCTGCTGGAGGAGATGGTAGTACTTTTCCTCATTGAATTAAAAGGAAACAAACCCCTAATTTTTTCCATGTTTTGGCAAGAAAATTATAAGGAGCTGTGCCCCCTGGGTTTGGCATGAATCTAAACACAGGCGGGTGTCTGTAACCCCAACGTGGGAATGCTGTCACGCGGTGGCACACGCGTCACTCAGCATTTGGGTTGGGAGGGGCGGTGGGAGGCCTCCTGAGCTCGATGCCCTACAGGACGGCCCAAGCCCAGGCGGGTGGTTTACAAAGGCTGTTTTGCCCAGGCCAGGCTTCCTTTCTCCTGCTGGAAGGGGCCTAGTGCCAACCTGCAGGTGCCCTGGAAACAACGTAGAGGAGGGTTGGGCTTCTCTCACACACCCCGTTTCACCTCAGGGCCTGTAGTGACTCAGCTCGGCCACTTCATACACAACACGGGTAAACGTGAGGTGAGGGTTTCAGGCCCTGCCTGGCCAAGCATGTTACCCAGGCACAACCCCAGGCATAAGGAGAATGGAGTGAGGGAGGGCAGATGACTCCACGGGAGCCAGCCCCACCACTGGAAACAGAGGCCGTACAGTGTCTGCGAAAGCCTGTCAGCTTCCCTCCTTCTGCACTTCCGGCGAGTCCCCCTATCTTGGGCGTGATCAGCCACAAAGACAGCCCATTAACGTCATACGGAACAAGGTCCCTAGAAACTTTCCTACCGGACCCAGAATAGGGGCTCGGTCAACGCCGGTAACTGAACTGCTTCCCTTTGGCCATCTTTAAAATAATGGCAAGAGAGGACCCTGCCCCCTTGGATGCTCTGAATCATTGAGAAAGTTCTATTTTCTTCTACAGAAGAAAAAGTAAAAGCCACAGCCAACCAGCTTCTCCATAGGACAGAGGTTTACCCTACCCCCACCCCATTTCAGCACTTCCCCCCCCCCCCCCACCGTCTAAAACTTTTACCTTGCGGTTGAACTGAAAGCGAGCTGATCCAAACATACTGAGGAGGGTTGGGAGGTCTGTCTGTTTATCTGTTTGTTTTCTTACGCCAAATCCTGGGGGAGTAGTCGGAGCAGAGGCAGCCCTGAGACCGGTTCTCTGGAGTCTGGATCAGCATCCTACACAGCAGAGCATGGCGCTCACTGATGACGTGTCTCAGTACTAACCAATCAGGAGCCAAGGCAATAAACCAGAGCGACAAATATGCTGCCAGATAATGGAGCTGGACAAGGGCATGAGTGGCTGTGCAAGTGATGAAAAGTGATGTAAAACGAGGCCCAGGAACAACCCAGAATTCAGAAGCTCAAGGCTTACAGAAGCACTCCGCGGGAAGCACAGGCAGCCACTAGGAGGCTTTAACGAGGAGAGCACGTTACTTGGAGAAAACAAAGATCTGGCTTGACTAAAACGGAGAGAGGCACTGGCATCCCCATGTCACCAGGAAGTAGAATGACCATTTAAGAGAATGCCAAAAATAAGTCATTGCCTTTTCATAACACTGGAAAGGCACAGCAGTTAGAAGGCCTGCGGTCTGTCTCTGACTCTGTGGCTCACTAGCTTTTGTGATCTTGGTGAGTCACTTAAGTCTCCGAATCTTTACCGCTTCATTTGCAAAGTGGGAACAACTGTACCTCCTCTGCCTACTCCACAGGGTAGTATTAACTAAGGTGTCAGAGACGGCAGCTGACACCAGCTGAACGACTCTAGGTGAATATGTTGGGGGAAGACTGAGCTGGGCAAACGGGCCTGAATACATGGGGATCCGGTTAGAGCTAGTGTCTGGCTGAGACCACAGCCTTGCTTGGTTCGCGCCCTCCCCTGACCTCTCCTGCCTACTCCCTTCTCCCCCAAAGAATCCCTGTCCCAGGATTTGCTTCTAGGGAAGCAAACTTAAGACAACCAACTTTCAACAACACAATTAAAAAAAACTAATATACGCTATTTTTCTCCTCAAAGGTCGACTTTGGGCTATATTTGATTGAACTAGGCACCCCAGATGGTGAGGCAGGTCATTCAAGCCAGTCTCCACTGCCTTCCGTTGTCTTCAGGAGTCAGGAGAGAGATCTGTGAGCTAGATGGCACTACAGGTGACATTACTGATACCTGCGCCTGTCTCTCTAATTCTGTTCCTCAGCAGAGGAGAGCATTTTCACTAGGGTCTGGATGGATCTGTGCTACAGTGATCCCAAAGAATCCCAAAGTATCTTACACAATGTGACTTGCACTGGTCTCAGACCTTAGGAGTGGCTCTGTGAAAGGGGGACCAAATGTCCTCAGGACCACGGGCAAATCCTATGTTGAGAGCAGGGAGTGGGGAACCTCAGAGTCGGAGAGGCCCTTCAAGAACTTGGCTTTGTTCATTCACAGCCCAAGCAAGAGACAGCCTTCAGTTGGAGTGTTCTCACACTCATTGCTAAAAGTCATACTTATAACCAGACACTTGTTACCCAAAACAGTCGTTCTCTAAACCTTGGCCCTGATAACCAAGTCAGTTTTGCCCACACTAGTGAGAAATGGGGAAAAGGCAAATTTATCGCCTGCTAGTTTTGAGATGGGCGCAGATTTTCCAGCCACAGCTTCTTTCCCGTTCCTAAAGTAGATGACAGGAAGAAGAGGCTGCAGTTAGACAAAAGATGTGCAAAACACTGCCGTTTCTCACGAAAGGCATATATAGACTATATTCTATACTATACTATATCCACTCACACATAATTGCCAGACTGCAGGAAGTCAATATGTACTGACTAGGATTCCAAGTAACTAGAGTGAGGCATCGAAAGGGACCCTCCTGTGGATTCACTCAGCCATGTAAAAGCAAGTCAGTCATTGTAACACAATCCCATCAAGACCCTAGTGAAAACGCCCTCCTCCGCTGAGGAGCAGAATTAGAGAGACAGGCCCAGATGTCAATAATGTCACCTCTAGTGCCATCTAGCTCACAGATCTCTCTCCTGACTCCTAAAGAAAATGGAAGGCAGTGGAGACTGGCTTGAAAGATCTGCCTCACCGTCCGGGGTGCCCACTTCAATAAAATACAACACAAAGTCGAACTCTGAGGAGAAGAATAGAGCATAGTAACTTTCTGAAATTATGTTGCTGAAAGTTGGTTGTTTTCGGTTCGGTTCCCTGGAAGCAGAGCCTGAGACAGGGATTCTCTGGGGGGAGAAGGGAGTAGGCAGGAGAGGGCAGGGGAGGGCCCTAAGCAAGGCTGTGGTCTCAGCCAGAGACTAGCTCTAACTTGATCCCGCAAGGTGTCCTGGACCACAAATGGCACCATGGGGTTGGTCCCACCTTCAGGCAAAGGGGTTGAAAGTGTCATTGGCTGTGGGCTGCCCCCAGGGACGAGGACGCAACACCCCTTGGGCGAGAGGCCTCCTGCTACAGAGAAGGGGGCAACTATGAGCCTCAGCAACCAACACTCCCAGCAGCGTAGGGAGAGGTACACACGACTGGTAAAGGGAATGTGGGCAGGGCACCAACAGTGTCCACTACACCTGCCAAACATCAACCAGATACCTGGTCAACAAAGCTTCTTACCGTGGGCCAGCCAGCTCCCTGGCGACCTGTCTATCCTCACCTCACATCCCTCTCCCCCTCGCTCACCCCATGCCCACCACATTGGTCCTTGCCCGTGCTCTCATCTTAGGGTCTCTGCACTCACTCTCCCCTCTGCCCGGAGCGCTCTGTGTGCACATGTCATCTTCCCGCTTGAGCCTTCTCTAGCCGTCCCCCTCTGCACACACCCACACACCTGAGCACCCCCATCCCTCTGCCTTGCTTAATTTTTCTCCACAGCACTTATCACCATCTGACATAACGTGTTTTATTTATATTTATTGTCTCTTCTTCCCCCCTTGAATGTCAGCTCCAACAAGGCAGGAATTTTTGTCTTTTTTTTTTTTTTACTCACTGCTGTATCTCCAGTGCTAGAACAATGCGTGGCTCATTAAATATTTGTTGAATAAGTAAATGAACGGCTCCTTAATTTTAATGCCTTCTCCCCTAAGCTCGAGCTAACTGGAATCTATTTCCAATGTTCACATTTTCCCCCTCTAGTTCATTTATACCATCTCCAGTGCATTAGGTTCGCTTTTAAAAGAACCTTCACAGCAATGGTTATGTTTCTTCCCACTTCATATTTTCAAATGTTCACCAAATCAACAAGTCATCATATCCACATTGGTTATGAGTCATATTTGTTTTGAGAGTGAAAATACTTAAAGCCCCCAATCCTGCCAATCATGAGGGACAAGACACCGCAAGAAAGAATCCATTGACACTTACCCAGTAGACAAATAAAATTCTAATGGAGTAAAGGTATGTCGTATATCCTAAAAGGTTCCCAAGCCCCCAGCCTCAACCCAAGTAAGCTGTATCTGAACAGAAATCTATGTTGCTTTGGTCAACTAAAGCTATCCATATAAGCTACTTATTTTAGGAAACCTACAAAATAATATGTGCTCCTTTTTGTACCCCTTCTGTAGTATATAATACAGTGTTGTGAACACAATCAACTTATTAAGAGTCTTTTGGATCTGGAATGAGAAAGAAATCTTGGTATATCATAGTACACTTGCATACACAGTACCTATTTTGAAACGGCAAATGCTTTACTAACTGCTTCAGTTCATTGGGGGCACAAAAACAGAAGTGAAAATTGGGTTGAGCTTCCTGAAGAAGGGGTATGCCTTCTCCTACTTCCAACAGCAAAGGTGCCCAGCAGCGGCTCCAAAACCCTTCGGGCTACATGACCTTGGGCTGTCTCAGCCCTACCCTTCCTCGATTATAAAATGGGAAGAACCTCACTGGGGTTGTTGTGAGGATCCCACGAGATCATAAATGTGAAACGACTTCCTAAACAAGATACACGCATAAGGTTTGAGGTAAATCTGTTCTCTAAATTCAGCTTGGACAAGGGTAGTGTTTTGTAGCTTTAATTATCTAGAGAAAAAAAAACAGTAGTAAGGTAGAAAGGCCTTATCAATTATGACCACATGGACGACAAGGTAGGAAATCGGGATTCAAGTCACTTGACATCTGAAATTAGCAGATGTGGCCAATCTACTCTTCCACGTCTAATCTTGTGCTTTTTCACCTGTTAAAGAACTCTGTCCTGCCAGAAGGAGCAATCTTTGGCCTTTTTCCCAGGCTGTCCCTTTGTTTCTGGGCTAGTGTCAGACTCCATTCTAGTCTGATAGACAGCTGCAGTGTAGCATGGTGGTTAAGAGCACGGCCTATGGAATCGGAGCACGTGAGTTTGCATACTATAGCCCTGAATTACTAATCGAACATGCTCAGCAGTGCTGCATGCCCTTGAGGAGCCTCGGCATCCTCACGTGTAAAACTGGCAAGTGGGTGTGATTATGAACCTCACTCACAGGGTTGTTGTTAGGATGAGATACATGACATGTATAAAATGTCCAGTCCAAAGAATTAACTCCAAAACGGGCAGCTGTGGTTGTTCACACAGATGAGCTGTGTTTTTCTGTTTCGGTTTCAACTCTACCTTTTACAGTTCCAGGCCCCAATGTCCTCGAGAACATTAAGGAAGCCTTCCCCAGCTGCTAGAACAAAAGCTAAGCTGCTCATCGAGCCAAGGCATCATGCATGTGACTGACGAGGCCTCTTCCTCGTTTGAGCCACAGAGTGACAACGTGGAAAGAGCATTGGGCTTGGAGTCAGAAGACTTCAGGTTTCAGCCCTACATCTTACCAGCAACTGTGATCTAAAACTTCCTTTTACTTCCGCCCTAGAAAGTAAGCTCCTGGAGGGCAGGTACCATATCTAAACGTTCATCCAGCACAAGCACGGTGACTAGAACCTAATAGGGCTTCGATAATGACTCGTTAACTCAGTTAAAGACGTGAACATGTCCGAGTCTCAATTTCCTTATGCATTCAAGAGTAATAACTGTGGAGCTGCCTATCGCTCAAGGTTGTTTGGAAACTAGGCAGTGGCCCTTGCAGTATAGTATCCTCTCCTTCCTCTTTCCTTCCATTTCTCCCATTCAACTATGACTGCCTTTCGAAGTTGGCTCCCTCTGCCTAGTCTCTCATGATTTCCCTCCTTCTATTCCCTACTTGTTAATACCTATTCATCCATAAATTCTCAGCTCAAAAGGCCCTTTCTCTGATTCTTCATACCTCCTCACGCTATTAGAACTCTTCCATATGTCCTCCACGGAACTCAGATTAGATTATATTTGCCTGATGGTTTCATTCTTCCCGTTAGACTGTAAATACCACCAGGGCAGGGCCCCATGTCTTCCCTGCTCACCACTACCTTTCTTGTTCCTCGGCCAATTGTTAACCTACATGAACAGCTTATTAAATGGTTGTTGGATGAATGAGTGAAGGGGCGATTAAATGAGTGAATGAGAAGTGGTTAAAATAATCATTGTTTCTGCCTCACCCTTTTCCAGAACCTTCCCATTGTTAGTTTAAGACCATTGCCATTGTGTGGACCATTCCATTCCAATGCACTTAGGAATATCACTTTGCAAGCCCTACTACTTAACAGGAAAAATATACTATAACAGACTCTCAGACACTGAACCTGAGAAAGCCAGCACACAACCTTTGTGGGCACCCATCTACCTCATCATGATCACAATAAGCTTTCCTTTCCTTGGACCCGCACCATCTCTTCTGCTCTAGCATTCGAGCCCCCTGGCTCTCATTCCTCCAGCTTGCCTGGAACCTGATTGAGTCCTCTACTGTTCTGATCCTCTAAGACCTGTGTTCAGCAGGTCCTCATCTCAGGTGGTGCTTCCCAGACTCTATAAGGTTGATGGCTGGCACTTAGCACTTCTTTTGGCTTAGCAAAAATGGTGGGGAAGGGAAAGAGGAAGGGAAAAGGGAAGAGGAGTCATCTCTGCTTGCTTCCCAAGGCATGACCATTTTTCCTTCTTCCCCATCCTTCTGCCGGCTCATAGTACTGGGGGTGAGGGGGAAAGCAAAATTCCTCCTGCTACAATAGAAGTCATGAGCTAGCTCCCTTTAGAGAATCTTCCCACTGAATCTCTACAACCTTCCCGGGATTTCACTAGTATTACTGTTCCTATGTTCCAAATGAAGAAAGTCTATGACCAATCATTCCCCTGGCAGCAGTCCCATTAATGCCACCATTCTTCTGATATCTTCGTCCACAAGAAGTCCTTTGTGTGATATAAATGTGATGCCTGGCACTGTAATTGTTTTTGCTGTCCACCATAAGCGTTAAAATCATTCATCCAACTAATATTTTCTGAGCGTCAAGCATCAGCTCAGCACTGGGAAATACAGCAGTGGACAAGACAGACACAGAACTGCAGGAATGAGAGTGGGGGCAGAAAGACAGAGACACATTACAGTACAGCACAGAAAGAAAACACTTTCTTTGCTGCAGTACAGATGAAAATGGACAAATCAAAATAGGCCAACATAAAGTTTTTTACAGTCTTCCACTTGCAAAATATTCATTTAGTCAGCAGACGTCTATCACATATCTACTCTATGCCAAGCATACTGCTATGCACTGGGGACGCAAAGTGAAACAAGGTAAACATGGTCCCTGCCTTTAGATGGAAACTTCGACCAGATGGTCTCAAAGGTGCCTCCCAGCAAGAATGTTTGATTGTTTTTCCACCCAACAGTACAAAAGTCCTTTGATTTGATGCCACCATAACAAATCCCAAGGGTAACAACAGGCAATCTGTCCAAGATTAGAAGGGCATCTCCTTAGAATCCTACAAAAAGAAAACCCATAAAATCTCCCTGGCGACTTAGACAAGACCAATACACATGGCTTTCACAACACATCCCATAGCCAAGCTCTCCTGAACAGGCCCATTAAGGAAATGACAAACAACTCAAAGCAGCAGGCATGGAGAGCTCCAAGAAAAATCATTCTCATTCATATGCCAGAGAACAGAGTTAATACTGTGGCACCCTTGCTTATAACTGTATTTCAAGGCTAGAACAGGGAAAAACCTGCCATGCTGCTAAGCCAAAACATGGGCTTCGGGGGCTCAGAGTGGAGGAAGAGACCGAATGTTAGTGTATATTGGAAACCCACTCGTTTTGTAACATGAGGGAAAGAGGATATCCAACCTCTACCTTTGGAACTTATTCTACATAGATATTTCAGCACAGTGAGGGTTTGAAATCAGTCCACCACTTATTCAATCTACACATTTTTGTAGTGCCTGTTATATGTCAAGCACTGTACCAACTTGCACACGAGACAGTGATAGGGCTTCTCTTTCGCTAAGTCACACAGATCACCGGTGTCATTATCAAAACATCTCTCTCCAATTTGTATCAAGTTATACACATTAACAACAACAACAATACCAATAGTAGAAAGCTACAGGATTTTCCATTTGCCGGGTACAGTTCTAAGTACTATACATATATTAATTCATTTATTTTTCAAAATAACCCCATGAAAGAGGTACTATTATTATTCCCATTTAATAGATGAGTAAATTTTAAGGCACAGACAGGTTAAGTACCTTGACCAAATTGTAGCTTTTTTTTCTTGCTCAATTAAACAATCTGGTGTTGAAATATATCATCCCAGGAATGTTTTCAGTACACTTACCATGTTCCAAACTAAAATATGCCATGCTGGCTTTTACTGAAGTTCAGCAGCCTCTCAATTATTAAGCAATCAAGAAACAAACAACTACTGAGGACCAAAGAGGTGCCTGGCTCTGGGCTAATGGAAGCGATGTAGTCTGCTTGGGCTACTATAACAAAATACCACAGACTGGGCAGCTTAAAAATAAAAATTTATTTCTCAAAGTTCTGGAAGCTGGAGGTCCAAGATAAGGGTAACTTTTTGAGGAAAAGTTTTCCATAATAGCTACACCAATGTACATTCCCATCATAACCATACTGTTTTGATTACTATAGCTTTGTAATACACTTAGAAATCAGAAAATGTGATGCCCCCAGCTTTGTTCTTCTTGCTTGAGATCAATATTGCTAGTAGGGGTCTTTTTGGTTCTGTATGAGTTTTAGGATTGTTTTTCCTTTTTCTGTGAAAAATGTCATTGGAATTTTGATAGGGATTGCATTGAATCTAGAGATCACTTTGGGTAGTATGCACATTTTGACAATATTAATCCTTCCAATCCATGAACACAGGATATCTTTCCATTTATTTGTGTCTTCTTCAATTTCTTATATCAATCAGTGTTTCCAGTGTACAAATCTTTAACCTCCTTTGTTATATTTATTCCTAAGTATTTTATTCTAAGTATTTTTATTTCTTTTTCAGATAGTTTGTTGTTAGTATATATAGAAACAATAGATTTTTGTATGTTGATTTTGTATCCTGAAAATTTACTGAATTCATTTATTCTGATTTTTTCATGGAGTCTTTAGGATTTTCTTTTCTTTTTTTTTTCAATTCAATTTTTTTGTCCTTAAAATACCATCTAAGAAACCTAGAAACTAGCAAAAGTCATGGCTAGGCACTTGAGGAGACATAGAAAAATACAGACCTGAGAACATAACATGGTAAACCAAAGCAGTGTGCAAAGTTAAGTTATTGGCAAAGATGACCATACATGAATTAAAGAAAGAGACTGGTTAAGAAAGAACAGAATGATGCAGATAGGACAAATATATAGACCCGGAGGAGGAATGATCAAGAGAGTAGCCACTCTCACTCTTGATAAATTTCTACTTACCCTCTTAGAACTACAGGAGGCCCAGCTATAGTCTTTTTTTTTAATTTTTGAATTTTATTTATTTTTCTTATACAGCAGGTTCTTATTAGTCATCAATTTTATACACATCAGTGTATACATGTCAATCCCAATTGCCCAATTCAGGGTTTTCTACATATAAGATCATGTCATCTGCAAATAAAGACAATTCTGCATCTTCTTTTCTGATTTGGATGCCTTTTATTTCTTTTTCTTGCCTGATTGCTCTGCCTAGAACCACAAATGTGATGTTTAATAGCAATGGTAAGACTAAGCATCCTCGTCTTCTACCTGATCTTAAAGGAGAAGCTTTCAGCTTTTCACCATTGAGTATGATGTTAGCTGTGACCCTATCATATATGGCCTTTATTAGGTTGAGTTACTTTCTTTCTATACCTAAATTGTTGATAGTTTTAATCATGAAAAGATGTTCAATTTTGTCAAATGCTTTTTCTGCATCTACTGAGATGATCTGTGATTTTTCTTCTTCACTTTGTTAATGTGGTGTATCACATTGATTGATTTGCATATGGTAACCTATTCTTGCCTCTTAGGGATAAATCCCACTTGATCATGATTCTTTTAAGGTGCTGTTAAATTTGTTTTGCTAATTTTTTTTGATGATTTTTGCATCTAAGTCCAAAAGAGATACTGGCTTGTAACTTGCTTTTCATATTGTGTCCTGTCTGGCTTTAGCATTAGAGTAATGGTGGCCTTCCAACTTGAGTTTGGAAGTGTTCCCTCAATTTCAATTATCTGCAGGAGTTTGAGGAAGACCTGTATTCATTCTTCCTTAAACATTTGTTAGAATTCACCCGTGATGCCATCTGATACTGGACATTTTGTTGAGACATTTTTGATTACTGATTTTATCCCCTTACTCATGAATGGTCTGTTCAGATTTTCTCTTTTTCATGATTCAGTCTTGGTAAATTGTGTGTTTCTTGGAATTTATCTATTTCATCTGGGTTACCCAACTTGTTGACATATAAGTGTTCACAGTAGTCTCTTATGAGCCTTTGTATTTCTGTGGCATCTGTTGTAATGTCTCCTCTTTCACTGCTGATTTTGAGCCTTCTCTCTTTTTTTCTTTCTCCGGCTAAAGGTTTGGTAATTTTGTTTATCTCAACAAAAAACAAACTCTTAGTTTTGCTGATCTATTCTATTGCCCTTCTGGTCTCCATTTCATTATTTTTGCTCTGATCTTTGTTATTTCCTTCCTTCTACTAACTTTAGGCTTAGTTTGTTCTTCTTTTCCTAGTTCCTATACATGTAAAAGTAAAATCTTCCTATTTTCTTAATGTAGGCATATTGCTATAAACAATCCTCTTAGAACTGCTTTTGCTGCACCCCATAAGTTTTGATATGCTGTACTTCCATTTTTGTTTGTCTCAAGATTTTTTTTTATTTCTCTTTTGATTTCTTCTTTAACCCATTGGTTGTTCAGCAGCATGTTCTTTAATCTTTACCTATTTGTGACTTTTCCAGCTTTCCTCCTGTGACTGACTTCTTGTTTCATTGCATTGTGGTTGGAAAAGATGCTTGGTATGATTTCAATCTTGTTAAATTTGTTAAGACTTATTTCGTAGTCTAACATATGATCTACCCTGGAGAATTTTGAATGTGCACTTGAGAAAAATGTGCATTCTGCTGCTGTTGGATGGAATGATCTATATACGTATCTTAGTTCCATTTGGTCTAAAGTATAGTCCAAGTCCAATGTTTCCTTATTGATTTTCTGTCTGGATGAACTATCGTTTGTTGAAATTGGGTTATTAAAATCCCCTACTATTACTGTACTGCTGTCTATTTCTCCCTTCAGATATGTTAATATTTGCTTTACATATTTTGGTGCTCTGATGTCAGATGCATAGATATTTAAAATTATTATATCCTCTTCATGAGTTTACTCCTCATTATATAATGACTTGCTTTGTCTCTTATTACAGTTTTTGACTTAAAGTCTTTTTTATCTGATATAAGTATAGCTTTCCCTGCTCAATTTTGGTTTTCTTTTGCATAGAATATCTTTTTCCAGCCCGGCATTTTCATTCTATATATAGTGTCTTTAAAGCTGAAGTGAGTCTCTTGCAGGCAGCACATAATGGGGTTTTATTTTTTTATCCATTCAATCACTCTATGTCTTTTGATAGGAGAAATTAGTCTATTTACATTTAATGTGATTACCAATAGATAAGGGCTTGATGTTGTCCTTTGTTCAGTTGTTTTCTAGGTGTTATGTTGATCTCTGTTCCTTTCTTCCTTTCTTGTTGTCTTCCTTGTTGCTTTGATGATGCCCTCTGGTGGTACGTTTTGATTCCTTTCTCTTTAGTGTATCTACCATATGTTTTTGTTCTGTAGTTGCCATGAGACTTACATAAAACATCTCATAGTTATAACAGGCTATTGTAAGCTGAACAACTTAACTTTAATCACAGAGAAAAACCCTGCATTTTTAATTCCCCCCCCACATTTTATGTTTTTGATGCCACAATTTACATCTTTTTATACTGTGTCCATTATCAGATTATTGTAGCGATAGTTATTTTTAATAATTTTGTCTTTTGCCTTTCTCTTCTTATAAGGGGTGCTAGTTCCACCATGGGGGCTCCATCATCATGACACGATTACCTCTCAAATGCTTTACCTCCTGATACCATCACAGTGGGACTCAGGGCTTAAACACATGAATTTTGAGGAGCCACAAACATTCAGTCCATAAAAAAGGGGATAGATGATGTTGAACTCTTATTGTCCCATTCAGAGTGTGAGCTCTTTTAGGGAATAGATTAATACCTGATAATGCAGTAGTTAAGAATATAGGCTGTGGGCTTCCCTAGTGGCGCAGTGGTTGAGAGTCCGCCTGCCGATGCAGGGGACACAGGTTTGTGCCCCGGTCCAGGAAGATCCCACATGCCGCGGAGTGGCTGGGCCCGTGGGCCATGGCCGCTGAGCCTGCGTGTCCGGAGCCTGTGCTCCACAACGGGAGAGGCCACAACAGTGAGAGGCCCATGAACCCAAAAAAAAAAAAAAGAATATAGGCTGTGAATTCATATTAGAACTGCATTTAAATCTCAGTCACACCATTGATGAAGTATGTAGCCTTGGACAAGTTACTTAACCTCTCTGAACCTTATAAAATGGGCATAACGAAAATTCTGAGTGGTGCAGATTAAGTGATATTATCAATATAAAATAATAAGTACACTGCCTATCCAAAAGCAAATAATGTATACTAGTGAAATATCAATACATATGTATATCACATGTAGCAGAGAATAAGTAGGAATCAATGGTACTGAGGACAAGAGCTGAAGGAGGTCAGCAGAGCAAGGATCAGTATAAATAGCAGGTGTAAGAGAAGGCTTCATGGAGGATGTAGAGTTGAAGGATGCTTCAGAATGAGCAAAGTAGAGGAGGGAGGGCGTTTTGGACCAGGGAACAACCTGAGGTAATAAAGAGGCCTAGGCATAGGAAGCACACAAGAAGTGATCGGGTGGGGGTGTGTGTCAGGATACCAGGAATAGCTTCCGTTTCATAATATTTGCTATTATCTTTCTCATTCCAAAATAGTTCTGTATTCTGAAATGCACTGGCTCCCAAGGGGTATGGAGAGAAGACTGAGGTCCTGTACTACATTCCCTGCTTACCTTAGATAATTATTCTAAGGAGAAATCTTCAAATGGTGTGAATATTCCAGGAATATTTCATAAGAGAAAAGGTTCTCTGAAAATCAAAGTGATTATCGTATAATGTGAAATTGCAGCTACGGCCGAACTTGTATTATAGCAGTGACAATCTAAGTGGTGGCAATGACTGTCAAATCATTGCAAAATAAAAGACTATCAATCAGTTCAATCCACCAGGAAGCCTGGTGAGCCACTGACTGTGACAATGATCTAGTTAGTTTAGCCTGAATTGCGTATTTCACTTTCCCGTGCAAAGGCTCCAGTGGCTGTTGTATAGTCTCCACCACAATCGGGGGATGAATATGTGTCTGAGGTTGGCTCCCTTGAGGTCCCATTAGCCTCTAAATTCTACTTCCTGTGGCACAGAAGCATCTTAGTAGTTTTACGTATTTGATTTGGAAGAATCTTTTTCCAGGTCCTTCTGACATCCTCAGACTCAGTATTTCACTAAAAAAGGAACAAGAAGAAAAACAGCATCTGGGCTACTGCACCCTACTTATGAGCCCCATGTTCACAGCACAAAGAGGTATCTGATTATGAAGACCATGTTATTATTATTAAGGATGTAGTGATAGTTTCACAAATAATTAGAATCTAACTCCCTTCAGCAAAAGAAATGAGTAAAGCACATGTTGTGACACACTACCTACAGCCTCTTTACTTTGCTAACTCTCCAGTGTACCAATTCCTGTTATTTCCAGCAACTCATTCCAATTTTCCTGGGACTCTGTAAAGCCATACTATATACACGTGCCATCAATGTCTTTTAAATTTACTCTTTAATGATGGTTCACATTTTAAAGCTCAGTCTCCAAATGGAATTACTTGGTGGTTTTGAATTTACTGAATACTTTTAGTTGCATCTTATTTATTGGAACACCAAGCTCCTCCTGCCAACGTGACCCCATAAGTATATTACTGCATCTGTACTGTATTCACAAATAGCACTAGAGAGATTTAGTCCAGCAGCTCTGTGAGTGTTATAAACGATAAATAACTCAAGGGAAGAGAAAGCAAATGGCATATTCAGAAAAACAAAACAAAACAAAAGAATGATATCCATTTTCAAAGCTTCCTGATGCCTTACTGAAACTTTCTGGTCAATCCAATGTATTTGATATTCATGAAATGTAAGTTAAAATAAATAAAGCCCATATTACCACTACCACCCAAGTACACTCCATTCCAACCACCCTTCCATCAGGAATGACATGTGTTAAATCAATATGAGACCAGTAATAGAGTGTACCCAAGAAGGGAGAGCAAGCACTAACAAATTTCCTTTTTAGATGATGCTGTATTGATATAAGCTAGTGCTCACAGAGCTGATCATACTACGTTAAATAAAATCTACGATCCCCATCCCACCTCACATCACTGAAGTGTAATTGGAAAGGCCTTTTCATCCTTCCCTGCCTAAAGTCTCTGCCACAGATATATTTAAATTAACTTATTTCTGCTCATTAAAGCTTCGCATGCCCGTTGTGGAAAAGTTGGAATTAGAAAAAGCATAAAGAAGCGAACAACTACACACAAGCCTGCCAGTTAGAGATTGTTGACATCTTGGCATATTTTTTCTTCCAGTTCTTTTTTCTACATATTGTTAATTTTTGCCCATACGATGAGAGTCAAAACTTTTATATCTCAATCTTTTCACATAACAGTATACAATATAATAAGCATTATCCGTGTTATTAAAATTCATCATACAATTAAATTTTAAATGACCATATAATATGCTATCAAACTACCTTCTAGTGTCAAACATTTAGGTTGTTTCCATTTTTGTTGTAATAAATAAAGCAGCTATGAACATCTAAATCAGATTTGTAGACAAAATGCCGATAAATAACAATAAAATGTCTTAGCTTTTGTTTTAGATATAGAATCACAGCTTCAAAGGATATATACATATTAAGTCTTCAGATACATCTGGTCAACATGATTTCTAGAAAGATTGGCTGGATGTACATTTCCAACAGCAATGTACTTGAATACCAGTCTCGACTTAATTCTCTTCAACAATGTATATTATCAGTAAAACAGAGATAAATCAAATCACTTTTTGCCAATATGGTAAATGTAAAATGGATATTTTATTAATTTGAATTTCCTCGATTACTAGAAAAGGAAGTTCTCATAGGTTATTGGCTCTTTGTAGATTATATTTTGTAAATTGACTCTTTAAGCACTTTGAGACTGCAGTCATGTTTAAAAACAATGAGATTCTAAATGTTTTCAAAGTAGAAGAAATCAGGATTCGTTCCATCTCCCTAAATCTATCCTAAATACCTCTTTTTTTGTCCAAACTTACTTCCAGTTGTGCTTTCCTCAGTGGGGATAGCTGACTTTCTCGATGACTTTACATATCAATGAGTTTATCCTCAGACTCCTCCTCTTGCTTTAAAATAAAGATCCCTCAGTCCAATGGTTCTCAAGCTTCAGTGCACATAACAATGAGTTAGAGTGCTCGTTATAATGCAGATTCCTTGGCCCCTCTCCCAAAGATTCTGATGTAGCGGTCTTGGGTGGGATCCAGAAAGTGTTTTTAACAAGCACTCCTGGCTATTCTGATACAGGTGACGTAGAGACTATGCTTTGATAAGCACCACTTTAAGCCACTCATCCTAGATCTTTGATAACGTTAGAAATCCTACAGAACTCTCCTGTGCCCTTTCATTAGTTTCCTCTCCAGGGTCTCCCTGTAGGGGCTTCACTATGGCATTAGGGCCTGGATACTTCCTGGTGGAGTAGGACATCCCACTCAATGCAGAGCATTTCACAACACTGGTGCCTGCCCACAAAATGCCAATAGTTCCCTTCAGTCAGTGCGACAGTGCAAAAATACTCCCATCACTTTTCCAAATGCAATACTGCTCCTGGGCATGAAACACTGCCAGAGCCACTTTGCCTCAGATTTTTAGGGGACGTCTGACCACTGCTGATAGACACTCACTGTGTGCTGTGTGTGTGTGTGTGTGTGTGTGTGTGTGTGTGTGTGTGTGTGTGTTTAGTCCAATATCATGTTTGTTTCTTTTTAACAACCCTGGATCTACTTGTTACCCCTCAGAGAAGATGAAGACACTTGACACATACACAAGATGGCAGAAATAGAGCAGAAAGGGATCTAGGGAACAAAGAGAACAGGACTATCTCTCTTGGACTGCATGGATCAGTATCTGAATGGAAGAACAACAAGGTGCTGTAAAGCTAAACCATGATGGCTCATATGTCTCTCAGGTCATAAAGCCCTCGCTATACTCTTTGCCAAAGCTGTCATCCCAAGTCCAGGCTGACTCTGATTTTAGGCAACCGGGTGCCTGCTGGCACTGGAGGCTAAGGTGTGTGTGGAGTATGCTGCCTTGGAATGCCCACCACTCAAGAGCAGAGATGGGCTGTACGAGATGGTGGGTATACATTGGGCTGTTCTTGGTAGCCAGAGGGCCATTTGTGTAGAAATGCGCTACTATTTTGGTCGCTGCAAGTTTTGATGACCCCTGGGCCTTCCTTTTCTTCCTTCCTGGCAGTGAAGCCACAGTGAGGAGGGCTCACCATGAAAACAGCTACATTAGTAGTTGGTAAGCTGTTAGTAAGTTGAAAGAATCTATTTCTGTCTCAGTCTATGGAAAGTAATGGTCCAGCTAGCATGCTTCTTGGGTCCATTTTATTTTTTGTCCTAAGTGGTTTGGAGGAAACAGACCAAAGTGATTCTTCTAGGGACACCTTCTGGTTAATTTCATCATGAAGATCCAAGCCCAGGAACCAGTCAAAACATAAAGCAGAAAACTTGCAGTGGAACCAAGGGTGAGCAGGCAGGGCCATACTGTACAGGTGGCTGGGTGGGGGCAGGCGCCAATGCTGCCCCTACTCCTGCAGCTACCACTATGGGGATGAGCAATTCTGTCCTCTGGTGGATAGACACAGCATCCGGGAAACAACTGCAAGATCATTTTTGCAAGTTCCAAAGACAAGACCCCAGAGCAATCGTGACTCAGTAATTCTCTGGGCAGCAGTACCATCAGGATGTTCATAGATGCCCAATGGTAGCAAGGACGATGAATGAATCCCTCTCAGGACTTCTGCCAGGACACTCACTGGCCATGTGACCTTTTTTAAAATTTATTTAATTTATTTATTTTTGGCCGCATTGGGTCTTCATTGCTGCAAGCGGGCTTTCTCTAGTTGCGGCGAGCAGGGGCTACTCTTCACTGCGGTGTGCGGGCTTCTCATTGCGGTGGCTTCCCTTGTTCAGAGCACAGGCTCCAGGCGCGCGGGCCTCAGTAGTTGCAGCACGCAGGCTCAGTAGTTGCGGCTCGCAGGCTCTAGAGCGCAGGCTCAGTAGTTGTGGCGCACGGGCTTAGTTGCTCCGCGGCATGTGGGATCTTCCCGGAACAGGGCTCGAACCCGTGTCCCCTACCTTGGCAGGTGGATTCTTAACCACTGCGCCATCAGGGAAGCCCCGGCCATGTGACCTTCTGGCAGCATAAAACACTAATAATAATCGTTCCCTCTTCCAATTCCCCATCACTCAGCTCTCACATCTGTACTTTGCCTGGCCCCTTCAAGGACCCCAATATGTCCACACTTATACCTTCTAATGGGAATACAGAACTCCCCATCTGGCTCTGTATGGGTGCTCCAGACTTCTCTGGGGCCCCCCTTACTCAAAAACCTATTTTGGAAGTGTGTTCGTGCTCTGTTACAGACATCTCCCTCAGAACAAATCTTTGGTGTTCCTATTCCTGCCTAGAACTGTTAGAGGAAGAAGCTCCTGGGGTCCCTACTTCCACCCAGGCAATCAGTCTGTGGGGCCTGTGTCTTACCCGAACGCTCAGCCGGGGAAAGGACAAGTGTCTACTCTGCAGGCACTCCTCCCACTGCTCCCGGGTCTCTGTCTACACTACTCTAGTCATCTGACCTCGGGGAAGACACATCCTTTGTCAGCTCCTCTGCCTCGTTTAGTCTGCTGAGTGCAATTAACAACCCGGGTGGCGGCTTTGTGCCTGTGTCCTCCACGCTCTACATCCTTTGTCTTGAAAAGACTCTCTGAGTATTACCACCTGTTGCCCCCATCCTGATTGCTGCTGAATTTCTACCCCCAGCCTGACTTCTCATCTAAACCCCATTTCTGTATCATCCACTGGGTGTCTCATCTGTACTGGGCTGGCCTGATGGTACTGCAAGAGGTCTAAAACCAAAATCTTCAAAACCACAGACCAGAAAGCCAAAAGGGAGAGAACACAGTCTCTCTTTTCTGACTTCCCATCTTCAGTCTTCAACCCCAAGTTCTCCCAGTTCCTCAACAGAGTGCTTATAAGTACAAGCTTTGGAATCAATCAGACCGGGGTTCGATACACATGCTGACTCAGCGTTTTCTGGCCATTTGGCCAACGATTCTAAGGCTTCTTTTCAGCTTCACTGAGATATCATTGGTAAATAACATGGTGTAAGTTTAAGATGTACAACATGATGATTTGAAACACATACATATTGTGAAATGACTACCACAATAAGATTAGTTAACACATCCATCACCTCCATTGTTAGCTTTTCCTACATGGGTGGCGAGAACATTTGAGATCTATCCTCTTACCAACATTCAAGTAAACCATGTGGTATTGTTGATTACAGTCGCCATGCTCCATTCTACTCCTTCTTAAGGGGAATTTCCTTAGCTTTAAACTAGTTTTAAACAGGACCTATTTTCCATGGTGGCTGTGAAGATGAATTGAGAAAATATAGTTAAAATACTTGCTTAGCTCAAAACAGCTCCTCCTGAAATGGTAGCTGTTACCGTCTTTCCGCTCATGTTTTAAAGGTTTATCTACTTTACCTTAGGCGAATCATTTCAAACCTTCTCTCACTGTCCTTCATTCACGTTCATTCATGTAACCGACAGGTATTTATTGTGTATTAACTACATGCCTGGAACTGAGTGGGCAGTGAAGATAAAGCAGTGAATAAGAGGGACACAGTCTCCATCCTCACCAAGCTTACAGACTAGTGGGCAGAGACCAACTTTAAAAAATACAGCTCTGATCAATATTCTGAATGGGGAAGTAAATATCAATAGCTCAGCACACAGAAATGAGTCCGAAATCATTTATGACTAGGCTTTTACAATGTCCTCCAACTGGTCTCCTATTTCTAGCCTCTCACTTTGCTAATCCAGTATACACACGGCCACCAAGGTAATCTTCCTGAAAAACTGCTTTCTTCGTGTAAGTCTCCTCCGTAACCTTTCCATGGCTGCCCACTTCAGGAGGCAGCTTACGTGCAAATGCACAGGCTTTGGAGTTAGACACAGATTTAAACCTGGTCTCTGCTACTCACTAGACGTGTCAACAAAGACGCCTAGCTCTGTAAGCCTCAGTGACATTAGCTGTGCAATGGGAAAAGAACTGCTCTCCACATGTGGACTTTTACACATTGCTCGCCCTGCCTAGAAGGCCTTCCCCAACCTTTTCTCTGCCATCTCGGTCTGAATGACTCCTACGTATCCTTCCATCAGTGCTTCAGTAGCAGCAACAGATGGGACGGAAGAGCAATGAGATAAGGTCAATGATGGTAGATGACAGTGGGCGTCTAAATCCCTGATCCAGTCAGAAGTTCCAGGGAGGGCGGGGCTCATATAAGCCTTGCTTGGCTAAGTGAACATGGATCCCAGGCTTGGAATGGTTCACATTCCATTGAGCACTAACTACTATGAACAGTTATGTGAGGAGACGCTAAGGCCACATGACATTACACACAGCGGTTAAGTAATCTAAAAGGGCAACTTAGGAGCGAAGCAGCAGAACAAGCCACAGCAGATGTCACACCTCTGTCTGCTGGGCCGGCACTGTCCTGGTTCCAGAAGACTTTTAGGAGGCTGGGCACACTTGCTGATTAACCTGGGCACAGCAAAGGCCTGGACACGCCCCCAGAGCTCACCCCACCAAACCACTCCGAGGACGATGGGTCTCAGCCCTCACACCACATCTGGGGCCCGCGCGGTCAGCCAGAGAAGCTGTCACGTGAAAACATTTCAGGGCCAGGGCACTGGTCCAAATTCAGATCTGAACCAGGATCCTTCCCTCCATGACAAAGAAATCCCTGGCTTCTGTTTTTTCTTGGTGAGGACTCCTGCTAACAGCCGCTGGATCAGGGAACATGCTCTCAGGCTCTCCACAGCCCAGCTGACAAATTCTTCCACCCATCCGAAGCTTAGCCCCACCATCATCTGCCTCTGAAGTGAAATCCCACTTGCCTGAATAAATGCCATGGGATCTTTCTCCAGCTGCAAGAGGCATATTTGCTCTGGTGTTTAAAAAGGCTTCTTCTGACATTAACAATAACAACACAAACTAAGATTTCCTAGTGGAGCTGGGGACAAAAGGAGGCAAAAGGGAAGGAGTCAGAACACTGGGTTACTCCACTGCACACCTTTTAATTACCTAAGCTGTGTAAGTTGTCCGGGGGCAAGTACGACCTGCGTTGTTCACCTCTCCGACATCAGCAATTCGCACGGGTCAAACCTAAGAGCACTTGGTCCATAAATATTTCTTGAACGCCCACTAGGGGCCTGAACAGGCACTTTACTAGACACTAAGTAGGTGATCAGTATACATGTGGCGAATTCCATTCCTGGTTTCCTCACGCTTCCTGACCCTGAAGGGCCCAGCACCCACTTCAGACCTCACTTCTTTGCGGGAGAAACACAGGACATAGGTCGCCTTCAGTCAACATGTCCAGACCACTCCCTTTCCCTGTGTCCTCTTCCTGTTTCAAAGCATTCATAGCTTTTTTCAATAGAAGGTTCAAAAAATACTGAGAGATGATGATATGCCCAAAGCTTGTCGGGGAGGAGGAGATTCATGAGAGGGAGAGAATCAAACTCCCTGCCCCGACACAACTCCCGAAGTCAGGACTCAGATGCAAAGCTCTCTCTCGTTCTCTCTCACATCCTCCAGCCTTCAGTCCGTTCTTTATTCAGGACTAAGGAGGTTGCTGCTGTGACTTGCATATTGGAAAAGTTTAGATGAGGAAAAAAAAAAAAGAAGAAGAAGCTTGTGGGTGGGGAGAAGTGCGGGAGGGATATCAGAACTCGAAGAAACTGAACACGTACAGGCCGTGGGTTGAGGTTGATATGTTCAGCCGATTGCGATCCCCCTACCATGTGCAGCAATGGAGTCCACAGCCCAGGCTGGGGAATGCCATCTTTTCGGCCTGTTCCTTAGCGCAAAAAGCCAGTCACACGGGCCTAATTCTCTCCATTTCCAGAACAATGGTTGCCAATTGGAAAGGCTGATGAGGTTTCACGAGGAACTGATACTTTTGACCCAAGCAACACTTGCCCAGAGAAGGTCTTCTATATCTCCAACCGGAAAGCAGCCAGAGTTAGACAGAAGGGTCACTGCTGCATACGTGGTGGGCCGAGACGAGCATGAACTGGCTGCCCTTCCCCTTGGATTTCGCCAAAGCAAAAACTTCCATGCAGTGTATCAATATTTACCCCCCAAAGCCTATTTTTCACCTTTCCTAAGGTAGCTAATAGACGAGGAACTAGCTGTCAGAGCCCTAGGGAATTGCCTGCAATTAGAAGCATGAAATGGAGAGCGAGGCCAGCTCCCTAAGTGAGGTCACTCACTCTCTGTCAGCAAACGGGAAATAACGCAATTATGTGTGTGTATGAATGTGTCAGCGTCCTCGTGTGTGGGTCTATGTGCATGTGTCCTGGGTTTACAATCGTGGCAGGAGCTAAGTTTTAGAGAAAGAAAATGGGAGAAGAGAAAAAGAATAAGAACAGGCTGTATGTCACAGGTCCTATCAGGCCTGAGAAGTCAGCAAGGTTCTTTCTGCTCATAGGAACCCAAACCATTTTGACTATACATATGTCAACATTTCACGGCTCCCACTGGATGCCCAGCTCCAATCAAAATCCCACAAGCAGATCGTCTTATTTACTAGTGTCCGAAGCTCCACTCTCTCAGATTTCCACAGAGGATCATGTCCTAACTCCTTCCCAACACATCCTTATGCAATATCACCACTCTTAGACTTTACCCTTGGCCATGTCTGAACTTGAACTCTGGACACTCATGCCCTCACCGCTCTTCCTCCTGCCAGTCTTCACCATCTGATAACTCAGTACAGAGCCTGGGTCTCCTCCCTTTCCCACACCCTGAATTCCAATCCATCACCAAGCTCTACGGATTCTACCTCAGAAATGGGTCCCCAGTCCGAATCCTCTCACCATCTGTACCCCACGACCCTATGCCAAGCTACCATCACATGCCTCCACTGGACTCTTACAGTGGGGTCCTAATTTATCTTCAAACTTGCCCTTTTCCACTTAATTATTCATATAATCTCCAGAGAAATCCCTTAAAAACCAAAATCTGATCGTGCTGCTTCTCTGCTTAAAGCATTCCATTGCCTGCACGTGTTGCTTAGAAGAAAATCCAAACCCCTTAGGATACCTTGCAAGGCCCTAGGTGATGGGCCTCCAGCCCACCTTCCTGGCTTCATCTTCTCTGACTCTGCCCCAGGTTCAAGGCTCTTTTCTGCCCTTTGGACATAATCCACTAGTTCCTGCCGTGGCAGCTTTGCACCTCCTCTGCCCTCTGCCTGGAACACGCTTTCTTCATCCTTTTGCTTGGCAGCCCCTGCTCATCATTCAGGTCTCTCTTAATACCCCCTCAGGCCCCTGCGGCTAAAGAAGCTTTCCCCCCACTTCGTCTCCCCCGTCCACTCTGCCGTATTTTCCCAGTGCGTTTATGACTATATGATAGTAGCTCTGTATCAGGTTACATGTCGATGCCGTTAACGCCTCGCTTTGGCTTGTGTGCTGCTACATCCTCAGAGCATCGTCTGGCGCATAATCAGGGCCACTGTGTGGAAAGGCAGGCCAGATTTGCTTCTCATTTTTCTTTTGAAGTTGGTAATTCCTCTTGGCTCCCGAGTTTCAGGATTTAGCATCTGGACTGAAATACTTGATTCAATTACGACACAGAAGGTGGGACTGTTGGCTGGAATCTTACCCGGGCCTGGTCATTCCGCCACAGGCCCAAAGGCTGGTGGCCATCCCACCGTTCCCTCTGTTGTACATCACCAGGAAAGCTACGCAGGAGAGCGCAGCTCGGCATGCTGGGGGCAGAGCTGCCTGTGTAAGGGGCCAGGGCAGAGGGTACGTGCTCTTACTTTTCTTTTAGACATATTTTTTACTTTTTAAATATATTCCCTTTATGTCCCTCATTAGGAGCCATCAACACACCCATCTCCAGGAGTCCTAGGCTCTTGGGAATCGCCGAGCCTTTGACTACACAGTGCTTCCCCTCTCCCGTCCGTCCCTCATCCACGGGGCAAACTCCTAGTGATTCTGCAAAATCCACTACGAGCAGAGCCGTCTCTGAAATACTTCCCTGGCTCCCATTCCTTAATCTGGCTCCCACCATATCTGGAACAGGTAAATTAACAATGACAAAGCAATGTGATGGCTTCTCTCCTAAAGCGTAAACTCCATGAGGTCAGGGGCTGGCTTTTTTGCCTTTACATAGGGGAATGGGTTCATTGATTCATTTGTTCATTCGACTGGTCTTTCACGAGACATTTATCATCAAGAAAAAAAGTTCAAGGTCAGTGCTTGTCCTTGTGTCCCACGGCATACACCCCACCCCACGGCACACACCACATCCCACGACACACACCACAACTACTGAGAGTGACCTCCTGGCTGCATTCCCTACTCCAGATGAACTTCCTATTAGTTTGAAGGTGTCAGGAATCATGAAAATGAAATGATTAATCCCTTGAAGATCCACACAGATATGAAAAATTGGTAAACGGGAAGCTTTCTGAGAAAAGAAACCCAGACTGCAGTACAGAGAGAGAAACAGATGGAAATGATGAAGACAAGGTTAACAGACAGAGAAGGCGAAATGAGGAATGCCAACCAAAGTCTACTAGGATTTTCAGTAGGAGATAATAACGAGAAGGGGGAGAGGAAATATTCTAAGATGTAACGGCAATCATTTCCAAGAACTGCAGAAAGAGACATGAATCCTCAGGCTTAAACACGCTAAGTTCCAGTAAGGCTAAATAAAAACAAATCTATACTCTAGGGGCTGGAAGAAAAAATCAAAAATATTTAAAGTGACTGAAGAAAAACAAAAGATTGCCTGCAAAAGAAAGACAATTAGATTGACAATAGCCTTCTCCACAGCAAGACATAGAGCAGTGTTTTGAAACTGCTACACTTGGCAGGGGGGATAAAGCCATCTCTACCCAGCTAACCCGTCGTTAAAAGAATGAAAATGAAATTTCAACATCTTCAAAGAAAAACTGAGTTTCTTGCTTAGAGAACTTCAGTACAAGAATATTCTATAGTTTGAAAAGAAGGCAACTGAATCTAAATGAAAGGAGTAGAGTGTAAGAGACAAATGGCAAACAAAGAAGTTGCTAATGAATCTAAATAAACACTAACTGGAAATAATAAAGGAAAATAATAGGTAATGGAGGGAGTGCGAAAACAAGGTGGTTCTAAATACTAGTAGACAATAATTTGGTACATGGTAATTGGGAGATCAAAGATAAAATGTTCCAGGTTCTTTACAATTCTTGGGAGGAAAGTAGAGAAACTGAATAGTCTTAGATTCGTAAAGCTAACCATGAATTTCTTAACATTTAATGAAACCCAGTAAAATAACAGAAACAAAGACTAAAGGAGGTCTGATCTTGGTTCTGAGTGTTCATTCTACTGCAGACTCAGAAACCTACTTTCCTTGATGTCTCGACACCATCCAACTATCTCAGCCTGCTGAGCTGCACATGTAACGATGTCAGGTATTTCTGTTAGGCTGCTAGAGCAGGGCACTAGACAGTCGTTATTTTGATGGTTATACTGAGGGGGAAATGCGGGACCTGTTTCGTTATACACACAAACGCTCTTAATGTGGCCAATCAGCTGAAAAACCAACACAGGGACCATTTCCCTTATTTTAGGAACGCCATCTCATGCTCACCGGGTCCCTCCTCGTCCTCTGAAGGAAACCATCCTTCCTTTTCCATCAGAATTCCATCACCCCAGCAACTTCTCTTCCTTTCCACAGATGCTCTCACAATTTCATTGTAACTAATCATTTCAACCTTCTATTCATCGCCTTTACCTCGTTTTAGGGAAGGAAAAAAGTCTCAACGGGAGCTGTGCCTCTCCCCCATCTTCCAGTCAGTGCAAAAACAGCAGGAAGGATAGAAGAGGAAGACTAGAAAATCAGAGTGATGAAAACCCTGCCTAAGAAACAGCTTGGTAGAAATATTTAAATACCATCAGTACATTGATTCAGGCAATGGCTTTTTGAAATGTGTTAAGGAATTCTGGGTGTATTTGATAATGGCCTCTGTATTTAAAGCAAAACACAGATTGTATGCAGCATAACATAAATGCTTAAATAAAATCATTAACAGGTGTCTCTGAGGGACCCATCACCACATTTGACTAAAAATTCTTGGTTTCAAGAAACACACTGAGTTAAATATCGAAAGAATCAATGGACAAAGAAATGTCGAGTCTTATAATACGGAAAAGAGCAGCGTGTGATGATGAATACTCGAATCTAGAGAACTGGGCTAGACAGAGTCAACTTTTCATGATCTGTTATAGTAAGAAAAGGGCTTAAATGAAGATTAATCTCATAGAAGCTGAGATCTGCTATGGTTTCTGGGAATGGTGAAAAGAAAAAGGAGAAAACAAGATCTAGATCCCAGTGAAAGAGTTTCCAGTCCTTACCAGTTTAAAAGCAGCTTAACAATTAAAACCAAGGGAATAAAAATACTAGTTACCAAGCACTGATGACTGTCCCTTGCATACAAGCTTCTAGAACATCGATAAAAGTGACTCTTCAGATTTCATGACTGAATATGCCAACAGTCAAATTTGAAGGTTGATATACTGCTGCAAAATGTTATTGCAGAACAGAAGACAAGAAAACTGACAAGTCCACAAAAAATTAAAATGGCGAAAAGAGTAGGGACCAATAAAAGTCGACTCCTTCAGCTGAAAAGCAATCAACCTAGTCTAGGGAAGCCATTTCTCCTGGTGCGCCTGTTTCGTGGGGTAGAACGCAGCCCCCGGGAGGCTTAGAGGAGCCGTGTCCAGGTCAGGCTGAGAATTTTTCTCAAGTAGTTAAAGTACCTATTTTCAAAGTCTGTAGCTTTGTTTCATAAAATGGAAAAGTGTGGTCCAAGAGGCTGCATCATAATTACTGCTCCTTCCAAACAAGAAGTCCCCAAACCCACAGCTAGTCGATTAAAAGGACACCACCTTGCGTCAGGACACTTGAAGTGTGGTCACATAGAAGTAGCCCGAATAAGGTTTCAAAGAAGCACTGTCATTTCCAGGAGGACGTGACTTAGTATTTATATGTATGGGGCAGGGGTGAGCGGTTGAAAATGAAACATGGTCAGAATTGCATCGATATTTCTGGCAATGATGCCAAGTGACCCTTACAAATTGAATTCTTTGGAACATCTATTATCTCCACACACATGTGTCTAGTACCTGACAGGTTCCCAACCCCGTGCTAGGCACTGGGAAAATAGCGCCATTCAAATACAGGCCCTGTAATTCAGTGGTTCTTGATCTTAGGTACATATGAAATCCCCTCAGCCTTATGTCCAGACATTCTGATTTATGTGGCCTGCCGTAGAGCCTGAACGTTGGTAATTTTTGGAAGCCCTTCCAGGTGATTCTAACACACAGCCAGGGTGAGAACTACCAAGCTAGTTGTGAGCAGTGACACGTGCACCCCAAGAGAACAAATCACATGGGCTACTTTTCTTCCTTGACAACTTATGACTTGAACTGATATATACTGAAAAGAAAAACTTGGGTAAAAACTAGACTGTTCTCTAACGTGACAGAAATGCAAGTGTCAGGAGTCTGTACTCCTATTAGGGACTTACCCATCCTCTACAAATCAATATGAAATATTGAAGAATACTTTGAAATCTCAGTGAATTCCTAATAGACCTAAGTATAATTGTGACTCACCTAGAAGAAAAGAAAGAAGAATGGCTCAGGAAATCTGTTGGTGGTTTGAACACTAAAAAGGAACCTAGGCCCAGATGGGGTTGGGTGGCCCAGAATGTCCCTAAAACCTGGGATTCTTGGGATGGGGAGGTGACTGAACACAGAATCCTCGAAGTCAATGGTGCTGGAGCCTGCTTTGGAAACAAGGCAGTGATCCCTTGACTCCTCCATGGAAACACAGAGTCTCTCACTCACTTATATGTAGGTCTCCTTGAAGAGGAATAATAGGACTCTTTAACTGGCTAATTATAATACAAACATGATAGAGACCTTAATTTTCATAAACACAAGATAATGATGTGACTACCCTGACAATGGACTGCGCCAGGTGCTACGATGTGGATACGCCACGCTTAGGAGGAAAATGAGACTCCATGCATGCCCCGAGCCAGCGTGCTGAGGGCACCTGGGAGCCCCCAGAAGGAAATGAGCCTCTGCAGGGGCCTTGGGGACTTTGGGGTGCACATATAAATATACCCTGCCCTTGGGGACCTCCGTGGACCGCTTGTCCTTGGTGGGGTGTTTTGGTCTGACGTATTTTTGTTGCATTTTCTTTGGGAAGAGGGGTCATGCAAATTGCAATTTCGTGAAAAACAGTGATGAAAAAACTAACTAAGAGGCCCTAAAATGCTCTGGCTTTGAAAACACTTCGGCAATAAGTAGTGTTGTCTAGGCCATGTCTTCAGCAAGCGAAAGTCAACAGTGGAGCATGTCAGAATGGCTGTTAATCTTTATTCCCAAATCTTCAAGGAAAGGAACTCTCATTACCTATGTGGTAACGGCTTCACTACTGAGCCACTACTGTGACAAAGAATGGGGCTCCTTCTGCCACAGAGCAGTGCCCTGCTAGTCTGAGTTTATGATGACAAGTTCAAGGGTGTCACAGGTTTAGTAGATGCAAATGAAACATTCACCTCATGTGGTCATTTTAGTGAGAGTTTTATACAGTTGGATAAGAATCATGGAAAGAGATTCCAAAGAACTCAATTCAAAATATTATCAAGTGAATCTTGAGTCTGGTATGTCTGAAAAGATGGCCCCCAGGCCCGAGATCAAATCCTGGCTCTTCCATTTACTCACGCTGTGACCCCAGGGTCTCAGAAGCAAGTCACTTAACCCCCAAGTCTATTTTCCTTCACAGCAAAACGGGGACAGGGACAGCATGCAGGATGCAGAGTTGCTGTGAAGATTCAGGGAGTTGATCACGGCATTCAAGACGTCATCTGCTGTTGTTGTTGTCCTTGTGGGGATTGGTCTACTCCTTGTCTTGTTCATACTAGGTTCATTCATTCCCACAATCCATTGATTTATTTCACTTATATTACCTGAGCTTCTGCCGTGTGCCAGGCCCTGTTCTAGGCCCTGGGGACACAGCAGTGAATAAACCCAACTCCATGTTTTCTTGGACCTTACATTCGAGCGGGTAAGACAGACAATGGAAAAATGAATAAACAGATAAAAAGCATAATGTCGGGTAGTGACGTGTGCAGGGAAGAATAATAATGCAGGATAAAGGGAGAGTCAGTGACAGGGCCTGCCTTAAATAGAGTGCCAAGGAGACCTCACTGAGGGTGACACTGGAGCACAGACTTGAGGTTTCAATCCTCCCAGTGACCAGGCCACCTTCTTTTTTGATTCAGTCACTCAGGCACTTGGTCTAGCAGGCTCCCTCGGCCCTCCATTCCCGTCTCCTTTTCCCAGCAACATGTTTTGCTTGCTCGGGGATGTGTGATGACAGCATCTCACAGAGGCAGGGAAAAATGTGTCGCTTGCAGCCCAGCTAAAATGAATGTTCAAGTTTGGCAGATTGTTATTCCACCTGCTGATCCCTAGAGAGTAAGCTGCTGCCTTTTTTTCCCTCCTTCTAAAAATAGCTGGCTGCTTCAGGAACGCGCTGTGTAACAAACATGCTGTGTCGGGGCTTCCCTGGTGGCGCAGCGGTTGAGAGTCTGCCCGCCGATGCAGGGGACACGGATTCATGCCCCGGTCCGGGAGGTTCCCACATGCCGCGGAGCGGCTGGGCCCGTGAGCCATGGCTGCTGAGCCTGAGCGTCCGGAGCCTGTGCTCCGCAGCGGGAGAGGCCACAACAGTGAGAGGCCCCCGTACCGAAAAAAAAAAAAAAAAAAAAAAACACAAAGATGCTGCGTGGCTCCCCAACATTTCTTTCCTATGATTCAAGTCTGCCAGGACAGTAGAGTTAGCTCCTGCCTCCTCAAGGAATTGTGGCCAGACAGCCAGGCGCACGGGACGCGGAGGCCTCTGTTAGGAAAAGCCCTGGAGGAGCTTTCTTAGCTCAGCTGAACTCAGGGAGCAGGGGAGGAGCAGGTCGGGACGGAGGTGGCGGGGGGTGGACTCTCCCAGCACACAGGATGCTACAGCATCACATCCATGAGAGCAGCATCGACTGGAAGGACGTTCTGACCTGTCTCAGGCCCCCTTAGTCACGTCTCCACGAGCTTCTCCTCCCCCTTCTCTGACAGACCCGAAGTCGAATGATAACAAGATTGTGGGCTGGGAAGAGAACGGAGAGTTGAAGTGCAGGCTGCAGCTGGAGTGCTAGTCATTCAGCCTTCGCACAGAGAACAGAAGCTGAGTCAAAAGGCTCTGGGGCCCAGGCATTGCATTCCTGACGGTAACAGGGCTGTGGGAAGCGTCGCGTGCGGCCTCTTCATTTTCTGCCCTGATTCCAGCTGGGATGAACACAGGCTGAGATCAGGTCCAGTTTCTAATAGCAGCTATGCCACTGAGGGTGCTTTCGATGGGGTGTGGGGTGGGAGCTTTGGGGGAGTCCCCTGAAAGTCTAGCACCGACTTGGCTTCCTGCTCTGAGCCATCCTGGTGATCTGATTGGTTCCTGATCTCATTATTACACCTGTTTTCTTAATGAGCCACATACATCTGGGGGCTCATGGGCAGCTTTCCTTAGCTTTGAGAATTAAAAACCTATTATTGATCCAATATCAAATAAGGACGCTGATAAGAAAGGTGGCCTGATATGCCAGCGAAAGCATTGAGTGTGAGCTCAGAAGCCCTGGGTCTTACTGTGTCTCTAGGTAAGTGGAAGAAAATGCATTGAGAGAAGATGGAAAGGAAGGAAATACAGCAAAATGGTCAGAGTGGAATTGTCTGTGCAGAGGGATTACAGGCGTTCTGTTCCTGTTTTATCATTTTCCACATTTTTCAAATTTTATCTAATAAGCGTGACAAATCAGAACACCAACGTCATGTAAGATAAAAGATCAGGGTTAGAATCTCATTTTTATCATTTATGATTTGTGTCGCTTTGGAGCCAGCTACAGTCCCTTCTTTGGGTCCTTTGTTTTCCCATCTGTGAGGAGAGGCAGAGGCTGGAGGGGGAGACGGTAGTTCTAGCATTCTGTGTTGCTAACACATTTTTTTTAATACTAGTAGATTTAGGCAATTTAAAGAGCTGGGACATTACCTCTATTTCAAGTCACCCTGACCAAAGTTGCCTTGTGCCGCGGAGCTAATCCTTTTCGCGGGGCAACGACACTCAGCCCAAGAGTGGGCAGGTGTGAGTATTTTTCTGCATTTGCTTGTGAGTCACAGTCATCCTGATCTTGAAGTGTGCGATTAATAAGTATTCATGACATCTGCCTTCAGCTGAAGCCAATTCTTTATTTTGAATTCTGCTTTGGAGTGTTCCTCAGAAACACAGATAACAAAGCACATCGATTATTTTCATTTAAGCCCTACGACCATACTGTTAAACAGCAACAGTATTATTATTATCCCCTTCTTATGAATGATGGACCAGGCTCCGAGAAGCCACAGAAAGGTTCCAACATTTGAACCCCCGTCTGCTCAGCCATGCTAAATACCATTCCTGGAATTTTACGAAAGGAAAAAAAAAAATGTGGGCAAGGCTTTGCTGGGGGCGGGGGGATGGTCACTGAGCTTCTAGTCATTGGTTTTTCTCTGTGACTCAGGACGATCGAATCTTCTAGCAAGGATTCTGTTCTTGTTGTTGTTGTGCTGTTTCCCTGGTCCCTGGGCCATGAAAGGAACAATCCGCACAGCAAAAGCCTCTACCACCACTCCTACCAGGAACTCGACTTGGGAGGCTTGGGAGTGGGTGTGGAAGATGCTGACAGAGCCCCCGAGTAGAGCAGGTGGTAATTCTGCTGAGATCTGTGCACCTCCCATCTGAGAATTCCTCCAAGCCCGGGGAGAGGTGGAGATGACAGCAGTCCCCGGGGCAAGCCCCTGGGTGTAACAATGAATGACATACAGGTGACAGGCTTCCCGACTTTGTTTTATGGTCCCAGTTCAATTCAGTCCCCAAGTACGGCCCATCCAACTTCTAAGATTCAGGACGTTAACATGTTGGTTTCCCAACGTTGTGCTAACATGACGTTTCTATCCCAAGAGCCGACGGCAGGGCTGTGCGTGCAAACACAATGGGTGTGAGCACCTCTACAACTTGCTCACTAGGTGACGTGGGACAAGTCTTGGAATCTCTTTGCACTTCCTTTTTTGCATCGATAAAGTGGAGATAATAAGTCTATCGTACAGCATGTTTATGAAGATGAAATTAGGACATTTCCCCTAAGTATGGACAAACTATTTTCCAGGTATGTTCATAGGTGTTTGGTGGATATGTACGTGAATCAGGGTGTACATGAGCAGAGTCCATGACCCCATGATCTGGGCAAACACTGGGTTGAACAAAGCTAAGGTATTGTATTTATACTCTTACACCAACAACTTCTCAGCCTATCAGGGCGTCTAGAAGCTGCTCAGAAGCCCCATGGACAGCTCGAGGTAGGCCAAGAGTGTTAGGTTAGCCCAACGGAGCCATTCTGGACCGCCAGCTTATCCAGAGGATGTAGAGACAAGATCAAGCTATGACCCCCAAGTCCTCCTCCCTTTGCCTAAAGAGCATCATCTGTCCAGCTCAAGCACTCAGGCTGGCACCAAGCTAGTGCCCAAGGCCACCAGTGACGACCAGGTTGGTAACCTTTGACCACCAACAGCAATCCATAAGACTGGCTGGCAATATATGTCACACACAAATACTGGAGTCCATGTAAGAAGACATTAAGGAAACGCAGACTAGAGGCGACATCGCTACCTTGGTAGGGTTGGGTTCAGGTTCCCATGCAGATAGGACAAAGCTAGCAAGATTAGAAAGTTCAGGTAGAGGCCAGAGTGTCAGAGCAAAGCCAGATGGGAGCATCTGCTGAAAGAATCCCAAAATGAGGAAGCCACTGCCAGTGCTAAAGGAATGGTCTTTCTTTCTGCCAAATCACGAACACTTAACTGAGCGACCTAACCGTGGCTAACGCCAAGCAAATAGCTGAGATGTGAAGGAGACATAATAGATTATAAAACCGTGAGAGAAATAGACTGTGACACTATGGAAATGCAGAAGAACATCTATCATCCCTCTTTGAAACTTGGCCTCTACACACGGGACTCAGCAGTTTATTTACTGACCATTTACAGTGTACCAGCTGTCCCAGCGACACTACACCAGTTATATTTACTGACTGCCTAGGATAACACTGGTAAGTAAGTAGCAGGACCAGGATTGAAATCTGGGTCGATCTGATTCCAAGCCCAGGCTTTTTCATTAACCCGTGAGAGAGGCAGGTTGCTTGGCTTTCCTAACCCTCTTGGCCTCTTTCAGTAACATGTCCCAGTGCTGGAGCCTTACCAGGATTCCACAGCTGGCCCCCAGGCCTGAGCACTGGTATTTGGTCCCGCGTTCCCACAGCTCACAAACCCTGGCATCTCAGGCCTTTTCCTTTATGTAAGAGGGGTGTTGCAATGTCTGCATGCCTAACAAATCCTTGACTGACTAAATAGTAAAAAGAACCCCAACTTATGCCAAGAAAGGGGAAATTACCCCTTTCCCAAGGCAATCTGAAAATCTTTCAGTGAATTTTGGAATATTTTCAAACATGCTTTGCCTGTGCCTACCGTCAGGCCATTGTTCTAGCTGTTTTCTTTAGTGGGAATGTCTCTGTGTGGTCGAATCCTGCATGTTTTTCAAAGTCCCTCATAAATCATGGTTCCCACTATGAAGCATTTGCTCATTTTCCCAACGTGCTGGGACTTTTCGCTGCTCTCAGTCTCCATGGCAAATATTTTATCTTGTATCACGGTCAGCTAATAATTTACCTCTACCCCAAACTTCCCAATCATTACCATGAACCGGTCAAAGCAGGGGCTGCATATTCCTTACGTCCACGGGCCCTAAAACAGTCAGAATAATAAACACCCAGAAAAAGACTCCTGTCCCCAGAAGGTACCCAGGAGCGATCCCATGACTTGAATGGATACACAGATGCCCAACACAGATCCGGACAGCTCCTTCCCCCTTCCTGGGAAAAGGAAGAAAAAGGGGTGACCCTTCCAGGCCCCTGAGCAAACAGCTTCTTACTGGCTTGGAGGCTGGTCTTTGTGTATACCCCCAAAGTGACAGGGCAACATTTTAACACAATGTTTAGAGTTGACATAAAAAATAGTAAGCCAGGCAAATTCGGTCCAGAAATCTATAATTCCTTTGAAATCACTCTATTTAAAATGACAAGCAGAGATTGATTAATCCAAGGCTGATGAATGGATAGTCTCATCCCCCGATCTGTCTTCCCCTTCATCTGCTGAGTATACATGTTTTACTGACGCAATAATGTTTCCATGGCAGTTTACAGTTTGAACTTTTCACAGTCCTTTTCCTTTTGCATTCGGCATGCTAAACAGGAGTCGTTAGGTCCACATAGAAGACAAGGAAAGACTGAAGCACGGTGATGTTAAAGGTCATCCTCCAGATCAGAGGCAGATCTGAGCACAGAACACTGACTTCGGAGACTTGCGCTCTGAAGACATATTAATCAACTAGCCTGCTGTCCATACGGACGAAAGGAAGAAAAATGTCACTGAATTAGAGTTAGAAAACTCTTCTATCAACATAGGATTATTTAATCAATTTAGAGTAAGGGATTGACACAAACTGACCAAAATTAGGCAACCCAAGGAGCAGATTAAAGATCACAGATACCCAGACCCCACCCCACGCCCACTGTCAAAATCTTGGCAATAGTGCCCAGGAATCTACATTTTAACAGGCTTCCATGTGATTCTGTTGTGCAGCTATGGTTATGTCCCATGGGTTTATGCCACTTGCAAAGGTGTCACATTTGAAGTCTCGCACCAGGGTTCTGGTCTGCCTTGCCCTGAAGACCTATTCAAAATGGCAGTGGGGGAGGGGGAGGGGAAGGGGAGGGAGAGTCGTCAGGCTGCATTCAGGGAAAATGAACTCTGTAAATAGGCCTGAAAAAGTCCCTGGAAGAGAGCATCCAGACCCTCTGGTTGCACCCCACATTCGGCTCTGACATTTCCTCAGAATGTGCTTTTCACTCCTCTATCATCCTGGTATGGAGAAAGCAGGCCCCTAGCAAAGAGAACCCATTCAAATCCAGGCTATGATTCCACAGTAATAAACAGCAAACACTATTTCATTACATCTCAAAACCCATTTGTAAGCAGACAACATCATTCCCCTTTCAGGGACAGGTCCTCGTCGTGATTTCCTTCTCTTGCACCTGGGCAGAAAAAGCTTCTACTAGCTAGAAACCCCCAATATAAGTCGGGTTACTATTAGACGTGCGAAAATGTGATGAATTAAATTACCCCAAATTACAAAAATAAACAGGGCCGGAAGGAAAAACAAACAAACAAAGAGTCATCACATTGAATAAGTAGCATTTCAAAATCATCCTTAAAAAAATAATCTGATTTGACCAGTTTTGTCAATCCTTAATGACTGGAAGAATTCAATAGTTTGTTTGGGGGTTTTGGTGCAAAGATAAAACAGGAAGAAAGAATTTAACGGAAACAACCTGCCTCCCCCCCAGGATTAAATCCAGACCAGCCCTGAGGGAAGGTTCTCCCTGTTTCCCTGTTAGCATTATTTGTACTGTGCTTGAACCAGGTGAGCTAATGCCTCATTAATGAGAGCAAGGCTACCACTGAGATAATTCCTCCCCTTCCGGGCCTTAAAAATAAAGAAAATACAAAAAGCCATGGAGAATTTACATGTGCCTTTCACAAACTTCATTCACTAATTACAAATCAATCATCAGTGCTCTCAGAGACCCTCCTCTTAGGACTCCTCCAGAGAGAGCTGCCCACCCTCACCTCCTATGGCTCCCCTGGGCAGCAAGCGGCTAATGACCAAGAAAGAATTGAGATCCAGGCAAAGCGGCCCTAAAGCAGAGGTTTCGCCCCACGCCTGCCCCCTGAGCAGCTACTGCCTTTCACACAAATACCCTTCCAGTCCTTTCAGCCCCACCCCATTTCCTTGAACGCTCCCTCCCACCATGATTTTGCAGCTACACGACTCTGTAATCTAGTCTGAGTTCCTGGCCTCTGCCTCTTCCTTTTCCCATTCCCAAAGAATAGAGCCTAGCCCCTCAAGCTGCATTCCTTCTCTGTTCCCGAGACGGCAGGGCTGGGGCATCCATGGCTCAGAATACAATTTATAATTTACCTCTGCCCTTTTTCTGGAAAACCAATCTGCCTGACACGTTGACAGCTTCCAAACCCACTAATGGTTTCCAAAGCTTCTGGAAAGCCAAGACCTTGCTACTGTTTCTGTGCCTCTCTTGGACCTTTCTCGCCTTACGAAAAAGAAAAAGAAAAGAAAGAAGGAAAACATAATTTTTCTTCTTTGGACCCACACACACAAAAAACCCTCATGGTCAGGCTGGGAGAATCCTGGTGCAAACTCCTTGGGGAGGAAAGGAGGTAGTGGGCAAACAAAGGCTTAGTTCATCTTCTTAGAAAATCCTTTCAGGCGTCATAGCAAATGCTGTGCTGTACTATACCCCACCCATATCCCCTTGGCACTCCCAGTTCCTACACACACGGACAACTTTCTACTGCGATGACCTGCAATGTCTGCCTGCCAGGAACTTCCTCTGGGGCCGCAGGAACTTGCTCAGTCTGGGAGCTGGCACTTAACGGACACGAGTTGATGAAAACATCTCCAGTTTCTTCAACTCTGAGGCATGTTCTGCACAACTCCCATGATCCCCACGGCGACTGAACTGCCTGAAGCCCAGGTGCCCACAGTGGAAACTTACTAAATAATGTACTGTGTATACTGGCTTACATGCCTTGCTTCCTACTTCCCCCCCATAATAGTGCTTCCTGGAAGTACCTCCCAAATAAACCACTTGAACTCAAATCTTGTCTCGAGGTCAACTTCAGGAAGAAGCTGACTTAAGACCCCTATCATTATCATCCCCAGTCCCATGACTGCCTTTCCCCAAGCCCTGCCGCCATCACTACGTGGTAGACTCTGTGGGAAAGCCAACAGGTATGGGAACAGTGCACAGCAGCCTTCCTGCCTGTAAGTGAATGCTAGCGCTCTTTGCAAGGACTGTTCATATGTGCAGTTTACATCCAGAGCGGCATGAGTCAGGACACTTGCCAGGCCTGGCTCAGCCCTGCAGGAGGGGCCTAGGGCATTTCTCAGGCATCTCGAGGATTTTACTGTTTACAATGAGGAGGGACGCTTAGTGAGCTGGCCAGGATGTTCACTGAAGGGTGTCACCTTAAAACCGCTACTAGAGGACTTCCCTGGTGGCGCAGTGGTTAAGAATCCGCCTGCCAATGCAGGGGACACGGGTTCGAGCCCTGGTCCAGGAAGGTCCCACATGCCATGGAGCAACTAAGCCTGTGAGCCACAACTACTGAGCCCGTGTGCCACAACTACGGAAGCCCGCGCGCCTAGAGCCCGTGCTCCGCAACAAGAGAAGCCACTGCCATGAGAAGCCCACACACCGTAATGAAGAGTAGCCCCCGCTCGCCGCAACTAGAGAAAGCCCGCGCGCAGCAACGGAGACCCAACGCAGCCAAAAATAAATGAATGAATTAAAAAAAAAACCCTGCTACTAGCATCATTCATCAGGAGATATACGCTAAGACTTCTTGCTGAATCCACCCGACTGGCACTCTAGAAGATTCCCAAATTAGGGCCTATACTTCTTGGCTCTGGTCTGGAGAACTAGGCTTCCCTGAACTGACCTAGCTCATTCAACAGTACACTCTGTATCTATGAGGACAACTTTCTTCTGGCATCTTGATGATTCCACGTGGAGGGCCTGCCTATACTATAAGAGAGTTATAACCCGGCCTCTGCCACCAACTCACTCACCCCTCCCCTCGAAGGAGTGACCAGTCTGTTTTATGAGTTTGGAGGAAGGAACCAGCATATCTGGCTCAGTTCCCTCCCTTCCCTTGGAGTCTGCTTGCTTGAAGGAACATGTGTTCTGGTCTGCTTGGCCACAGACCCAAGCCAAAAATCTCTAAATAGCTTTATCACAAATCAAGGTGATCTGTTCCTCTCCATCTATCTCACTACTGTGCCTCATTTGGTTCAGGACTCAGATGGAGAATGAAGGGCTGTATTCACTGATCCACTAAAGCCTCAAGAGGACCCTGTGACTTGTCGTCTTCTACTGTCAGAAAGGCTCTACAGGGGAGGAATCCCAGATCCTCAAGGGTTCGAGTTGATGAGTTCATGGCCTTCTCTTCGTCACTCTCATCAATTTCCACACACTCTTCAGAGAGGTAAAGGTACTCATTACTTGTCATGTGAACTTTGGAAAACTACTTAAACCTTCAGTACCTCCATCATAGGACTGCTGTGAGGATTAGCTAGCAAGTCAAGTGTCTTTAAAAATACCTGGCATATAGTATGCATAGAACACGAGGCAGGGAAGTTTACATGGTGGCTGTCCTGGTTTCTCCGATTCCCCCTGGGTTCTGGCACCATCACTGACCACACTTCGCCCATTCCACAGCAAGTACTTCTATAGATACATTTTTGTCCTGGATCGTAAGAAACTGCAAAGTGAACAGCAAGCAGCTCTGTGATGTTTGGATAACTTTTCCTCAATTGGTCCTGCTCCCGTTGCACAAAGGTGCCTCCAGGGCTTTGGCGGGCCTACTGATCGTAGAGCAACATCTACTCCATAGTCCCCAGTGAGTTGACTGGGAAACAGCAGGAGATGACTTGAAAATCTCATGCCAGGTCTGGGATGGCACATCCCTAACATATTGACTACTCTGACGATCCTAAGTCCACAGTGGCCAAACGGTCCTCACGACGCTTCTGAACAGACTCCTGACATCTTTCACCAGCTCACTGAAGTTGGCAAGTGAAATGAACACATTTGAAATCTCTGATCTGGGTAAACCAGATGACAGGAGAAACAGGCTTTATGATGAAGGTGGGGAAGCTTGCGGGGGCCTCTAGACTGCAATGCAAAGAAAGCGTCCACATTCTGAGAGGCCACCATCAGAAGGGGGCAGCAATGAGTCAGAAAAGGGCTGCTTGAAGCTTACTGCATTGATTATAAAGTCCCACTTCTGATGTGATCAAAGTTATCATTAATAAAAATATTAAAATGAAGCAAGCAGGACAAACTGCTTTCAGAAAGCTGCTTCTGTTAGGAGAACGATCACATGACTGCTGGCGGTGCAGGCATCACATCGATATCCAGCTGAGTAGTGATCATATTTCAACGGGACCAATATGAGTAGAAGCAGAAGAAACCTGAAAGCTCAAGTCTCTAAAGCCTCTTTTTTTTGTTTTGTTTTTTTTGCGGTGCGCGGGCCTCTCACTGCTGTGGCCTCTCCCGTTGCGGAGCACAGGCTCCGGACGTGCAGGCTCAGCGGCCATGGCTCACGGGCCCAGCCGCTCCGCAGCATGTGGGATCTTCCCGGACCGGGGCGCGAACCCATGTCCCCTGCATCGGCAGGCGGACTCTCAACCACTGCGCCACCAGGGAAACCCTAAAGCCTCTCTTTGTACAGATGGGCTCACTGAATGCTCCAAAGGAGAAGGAATGTGCCCACGTTCACTTGGTGAGAGTTCAGTAGCAGCGCCACTGCCACAGCCAACACATCCTGGCTTTTGGACCAAAAGCTCTTTTTACTAAACCAGACTGTCCCTAAATTACACACACACACCCCCCACAAAAAAAAAAAAAAAGTGGCAGCAAGAGTGAAAGAGAGGAAATGGAAATGTGAAAGATGTTTCTTTGAAGCTGATCCTAAATATAGTGATGTAGTGGCCTCAAAGAGCGCTATGAATTATGCCACAATAAGGAGAAATTTTAAAGGAGCGGCATCATCCTAAATAGCGAAGCAGTTGAGGACTTAAGTAAATGCACGCTGAGCTGTGTGCCTTCCCCACCCTTCACTTTACCTGGTGAGCAGCAAGTCTCGCCTAAGCGAATTTCCTTTCCTCTAACCCACCACAAATTCGAAATGATAGTTCTCTTTTGGACAACTGCTTCCAGTTCAGTAACATGATGGAAGTGTTCACCACGTCTCCTGCTTTCTCGAAGTTTGCTCTTCATTTTCCTCTTTTTACTCTTCAGTTGCCTGGGTGTGGCACATTTTGTTCCAGGCAGCATCCGGAGAGTCTATTTTGGCTGCAACAGGTGGCCGTGACATTAAATTAGGCTTTCAGCTCCAATTAAAAAGAACCTTCTCGTTTCCCGGTGGCAGTCGCAGCCCGGGAGCAGCAGGGGCTGCCGGAAAAGAGGCCCTATTTTCTCCTCAGTTGCCGGTGGAACGATTTTCAGGAGCTACACTGAGTCCAAAAGGAAAGTACATGATCGCTTCATCTGAAAAAAGGAGCAGCCGGGAATTTTTTAAGGTCTGGCCATCTCGCTTGGAAAGAATGCATGTCTGTGTCTATGTGCCCATATCTGATGGGGGAAGGGAGCCATACCACCAGAGAGTTTAACCATCTTGGAGCAAAAGCTTTGCTGAACAGCTGACACACTTCTCTGCTTCCTTAAATAGAGGAGAAAAAACAGTAAGTCTCCCTGCCTACCCGTGCTTCAATGTTACTTTCATGGAGTTCTTGCTTCTTGACACTGAGGCTTGTAGTTCACACATGCTCTCTCGGGAACTGGTCCTTGGCTTTCCTTTACTCTGTTTGGTTTATCAGGCTCCTTTCACTACCAAGACCCCCGCCCCCCCGCCATGACTGCCTTGTGCTTAAAAGCCCACACTGTAGCCTGTGACCCCCAGACACTATTCTGCTCTAAGCCTCTGAGCCCACAGAGCCCTGGCCAGCCGGATTCTCCCATGAGTAAGGGAGTCCTGGATCACAAGAGAGTTTGCCTCTGCACCAGGTACACTGAGCAACTGTGCTTTGGGAGGTCTAAGGTCTGCTTATTTTCCATGGATCTCCCTCATCCCCACATTCAAGCAAGGTCGCTGGTCACCTACCAGGGGATCAGGCACTTTGCGGAAGGTACAACTGTGAAACCAACTGACATGGTCTCTTCTCTCATGGAGCCAAAGCCATGTGGGGGACACGGGGAGTAAACATGCAGTTACACTGCAGTGTGAGACGCACTATAACGAGGGGAGCACAGGGTGATGTGGGATCGTAGAGACGGAACTCGGAAGAAGACCTGAAAAGTGTCAAGGAAATCTACTCCCAGAAGAGTAGATATTAAGTTGAGCCTTGAAGGACGAATAGAATGAATGGTGGGCAGAAAGTACAATGAACTGAGATGCAGTGAAAATCATCATTATTTGCTGTTATCAGTGTAACTGTCTCCAGAATTTCCCTGACCCCTTCCAACGTACTGGTGTGTGAAGTACTTCAACATCAGATCAGCAGGAATGGTAGTACTGGGTATAATTAAGAGCAAAGAGACTGTTTGAGGCTCTATGAAGTCTCATCTATGAATAAACTGCAAAAGGATTTCTTATTCAAGACCACAAAACCCACAAACCATAAAGGGAAAGAATGATGAATGTGACTACATGAAAAATTTAAATGTGAACATAAAAAAGATACCACGAAGAAATTAACCCAACAGGTCACAGGTTGGAAAACATGTAATATATTTAACCAACAAAAGGATTACCATCAACAATAAATAAAGAACTGCAACAAAATCAGTAAGAAAAGGGCCAAAAAGCTCATTAGAAAAAAATAGGCAAATGATAGGGATAGGAATTTCAAGGAAAAGAAAGGCCTAAAGGCCAAGGAGCATATAAAAAGATGTTCTACACCAAACATCATCTTGAAGATGTAACTTAACAAGGGGGAGAAGGGACAGCCTCTGGGGAAAATAGTTTGGCAGTGCCTTTCCAAACTAAAGATGCATAGGGCCATGAGGCCCAGCAATTGCACTTTCAGGCATTTATCCCAGAGAAAGGAAGACGTATTTTCAAAAACTATAAATTATACAAATGTCCTTCAATGGACAACGGGTTAAACCATGGTCCACCCATACCATACAGCAAGCTACATGCAACAATTTGGATGAAACTTGGGACTGCCCTGGTGGCGCAGTGGTTAAGAATCTGCCTGCCAATGCAGAGGACACGGGTTTGAGCCCGGGTCCGGGAAGATCCCACATGCCGCGGGGCAACTAAGCCCGTGCGCCACAACTACTGAGCCTGTGCTCTAGAGCCCGCAAGCCACAACTACTGAGCCCGTGTGCCACAGCTACTGAAGCCCACGCGCCTAGAGCCCGTGCTCCACAACAAAAGAGGCCACCGCAATGAGAAGCCCGCGCACCGCAACGAACAGCAGCCCCGCTCGCCACAACTAGAGAAAGCCCACGCGCAGCAACGATGGCCCAACGCAGCCAAAAATAAAAATGAATTAATTTTTTAAAACGCTTATTAAAAAAAAACAATTTGGATGAACCTCAAGGAATTTATGCTGAGAAAAGTCCATCACCAAAGTTTACATACTGTATAATCCCTTTCATGTAACATTTATGAAATAACATAATTAGAGCTGTGGAGAAGAGGTAGTAGCCAGAGATTAGGGAGGGTGAGAGGAGATGGGTTTGGCTATAAAGGAGTAACACAGGGACGTCTTGTGTACAGTGGTGGTGGTTACATAAGGCTACACACATGATGAAATTACCTAGAACTGCCCCCCTACCGCACACACACGAGTGCACTTAAAACTGGAGAAGTCTGAATAAGCTCTAAGGACTGTCAGTGGTTTTGACCTTGTACTACAGTTGGATAATATGTTAACACTGGAAGAAGCTGGGGCGGGGGCTCAGGACTGTATCTTTCTTTACAACCTCTTGTGAATCTATAATTATTTCAAAATAAAATGTTTTAAAAAATTAAAAGCGGGCATAGACCTGAGGCAAAATTTTAACTTTTGTTTGATCTTTTTGGCAGGCATGTAAGAGGAGTTAATATTATTTTCTGTACCAACAGTCTATGTTGGAATTCTTTTGTGATCATAATAAAGAATAACAGTAACAGAAAAAACGCAGGTTAAAGAGCAAACAGGGTAGTTACCAGAGATTAGGGAAAGGGGATGGATGTGGCCATAAAGGAGTGACACAGGGAGGTCTTATGGAAAGTGACTGAAGCATAACTCGTTTCAAATCACTTACTAGCTGTGTGATCATGAGAAAATTGCTTAGCTCTCAGAATATCAGTTTCCTCTCTTATAAAGTCAGCACAATACTCCCTGCCTTACAGAGATTTCTTTTTGTAAAATTAATTAAAATAATGGCTATAACGTGCCTGGCATAGTACGAATGTGATGAATGGCTGGTATGAAATGATGATAATGACGATGATAAGGTTGCCCCTTTTTTCTATAGCCTCAGCTGAAATTAATTTGACATGTTGCCACAAAGTAAGCCAAAGATGATTCGATCTAACCTATGGAGGCTTCCTTACATGGACAAGTTTACCTTTCGTGGTCTTCTTGACTTTAGTAACATCATATCATATAGACAATTCCATAAACTGTTAGAGAAGGTAAATGAGGATAACCGATGTGCTATCAAGTCTGCCAGAGTTGTATGACTATTGGTCAATGTTTTAACCACAAAGAAAGGTAGAACTTGAGGAGGTATTGAGAAGAGCTGCTGGGAAAAATGTTCCTAGTTCTCTTGGTCTTCCATAGTCTCTATCTCATAGCCATTGACAAATGTTTCAACAGTCCTTGGCAAGGCTCCACGAACTCAGCCCAACTCTACCCAACTGTGTGCAAAAGAACTGACACTGATTTAAATGATCAAATGATAAAACCTACTTCATAGGGTTATTTTAAGGATTAAATGAAATAATCTCTGTAAAACACTTAGTACAGTGCCAGGTCGATATTCAACACTAATATTAATTTACCCAACTCCCATTAAGTATTAGTTATATCAGAAACAAACTCTACTGACCATGACGTTGTGTCTGAGAAGTTCCTGATGAAATTCAGTGGTCATCAAAAGTGAATTGGGTTAGAACATGCATCCACTCATCATTCCCACCAGGCAGAATTTGTGCAATGTGAACTCCTAAGGTCTTGTTTTGCTGTGAACCCAGGTGTTGATGCTACGGACATTTATCAAGTTCTTTGCAAATTTATCATTTCATATGGTATTAATTCTAACTCCAAAGTGGCCCTGCCTTTTTAGTGACAATGTTCATGGGATATGTATTCTTAGAAATGCTATTACCAAGTTCCCTATGGTGTCTTACAATGATTCTTTCTCATCTCTATTACTGCTGATTCCCTTGACATTTCTAACTTCCAGCCATAAAGAGCCCTTGAAGCTATGGTTTCTCCATACGACTTTTTGCCTCAGCCTAAGAAAGATAGCTTGGAATTTATATGAAGAAAGTCAATATTTATGGGACAGCTTAATTGCAGCAGTGCACACAGGCATGTGAACAGACTTGACCGTGTTTCAAGGATTTTTCTATCTAGGATGAGGATTCTACTTGTAATTTAATTTTTTTCCACAAAAGATATCTGAATGCATGTTGCACTAGGCCTACACTGTTCTAGGAACTGCAGGGAGATCCAGAAATCATGAGGTCGAACCTATGCTTCAAAAGAACTGAAAATTCATTGGGGAGATAAAATTTCCATACATGAAACAATCAGAGAAATCGGCCAACCAGGTCCGTCTCGTGGAATTAAAAGAAGATACAAAACCTCTGCATTACTGTTCCTCGTCCTGGTCTTCAGGTCAGGGTGTCAATAGCCGATTTTGCTGCTGGCTATGCCCCCAAATAAACCTCTCCAAGAAATCACTTCCCATTTCTGAAAATGTTTATATGTTAAACTAGGGATTCCTAACTGTATCCTGAGTGGATGTAACGTTTATTCTCAATGTCTGAGGTCCATCGTCCAACCATCAAACAGGCTTCCAGTGGCAGAACTGAAATGTTCCTATAAATTCCCCTCTTCCATAGTATAAGCCTTGAATCCCAAATCAAGATGGACCCAATGGTTCTAATCACCTAATGGGGAAAGGCATGGTGGGTGACTGCAAGGTGGTCTGCATAGGACTCTACAGGCCTCCATCTGTGGGAGTTCTCTTCTCTTGCTACATTTCCTTACTGGAGGAGCTCATCCGTTGCCATGGCTTTAACAATCATCGTCAGGGGGGTAATCTCCAAAAGTAAACCTTCAGAACTTCACCCTCAACTCTAGACCTGCCTTCCAGATGGCTGCATCATCCCAAACTAGATTTCCTCAAGGATTCCCAGTTCTATCAAAGCACCATCACTGTCCCAGTCAGTTGGCCCCTGTCTGTTGATTCCACAGACATAACATTTGATTCTCGCATCTCCCTATTTCCCCATATCGAATCTGTCCCCAAGTCCTGATAGTGTAGCCCCCAGATATCTGCATCTGCCCACTTACCATCTCCACTGTCACTTTCATAGCTCATGCTAATATCTTCTCTTCCCCAGAATGTCCTTAACAGGACCCCGTGTTTCATCTCTTGCCCCTTCGTCCAATCATTCTTTCTAGACTGCAAATCCATATCAAAAGCTTCATCTATGTTTGCTGAACTGAGATGAATTAAATTGCATTATCCAATTTCCTTAAATGGCAGCTTCCGTATTCAGAATGTGTGCACACTAATGACTTAAGGATGCTCTCAGTGCCAGAGAACAAACATGATTTCAAGGTATTTTGTAAGCATACCGTCCCAGGACTTAGAAAGAAAGATACACTTTTATTATATTCACATGCTATTAAATCACCAGCATGTTTGAAGTATGATGAGCTTCATAATATCCAATTCATTAATGTTACAAGTTCATATTTTATGGTGCTACCCTGTGGAAACCAAGCAAAATTCTGAGAGTGAGGGGCTCACGCTCAGATAGGGTGTACTGCTGGCCCATCTACAGCAATGGGGAAGCCATCACTAAATTAAGCCCTGGTGAATGTGAGAGGTTAATTTATGTGTCAAACCCGAGCCATTTATTCCCAGTTCTGCTATCTTTCTAAAGGATCAACCTTACAGGCATCATCTTGTACAGCTACGCTGAACCACACAGTGCCCGCCAGGCAAGCCGCCCTGGGATGTTACTGAATGAATGCAGGCCTTTACTGCCTTTGTCGTTGCCCATTTTCCCTCCTGTCTTATGTCAGACAGAGGGAGATTCCCAGACTGCTCTCAAGTCATGCCTTCTCCGGAAAGATACGGGTCACCCTTGGCTACCTCTCCACTCCCATCCAGATCCTGTTTCACAAAGCTCTAGCCACGTGGACCTTCTGGAGGGTTCTCAAACCAATAGCGAGCCCTTTCCTGTCTCTGGGCCTATGTACTTGCCGTCTCCTCTACCTGGAATGCTCTTCCTCTGCATAAGCACGTATCTAGCTGCTTTTCGTCATTCATTCAGATGTCAACTCAGGTGCCACTTCCTTTATTGAAAGTAGCCACCACCTCAGGTGCTCCTTAGGCCATTACCAAGGCCTTCGGTCTCCAGTGGCATCATTATCTCTGCATTCCTGAATTGATCAAGGCAGAAAAAGAAACTTTAATAGCAGAATTTATAACCTTTTGCTGAAGAAAAGTTCCTTTTGATTTTCCTGAAGCTTTAGGAGGTAGAGGAGAGATGGTGTGTTACTCAGTCCTCTTTGGATTGCCAATGGCAGAAACCTCAGTCAAATGAGCTTTAGTAACAATGGGAATTTATCGGCCCACAAATGGGATGTTGAAGGGCACACGTTGGCTTCAGGTGTGACAAGATCTGAGGGTTTGAACAATGTCAGCAGTGCGCGGCCTCTGTTGTCCAACTCCTAACTTTGCTTTTCTGTGTGTCGACTTCATTTTCAGGCAGGATTTGCTCATATTTGGAAAAGATGGTCACAGAGCACTAGGCTCTGTGCTGAGGACACAGCCATGAATAAGAATGGCAAGGGCCCTGCTGTCTTGCAGGCATGACTTGGCGCACGGTGAACTGTCTGGGCATCTAACCCCTTCTGACATGACATGGGGGTAAGATGGGCAACACTGCAGGCAGCAAGGACATATATGTGTGCAAATAAAGAAATAAGCCGAGTCATTTTAGATAGTGACAATGATATTTAATCCACCCTCAGGACACCTTGTCACAGCTTCCCATAAATTTTAATTCTAGACAGTCTTTACTGAGCCCACCTACTCTGGGCCAGCCTATGCCAAAAGGCTGGGAAGCAGACCCAGGGCTATGTTCCACCCCAGTAGGTGAACTTCCAGGTAGTTGAGATGGGGGGTTCAAGAAAAAAGTACCGGTAAAAGAGTCCCTGTACAAAGTGATGAAGGGCAGAACCGGAGTATCGGAAGTGGTAATGGATAGGAAGAGATTAGCCATCAAGGATTCTGAACGAATGCTGCTCCCTGAGAGCTACAGGAAAGTCAAGAAAGCAGCAGTTCTCAACGCGAACAGAAGGGGAGGGAGTGATGAGCTTGGTCTGGGACATAGTTATTTGAAGGATATATGGAAAGCAGTTACCATTATCATTCTGTTCCTATTTGTTCAGGGCCTATATATACCTAAAAGTATGCTTCATAGGGGCTTCTCTGGTGGCGCGGTGGTTGAGGGTCTGCCTGCCGATGCAGGGGACGCGGGTTCGTGCCCCGGTCCGGGAAGATCCCACATGCCGCGGAGCAACTAAGCCCGTGAGCCATGGCCGCTGAGCTTGCGCGTCCGGAGCCTGTGCTCTGCAACGGGAGAGGCCACAACACTGAGAGGCCCGCGTACCGCAAAAACAAAACAAAACAAACAAAGAAAAAGTATGCTTCATATACATTATTTCACTTAATTACACATCTAGTGACTCTTGGCGAAGGAGGTGCTGTTAGCCCCACCTTTTACATATGAGACACATGAAAATCAGAGAGGTTATGGAACCCATAGAAGGTCACACAGCAAGTTAGTGACACAGCTGGCCTTTGACCCTCTACCCCTATCTGACCCTTTCTACCTTATCCCCCTACCTTATCATAACCAGTATCTTCAAATATGGCAACCACAAAGATCTTACTGGCTCATCTTCCCATTAAAACCATTTCCAATTGAAGAAAGAAGCAAAGGGGATGACTAAACCCCATGTTGATTTATTTTGGAAGACTTTTCACAAGACTCTTTAAGGAGCTCTCTGACAGTGCTAATTTTAACCAAGTCATTGTAGAACAACCTTGGATTCCTCCATGGAAGGCAAAGTACAAATACAAGTGGATGACTCAGCACAAACCAGCTGTGGTTCTCTCTGCAGCCCATTCCCCACACCCTAAAGGGGATGGGCAATAGCCCCTAGATTCAATAAAAAAATCCCAAACTTGTGGACTTCCCTGTGACGCAGTGGTTAAGAATCCGCCTGCCAATGCAAGGGACACGGGTTCGAGTCCTGGTCTGGGAAGATCCCACATGCCGTGGAGCAACTAAGCCCGTGGGCCACAACTACTGAGCCTGTGCTCTGGAGCCCACGGGCCACAACTACTGAGCCCACGTGCCACAACTACTGAAGCCTGCGCTCCGCAACAAGAGAAGCCACCACAATGAGAAGCCTGCACACCGCATTGAAGAGTAGCCCCCGCTCGCCACAACTAGAGAAAGCCCACACGCAGCAACGAAGACCCAACACAGCCAAAGATAAATAAATAAAAATAAATTAATTAATTAAAAAAGATCCCAAACTTGCTTAGAAATTCCCCCACCTTCCCTATCCCCTCAGCTGCCCATACTGAGGCTGTGGCACTACTTCCCAAAGAGTCTACCCGCAGTGAATCGTCTTCTTATAATCCTCTTTTGTCCTGGTGTTGAAGGCAGGGCTGAGTTGGGCTACGGGACATGTCCTGCAGATTATATGCGGCAGTAAGCATCTGTTTGCTGAGACCACAGATCAGAGGGGGAGGTGATCAAGGAGGGGCTGAGACTGTAGTCACAGCAGTAGCAGCAGCCGTGGAAATCTGGTCTCAACATTTGGATGAGGTCCTTCACTTTAAGAGCTCTGAGATGCTGGCCTGCATTACTGTTACCATGACAAAGAGGCCCAGGACACTCTAAACCCAAATTCTCCCCATGATGCTGTCCTATCCCTCCGGCTGATCTCACCACCATCCCCAAGGAATGGAGTAAGGTGTTTCTTCAGACTTCAACCTGGCGCCCACAACCCAGGGGATGGGGGATTTTCTGCCTTGCTCTTCTGAACATGCTCTTCAACGTCAGGCTGCCAATCACATGATCAGTTTTTCATTCCACAAACATATAATGCTCCCCTACTGTATGTGCAAGACACTGTTTTAGGCTCCAGCAATATAGCATGACCAAAACAGACAAAGATCCTTGCTTTCATGAAAAAGTAGGGAGGGGCAGACAATAAAGAATCAGCATAATAAATCAGTATATTATAAAATTTAATAAAAAGTATAGTATAATTTGATGAAAAGGGGGAAATGTGGGCAGAATAAGGGGGAGCAGGAGTGTCAGAGTTGGGGTTTTTAAATAAATAATAAACTTAATAAATTAAATAGGGTGGTCAACGTAGGCCTCATTGATGTTGTAAGAGATGAGCAAAGACCCAAATGAGATGAATGATCTGGTCCAGTGGGTATCTGAGAAAGGCCCATTCGACACTGAAGGAACAGCCAGTGCAAAGGCCCTGAGATGCGAGCCTAGCATATTTGAAGAGCAGCAAGAAGGCCTTTGTGGCCAGAGAAGAGCGAGTCTTGCCCAGTCAGCCTCTTAGAAAGCCAAGATGATTCCTTTAGGCCCAGAGTGCAAACCCTGTAGCAACTTCCACACCTAATGCATTTGAACGAAGTACCAGAACAGGAGCTGCAACACTATGTTCATAGCTGCATCCCCACTAGGAAAATAGTGCCGATTCAAAAACTATTCGTTAATGCATGACTGAATAAAGGAAGGAAGGAATATAAAAATATGGCTTTTATTATTACAAGCTGACCTCCCTGTCACCTATCCAGTTCTTACTTAATCCCAGGCCCAGGGGATCCTCATTTACAAATGTGCAAAGTGCTGTAAATCAGTTGAGAATCCATTTGAACTGCCTAAAATAAAAGGGGCAACTAGATTGGAGGAGTCTGTGAGTACAACCTGCCCTGGGTCGTGTGGTGGGATCCAGGAACGGGTAGGTCAAGAGCTAAAATTACTTGTTCCGTCATCCTGGGTCACATAAGCACTCAATGCACAGTGTATTCTGCAGTTCCCTGCGCTTTGCTGCATGGAGTAGACTACACTGTATCTTTAACGTCTTCCTCTCCCTGACCCGATTTGCTGATATTAAGTTCCAAAGCATTTAACAGCATCCTCGTTCCCTAGCCCTTCACTTCTCAATCCCATCTCTCCACTACTTCCTCCTACACAGGCTTGAATTAATTTTGTCTTGACGTCCCCACAGACCTGGAGCAAAGCACGTGCCACCCTAATGGATCTTACCACCTTCCCTGGTGGCGGTGGCTTATTCAACAAACATGCGTATTGTGCCTGATAGGTGTTGAGCGCCATAAAAGAAGTTAATGTCATGGGCCCTGACCTAGAGGAGCCTTCCAGCTCTCCAGCTGATACGGATTACAAGCCATGCTATTACTTAGCACCGGAGAGGACGGACTAGTCAACCTCCCTCACGTACTGCCTGTGGATGTGTATATATTGGTACACTCTTTGTAGCAAGCCATTTGGAACTCTGTAACAAGAGCCTAAAATTTCATACCCTTTCCCCTAGTAATTTAAATTCTGGAAAGCTGGAGTGAGGAAACAGAGAAGGGGTCAAATGTTTACACACACAGATATTTATTTGCATTGTTATTTGGGAAGGGGGGAAGCTGACAATTAAATTTGCCCAAATAAGTGAATACTTAAATATATTTCTGTATAACTATATAACCACTAGGAATATTTACTGATACGGGGAAATGCTCATTATATAATGCTAAGGGGAAAAAATGGATACAAAACTGTATGTACCACACTGTTTTAATTTTATTTTAAATATATACAACATGTATAAAACATTGGGAAGAATGACAACAAAAGGCCAACTTGATCTTCTTTGGGTGTTCAGTGTGACAGGCACTTTGTGTACTTTATGGACTCTCCCATGATAAGCAAATATTCTAACTTCTATATTAAATGTTTATAAATGGATATTTTATAACTTTCTAAAAAATAAATAATTTAAATATTCTGAGATGGGCGCTAGGCATTATTAAAACATTGACCTTATCTGGGGGGTTGGGGGTTCCTCCAAGAAAAGGGGCTTGTGTATTACACATGTACATTGCATTCCATCTAGAGAGGGGGGAGTTGGAGGAGAGTTTTGAATCTCTTCCATTTCTGCCTTTGAAGGACACAGTCGTCTTGTGGGAAGGCGTTTAACATGGAGCTCTCAGGAAGTCAGGCCAGGCCCAGGGTGCCCTCACCTCCCAGGAGTCTCCTGATCCCCAGAGGGCAGCACAATCTCCAGAGGAGAGGGAAATAAACCACCAAAGCTCCTCACAGAGGAATCCGCAGGAGCTTCAAATCAAAAACCCAATCTCAGAAAACGCTTATTCCACTCCCACGAGCCCCCATCCAGGGCAGGAATTTTCTCTACTGTTTCTCTACGAGTTGGGCAGTCAGAATGTACCTCAATACCAATGAGACCCGAAGACTTCCTCTTCCATACCTGAAACGATCTCCTAAAACACAGGCCCACACTACTGACCTTTCCAGTCTACATTCTCACCACAGTGAGCCTGGTTTTCAGTGATACCAGGCTCCCCACTGTTTGTTAAACACACTGTGCTTGGGTCAAATATTAAGCCTCTGCTTGGGCTTTTCCCCTTTCTCTCAACAATGGCTGTCTGTACCTGAAATGACAATCATTTATTTCTCTTTCTCTCTTCTCAAAGCCATGATGACTTAACCCATGAGGCATAGCTGATTGGATCAGAATGGCCAATGTGGCAATGGAACACAGGAATTCTGGTCCATCTCCGTTGGATCCTTGAACTAGGAAGTGGATTTAAAGCTGAGGCTGATGTGGCCATTAAGTGTGTGAAAGTAGAAAAAAGAAAACAAACAAACAAAAAACTCGTGTGTGTGTGTGTGTTTGTGTTTCGTGTGGGGAAAAGGAGAGAAGAGATAAACTTAAATCAGTCTTAGAAGCTGGGATGAGTGCCTATATGACCCAAGATGATGGAACAAGTAATCTTAGCTCTTGACCCACCCGTTCCTGGATCCCGCCACACGACTCGGGGCAGGTTGTACTCACAGACTCCTCCAATCTGATTGCCTCTTTTATTTAGGCAGTTCAAATGGATTCTCAACTTATTTACAGCACTTTGCACTTCTGTAATAACTCAGCCAGTAAAATATAATTAAAAGAATTGTCTTCAGCCTAAAGGATAAGCTCCATGATAGCCTAGATGATGTTTGACTTATTCTTCTCTTTGCCCCTGACATTGACCAAGCAAGAGGCCCTCAACAAGTAGTTGCCTTAGTTGGGCAACATCATGACTCCCTCTTCTTTGTGCTTACAATGTTCTCCCCGTTCTCCTTAGTAAAGTTCAAGCTCCAATTTCCCTGGCTCCTTGAGTTCACAGTGATGACCTCCCTTCCCTAAACTCCTCTACAGCAACCGTGGTCCACACGATTCACCGTCGTCCTCAGTCATACACTGTCATGAACTCTTATTTCCCTGTGTTAGCTGTGTGCGTGCACATATGCGCGCGCTCGCGCGCGTGTGTGTATCTGTGTGTTCAATCTTCTCAACAGCTTGTAAGCTCTTTGAAGGCAGGGGCTACCTGCCTTCCACTTCTCACTGTACTTCCAGTCCCTACCACTGTTTTTGCTCACAGCAGACGCTAAATAAATATTTGCCTAACAAATGCAGCATGTATTCTAAATTTGCCTTTTTCTGTCTCTCAGCCAGTCTTTGGCAGGAAACTAATAGTCTTCAAAGCCACGGCTTCAAGCCAGCAGGGTACTGGGTGCCTAGCAGCAAGTGGCCTGAAAGAGTTAATGAGCTTCATCGAGTCTGAGAGAATATAGCTTGTTTACTTTGAGGCCAACATATCTGTCAAGTACCCAGTGAAACATGTGTTGTGCTAGGGTGTTTAGATTTTTTTTTCTACTGCATTTGTGCCATAATACAATAATGTTTCTATCTGAAAGCTGCCTGAATTCAACTAAAAACTACTGTGTTCAGTTATATCGAAAAAGCAAAATTTAGGTCGTAGGGTTTTGTTTATTTTAATGTTAACAGAAACAAGGTAATGGATAGTAAAATGCATATAGAATGGAAAACATACTGCTTTCCGGATGGGGCAAATTTCCCCCTCAAAAGACTTCACCAAGGGAGGGATAAATTGCAGATCTGCAACTGTACTCCAATAAAATAATTTAAAAAATTAAAAAAAAAAGACGGCTTCCCTGGTGGCACAGTGGTTGAGAGTCCGCCTGCCGATGCAGGGGACACGGGTTCGTGCCCCGGTCCGGGAGGATCCCATATGCCGCGGAGCGGCTGGGCCCGTGAGCCATGGCCGCTGAGCCTGCACATCCGGAACCTGTGCTGCGCAACAGGAGAGCCACAACAGTGAGAGGCCCGCGTACCACCAGAAAAAAAGAAAAAAAATCAATAAAATTAAAAAAAAAAAGAATTCTCTGAATCCAGAGAAAAGGCAGGAATGAAGATATATGAACAAAACATTCCGCTGCTACTTAGGAGGACAGATCTGAAAGTCTTTTTATCTTTGTTTCATCTTTAAAGTCAAAAATAGTCATTTGCCAAGCATCATTTTTCTTCATGAACCTAAGAACCTACACTAAAACACGACACGCTTTCACTTGCTAAATCAGCCTCCCCATGCACTTATCTCAGCAGCTTAGTAGAGATGATAACAAATAAGCCCGGGCTGCTTGTGTACCACAACTGGACCAAACAGATTTATTATTGAACTTGAAAAGTCAAGGGCTGCGGAGATACCCCCAAACCTCCCTCAGCTGCTCTGGGATGAAGCACTTGATGCCTCTCTAGCAACTTGGGTCACCGAGGTACATACATATCCTCCATGTAATAACTGGTTGTCTGCAGGAGACGAAAAATGAAAAGAAAGGACAGTTGAAATGAAGGGGAAAAAACCCTCTAAGATCGCTTCTCTTAAATTTCTTATGAACTGTAAGTCAAAAAGGATGTTCTACCATAATCAGAATTCCAGTCATGTTTTCTTTTCCCTCAAGGCCAATCTTTGGGGCTATTTGCTCCCTAATTACCCACAATGCTTAGCAATAGTGAGTACGTGCTGTGGAAGATACTAGAAGAAATACCTGAGCACTGGATACAGTCCATTTGCTATAGTACACTTGGTTCCTTACTGATAGAAAAGGACTCTTTTTTAATAACTGTTAATTTTTCCCCAGCCAGCAGTGAGGGCTACAGGCCTGTCTACAACTGAGAGTAGAGACTGACAGGCATGCTGCTGGTTACAGCTGTTTATGGGGCAACCTTCTAGCGAACACTGTCTAGGACAGCATGAATCCCTTTGCTTTAGTGCAGATGTTTTTGTGAAACTCTAACCCACCAGGGAGTTGAAAGTCGCAGCAGAATCCTTTGTCAAGAATCAAAATGATGAACCAACACCTCTAAGCTGAAACAGGAAAATACACTCATTACAAATAGAACATGTAAAGTAGATAGCTAGTGGGAAGCAGCCCCATAGCACAGGGAGATCAGCTCGGTGCTTTGTGACCACCTAGAGGGGTGGGATAGGGAGGGAGACGCAAGAGGGAGGGGATATGGGGATATATGTATACATATAGCTGATTCTCTTTGTTATACTGCAGAAACTAACACACCATTGTAAAACAATTATACTCCAATAAAGATGTTAAATAAGAAAGAACGTGTCACATTGTCTCGTTTTGGGGCTGAGTTTTCTTCCAAACGTGAAAACAATTCTCTATCGCCAAACGGCTCCAGGCCTCCAACAGACCTAAGGTAGCTACATCTGAATAGAGTCATCAGCTCTGTAAATCGATACACAAAAGCCTTCGTGTTTCCAGTTTTACCCAAGGATACAGAGACAGGAGAATTCACTGTTTCCAAAAACTCAGGGTGTACTTCTCCTCAAGTGGACCCTAAATGTATATGTCTAGTAAGAGCCTGACAAAGGGTGATTTGCAGCATTCAGAAATAAGTTTGTGGGCTCAAATAAAAACAAACAAGCATATGAATAGGAAAGAATGACCAGAGCTCAGTTTCTAAGAAATGTAGCTCCTGTTTTCCCACGTCCATTTCCTAAGAGCTTAGGTACACATGGATTGAAAAACCAGCAGCAAACTACCCCCCTCATCAAAAAGGTCACTCCTCTATGGAATTTAGGGTAGCTCACCTCTCCTGAAGGCAGGCTTTAGCCATTTACTGTTCCTGAGATTGGTTCCAATGGTATACTTGTCACTCCCAACAGTGGCCCTTTAAGCCTAGATATGGTCTCGAAGATAAGTGGTACGAGCTATAAAGCCAGAAGAGGTTAGTACCTTTTACAGCAAAACAAGCCCACTAATCCCAGCCTTCCATCCCAGATCCCAGTTTACGGTGCCATTAAAACCAAACCCCTTTCCTGAAATAAACTGAAAAATAACTCCAGCACAAGATAGAAGGGGGGAAAAATGTCTAAAAGGAGTGCAATGTGTTTGCTTGTGTTAAGTTTTGAGTCTGTTTGCTTCCTGGCTGTTTTGAAATCGCAGCACTGTGTCGGTGACCATCAACCAGAGTCCCTCGAGTCTGGGCTTTGTTGCTGTCCCCCAGCTCTAAAGGCCTTGGTTTGCAGAGGCTCAGCCATCTTCTCCAGCCTGGAAGCAACTTGCATTTAGCGGCCGGGTCGTGGTAGAAGGAGTCGGGAGTAAAATTTGAGGCCCACCTTTGCCACCTACTCACGATACCAAGACCTTGGGCAAGTATGACCTTTCCGGGTCTCCTTAACTCGTCTATAGAATGACAGGTCTCCATGGCTCTTCTAGCTTGAAATGTCTTTGGGTCTATACCATTCTGACCAGGAGCATCCTGATTTTTAAGAAAATCTAAATTTCTGTGTTTTTTTTTTTCCCTCTGGTCGCACCACACGGCCCGCAGGATCCTAGTTCCCTGACCGGGGACCAAACCCACGCCCTCGGCAGTGAAAGTACAGAGTCCAAACCACTGGACAGCCAGGGAATTCTAAATTTAAAATCTAGAAAATCTCCATTTCTTGGAGAGTCACCGGGGTAGACTTGGGGAAGATTCTCCAAGACATTTCTTAACATGGATCCCCAGTGGCTGCCTTGCGGGTTAAAGAAAAGTCCCCCCCAGGACTCAGGTTCTGCGGTGTGGCCTGGGAGCTCAGCCAGTCAGAGAGAGAGAGAGAAAGCGTTGCCTGCCGCCCTTACGATGAGGGGCTCCTTCAGGCTCTTGGTGCTCAGTCAACGTGAATGGGGCAAGGCTACCCTCTAAGTCTCACTCTTGGAAGCCCCCAGGGTGAGTAAATCGGGAAGGAGGTCACTCTGGTTGAGTGACATCATCTTAATCTTCAGGCCAAACCGCACATGTGTGGCCTCTTAGTGATGGCTTCCTCACTGGCCTCTATGCTTTAGGCCTCGCTTCCTTCACACCATCCTGCGTACTGCTGTCGGATAAATATCCCTTAAATATTTTCGTCTTATCAGTGTCCTGCTCAAAACTTGTACTGGCTCCCAAATGCCTGCAGGATGAGGCTCATGTATCTGTCTTCCCCACCAGTCTGTGAGGTGGTTGAGGGCACAGGCCACGCCATATCATCTTGAGGTTCACAGCGTCAACCATAGTAACTGTACACACACAGGAAGCTGGATTAAGTGATGAACCTGTTGACCTAAGTGGTGGATCATAGCTGATCTTCATTTTCTCTGTTTTGCTAATCAATATTTCAAAATTTTCTGTAATCAACACATTTAGTTTTGCTTTCCTAAATGAAAAAAAAGCCACTGTTTTCTTAGAATTCAATGTAACCTCTTTTAACTTTCAACTCAAGAGCTAAATCCCAGATACCAGCCATGCACAAGGCACTACACACTCATAGTGCTCACCCTGGAAGGGCTTCTAGACCAATCAGGGATGCGGCAAATAGAGGAGCAATGATGCCATAGGAAAAACACAGCAACAGCTCTAAGGGTGGTCCCAGCAAAATGTCATGGGAGTTCGGAGGAGAGGAGAGAGTGGGCCCATAGTCACAGGAGAGGATGCCTTCTCCTCAAAAAGTTGATAGGGATGAAGCAGCCTGGTCATTCTGCCCCCAAATGACCACACCTCAAGAGATGCTTGGCGTGATTGCAGGTAAGCACAAATGAATTGCTGTCGTGATAGAAACTACTTTTCAATGCTGCCTAATTATTCCGTAGCACAGTAACAATTCGGCATCCTGTCTAACATGTCAGAATACCTTGATGGGAATTTGTATTTTCTTTCAAAAGTGCTTTGCTCACGGAGCGTGGCTCTCTGCTCACGGCTTTGAAAATAAACTGGATGAAATGTGCTCTAGGTTTCAAAACTGTGTCCGCCATTGGGTGGCTTAGTAGGTTGGAAATCACAACACGCAATCCCAAGGGAAGAAATGGTAGGTGTCCAAGCTAGTCCAGCATAAATCCTATTAAACTCATCCTTATCATCATACGAATGTGCCCAGCACTTTGACATTTGACCCAAACGGTCTGTCTGGAAGTTATGCAAGGAAGATATTGTTATCCACATGTCCCAGATGAGGAAAGAATCAAAGAAGGTTAAATGCCTTGCCAAAAGTGCAACAACCAGTAAGGGGAGGAGCTTGGAAAAATACTATGCACATTACCGAAGCTAGTCCAGTTACAGTATAATTGGTGACAAATCATTCCCTCTCTTTCCTCCTGCTCTGGACTAAGGACTTCAGGACAAGAAACAAGAGAGGGAGAGGGGAAAAGGACAGCTCCCCAGTCTGGCAGAAACGAGAGCTCCTTCTGCCCTAGAGCACCTGAACTGAAGGTTCCAGAGTCATTAATCTTTGCAGAAAGCTTGGTGGGTGACCCCTCCCGAGGGGTCAGGGCCTATGGAAGTCAAGGTCTGCCTGCTCTGGGCTGCAAGTACTAACAGGAACTGAAGTCACATCTGACACTGAGAAAAAGCTGCAAAGGGGAGCATTTGAGGATCGTGGGCTCCAACTTGGGCAACGATGCTCTTTTCACACTACTTCCCTGGAGCGTGCCCCAGCATCATGCGTCATCCCACATTGCCTATGTGGCATCTTCCAAATAAGGGCATTCGGTAGCTTAACAACAGAGATGGTACATGGGAGGATAAATTAGCTTCTCATGACTGAAAAAGAATCAAGGGCCAAGTTCAAGCAGTCTTCCTTATTAGCCTTCTTCCAGCCCTGCCAAGTCATCAAAGGCTATAAGCGCCCGTGTTTCTGTGCAGGAACTAAGAGATGAGAAATAAAAACTATGTAGGTGGCCTTGGCTCTTTCTGAAATTTTGCTTTTAAAAATTAACATACAGTAAGCCTGACTTTTCTTGGTGTACGGTTCTATGAGTTTTAACACGTGTATAGATTCAGGGAAATACCACCACGATCTACACGATCTATCACTCCAAAACACTCCCTGCTCGTGCTACTTGCCTGCCTAACTCCTAATTCCTGACAACTGCCTTGATCTACGTCACCGTAGCTTTGTCCTTTTTTAACAGTGTCACATCACTGAGACAAATGGAACCTATGTGGTGTGTGTTTCACCTGAATCTGCATCAGCCACACTTGCAGGCCCTGCTGCTTCCATCTGCAAGTGTACAGCCCGGCTGGGCAGAGGGTTCAAGAAATACTTGTGAAGACGGAATCTCTCCACTGCTTCTCCTGGGTCCCTTATGGATCCTTAGGGCCACAGACAGGGACAAGGCATACTGGGCGATGCCAAGGTCCCACTGTGGCATCTGAGCAGAGATGAATCATCTCAAAATTCTTACTCAGGCTCAATCATCTTTTGGACATAAGGCCCCACAGTCTGCACAGGGTGTGCTACGTGGACCATCAAGCCTACTACATTCTACTACTTCTCCCTACAACTCCATCCCTGGGCTCCCTCTCTTTGCACAAAAAGAGCTCTCCCACAGTGATCTTACTGATGCTTGCCAAAATTCCCTCAAGCTTCAGCCCAGACCCAAAGACAATGTCAACAGCACTTAAGAGCCCAAGTGTTAGAGCCCATTGGCCTGTTCTGAATCTTGCCTTTGTCCCTTTTTAAAAAAATTTAACCTCACTGTGATGGTTTCTTCATCTGAAAAGTGGGGACTAATCAAAGATCTCACATAGAGTTATTGTAAAGATTAAAGGGGATAATTCCCATGAAATATTACCTGGACATAATACTTGAATACTTAATTCCCATGAAGTATTACCTGGACATAAGGGCTCAAGAAGCATTAGCTGTTATTATAACAGTGATACCACCAGTGGCACTGACTTGTTAACATTTCAATCTCTTGCATTAGACTGTGACCTGAGCTCCCTGACGGCAGGGCCCTGGTATCATTCATCTCTCCAGCCCCAGTGGCTTGCCTGATGGCTAGCCAGCACAGATTCTGGCTAACTCCTGCTTACACTATAATACGTTCGTTCATTCATTCAACCAATATTAATTAAGCACTTCCTATGGGGTGGAGGTGAGAATGAGGGTGACTTTGGCTTTCTTTTTCTCTGCCTAAGAGAACACCTCCCTGTAAAGCCAGGCCATCTCTCTCGATTGGTCCTCTTACATAACTGGTGTGACAGGCTTACACAGCATAGCACCTGGTGCACTGAAAGATCCCAGTTAATATTTGCCAAATGAATATCTTCAAGGAAGATGGACATACTCATGACTGCATGGATGAACACACACTTCTCTACCATCCCGTGCGTACACATAGCCCAGGGCACTGCAACTGGCTCTCCCCCAACCCCCGATTTCTACAGCAGCTAGCACTGTGTCTGACACAGTGTAGATAATCTGTTCATGTTTGTTGAAAGAGTCTCTCTAGGTGAATGATCTAGAAATGGGAACTCAAAGGCCAAGGAGAAAAAGAAAAGGCCATTAAACCGTCAGTGTGCCTCCCAGGCAGCCCTACTTCTGCTTTAGACAGAATATTTGGCACAACACATCTGGGAGAAGAGATGAGGACTGGAGGAAGAAATATGGCCGCCAACTGCACAAAACGTCAAAGCACCAATAGATGAGATCACCAGGGCAGGGTATACAGAGATGGAGAAGAGGAGAAAGGCCAGAAGCAAGCGCCAAGGGTCCTACCATTTAGCGATTGCTCAGAGGAGGATAAGCCAGTAAAGGAGGCCGAGAAGGAGTAGCCGGTGAGGAAGGAGAAGCAGGAGAACGCGAAATCAACTAAGCCAAAACAAGAGAGCAGTCAATCATGGATGCGATTAAGAGATCAAATGAGATGAGGAAAGAGAAGACCATTTTACTGGGCCACACAGGAGGTCACTGGCGACCTTGACAAGAGTAGTCTCAATGGAGGGATGACTGGAATGGGATGAGGAGAGAATGGGGAAAGTGTTGGCTGTCAGTACAGACACTTCTTCCAACCTTCGGGGGAAACAATCTGCTTGCCAAATACCTTTTCAGTAGTTCATTTCCTGCCCACTACTTAAAAAGGCCTTTCTCCTGGCCAAATCACAGCAGTTCTAGGATGCAAATAACAGGCATCCAGAAAAAGGAGGTAAGCTCTTAGCCTGAGAGTCGCTGGCTTCGGCAGTCCCAGGGAGCCAGGACTTGTCTGCCTGTGCCGCCCTCTGTCCGCCGCCGAGGCCCTGGCACAATCTTGTCCTCTCCACTCCATCCACTATTAATGACATCACTGTAATCAAAAACGAGTTAGGGAGAATTTGGAACGTATCAAGTAGGAGCTGCAACAAAATACTCTGTTATTCGATGATGAATTTTTAAATGAAACATCTAAATACAGATTTCTCCCCAAGAGATGTTCTGATTTGAGGCTGACCTTGATGTACTTCCAAGAAACTGTCTATTTACAAATTAGGCCCTAAACCTAGATGCTTAGGGAAGATTGCAATGCAGTCTTTTCTACCCCGCTCCTCCTGTGGGCTGGACTTCAGAGCAAGGGAAATGCCAGAGAGGCTCTGATGAGAAGCTTGTCCACCAGGCCTTGAGAGGCATAGGCAGAGGTTTCCCCGTCCTCAGGGGGATTGGGTTTAAGTGTAATTTTAATTTTACTTTGCTTTTAAAGGGCTCGAAGAAAAGCTGGTATTTAAAGCCATTTCCCCAAACAAAGCCCAAAAATCTGATGAAGATTTTCATGCTTGGTTGAGACAGTGCCAGGAAATAATGAATCTGGAACTAGCCTGGCCTCCTGTTGGCATTGCCGAAGCTGCTAGTGAAAATGTATTTATGGAAACCAAGCCATAGGTCAACTGGCCCAGAGCAGCACTTCAGTGAAAAGACCTCCCCCTTTATTCATCTGCTAAAAGCAAGAAACCACAGATGCTGCTTCATGTTTCACAAATTGCAAATCCTCAGCATGGTCCAGAGAGAAAGTTCTCGAACCTCACAGGATGGCATTCAGGTGACAAGTCCCTGCTCCCCAAACTCATGGCCAGATTGGGTTCTGCCTATGACCTCTCATTCCTCTGAAAAAGTGGCACTTTTGCTGCTCTGCAGGTGTCTGAGGGCCCTCTCCACTCTGTATCTATACTCAGGCCTCTTTCACAGGGAGTCCCTTGATACCAATGCCCCAAACTAAGGAGCACCAGACAGCACTTCAACCTGCATCCGGTAGCCGTGTGTCAGGACTCTTCCCCGAGCAACTCACTGGCCCAGAAGATGAGGTCTCCTCACTAGTGCGGCATTCAAAGAAATAGTCTCCAAGCCCAGGCAATCCTTATCCTGCAAAACCCTGCGATTCTCATCTATCTTTCACTGAGCAGCTACTTCCTTATATCCCTGGCATGGCGAGAAGGGTCTTTACGTGGAATATCTCATTTGAGCCATGAAACAACCCTTGGAAGTTGGTATTATTATTCTCTGCATTTCTTAGACAAGCCAGCTGAGGCTAAGCCATTGGCCCCAAGGCATATATGTAATAAATGTCCGAGCTAAGACCCCAGAGCCCAGGCCCCCTCTCCTGCACTCTCTCCTTGGGAGCAAAACACCTGCCCGAGTTAATAAGTAGAGTGCTAACTCCACTGGGAAGGGTGCCTCCCACAGGGCCAAGGCAGGAGTATGATCACACACACACACACACACACACACACACACACACGTACATAACAATTTGACAAAGAAAGGGACAGTTTGGAGGCAGCCTAGAAGCCTTGACCTGAGGTCAGCTATGACTCAGCTGGGTCCAAAACACCCGGTCATTTGAGCAATGAGATAATGTCCTCTTTGGTGCCCTCTCCTCCCCTGGCTTCCTCAGAAAAGCCAGTAAGAAGAAATATAACCTTTTGTTTGCTTGTTACAGAGCTAATTCTTCCTATCCACAGAAAGAACCGACTCAGAATTTGACCTCACAAGACAAATCTCTGGACAGTTAATTAAGAATCCATTCTTAACTGGACTCAAAGGTACTTTCCATCTCCTTAGTTCACAAGGAAAAAAAAGCCCCAAGATACTGCAAGGAAAACAAAACCGGGGAAATTCTCATTATACTGGTTCCTTGGACATGGTGCTCTTCAAGTATTTGGTTTGTTTGTTCTGCCTTGCAACATACAACTTTTCATCTTCGAGATTGCTCTAGGCCATTTACAAGATGAAAAATTTTCATTTGAGCCTGACAAGCAGTTTCTGCAAACATTAGACCAGCCAAGATTCTACTCTGCTCATGAAATTTCTATCAACTCTACACCTAAAATTCCAGGGTGGGGGGGGGGGGGGTGCGCAGTAAATCTCACCTGCTCTCTCCTACTGACTCTAAACCCTCCATAATAATCACACTACCGGGTTTTTTTTGGGGGGGTGGTTTGTGGGTTTTGGTGGGGTGTTTTTTTGCGCTATCCGGGGCAGGAGAGGGGAGTGGTGATCAAAGACTAGGCCACCTGGTCCTCTCCGGGGCATCAAAGTGGGCTCCGGAGCTGTGCATGAGGATGTTACTGCCTCACCCTCACAGCCCATGGCCAGTGATGAGGGGCTACAGAGGCCTTCTGCGACCCGAAATGTGGGATGTGTGGCAGGGTCTGGCCATCTCGTCTTCTAGGCTGTGCACAACTCATTCCTGTCAACGTGAGTGGCACCCTACACACAGGGCCACATGTGGCAACCAAAGCCCTACCGTTAAGGCTCTGTCTCAACATTTCACTGAGCTAAGAGAGTATGAGCTTGCCAAGTTTCCTAAACATGGATTCCAGTGAAAATCACATAAAGAACACACCGCTAAAGCTTTATTATCTGACCTACTGGGAAGCAGGTATATCTGTCAAAAATGGCTTGGTTAACTACAAAGTATCCAACAGTCACAGAGCCATGGGGCTAAAAGAAGGAAAAAAACAAAAGCTTAAGTGGATCTTCCCTCCCTCTAGAAGGACTGGGAATGAGCCATCCTTGGGTATTTTTATTCAAATTCTAATCATTTTAGCAAAGACCATCACTGGAAAAGGGACGAAGGCAAAAGAGGAGAATGAACTTCACTGCTGAGAATAACAGCCTGCCTTCTCAGCCCTCAGGGCCAGTGTGTACAGGAGGACACGGATACTCTTTGACTGTCTAAATGAACCTTTTCAGGAGCAACAGTGCCTGAGATAGTCTATAGCGAGATGCCTGAAATTATTCCCGGAAAGGAGGCTGGGTACAAATTCAAAATTAAGACTTGGTTATTAGTATAACTTTACAGGTTATTTAATGAATGCATGGTGGATTTTTATTTTTTCCATCTCTTATGTGTTAGGCACATTATAGGAAATCCATTTACATCATTTCATGCAATCCACACACAGCCCCATGAGGTAAGCACCACTGTCCTGATTCTACTGACTCAGCAAACAAATACTTAGGGAATGCTTACGTGGGCCAGACACCTAAGTTCAGGGTAGTAAGGAACTGACCTAGGGTCACACAGCCACTAAGTGCAGAGGAAGACACGGAACCCATGTATTTTTGACTCCTAAGCCTGGGCCCTTTCCACAAAACCATACTCTCATTCCAGCTTCCGTGATGCCTTCTGTTATCCAAAAGGTCTGTACCCAACACTGCCATCCTCAAAGTTACCCAAATATAATTTGCCGTTTTCTCCTTCCCATTTCCTCATTGAAAAGTCCTTGTCACCAAAGAATACAAGACAATATTAATTAAGCTCTTAGACTCAAAGCACATGAAAATTGAGGATGTGAAGAAAGAGGAGGGAGACACAGGAGACGCGAGTTCTGGTCCTTCTTGCCATTAAGGCGTGTGTGACCTTGGGCCAGTCACTTGGGCTCCCAAATCTGAGTCTCCTCACCTGTCCTCATAGGAGAAAAAGGTGACTGGCTCTCCACAAGGATTACAAGAAGGTCAGGACGGGAGTCTATGAGCTATTTTTAACACTTCAATAAGCCTAAGGGAGCTGGATTGTAAAGATCCCTGAGATCTAGCAGACCCCAGGGAAACTCAACGAGTGCCTTTGCTTTGGGAAGGAATTCTATAAGCTTACGGTGGTCACACTGATTACTTCATGCTGACCAGATGCTCTAATCGGCGGTTATCAATGGCCCTGAGCAACAAGCAATGGGAAAAGAAATTATGATGTGATAAATGTATTTTACGTAGTAGGCCAGACATTTTAAAACATAGAATGCAGGGGAAAATTAATTAAGGGTGCCCTTGGTGATGAGAACTTTCGGACCCACTAGACTAGACCATATCCAAGGGCCTTTCCAGCTCAAAAATCCTCTACAGCGCTCCTGAGTAGCCGATAGATCATAGGCTGCATCTTAGAGCCAGGCACGCTAATTACAGGATGAAAGATTAAAAAGCAGCTTCTGTGTTGCTGCTTCTCAAATATGCTTAGATATTACATTTTTTAGTGGCTAAAAAGCAGTGGCAATTTTCTCACTGGTATTATTCTATTCAGGAAAGGGGTAATCTAGAATTTTAAGAATAAACGTTTCCCAACACCCTACCACCACCATGGGATTAACAAAGCATTTTAATTTTGAAAACCATCTGTCCCTTCCTTCCTTCCTTCCGGTCCCATGTATTGAAAGTGTTCACTACTTATCCCATATGCACAGTTCTCCTTTGCCCAGTGTGACCTCCCACATAAGCTACTGGTCACCATTGCTCTAAGGATGCGGCTCCTGTAAGTGGCGGGAGGGCTGAGATGAAGCAGTAAGTGTACAGAGGCAGCCCACACTGAGCAGTCAGAGTGCACCTGCAAGGAACAGCCCAGGAAAAGGTAGCCAACTGTATTCCGAAACAGAGTCTCAGGATGAACGTGGAGCGTCACAGAAGGCTTGGACTTTCACCCCCTCCATCTTTACATCCAAAATGGCATTCTTCACTGCTGCACAAGGAGATGTCCACGGGACACGCACTGAGCCTTCCCAATCAAAGTCCTAAGTCCTAAAAGCATGTGGAGTCATGAAGATGATTTGTCTAAGCACTGCTGCTCTGCTCCCCCAGCACAGATGCTGACCTCTGCCAGCTCCTGTGAAGAGGGTAAACTACAGCTTGCAACAGAAGTGATAGATGTCTACAGATCATTCGGGCAGTGGAGTCTGAAGGAAGCCAGTTCAGTTCCGGGCTCCTGCTGGCTCCATGCACAGAGGGGACTATTCCTAGAAGAAAGGATCTACCTACCCAGGGCTCTTCATTCTGATGCTTATCAACACCACTTGCCAACAGAAGTGATGAACCCTTCATCTGGAAAGCATCCAGGAACTGAGACTTCTATTGGTGAGCATGTTTTCAATTAAGTGATTACATAGGAACCAAAACTAATACGTGGAATGGAGAAAACAGATTCGGTGCGGTAGAGAGATAGGAGGTCAGAAATCGTTTCGTATCAAGAATCAGCAAAGCAAGCATCCTCTGTGCGCACACAGTGATTGTGGGTTACCCCCAGAGAGGCTTGGCTCACATCATAAGCTTTCCCATACAATTCTAGAAGACTATTACCTAATTAGATGATGCAGATAAGTTGACAATTTCACCTTCCAGGTACATATTCCATTGCATTTTTCTAAGATTAGTATTTATTTTCGTCAACTGATTTCCTTAGGAACGGACTTCTCCCAATTAAAGAGACAGAGTGAGTAAAAGCAATGGTCAGAAGCTACATTCAATGACTTCCAATGCTCCCTTTGCGGCTGACTCTCTGTGTAACCTTGGGAAAGTTACTTCACAGTTCCAAGCCTCAGTTTCCCCATTTGTAATGTGGGTGTAATACGTCTCTTGCAGAGTTCTTGCGAAGATCAGATACCAGGCAAAGGCAGCACCTGACAAATGGCTAATATTCCATATATGGTGGCTATTTGTTGAGTTATTAGCAGCAAGAGCACTAGACGGAAGACTGAAATATGGCCTGAATTTAGTAAATGTTTGGCTGCACACGGCCTGGAGAGAAAAGAACCCCTGTATCTTGATTGGCATCCACCGGGCAGTTGAAACTAGTAAGCAATTATTCATGGCCCCAATTCTACTTATAAATTGTTCCAGGAGGACAAAATGTTCAGCAGTTGAAAGGGAATGAACTCAGTGTGCTGGACTTATAAAAAGTAATTTAGCAAGAAAGTCAGGGGTGATCAAAAGACCTGGGGGTTTGCTCTGCCTACATTTAACCTCTTTGAACCTCAATTTCCACATCTGGATAGTAGATATAACAGTCTCTGACTGATCACTTCAATATATTTTTGTGAAAATCAAATGAGATATAGAAGGTCCGTGTAAACCAGAAAGAATTCAACAGTAGGAAGCATGGCTGTTATCGCTGCCATCGTCATTTTTAACTGGCCCTGCAATCCTTTGAAATGTATTTTATCTTTCACTTGAACTGCCAACAGCCCCTTCCTCTGCAAAGAATTCATCCTTAGGAACTGAACTATTCACTGGGTAGAAATAGCATCACAAAATATGTCACAATCACAGGAAATTTCCGGAGAACAGGGACGCTCCTGACTTTTCCTGTGTAATCTCTGACCATTTTCAGAGTTTGGGAACAAAACTGCATAGGGAACAACACGCATAAACAGGCCGTTTTGGGTACTGCAAGCCAATGTGCTGTGAAGTGGAGCTTGACTGCAGAGGCCATAGGATAAATCTGAATCACTTCGTCACACCAGCATGGCGGAAAGGGCTCTCTGCACCATCACCCCCACCCCAGTTCCTTTTTCAATTTATAATTAACCACTTTGCTGTCCCCATTTCCTAATTCTTCAGTTGTGCAATGTGCATGGCAAGCTTTAAAAAAAAATCAGCTAGTGAGGCAATACTAAAAAGAAAAGTCAAGTATGCGTATATGATAAATAGAAGGATGAATAAATGAAGACTGTAAACTTCTAGAAACTGTCAAAAAGTTGTGTTTTTTTTAAATTTTAGTGCAACATGCTTGAAATGGGAAAGAGGAAACTTGTTTTTCAAATCCAGATAAGGGATGCATGTGGAAAGGGCATGGCTCTGAAATCAGACGGGTTTATGGTTAAATCTCAACTCCAGTATACTTACTAGCTGTGTGTCTTTGACCAAATCACTTTAGCCCCTCTGAACCTTAGTTTCCACATCAGAGTGACTGTGAGGAGTAAATTAAACATCCCATTACAGTGGTGATGCAATGGTAGGTGTTCACGAGCGCTAACTTCTGTCAATTGTTTGCCTCTCCTGACGAGGAAGACCTGTAAATTGTGCTGGAGTAATTTCTATGTATATACCATGACCCTGAAGTCTCAGCGTGTAGAAGATGTGATGTTTGGAGAAACAAGGCTAAATAATAAGCTCATCACAAAGTGATTTCAAAGCATTTTGATCCTAAGACAACTACAGGTCTGCTTACGGTTTCTGTCCATCCAAAATTCATATGTTCAAGTCCTAACCCCCTGTTAAGAATGTGACTGTATTTGGATATAAAGCCTTTAAAGAGGTAACTGAGGTAAAATGAGGCTATTAGGGTGAGGCCCTAATCCAGTATGGCTGGTGTCCTTATGAGAAGAGAAAATTTGAACACAAATATGCACTCACACAGAGGAAAGATGTTGTGAGGACAGAGAGAGAAGACGGCCGTCTACAAACCAAGGACAGAGGCCTCAGGATGAAATCAACCCTGCTAATGCATTGACCTTAGGCTTCTAGCCCCCAGAACTGTGAGGAAATAAAGGAATGTTGTTCAAGCCACCGCGGTATTTTTTTAATGACAGACTAGCAAACTAATACAAGGGCTAACCAGACAGAGGGGGCAGGCGTTCGTGTTTATTAACTCTGCCACGCTAACCGGGGTACCAGTCAATGCCTAAAACACTTCAGTGTGATTTCACAAAAAGGCTCTCAACTGATATATCTGGAAAAGGAGATGATGGACTAAAAGTAAGGGGATGATATTACTCTTGACCTTCTTTAAAAGCTTGGTGAGGGTGGGGACTGAGGGTGCAGACAGTCAAAGAGAACTCAGGACGACGAACACACGCTGAGCTCCCGACTTGGGCCTGGCAGTCCAGACTCCAGGAGTGAAAAAACAGAGAAACTCTCCAGGGATGAGGCCTTTTCGGACAGTGTCCTGGAGGAAGAGAGACCAGCTTTCCAGGTGAAAGACTTTCGGATTTATCAAGTGTAAGGATGTCCCAGTGCCATCTACAGGAGCTGTGCAATCAGCAGAGGGCTCTTACTTTTCCAAAATTCTTGCTCCACATTTAGCCACTGAAACAACATCCACCCTGGATCTTACAACCAGGAGCGTTCAGGAGCTAAAAGCAGACTTCCCTGTTTATCTTTTACAACTCGATCGACAGACTTATGGCTGGAACTCCCAGTGTAGAAAACTGGACTCCTAACACCCACCACTTGGAACAGTAGACTCCTGGAAATCTGCTTGTCTCTACCATCGGTGGGGACTGCGTTCTGTCCTGTGTGTCACGCAGTTAACTACACGCCTACCCATGCTCCCTACAGCACTGGAACCAGTAATAACAGAACTATGCCCTTACTACAAAATTATCGCGATATGAAGCAGAATGGGTGAATCAATTAAGAAAGGGAGGGAGAATCATATTTATGATACAACAATCCTATTAGGTAAGCATCATTAATTCTGTTGAACAGACGAAGAAATCCTGTCAGTAGCTGGCCAGGGTTAGAGCCAAGATTTTTCTGGCAACGAAGTTTGTGATCTTTGTAGTACTGCCTTGCTACAGAGGTCAGGAAGAGTGAGAAATTACATCTAATTGAGGAGACCTGGGAAGATGTCATACTTCAGCCTGACCTTGAAAGAGGGTGTCACGGTTGCCTAGGGCTACCATGGAAAATTACCACAAACTGGGTGGCTTAAAACAACAGAAATTTATTTTCTCACAGCTCTGGAGGATGAAGTTCGAAATCAAGGTGTTGGCAGGGCCACTCTCCTCCTGAAGGCTCTAGGCATCTTTCCTGGCTGCTTCCTAGCCTCTGGTGGTGGCCAGCAGTCCTTGGCTTGTGGCCACATCACTCCAGTCTCTGCCTCCAGCTTCACATGGCCCTCTTCCCTGCGTGTGTCTGTGTCTTCACACGACCTTCTTATAAGGACACGGGTCTTCAGATTTAGGGCCCACCCTAATCCAGTATGACCTCATCTTAGCTAATTCCATCTGCAGAGCACCTATTTCCAAATGAGATCACATTCTGAGGTTCCAGGTGGACGTGAAATTTAGGGGAACACTATTCAACTCAGAACAGATGATACACTTTCAGCAGAGAGATATGAGAGGAAAAGCTTCTCAAGTTTGGGTAAAGAAACAGCACGAGCGAAGATGCAGAAACAGTACAACATGGGAGTTGTTTGGAGAACGGTAATTGGTTTGCTCTGGCAAGAAAAGAGGTAGGGCTATAGTGGTAGGTTGAGACCAGTGTATGATGGGCCTAGAGTGATTCCCGTGGGGAGGACATCAGCAGATGTCGCTCCAAAGGCTTGAGGAAAGTCTTTGATGCCTTCAAAAGGCAGAAAGAATGCTCAGCCAATAGCCTTCTGAGTTTGGGTGTGTGTATTCATTCTGAAAGCAGCAGTAGTAGCAATAGCAGAGAGCAATTTCCATGCACCATCTTCTCCTTCCTCTCCCCGCGACGACAGGAAGATGTTGAAGGGGAAGGTATTAAAGGCAGAAATGTATAGAGCAAAAGCCACATTCTTCTCCTCTACCCAGGATCACTGGAACGTGTATATCCATCATTCCGACATGACAAATGGCCAGGGATGCTCCGCTATGATTCAGAAATGCATTGAATCAGTGAGTGTTCTGAAAATGGCCTCACTTATCAAACAGATGTATTTTGTGAATATAATTCCAAAACACAGAGGAGAAATCCATAAAAAATATTGCTTTCCTCTTTTAGGATGTAACTCATTTGAAATTCGATATCTCACCTTTGTTTGATATTATCAGTACATATAAAAGTAATAATACAATCACTAAAAATGAGGTTAACCAATAAGTACCATTTTCAAGGGCCTACTATGTGCCAGATTATGTACTCATATTCTATGTAACACTCACAGAATATTCACCAGTACTTAGTTAAACTACGTTTTACAGATGATAGAAGTGAGATTCACAACAATCAAGTGACATGGCCAAGAATTCAAGTTCCATGTTTGTTTCATCTCAAAGTCCCTGCTCTTTTCACTGTACGACGTTGACTTAAAAATCTTCTACACATCTGCCTTTAACCACATTTAACCAGTACGTCGCATTTCTGGAAAAACATTGCATCTGCTCTGTCATACAATTTCAGTTTTCAATAAAATTGTCCTCTCTGCCAGGGAGCTGTATAATCATATCTGTCCTATTTGTGCCGGGGGATTCTGTTATTCTCAGTAATCAAAAGTATAAAAATGTGATTTTAGACTCATATATAAATAACTCTGTCCATAACTATAGCCGGTTTCTTCTCAGGTGGGTCAACTCTACGTTCAATGACTCTTTTTTTTTTTTTTTTTTTTTTTTTTTACGTTCAAAGATTCTGTTTGAAGTCGGGTAAGGGGAAAAAAGGCAACGCTCCCTGTTTTTGCCTCTAGCATTAAGAGCTCTTGGTGAGACTGATATAATATGAATGGAAATTATTCTATCTACAGCAGATACCATTGGTTGAGAGCTTACTATGTGTTACGTCCTGTTTTAATAAGTTATCATACAATTATTCATTTGATAATCATAACTTCCTTGTAGGATAAGCAGGAGGTATTATCCCCTCTATACAAATGAAAAAACTTACACATAGAAAGATGAATTAACTTGGCCAAGGTCACACTGCTGGTAAGTATTAGAGCCAGGATTTGAACTCACATCTGTCAGACTTCAAAGCTGTCAGTACACTGCCTCCCATCAGCTCGTTCTAATAAAAAATTATCTGATGAACTAATGCATCCACTATAAAAAATAAGGTCAAAGAGAGGGTGCACGCTATAGTGATTAAAATGGAGGCTTTAGGAGACACTACGGAAGAATGTCTTCACAGCCTTGGGGTTGACAAATATTTCTTAGGACACAGACAATATGAACCATAAAAGAAAAAAACTGATAAATTAGACTTCATTCAATTAAAAGATCCTATATATCAAAAGAGCAGAAAAGAATAATCAAGTCACAATCTGGGAAAAAATATTCGCAAAACATTTATCTGATAAAGAACTTGTATCGGAACATATAAAGAAGAACTCCCACAGTTCAATAGTAGAAATATGAACAAGCCAATAAAAAATAGGCCAAAGACTTAAACACGCTTCACAAGGAAGATACGTGAATGGCCCAAAAGACATGCAACCATGCTCACCAGGCACACGTCAGGGAAACACACATTAAAACCATAATGATACCACAACACACCCACTAGAGTAGCTCCAATTAAAAAGACTTCAAATATCGAAGTGCTGTCAAGGATGTAATGCAACCACAACTCTCACACGTTGCTGGTGGCAATCTATTTGGAAATATGCTTGGAGGTTTCTTGAAATATTAAACAAACTCCGTATCACCCGGGAAATCCACATCTAGATAAATACTGAAGAGAAATGAAAACATATATCTACAAAAGATCTGAACACAAATGTTCGTGACAACTTGATCTGTAGTACCAAAAACTGAAAACAACCCAAATGTCCATCAACAGGAGGAAAATAAACACACTGTGGTATATTCATACACTGGCATGCTACTTAATAATAAAAAGGAACTACTGACAATCTTAACAACATGGACAGGTCTTAAAATCATCATGCTGAATGGAAAAAAACCAGACTCAAGGGACTTCATAATGTATGATTCCGTTCATCTAAAGTTCTAGAAAAGACAAAACTGACCTATGATGAAAGTAAAAACAGAACAGCCTTTGTCTGCAAAGTGGGTGGAGAAGTTCTGGGAAGGGACAAAAGAGAAACTTGGAGTGTGATGGAAATGTTCTATATCTTAAGGGTTGCGGGTTGCACAGTTGCAAGCATTTGTCAAAGCTTATAAAATTGTACACTAAATGTTGGTACATTTACTGGTACGTAAGTTTAACCTAAGTCAAAGATGTGTGTGTATAAGTATTACTGCAATAGAGACTACTATATATAAAATAGATAAACAACAAGGACCTACTGTATAGCACAGGGAACTATACTCAATATCTTGTAATCACCTATAATAGAAACAAATATGAACAAAATATATATATATATATACATATCTGAATCACTTTGCTGTATACCTGAAACACTGTAAATTAATGATACTTCAAATAAAAATAACTAAATAAATATTTAATTAAAAACAATAAGTACTGAAAAGTGAGCTTTGAAATCAGACAGACTTGGGTTGAATCCAGGTCCCATCATGTAACTTATTCCACTAGTATTTATTTACTGAGCCTCTGTGATATGCCAGGCACTGTTCTCATTACTGGAGATACAGCAGTGACCAAAACAGACAAAAATCACTTACCCTCACAAAGTTGTTTGGATACTGTGCTAAGACTAAGGGATAAATCACTGAAGGATTTTAAGAGAGGGAGTAAGGTGATCTAGTTTGTACTTTGAAAAGCTCATGCTCAAAAAAAAAAGAAAAAAAGATCATGCTCATCCCTATTCAGTAAATGAAGATCTCTTATCAGTTGTGTGCCCTTAGGTAAGTCACTTTACCTCTCTGAGCTTTATCTTTGTTTTAAAATTGGGAAAAATATTAACGCCTATCTCAAGGATTATCATAAAGATTAAGGAAATACACGTAGCAACTGCCATTTAAAAGGTGCTCAGTAGCTATTACTATGATCAACCCTGAGATACTTCTACTCCATTACATGAATTGTTAAACGTCATTACTGCAGCTGGAGTCATAAAATAAAGAAAAATGCATTTTCTAAATGATGCGAGTGATCATCTGGGGAAGCCAAAAGAAAGCGGATCCCTCGAAGTTCACTCTGTCCTAACATTACATCCCTGAGAATCTGACCTCAAGCCACTAAGGCAGGAAAGAAAAGAATTCTCCATGGGGAAAAAAAATCTCATCTTTGAGGCCCTCTAGAGGAAGTGTAAATACTCTCTGATTTTCTGTGTGAAAATCAGCATGTGTCAGTGGTGGACCTAATTAATGGGGAGACAGTTTTGTGAAGGTAAAAAGTCCCGAGACTGATGGAAGTCACGGAAGGGAAGACCTGTAGAACTCTCCTGAATCAGGGGTTCTCACACCTGACTACTCATCAGAATCCCCTGGGGGACTTGAAATGTCCTCTAGATTTGTGACCATGCTCTAGATCTCCTCACTCAGACTGTCTGCGGGTGGCGCCTGAGCATCTGTACTTTAAAAAACAAAACAAAACAAAAAACTCAAGATAATTTTGATAGACTCGAGTCCTGGATCAACAAACAGAACCAGTGTTTAAGGGCAAACCCCTCCTTCCCGAAAGGGGACACTGAAGCCAAAGAGAGGAGCGGAAACTAAATCATGGTTCCCCCAATAGTCAGTGGCCGAACAGTCGGGATACAGAGGGTTGGTGGAGAATACGATTGCATGCAGGGGACACGGGAAATGTGGTAGGACACGGGGAGGAGAGCACGGGTTCGGCCCCTGATTATTGGGGGAACCATGATTTAAGTTTCCACTCCTCTCTTTGGCTTCAGTGTCCCCTTTAGGGAAGGAGGGGTTTGCCCTTAAACACTGGTTCTGTTTGTTGATCCAAGACTAGAGTCTATCAAAATTATCTTCTAATGTAGACATTACACTCTCCATCTTGACAGATGAGGGAATGGAGGCCCAAGAAACTGAACTCGGCCAAGACCCCACAGACAGTAAGCGGCAGTGCCATGACTCAAGGTCATATCCGAGCCATCCAAAGCATGTGTTCGTAACCACTCCACTGTGCCGCTGTCCTGGCTGGGAACACTGGCCTGGCCACCTGTCACTAGTTCTCGGGTCCCGTGGACAGGCTGAAGCCTTGTGTAAGCGGATCTCTGGCCTAGCAGATGAACTACCTTTGCTTCCCGTGCAGCACAGAGAAATTCCACCCAAGGAAATACAGATCTTCAACTCAGGAAGTCTAGAGACCAGCTCGCCCCTCACCCCAACAACAGTGTCCGTCTATGAACTGCCTTTTTGCCTTCTTGAGTTTGTTTGTTTCTCTCTCTCCACTGTGGTGCCCAGAAGCAGAGCAGTTATCTTCATCCTGGACCAATGCACAGCAAAGGGAGACCCAGACAGACTCAGCATGGCTCGCCCATTGTCAGGTCCACAACAAGTCTACAGACTGCAGCTGGGGCTCAGTCGGGTTTCTTGACAGTGACAAAGTAGGTTAGAAGACTGGGGAGGAGACCAGCCCAAGAATAGCCTGGATTGTCCAGCTGGTGGCCTGAAGCCAAGCAGGAACCGTGCCAGGGCCACAGCCGGCTGCCACTTCTTTACGAATTGTGGCAGAGTGTTTGTGCAAAGCCAACGGGACGTTACTTTGTGGAGGGCACACAGGATACTTCTGACTGTGATGTGTATTCTAATAGAGTGCGTGCTGTAAAATGGATGCAGGTCACAAAGACAAGAGAACCAGCAGAAATGAGACAGAATGAAGACGGCCTGGATGGACCGAGGACACGCAAGTCAGTTGTGTATTTCCATTTCCTCCTACTTCAATAGCAATGATTATATATAATTGTGGGTTTAAGCCATGTTGCGCCCAGGTTCTTTGTGACGCTAATGTGGTACGGATGATAGGAGGTTTGCAATTAGAAGAGAAATAAGGGAAGGTCGAGGCTCTGCCCTGGAGGTCTCCACTCTGCCACTGAGTGAACGGTGACCTTCAGTTAAGTCATTTCTCCTCTGTTTGAATCAGTATTCCCAGGTGAAGGAAGGAAGGGATTGGACTAGATCACTGGGTTTCAAACTGTGTTCCTCAGAACCTCCTTAGGAAGCACTCTGGGGGGAGATAGGTGTGGGCAGCATGCAGCATCTCCCCCTTCCCTTTACTCCCTTCAACCAGAGGGCTCCGTGGTTAAAATAATTTTGAAAACCAGTGAACTCAATGATCTGTGGGGTTGACCCTGTAGAAATTCTATGGTCTTCATGTGCTGTGAGGAAACATCCACGGACAGGCTAAATCCTTGCGACCCCTGTAACTGGATGTTGAGTTATACGTATTTATGCAAAAGTACACTTCTCTGGGGAAAGGGTTAATATTGAATAGTTTGCATCAGATTCTCAACGGTATCCATGAGCCCTGCTAGCAGGAATGTGGAGTGTTCAGAAGGCCCTGCACCACAGAAATCCATGACACTGTAAATCTAGATAGGGTATGAATGAGGATATTAGGATACATCTACAAAGAAAGAAGAAATCAAAAGGAAAGGAAAGGAAAGCAAGAGATCGGTTCCCATCTAATCTAGCCCATCAGAATTAGAGAAATCATTACAAGTCACACAGAGTCTGTTCAAAGAGGAGACCGAGAGCATTGTCCAAGCTAATTAGAACCCATTATAGTGACGAGAAACAATTAATACTTCCATAAGACACTCTCAAAATGCGCAACTGATTTCCTGGCGTTCAGAAAGGCTTGGCACAGCTGCTGGGAACTGTTTAGCAGGAAGGTGTCTGAAGCATGAGCAGGCACAGAAATAGCTTTACTTTGCGCTTCCACATCAGACTGATGTTCACCTCAAGACAAAGGAAACAGATGGAAGTAAAAGTTCAGCTGCCAGAAACAGAAGCCCCATTTGACTTTCCCGGCACATAGTAGGCACTCAATAAACACTTGCGGGCGGGTTAAGAGACTGTCCCACATCAATCACTGGTAGGAACAGTAAACTCTTTCAGGCCCCGAGAGTGCTTTTTCATGAGGCATGAGATCCCTACTCGAACTTTCTGGGCAGCTGCTAAGACTCCGATCATGGCCAGGCCCTCTGCAGAGGCAGACTGGTATGTGGCAGTCTGGAGAACAAATTACCTGGGAAAGAGTTCATGAGGGTCCCTACACACCTGCCTTAGAGGTTACTGTTCCCTTGGCAATGGCTAGCCAACCCGCATGGGACTAGCTCCCTGGGGTGATGCAGCCTGGGGGATTACCATGGCTTGGCCCAGTGCGTGCCTCTGCCTTTCTCTGCGTTCCCACGTCACCGCAGCAGCCCACATCTACACAAGCTCTCTTGGTACTTGCCTCACACTACCTTGGGTTGTTGGACTTATCTGCTCTGCAGTTATCTGACCTCCCTCATTGCACTGCATACCCCATGAGAACAAAGAGAAAACAAACCAAAAAGAATCCTCAGACTTGGTGTTTTGCTTCTGGAAAGTCCTTATTTAGCTGGTCTTATTAGTCTCATTTCTAAACGTGTCTTTTAAATGTTTAGAAAAGCAACGTGAATAACCGGAAGGTTGTTTCTATTTTACTACCTGACAGCTCTTTGACTTTGGTCAGGATCAACTAGCTCTGCTTTCGTTTCATCATCTGTAAAACGGGGATAGTAACACACCACACGTTCATATATACATTTGTCAAATACTTGTTGAGAAGCTACTCTTGGCCTTTATGCTTGGCACAAAGGGTAGACTCAGAAAAGTCTGCTAAATTAATGAAGGAACACGGGACTTCCCTGGCAGTCCAGTAGTTAAGACTCCGAGCTCCCAGTGCAGGGGGGCACGGGTTCGACCCCTGGTCGGGAAACTAAGATCCTGCAAGCCGCACGGCGCAGCCAAAACATAAGTAAATAAAAATAAATGAAGGAAGGAACAGATGACTGAATGCCAGGATATACGGAACACTACCAAGGTATCAACGTTTAGGTGTCCCTCTACATGCCCCTTGAAGCCCAATTTTACTGAGCAGGTAGTTTCCTATATTCTTTTGCCAAGCATAATACAAGTGGGCCTGATGTAAAAGTTATCACTGGCAGCAGGAAGGTTCTAGAATGATTTAAGAGACTCAGGGCTAGGTACATGATTTGGGGGGCCCAGTACAAGATGAGAGCGGAGGGTGCCCCTTGTTCAAAAATTAAGAATTTCAAGATGGCAACCGCAGAGCATTAGACCAAGCACAGAACACACACCCATGAAACCAGCTCTGAAGAGACCACTGAAGTTCAGAAGTCTCTTTAACGTCTATAGCCGATAAAGGGGAGTGTTAAAGAACAGCTTCTTTTATTTTTGGTATTTTGATGAATGGAAGTTTTCTTTCTTTTTTTTTTAAATTTTGATCTGTCAACTCTTTCAATCATTTTCTTTGTGATTCCTGCTTTTCTCCTTCTTGTAAACTCTGACCATTATTACACAGCAATAGGATATGAGGCAAAGACGAACTTACCTGCGTGTGAGGGAGATTTCATTTAATTTCTTAGTTTAATATAAAGTTGATGAGACAATGACTTATAAACCAGATCAGGGAGGGAATACTCATTCCTTCCATACATTTTAGGAAATATCATCCGTTGTAAAATTCAGTGGCATTTTCTTGACTATGCAATCCTACTGGGGCATCATTTAAAACTAGTTAAAACTTTTCCAAGCTATGAAGAAATGGAAATAAATGGCTTTCCTTCCTTCCTTTAATTCTTTCATGGACTTAAATGCGTTTTTGGAGTCCCGATTAAGTGCTGGCAAAGTGCTGGGTGCTCTGAAGACAAAGAGAAAAAGATACTGTCCCCTTAAACAGAGAACATCATGAGGGCTGGATATGACATGAAAACAATGAGAACAACAACAGAAAAACAAATGCTATACTCAAAATATGCCAACGCACAGAGAAAAAGAGGAAAGCAGGCTGAAATTTACCTTAGCTGTAATGCTTAAAAGCTAACTCCTGAAAGGGCAGCGGGCTAGATGTAGACAGACAGAGGGTAAGGAAGTTTCTTCAGGGAGAGCAAAGGGCATATGGAAAGATAAAGAAGTTGTACAAATAATGTGTGTGTTTCTTGTTTTCCCCACTAGAATGGAAATTCTATGGAGAGAGGACTTTGGTTCTATTTTGTTCACAGTGGTATACCCAGTGTCTAGACATAAATAGCTGCTGAATGAACAAATGAACGCTCTATTCTGGAACTCTTAAGTATTTTGGTATGACTGGGAAGTTAACAGGGATGATGAGAGCTGAGACTGGATAGAGAGGAGACAAACTGGGCAGAGTTTTGTGTAGCACGCCAAGGAGTTCAGGCTTTATTCTGCATAAGCAATATGGAGCCACTGACAGACACTGAACGGGAAAGTGACACGGTCACCGTGAGCGAGTAAATGGCTTCTGAAGGAGGGGGGGTGGGGAACGTGGAGGAGGGCTGACTGGAGGTGAAGAGGCGTCTACATTATTGGTGTCATTGATGACTGAGATCATGCGAGCACGGACTAAGGTAGTGGCCGCGGGGCTGGAGAGGACATCTATTTAAGGAACAAACTCAAGAGAACTTTGCGACGGAACAGATTTGGGGGAGGGTGGGTGACAGAGAAGGAAACATCTAGGCTGACTTTCAGCTTCCTGACTTACTTGGTGGAATCACTCACAAAGACCTGACCTACCTGGTGCATGCAGGGCAGAGTGTGGAGGTGGATGAGCAATTAGGACATACAATTGCAATATAGCAAGAGAACTCGTGCAATGCCTGGAAAATGAGTTTGCGGGATGTCATACTCATGAAACTTGTCATAAGATAGCGCAGCACAGTTTTTATTACTACTGTCATTTTCTTGTAAGAGCACAGGCTTCTGAACCCCAAATGCAATGTATTAGGGATGTCTTTTAAGCAGCACATCATTACAACAAATTGGAGAGCTGATAGCTTGTCACTGACTCCCATGTATAACCAACCACAGACAGCAGCAGGAAACTAAATTTGAAATTCTAACACCAATGGGAACGCTGAGAGCCACCTGACTCAGTGACTATATCCGTTCATCCATCCTGCTTTGATGGCAGTCGAGTCACTCAAGCAAGTCCATCGAGTCCATTTTTGACTGGCTGATTCACCTGTTCTAAGGGCTGTGCAAGAAAACGGCAACAATCTTGGACTAAAATAAATGAAAGTCACAGAGATCCGAGGGCATGTATGCGGGTACACGTGCATGTGTGCACGCCTGAGTCAAGTACACCGAGTGGTGTAACGCCAAGATGCAAGACAAAGAAAGGGTGGCCACACTTTGTGAGCCCTGACTATGTTTTGGCCACTTTTACATCCACCACTCTCATTCAATCCTCACACCAGGCTGAACTGACAGGAAGGTAGGTACAATCGGTTAAATTCTAAGTTTCCTGACGGCAGGGTGAGTGTTTTGTTCACTCTGATATCCATACACCCCAGCAGAGTGCCTGACACATGGTCCACTAAGTCTTTTTGTAAATAACTGAATGGAGAGAGGGAAGGAGAGCAGGCATCAGCCTCATTTTACAGTGAGCCTAAGAGGTCCAGCTGGGATGTATATGCTCTTTGACCCCATGGTGCCATTTGTTTCATTTTCTAATCCAGCCTGCTTCGGATCCCCCGCCCCCCGAGAACAAGGGCTCAGGCAAGACTGCCACCATATAGAAGCGCCATCTCTATAGCTCTGCCAAGTCACCACTCTGAGACCTCATTCTCACCTCTCAACACCCTTTTCACTGAGTCACTATCTCCTCTGTCTACTTCTAAGTCTTCAACTCTTGAATACTTAATGAAGGTTAGGAGAAGCCCTCAACATTGTAGGAAAAGGAATGAAGGAGGAAAGTCTAACAGTATATCAGATCAGCAGAGTATGGGTTTGGGAAACTAACAGCTAGGATTTCAGGTACATGTATTAGTTTTTAGCATTCATCACTAAAGGAGACTGAGGATGCGTCACTGTGGACCTCACCCGTGCGAGCAAGCGCTGTAAATCCGAACATGTAGTGTGACTAAAGGTTTCTACGCATCTTCTAGTGCCGGAGGCCATCTGGAAAGTCGAGTTTAGAGACTGAAAGACTACAGCTTCTGGGACAGTTTGCTGGTCATGCCCAGGGATTGGGTGACAAACATCTTCCCTCGGCACCTTTCAGAATGAGTTTCAAAGCAGCCTTGCTTGATTTTTCATTGAATAACAATAATAAAAGGACCAGTACTGCCCATGTTCGTGGCAGTTCATTGTCTACTTAAGAGCTTGTGTGCGTCACCTCCTTCAAGGGTCACAGCAAGTCTCTGACATGTGCAGGGGAGGCGTTATTTTCTCCATGTTCCAGATGAAGGCATAGGCTCAGAAAGTGAGGTTCAATGTCTTGTCCAAGATCACAAATGGCAAATGGCAGAGCTGGGATTCAAACCCAGCGTTTCTGAACGCAAGCTCTTCTATGACACCGTAGTTTCAAAGTGCCAGAGGACTACAGAGAAAAGGGCCTTGAGTACGTTTGGGGGCTCTGGGAAGGTTCCTTGGAGAAGGGAGGATTTGAACTGGGATTAGAAGAATGGATAACTCTTTGGTCGACAGATCCAGAGGAGAAAAAGGACGCTGGAGGAAGAGTGGTGACAAGAGAGCTGAAAACAGTTGACTGGGGCTTCAGGAGAGCAGACCCATGAGAAGAAAGGCTGGGGACGAGAGTAAGAGCAAAGTCATGCAGGACTTTGACTTTGGGACAGAAACGACTGCATCTGGCCGACATTAAGGTGGTACAGAGGTCTGAGAACAGCAGAGGGCAAGATCACTAGGCTATACTTGAGAAAACTTACGCTTGCACCAGTGTGGAGAATATACTGGCAAGGCAGCTCTTTGCCCCGTACAGGAAAACAGGATTGGAGGCAGCTGTCTGGGACCTGCTGTATTCGATTTTGTGTCACTGTTCATTGAATACTTCTCATTCTCTCTCAGTAGAAAAAAAAACTTTTTTTTGAAGCCTGGACTTGTATTCATGGCCATTCACTGGCAATCGCTGTTTGCAGTCTGACCTTCAAACACTGTATTACCTGGGTTAGACTCCGAAAAGCTCCTGGGCCCTGGCGGGGGCCACCCAGAACAAGGCCTACTTTCCCACTTTCTGGGTGAATTACAGCTATAATATATAAATTTCCTCTACAAAGATGTGTAAGAACTTACAACGGTTACCTCCATTGTAAAGAAAATGAAAAGTATTTGTGAGAATTTCCTGTGGAAAAAAAAAGGTCATTGAAAATGGATTAAGGTAGGTTATGAGCAGACAGACAGAATAACATTTTGTACAAAGAAAATGCGCACGAGAACACTCTGGGGATTTGATTGTTGAAATTATGGTCCTCTTCTCCACGGTCAAATGGAATAAAAGGTCAGAGCCACCATTTTCTCCACAGAAAGCTGCTGAAGTTATAATTTTAATATGGATGGGCTCCACAAATAAAAAGAGGTTGGCTGGTGCCCTGCAAAACAGCTGCTCTGACAACAGCAAATGTTGGAGCCACTTAAGATCCTAACTATAACTCAGTGCACATTTAAAATAGTGAAAATACTAACAATGAGCTGTTTTAACCTGGATGTGAGAAATGCAGAAAGGAGTTGTGCTACAAGGTATGTAACTTTGCTCCCACGGTGAACACTGGCCCCAGACACTGCCTGGATGACAGTGTGTGCAATTCTCGGTTCACGTGGTCTGGCTAGGACCTCGTCACTTTCCAAATATCATAATCGCAATTCATTTTTTTGATTTATATTAAGTGTTTCTCTTTCCCTTGTAGGACTAGTTACGCCTTCAAAATAGAATGTGTTCCGAGATGAGGAAGGTATTTTTTTTTTGTAATTTTTACTGAAGTAGAGTTGATTTACAATGTTGTGTTAATTTCTGCTGTACAGCAAAGTGATTCAGTTATACATATATTCTTTTTCATATGCTTTTCCATTATAGTTTATCATAGGATATTGAATATAGTTCCCTGTGCTATACAGTAGGACCTTGTTGTTTATCCATTCTACATATAATAGTCTGCATCTGCTAACCCCAAACTCCCAATCCATCCCTCCCCCGCCCCCCTTGGCAACCATCAGTCTGTTCTCTATCTCCATGATTCTGTTTCTGTTTCATAGATAAGTTCCTTTGTGTCATATTTTTATTTATTTATTTATTTATATTTTGGCTGGGCTGGGTCTTTGCTGCTGTGCACGGGCTCTTCTCTAGCTGCGGCGAGCGGGGGCCACTCTTCGTCGCGGTGTGCGGGCTTCTCGTTGTGGTGGCTTCTCCCATTGTGGAGCACGGGCTCCAGGCACGCGGGCTTCAGTAGTTGTGGTGCGAGGGCTCAGCAGTCGTGGCTCTCGGGCTCCAGAGTGCAGGCTCAGTAGTTGTGGCGCACAAGGCCCTAGTTGCTCTGCGGCATGTGGGATCCTCCCGGACCAGGGCTCGAACCCGTGTCCCCTGCATTGGCAGGCGGATTCCCAATCACTGTGCCACCAGGGAAGTCCCTGTGTCATATTTTAGATTCCACATATAAGTGATATCCTATGGTATTTGTCTTTCTAAGATGAAGAAGGTATTGAAATATTATCATCTGTATCTAGCTCGGGTAAACAGTGGGAGCCTCCACTGACAGTCAACAAAATCTTAAGTGATCTTGCCCATGACCTACTACTTAAAAGATGAATGCAATCAATACTAAATTGATGGAGGGTCACTCTTCGTATGACCATAGTGTGAGAAAATGTCTCTTTTTGCCACAGCTTGTGACTTCCCCCAGTCAGCTTCTGTTCCTAAGGAATTAGCCGTTGCCCCACACGTCTTAATAGACTTTCTCATGGATATGTTATTGACCTTAATGGGTAGGAACTTAGCTACATCTGCACAGGTCTCAAAATATACTTGGCTAAGGAGCCTGGCCACAGGGAAAGAAGGAGGAATGATGGAGGGGATACAGAAGAAAGGGGAGGAAGGAGGGCAGAGCTAGAGGGAGAGGTAGCAACAAAGGAGGGGCAGAACCAGAAGAGGGACATAGGAGAGCCCACTTGGAACCAGCCCCTAATTCCAAGTCACCGCTCCCAACTGCATGGCATTCACTCTCCTCGAGTCAGTTTTACCTCCACCGTCTCACCTGACGCTGGCTTCCTACTCAAAGATTTAAGGTAACTGACAAAAACAACGCTGAAGTCTTGAACCTGTACTGGCCAAAAGGATGATAGCCACCAGCTACACGTGGCCACTGAAATTTAACTGTAAGTTAATTACTATTAAATAAAATGAAAAATTCAATTTCTCACAAGGATTATAATAAACCCCAAGTGCTCAAAAGCCACACGTGACTAGTGGCGACCATATCAGACAGTGTCGATACAGGACATTTCTGTCACCATTGAAAGTTCTATTAGATAGCACTGTCCTAAACTATTCTACGTGGGACTTGATGAAACCTCCATAACACTGTCTAGACCTTCCCTTTCTGCAGACCTGCGCTCTCTCCCTGGGAGCTTGCCTCTGGGTGAATTTAATGTACTTTCCAACCTGTTTAATCTCCATGGGCTAACTCCCCTAACTGTCTTAAGGAAAGATTACTTAACGGCTTCAATCAACAGTAATGATAACGATAGCTAACATTTACTGAATAGTATTATAATTATACCAGGTATACTTCCAAGCACTTGACATATCGTGTACTCAATCCTTACAACCTATTTTACAGAAGGGGAAACTGAGGGATTGAGCGGTTAATTCTTTGTCCAAAGTCATACCGCTGGCAGGCAGCAGAACCAATATTTGAACCAAGGCAGTTTGACTCCAGAGACATTTAAGTTACTGAGTGTTTTAAGGGACTCTGAGATACAGAAATAAAAGACAGAGTTTATGTACTTTGAGACCTTGCAATTTAACCCAGGAGACTAACAAAATGAGGTGAATAGTAAACTATTCAAAAAGCTGATAGCTACCATGAGGCTTTGGCCCCATAGTAAAGCGCCTTTTCCACTCATATAGAACAGCCTTGTTAAATTACAGGCTTTCGCATGAAGGCTTGTTAAGTGGTAACCCTACCTGCTTAACCTGCAATGAATGTCAGAGCACATACAAATAACTACCATCCTTGAGTTTTCTATGTAAACACACCTCCCTGCGAAGAAACGTCAAGGTCAGAGCTCATCTTCTACGAGAAAACTCCACTGTGACTGCCCAAAGACTACAGTCGCTTCACCGTAGGACAGGTTGAGACATCATGGGGCAGGAAGCACACTAGCTGGGAAATCAAAACACCTATATTCCCATACTGGCTCTGCCACTGGTTAACAAGCATCACCAGCTGGGGTGGGTCCATGCTTCTTTCTAGATCTTAGTTAGCCTATCAGTAAAATGAGAGAGAAGTAGACTTCTCTCAGAAGTAGAGAGAAGGAGGTCAGAGATTTCCAAGTTTGGGCATCTGACTTTCCAGGCGGTCAGCACGGCAGGATATCTGCCCATCATCTGTAGATTATCCTTTCCCACCTCCATTTTCACACTGTCCTTTTTCCCACTTGACAAAAGAGAGACAGACCTCTTGGCCACCCTTAATTTTCCTATGGAACATTATCTCAGGGAGTAACATCCTCTGGAGTACAAAACAACAAAGGGAAGATCCAAGAACATGGAACTCGTGAAGGAGAGTCCTTGTGGAACAAACCCAAGAGTGCTGGGGTAAGAAATATTGATGAGGCAGGGCCTTTATTTCATCCTTGTGACAAACCATGGCAAGACTCTGTGCCTTATCGACCTCTCTTCACGTTAGAATTTCAGTTCAGTGATACCTGTCACAGGAGAATATAATCAAATCAAACTCTTTTAACCAGAAAGTCAACCTTAGCGGGCTGATTGGTTTGACGATGAGGGCTGGTTTCACTGCTGAGGCTATATGGTGGACATTTTCCATAAACTGGACGAGCTAACTGATCATTTCCAAGGTTGTGATGAAAATATACATAAAGTATGTAATAAATATACAAAACAGTGAAAACTACATCCTTTAAAACCATTTAAAGTCATGAGTTATATATGTAAAAATAATGACATGTGAACGGTTACATAGTTTTTCAAAATACTTTTATCATTTTAGGGGGAATACAAGCACAAGAAATTGAGGATCACTGAACTAGATGTTAAAAGCCTTTTTCCAGCTCTATTAGTCTGGGTTTCTCTAATATTCTAAAAGCACTTCTTACTCATTCCTTTTAATCCCTGAGCCAAACCTTGCCTCATTTTAAGTCTCCAACATTTGCATCACTGGATTCTGCAAATTTCCTTGAAACGTGTAACATCCTACCTTTCAACTTCTTAACTAGGAATCAAGAAGAATCTACTACTTCACCTCTCTCCTGGCTCATGAATGCTGATCGGTAATAATCTGATGTTGTCTTTCCCATGTGGACTTGATTAGGGAGAGAATGTTTTCTTTTAAAAATCAAATTTTGCACTGGTAGCCACTTTGTTCCTGAAATTAGCTACAAAATGCAAAACAACTGCTAAAGCTCTTCCCGTGAAACAGCTGGTTGATAAATGTTAATAATCTCTAGAGAACAGTAGTGATAGTCAGCACCAGGTATACTTCCAGAAGTATTTTTTGTGTCTTTAGTGGAGGGAAAGCATGGGAGAAATTCATGGTTAGGAGAGATACCGGTATCTTTTGTCTCCTAGATGATAAGTATGAATAGGGTTTGCTTGTCAATGCCTTTTAATTTTGGTGACTTCATGATCTGTGTATTCAGTTTATAGACAAAAACAAAGGAAGAGGTGAACAAAAGGATCGAATGGAGCAGACATGATAAGTAGGAAGACGCTTTCCAATCATATATTCAGGAAACATATATTGAAAGCCTAATATGTGCCAGGCCATGCGTTAAGCACCAGAGATAGAAAGAGCTGAATGAGATGCAGCCTCGGCCCGCTACAAGCTCACAGCTCAATATGAGATGAGGTCGGAAACAAAACTGTCAACTTTTGTTTATTTCACTTTTATGACGATGATGTCATAAGAGTGGAATGCTATCAGAACACAGAGAAAGGACATCTGGGGGGATTCTTGGGTCAGCAAGAAAAACTTTTTGGACAAAATAAGGCCTGTGCTACGACTGGAAGACTGAACAAGAGGTAGAGGGAAAGGACATGGTACACAGAGAAATAGCAGGTGCAAAGGCAAGACTGTCAAAGCACATGGCCCATTCACAGTTGGAATGGAGGTGTGCGTGCACGTGTGTGTGTGTGCGCGCGCACACAAGAACAGCAGAGCAGGGGCTTACGGTGGTGAGAAATGAGGCAGGTAAGAATTAAGAGTTTGAGAATTATCCTGAACAAATGAGTCTACACTGAGCAAAAGCTATAAGCTAGGTATGCGCCAGGATGCTAGGAGTGAAGGGGTGGATGTGAGGATGGGCAGGACGTATTCTTTGAAGGGATCACAGACCAGTTCTTCACACTACCAATATTCACCCACATAGGGGTCCAGAGAATTTTCAATCAGCCCTTCCCTTCACATTCAGGCGACACAGTCCAATAATCCACTTGTTCCTCAGCCCACCGGGTGATGGGAATCGGGAACTGCCTATGTAATTTATTCAACTCATCCCCAGAGTCTTCATTCAAAAGCACAGGGCATTCATTTTACGCTCAGGAGCCACATCACAAGGCCCCTCTCGTCATCAGCGCACTCCATCTTCTCACCCCTTACTTCTCTCTCCCTCCCATATGACCTCTCGATTCATTTAATTCCTTTGCTCCCACCCCCTGCCTTAGATCTGGCTTCCGGAATCAGTCACCAGTAGGTAGTCAGGATCAAGGATCATTGATCAGGGCTGAGCAGTTTGGCAAGGCTTGGAAGAACACCCAGGAATGTTCAGTACTATCGGGGAGCGTGAGGGTAACAGTGTAGCCAGCAGTGGAGGACTTGACTTATGGGGTAGGAAGGTCTCAGCTGAAGTGAGTCTTTCAGGTTGAAGGATGTAATCAGGGTTGGGGGAAGGTTCCCTAAGGTCAAGAATGCAGGTGGGACCGGAGATGGGGTATGGGCAGGTCTGGGGGAAATCATCTGAGTTGTTGGGTGTTGTCAGAATCCATGAATCCAATTTGAGCTAAGCAGAGTAGTTGTGCTTGGAATAATTACACTTTTCTTATGTCAAGCCCATTTTCTCTGCTTTAACGACACCATCAACCTTTCCCCTATGCAATGTCACAATCCTTGTCCAACCCATCCGTATAGTCAGGACACACATACAGCAGGGGAAAACAAAAGAAGATAAAACCCAAACTCAGAATGTATTTTTCAATGTATATGTATTTTTCAATGAAAAACAAATTATGATAGCGGGAGGAAATGGATTCTGCATTTCAGTAACAGACTTCTGCATGGAACTCAGGGAGACACTGAAAAGCAGCCACTGAGGAAGTTGTACAAAAAAAAAGGTTGAGGAAATCATCATTTCAGCCAAATAGAATGAAATACACGCCTTCACAGACTGGTACAGGAGAAACCTTCATCTATATGATCCAGGGGCCTAGCAGCAATCAGCCAGGGTCCTCGTCCCAGCTCTGCTACCAGCTAGCTGAGAGTCTTCGGGAAAATTCTATTTCTCTCAGACCCTCAGTTTCACTGTCTATAAAATGAGCACGTTTGACTATGAAGACCAGAGTCAGAAGGGACTTCAGCATTTCTTTGTGGTATTTTGTTTTGTTTCAGAAGCAAGCTAAAATTGTCATGTCCTAAGATCCTGTGTCAGTTCACTGTGGGTTGTTTTTTTGTTTTTTTTTTTTTTTTGCGGTACGCAGGCCTCTCACTGTTGTGGCCTCTCCGATTGCGGAGCACAGGCTCAGCGGCCATGGCTCACGGGCCCAGCCGCTCCGCGGCATGTGGGATCTTCCCAGACCAGGGCACGAACCCATGTCCCCTGCATCGGCAGGCGGACTCTCAACCACTGCGCCACCAGGGAAGCCCCACTGTGGGTTGTTTTAATGGAGCAATACCATCATCACTTCTCATTAAAATGAAAGCACGAATGGAGATGTACCCCAGCCACAAAAATTACCTACAGGCACTAATAAGATAAAGGCAGTTTGGGGAAATATTAATGGCACTGCACCTAATGATATGAATGCCTTTTAGTTAGATAGTAGCTTCCTCCCAAAGAGCTCAAATGGTGTCACCTGACTTTAGCACGCTCGTCCTCACCATACTGCTGGGAAGTGAGGACGAAAATGATTCGCATCGTCCACTGGGACTGTGTGGAAGAGAAAGTTGAGGCCGTGTCTAGCCGACAGCAAACTTGGGAAGGAACGCATGTTTCACAGGTTTACAGACAAGAACTGATGTCCCTGCTTTGGGGGGTAATTGTGGGAGGTTGTGTGTGTGTGTGTGTGTGTGTGTGTGTGCGCGCGTTCTACGGAGACACCAAGAGGGGAGGGGACAGTGAATAGTGGCAGGGATGCAGCAGACCTCAGGTCACCTGTCTCTCACGCATGTCCTTCCCACCTGATACTTCCGGTAAACTGTAGGAAGTTTCCGGCAACAACACATCCTCAGCCATGCTTACAGAGTGTAAACATAAAAGTGACTCAGTCAACAGCCCCTGCTCTCCTCTTCCCTGAGTACAATTTAGAAGATGGGAAACATTGGTAGCTGCAGAGGCTAAAAGAGCTAGTAAGTGCTTCTAGGCTTTGGCCAAGGTTACTCTGGACAAGTGGGGACCCTCAGAAGAACCTGCAGGGCTCTTCCCAGGGACCCAAGTGTGCCTGCTTCCAGCTGAGAGGAAGCAAAACAAAACTGCCTGGGGACAAAAGCAGTCAAAAGGACCTTGCCCCTTCCCAAGCCCTAGGAAAATAGTTATCTACAACTATAGTTACCTATAGTGATTGCCAAGTGTGGTTGACAATTTACCAAACACTAGTCTTAAAGAAATGGAACAATTATTACCCAAACTTGTTTTTTAAAAAATAAGTAGTAAATTAGAACATCATTTCCTCAATAAAATGATTAGCATTAGAATAATCTTACAAGGTGAGACTCTTATCCTTCTGATAAGTAAAAGCCCTCTGGTCATAAACTTAGACATGGCATTTTTTTTCTACAGGGTGCCTTGAGAGAGAAAAAGACGGCTGCATTATGTGTCCTATGTAGATACCATATAGCTTAACTAACTAAAAAATTTTTAGCACCTTGTTTATAATGGACTCTTGAGTCTGCAGGCTTTACAGACCTTAACTTATTTTACCCTTAAAACAACCAGGTAGGGCTTCCCTGGTGGCGCAGTGGTTGAGAGTCCGCCTGCCGATGCAGGGGACACGGGTTCGTGCCCCGGTCCGGGAAGATCCAACATGCTGCGGAGCGGCTGGGCCCGTGAGCCATGGCCGCTGAGCCTGTGTGTCCGGAGCCTGTGCTCCGCAACGGGAGAGGCCACAACAGTGAGAGGCCCGCGTACAGCAAAAAAAAAAAAAAAAAAAAACCAACCAGGTAACTAGGAACTATTTTTATGCCCATTTGACAGATGAAAAAACTGAGGCATAAAGCCATGGAGGAACTCACCTAAGGTCATATAGCTTGTAAGTGATAGAGGTAAGATTCAAACCCAAACAGGCTAGCTCCGGAGCCCAGGCCCTTAACCACTCTGTTTTTCTGACTATGGGTAAGGAAACTTACCCATGGGATTGTTTGTTTCTATTTTTTTGCTCTATTAGAGCACAGAGCCCAGCTCCATGGCTGAACATGGTAATTATGACCAATGTAGCACTTTGAGCTCATCTAGCATCATTTCTCTCACCTTACTCATAAGGAAACTGAGACCCAAGACAAGTCCAAGATCAAACAAAAAGCGGATGGCAGAGCCAGAAAGTGAAAGTATGTGCCATGACCCCTCATCGCCCCAGCCTGAATTTCTTCCTCTCCACCATGTCCTTAAAGCCGAACTTGCCCTCTATTGGGTTAACAGATCTAGATAATCACTGCATCATCAAGAGTCTGTGTTGCCCACACAGGGAGGGAGAAAGGCACATTTTCCCACATAATGGAAATATTTTTAAAGAGAAGGCTGACATACCAAGTAAACAGGCTCTAGAACTAATTTCCGTAATGCAGTCCTATTTTCCCACTGAATACATTTTTAAAATAGGAATATGTAACATTTGATTTTCTTGTCACATGATATTATGAAAAGTGTATCAAAATAAAGCGTCACAGGAAGGAAGCAAGGAAAATTAACAGAACTAGAAAGAACATTTTAAAAAGTCACCCATGATCTTCCATCTCTTCAAGTCAAATATTGAGTACTGTTACAATGTTGCTGTGCGACAAATATTTTAAATGTACAAAACTTCCCAAACCTCCCAAGAAAAAAAAAGCAAGCAGCAGAGCTTTTGCAATGTATGTGTCCCTCTGGAGGCATGTACTAAATTAAATGGCCCAGCCGCGCTCCAGGAGAGATGACCCCTATATACCAAGGAAGTGGAGGTACCAACAGGAGGCTGAAAAGACTTCCCAAGAAGATGTCTCTGGGGTATAGAATGAATGTTGTGACACAGCCACAAAGGCAGCAACAGGCTCAGTTGGAGTGACAGTACATATCCTCTGTTTTTTTAGGGTTCAAGTTATTTTCAATATTCAGATCTCGGGCTTCCCTGGTGGCGCAGTGGTTGTGAGTCCGCCTGCCGATGCAGGGGATACAGGTTTGTGCCCCTGTCCAGGAGGATCCCACATGCCGCGGAGCGGCTGGGCCCGTGGACCGTGGCCGCTGAGCCTGTGCGTCCGGAGCCCGTGCTCCGCAACGGGAGAGGCCACAACAGTGAGAGGCCCGCATACAGCAAAAAAAAAGGAAAAAACTTCAGATCTCCCCAGCACCACTGACCACTCTGGCCCATCCTTCCTCTCCCCCTAGAGGGTAAGTTCCTAGACTCTGCTCCTAATCTACTGATAACCCCATGGGTTCTTCTACATTTTTTTTTCATGTCCACTTTTTTCTTTTCTTTTTTTAATTGAAGTATAGTTGATTTACAATGTTGTTTTAGTTTCAGGTGTACAGCAAAGTGATTCAGATAGATATAGATGATATAGATGATGTATTCTTTTTTAAAAATATTCGTTTCCATTATGATTTATCATAGGATAGAGGATATTGAATATAGTTCTCTGTGCTATACAGTAGGACCTTGTTGTTTATCCTGTGGGTTCTTCTGAATACCCTGCCAGGACTGGGGGAACCAGCCTTAGTAACAAACTGTAAGATGCAAACCTTGCACGTAGCTCCAGATGTGAAGCTCCGCAGATGGAACTCAGGGATTTAATTCATTTAATCAAATTTTGAAATTCAAAATTGGATAATTTTCAGTTAAGGCAAAGATTTGGCTGGCGTTCACTTAGTTGAATAATCTCAGCGATGACCAAAATGACTTCTTATTGGCTTGGATGGCAGAGAGACCGGTGGTCCAAGTGATGTATGAAAAATGTTAACATTAGCAAATTAGCTTACGGTAATAGTAGTAGTAGTCAGGTACATTGGGGGTGGGGGGTGAATTCTTGAACTCATATTGGAAATTTCTCAAGGAGGGTGAGGTTAATATCTGTTTTCTTAACAGCTATTATTCAGATTTTGGCTATAAAACACATGTACCACATTTTGGTGATAAATTAAGTATATATACAACATATGCTGACTTCACTTTTGAAATCGAGCAGGACGCTATGGGGCTCCTAGACGCAGAAGTCCTTCTGTGCCCCCTGTTTCTTGTTTGTAGGGAACAGACCTTCAGCCTCCATGACCTTCCATGAGTTCCAAAGGCCAGATTAAAGGAACCAGAGAAGCGCATCAGGAGACCACCTGAGGCCAGATTAAAGGAATGCAGGCCCTGCGCACACCCAACCCGGCCCTTGAACCACTGCTATACAACTCCTCACCAATTCCCCCCGGAGGTGGGACACACAGTTTTTGAGGCACGAGCCCACTGTATCCCTCTTTGCCTAGCAAAGTAATAAAGCTATTCTTTTCTACTTCACCCAAAACTCTGTCTCTGTGATTTGATCTGGCACCAGTGCACAGAGGCTGAGTTTTTGGCATCTCTTTCAAGTGTTGATGAGGGGAAACAAACATAATCTATATGATTTTATTAGTAACCTATAAGACCTTTGAAGATAGGAAAAAATCTTATCATCATAATAATGAAAATAAAGCAATTTTATTGTTACAGATAAAATTAATAATTTTATTTATAAGACTCAATCTCTCTCTCTCTGCCTCTGGTTTTCACCTGTTCCCTAGTTAGGAACAAGAAGCAGAAACATTTCCACCTAGCCCACTGTGTGTCTTTGTGGTGGATTCTTTTACTTACACACCCCAAGTGTCCTTCATTAACCCCTTTCCCTTCTGCCCCTATACTCTCCCCTGCTGTGAATGTCTTCTGCTCTTGGCTTCAACTATCGCTATGCTAATGACCCTCAAACGGTCTTACTTTCTGTAGCGGACTAACTTGTCAACTAAGTCAGCAGATCAAATTTCTCATTCTCATTACAGGTGAATAGGCACAGAGCAGGTGCTCCATAAATATGTGCTGAATGAATAATTGAATGGGTCTATGCTATATAACAATGAGCTATCATCATAGGCTCCTCAGCTGGGGTCTCCAAATCATGTTGCAGAAATGTGCAGGGAAGCACACGCTTTGGAAATATGCCGAAATTTATTACTGTTTTTCTAAAAGGCTCCGGGGAAATACTGTCATTCAAAAGAGCTCTGCTCTGTTACCAACATGCAGAAGGGTTAGGCTTGAAGGAGTATGCAAACACTAATATATATGATTGCAACGTGTCCATCACACAAGGGGCCCAAACTTCTAGTCTGGAACCAAGAACTTCATTTTATTTGAGATGAATAAGTTCTAGCGATCTGCTTACAACATAGCACCTGTCGTTCACAACACCGTACTGTACACTTCAAAATTTGTTAAGAAGGTAGATGTCATGTTAAGTGTTCCTGCCACAATTAATAAAAAGCTTAGGTGAATGGGACGGCCAATCCATCTAGCTGCACAGAAAGCAGGAGCTAGAATGAGCATAAACGGAGCTTTGAGGTTTAAGTAAGGGCTGAAAGAAGAAATGGTACATGGATGCCTCATCCTGAGCGTGCCTGCTGGCATCTTCCCTATGGGAGCTGTTCTCTCAGTGGATGCCTGTCTTTCATTTTCTGGCCACTAAGAAGTATATACAATTATCCTGGAGATGGCTGAAAAGAAGACAAAGTAATAACGATCAACTAATTGTCTTAGAAGCAAGATGAGAACGAGGGTTTTTACACTCTTCCCTTTAAGTTGTATCCCTGGCTGTCTGTTGCCACTTACAGATTAATCAAACCTATACTGTCCTTCCACAGCAAGTTGGGAAATAAGTTTCTTCTTTTATGCTAATGATATGTTTTAAATATTTCCAACCAGGAACGATGCCAAGAGGAACTAAGAGAGAAATGGCACTTGTATTTAACGGTGAAGGATCATTGGGAATTATATCAAAATGAAAATTGTACTCTCGAGAAGCCAGTGTGTCAATATTGAAGAAATCCATTTAGCAAGTCAGTCGATTTGGTGTCCCGGGATTTTATTTTACTGCCGAGTTGTCCTATCCAGAACACCGAGAGGCTATGCTGATCACAACCACACTTTTCACAAGCGCCTCATTGGGTCTTTCTCGAGCTGGGGTGGACAGCAGCTGATACCTACCTTGAAAATGTCCTAACCCAAAGTATTTCCTTAGAAAGGACCTGGCACATGGTAACTCTTCTTACCGATTTTTCGTTAGAAACTTCTAAGCTAAAGAAACCTGGTATTGTCATAGATATCGGGAGTGGGAAGATGCCATCTGAAAATAACATTCAAACTTAGGGGGTCGTGCAGAGATAGAGCTACAAGGGAAATCATCACCATTATGGGAAACAGCAGAGACATCTAACCATAATAAGAGACTGATTAAATGTGACAGTTGAGTCACACAATGAATATTATGCAGACATAAAAATAATGATGTAAAAGAATAATGACACGGGAAAATATTCATGGTTTACTATTAAGTGGGGAAAAGGCAGGATATCCATCTCAGTGGGGATAAATATCCTGCCTAGAGTAATATAACTACCGTGGAAAATACCAGGAAAAGAACCAAGACTCGCCCAACCCTAAACCATGTTCATGCCCCTATGTTACATTAAACCCCAAAATTCAAGGTGGGAATCCCCAAATAAATTACAACCTCCACCAGTCTTGACTTAAATGAAGCCTTGGCACAGATTTCTAAGCAGAGCTTGTAAAAAACTTTGTAAAAATTGTTTTTGGCATCTTAAAAGAATCTATCTAGACAGTATGTGTCAAGCCTGGAGACTTCCTAATTTGAGAAATTACAGGCTTCCCTTTATCTCTCCAGAAATGCACTGTATGGTACCTTTAGAGTGAGCCTTTTTGATATTACAAAGAGCCCTGGATTGAGTCTCGCTCCTGGATTCTAGGCTGGGATCTGTATGTACGGCGTGACCACGTGCAGGTCTCTTAAGCACTGGGAGCCTTAATTCTTTATCTCTGAAGGGTAAGGTTTGGATTGGATATTCTCTCAACTCTTTCAGCTTTCTGAGTAAAGACGGAAAAACACAGGATTTAGACTCAGGCGGACTTGGCTTTGAATCCTCACCAGCACCTCCACTAGGCTACATGGCACCTCTGTGATTGAGAAAAGCTCAAGGCGGACGGAGCTCTGGGAGGAACAGTGTCTCTGCACGGACTGGACTCTAGTCCCATTAGCTCCCTCCTGCAAGCCTTTGAAATGGAGACTCCAGGCCCAGTACAAGCCCATAGGTACTGAAGCTGGGAGTCAAAGCATCTGTAGGAAAGGATAATGGGGCTGGCTCATAATTTAATAGTCAACACACACTCACCTGCTGGTGCCTTTTCACAGTCTTATGGCTGTCATTGCTAATGAACCGCTACTACCTAAGGTTCCGGGAAGGATCAAAAATAGAGTATTCACTTTCCCTCAACTTTGGTATACTTAGAAGACAAGTTCCGCTCAAGGAATGAAACTGAATCGGTTATTATTGCTCTCATAGCCTACATGGCTACTGTGTGTCTGGTACTATACATGTATCTTACGAGAGATAGAGAAGCATTCTGGCCAGGAGCCTTTTCTTCCAGGCTTGGCTCACTGTGTGACCCTGGGCAAGCCACTGACCCTCTCTGGACCTCACTCCCTCCTGTAAATCATTCAGGGATGGGCTCGAACATCTCTAAGGGTCCTACTAGTTCTGGTCTTTATGACTCCATAGCTCCCAGAGATATATAGATATACAGATCTATGCATAGATGTAGACATAGAGATCCCAGAGTCCAGTGGAGAGTAGAAGCAAAAGTAGCAAAATCAACAACCATAGAGACGGCTTCTCAATCACAACTTGCTTCTTTAATGATAAATGATTAAAAAAAGGTGTGTGTGGGGGAGTATTTGGGAAAGTATTTCAAGTACCTATAAATGCCTGTTGAACAGTCTTAACACAGCTTGTATTACCAGTGACCTTCAAGAACATTGTAAAGCAGCCTTCTCCTAAATGTCACTAGAAAATAAACACATTTCTGCTTTCAACCTCTCTCTAACCTCTGGACTAGGTAGTTCTAAAAGTCCCTTTTTGTACCAGCTTGCAATTCCCATCCACAATGTATGAGAGTACCTGTTGCCCCACGTTGTCATACTTTTAAATTTTCACCATTCTGATAGGTGGGAAATGGCATCTTGGTGCTGCTTTGGTTTGCATTTCTCTCATTATGAGTGAGCCAGAACATTTTTCCTATGGTTAAGGGCCATCTTTAGATGAGATTTTGGTAAGCTGTCTGTTCACGTCTTTCTTCCCATTTTTCTGTAAGGTTTTTAGTCATTTAATTCTCAAGTTAACAGTTCTTTATATATTAAGTATATTAGACCTTTGTGGTAGAGTGCAAATATTTTCTTCATATTTTGTCAGTTGTCTTTTGACTTTGTTCATGGTGTTTTATAGTACAATTGCTTTTAGTTTCATACAGTCATACTTATCAGTCTTTCATGTATTTACTTTTGCATCTGGACTTTGAGTGATGGTTAGAAAGCGTTTCGCTACAACAAGGTTTAAGGGGTAGGCACCACATTTTTTCTAGCATTTATATGCTTTCATTTTTTATATTTCTTTGCCTGTACCATTTGGGGTTTATTCTTTTATACAGTGTGAGATAGAAGCTTAATTAAATGATTACAGTAATGGCATACAATGCATACAATAAAATAAATATCCTTGAGTACATACTGATATAAATAAATAAGTAAATAAAGAAATGATGGAAGAGGGCAGATCCTCTTCACAGTAGAATTAATAAACAGAGAAGGAATGATATAAGTAGAACATGATCATTGGGAAAACGCCACAAAAATAATTGTTGCAGTCACGAAATATTGATGGGCGGTAAAATTAGTGAACAAACACATGGTGAAAAACCACATATTTCCCCACAAGATACTCATTAATTTCAAGAGAAAATTAGTTTCTTTACAGTGGAATGACCTCATGTCCCTGTATCAGCCAAGCGATCAAAGTTAACATGACCAGTAAGGAGACAGACTGACATCATGTACCTCTTGATAAGATGCATTGGAAAGGTCACGATATTGCTTCTGTGTTATTCCTGCCAAAAATTCATACTCTGAGTTTAATCATGAGGAAGCTTAAGACAAAACTATATTGAGGAACATTCTGCAAAAAAACTAACCAGCGGGCTTCCCTGGTGGCACAGTGGTTGAGAGTCCGCCTGCCGATGCAGGGGACACGGGTTCGTGCCCCGGTCCGGGAAGATCCCACATGCCGCGGAGCGGCTGGGCCCGTGAGCCATGGCCGCTGAGCCTGCGCGTCCGGAGCCTGTGCTCCGCAATGGGAGAGGCCACAACAGTGAGAGGCCCGCGTACCGCAAAAAAAAAACAAAAAAAACTAACCAGCACTCATCAAAAGTGTCAAGGTCATGAAAGACAAGAAAAGACTGAGGACTGTCACAGACTAGAAGAGACTAAGGTAACAGGGCCACTAAATGCTATGTGACATCCTGGATGGGATCCTTGACCAGCAAAGGGACAACCGTAGAATAACTGGTGAAATCCGAATAAAATCTATAGTTTAGCTACTAGTATTATATCAATGTTTGTCTCCTCATTTCAATAATTATGCTATGGTAACACAAGAAGTTAAAATTAGGGGAACATCAGTGAAAGGTATATGGGAACTCTTTACTAATTTTGCCACTTTTCAGTAAGCCTACCATTTCAAAATAAAAAGTTTTATAAAGTCCCTCCTTGCCTTCTGATCAATTTCATCCAAAGTGAACAACTGAAGGAGTAAAGCAGCTTTCCTCATCTCTGCTTAATGAAAATGGGCCTCTAGGACAATAGAAAACTCAGGCTTAAAACTCCAGTTACTGGTTAACGACCATAGCTGAATACCGCCCCTTCTAGAAACTCTTTCCTGGCATGGCAACAAGCAAACAAGGAGGCATGGGAACCAGACAAACCAAATTCTCCCTCTGTTGCACATAGCTATATCATCTTGATTAAGTGTCAATATCTCAGAGCCTTACTTTCTACAACTGTCAAATTAAGATAACTCCCACCTTGTCATACGATGGAATAAAGATTAAATGGGATACTGTGTTGTCAAAAGGATTAAATGAGTTAAGGTTGTAAAAGAGTCTCTCACGGTGTTGGACACTGAGGAGATGCTTAGTAGGTAATAACTACTGCTTTCATTATTTTTATTATCATGCCAGTTGACCCAATCTTTCCTCTCAGGATCAATACATTTAAAATTATTGAAACTATTTCTAGTGATCAGAGACATCATGATTTTCCTCCTCCATCATACTGGAGACGACTGGATCCCTGAAGTAGGAAGCAGCCGCTCCAGTTTTGTTATTGTCTGTCTTAGTCTGCTTGGGCTGCTATAACAAAATATCATACATGGTGGCTTAAGCAGTAGACACCCCTTGTCCTAGAGGCTTGGAAGCCTGGGATGGAGGTGGTAGCATGATCAGATCCTCGTGAGAGCTCTCTTCCTAGCTTGCAGACAGCTGCCTTCTCACTCTCTGTCCTCACCTGGCAGAGAGAAAGAGAAAGCTCTGGTCTCTTCCTCTTCTTATAAGGACACTAATCCCATCAAGGGGGCTCCACCCTCATGACCTCATCTAATCATAATTACCTCCTAAAGTCTCCACCTCCAAATATCATCGTTTCAGGGATTAAGGCTTCAACAAATAAATTTTGGGGGAAACATAAACATTCAATATATAGCACTGCTGTACCTTTTTACATTTCAAATACCATTTTCCTTGGTAGATTTGAGAAAGTAAAAACATTTTAAACACATAATTCTTTTACTAGAAAAGCTGACATTATTTTCTCTTGTGTTTTCCTAATTCATATAATGTGTATATACAGATATTATGAATTATACTGAATATAGTGTTTTTTTTCACTCAGCATTTGCATCAATATACTTACTGACTTATTTAGGAAACAGGAAATTTAGGGGTTTTAACCATGCTTAATATTTCATCAGTGCTCACTACCCCTCTATTGCTGGGTATTCTATGGTTTGCTCTGCCATCATTCCTCTAAACAATGTTATAATGGGCTGAAAGATGCATCAGTAAGGATCCCCACGTTTGAGAGCATTTCCCTGTATCAGTAAATATTCTTTCACAGTACACTTTTTAACAATTGCATTATATTTCATTATGTGTTCCATTTCCTCAACTAACTTCCTGTTACTGGACTAGAGGTTGTACTGACCATTTTGCTCTGAGAAATGACCCTGCAACAAAATTCCTTGAAAAAGTGGCCTTATGCACATCTTTGATCCTTTATTTCAAATGAACTACAAGTGGAATTGAGGGATCAAAGGTTTCACGACTTTTTAAGGTTTTGATACATACTGCCAACTTGTCCTCAGAAAAGCGTATTATCTCAACCCCAAGAAGGCTATGCAAGTACCCACTTCCCTCTACCCTTACCAATGTCATCATGCTTTGGAAAATCTCTTATTTTAATACGTACAAAATATTTCACTTTTGTTAACTTTTTTCTTTTACGACAGCTAAACATTTTAGTCTCATTTTAAATGTGAATTACTTAAATTCGTGAAGGGGTTTAAAAAATACCATTTAAGTGATGATGAGGAAGTTTGGTGTTTCGTATTTTGATAACAAGCAATATGTGGAAAGGGTAGTTAAGGTACTATTATCCCTATCTCTATCTTGGTAAATGAGGAAGTTGTTCAGAAATTCAAAGTGATTTTGCCAAGGTCGGTGAAAGATCACGACTCCCAGCGTTTTTCGCAGTCCCTTTCCAGCCTGAAGTTGCTAAGTAAACACGGAGTGGGTAAGGAATCTAAGCTTTTCCAAATGCAAATAGAAAGATGACACATAAAATACAGTGATGGGAGTCAGATCAGCCCTCTCCTCTCCCCTTTCCCCTCTGAGCATTATCTTGGCAAAAGAAAGCAAAGGCAGGAGGCAAGTGAGGCAGCTGGGCTCGCGAGGTCTCCCAAGCATAACTAGAACATATTTTATTCGCTTCAGCATTTGGCTCCAAAACAGTACTTGGGATGACAGTCTGCGAGGTGCCTCGGGGCCAATCACATGGCTTCCCTACCGATGTCCTATCTAGGTTGCTGGAGCCTCCCTGGTCCCAGCATGTCTCCGGTCGGCCTTCTGCATGGAGATCCAGAAAGAAATGGGCCACTCAAGGGACCGCTACTCTCTCCCATGCCACACAAATATGCTCCTTTCTTAATTTTCGTTTCTGTGTTTTTAAGAAAGATGCAAATGCACCAATTCTTTTCAAGCAGTCATATTTTATTTGATGTCCTTTCCAAAATATTCATTTCCTTCCCTCACAACAAAAATTCAAAGCTGACCTCTGTGGTGAATAATTCAGCATTCTTTTCAGTGACTTAAGTAACTACTCATTTTACTCTAGAAGATAGATGATAGATTTTTACATATGCAGAATCTATATTATATGTACTGTTTTACATATAATATATATGTCATACACACACATATTTATGTCCTATATATACATACATACATATACACACACACAATAAATGACCTTTTGGATGTATGAATGAAGGCACTAATGTGGGTCGAGAAGTAGGGAGGAAGGAACGAGCATTCATTCAGAGACTACTATATGTTAGGTATTATAATTGTATTATCTCATTTAACCTTCCAAGTAACCCTGTAAATGGGACAAGATGATGCTGGGCTGGTCTCTCAGACCAACTGGACATTTTCATACCTCAGGTTCCCCCCAAACATATGAAAGGTTTTCAGTATATCTGCATCAAGTGATTTCACTTTGGGCTGTGTTCATTCAGCATGGTTTGAAGTAGAGACAACTAGACAGAACTCCTTACAAAAATCAAGGCCCAAGATCACGTTTTGTTGTGCAGATCAGTGAATGAAGCCCTTTACAAAATGGAGGCCCCCAAGGTATGCCCCCAACTCTTAAATCTTCCAGATGGTACCAAACGTCTCTAGTAAAGCTGTATCACAGTAAATCCACTTTGGAGAATCTTTTTTAGTGGAGATGAATAAATCAAACTCATTAAAAGGCATGCCCTCAACTCTATCAAATGTCTCAAGTAATTCAGCATTGGAATTACCAGCATGGCCAGGCCAGGGAAGTCTGCAGTGAAGACAAGTAGATCAAATCCCTTAGAAAATTGAGGCCTGAGGTGTTACCTCGACTTTTCAGCTGGGGGCCTTGGAAGGCCACTTGCTCTCATCTGCCACGAAGCCCTAGATGACAAATGAGTTTTGCACTTGCTTACCTTAGGAAGCTGCCAAAAGTAACTCCCAAAACCTGTTCAGGACTAAAAATTTTCCCAGCTGTGATTCCTAAAGGGAAGCAATCCTTCCACAGTGGCCACTACGATGCAGCTGAGGAGACTTTGTCCAGGCCCCAGACCACGTACCTGTGGTGGCCAAGCTCGAGTAGGGAGAAGGTTGGCCTGGGCCTCCAAAGCCCAAGGGACTCCATTTCCGTCATCTCAGGAAATCTCCCTCTCTTTATTCACTAATTATTTTTAAGTTTTTAAACAGCTTTGTTGAGCTATAATCTACATAAAACTCACCCTTTAAAGTGAACAATTCAATGGTTTTTAATACATTCGCAGAATTGTCCAACCATTAGTACAATTAGTTGGAGAACATTTTTCATCACCCCAAAATGAAATCCCATATCCTTTAGCAGTTAATCCCACTCATTTCCTCCCCAAATATATTTTCTATCTCTATAGATTTGCCTATTCTGCACATTTCATATAAATGGAATCATACAATTTTTTTTAATATAACTGTGAAATGTAGCAATTTTAGCTTCTTATAAAGAAGGAAATGGGGACTCAGAGAAATTAAATAATTTGCCCATGGTCACACAAGTAGAAAGTGTCAAGCCAGGAAACAAACCAAGGTGTGCCTGGATCTAAAGGCAATGCTGTTTTTATCTTTCCATTTTCTACCTTCTAGAAGACCTGATTCTAGCCCTGCCTTAGCCATTATTTTGCTTCGTGAAATGGAATGATTCAACACATACTTTGGAATTTGACAGGAAAGGCTTGCTGATGATTTGTCTGTAGGTATTCAGAGACAGAGAGCTCCTAGCTTGAGGAACAGGGACGAAGAAGGTTCCATTTGCTGACACGGGTAAAAAGTGGAGAGAAAGGTATGTCAAGAGAGACACATTAAGTAAAGAGCCAAACTAATAAAACCAAATATTCACATTCTGAAGATCTCCAGAGTGTAACAGACATAGACTAAAGCATGGTGAAGAAGTGAGAAAGGATAATAGAGGTGAAGAGCAGAACGAGCTTATGCATCACAGGCATTTCCAAGGAAAAACCAGAAGGACTGGAAGACAACAATGGTTAAAAACATAACTGAAGATAACCCTCCCAAGCTGAAGAAAAAGCTGAGTCTACTGATAAAATGGGTTCCTCAAACTCCAGGCCAAACCAGTGAAAAGAGATCCACACTTGGATAAATATGGTGTATGTCTTATGTAAGGAAAATCCCACAAGAATGCAGTCTAGAAAAAAGAGGTCAATTACAAAACAACTATCAGTCTGGCCTTCTCTGGGGATGTATGGGTTTCTTCCTTCCGATATTTAGTACTGCAGAATCTTTCCAGGAAAAACTAACACCTTAAGGGTCCAAAAGCTGTGGAATAAAAGGACAAGCAACCATTGTTACCATCCTTGAAAACTACAATATGATGTTTAACCCGTAGAGGCACTACAAGAGTAATGGAAAAACCATCAAACTCGATGCCCTAAGATCTGCTGGTGGTGTGGACATATGAAATCACTTAACTTCTTTAAGCCTTGGTTCCTTCCTATTTAATATCAGGATAATTTTAATACCTTCTCATAGCTTTGTAAGAAGGATAAAACATGATGGTTTTTACTTAGAATTACCAGTTCATCAGTAGAATCAGCCTAATGGTTTTCACTTTCCTTTCTTAAAGTGGGACTGCTCTGTCCTCCCCTTCTCAGGAGAGATTTGTCGTTGAGACAGCATGACCCACGGAGACATAAACATTCCCTTTTTCCTTTTCTCAGTGTGGCAACAACACAGCTACAAGCATCTCTCTTTTGCCCAGGGAGTAGCAACTCTCTTGACAATCTAGGTGCTCCAAACTTTGGTCCCATCTTCTTTAGTGAATCATATCACCGCCCTCTCTAGAGTGAAGCGGATGCGTCTTCCTTTACATTACTGATGGCTGCTCTATCTTCCTTCACCTCTTCTGTATTACGGGGCCTGGTTCATGCCTGCCTTACTACCTTCATTAGATGGAGCTGACTTAGCATTGAGGAAGAGAGCAATGTTAAGCTTAAATTCCACCTTTTGTATTTTTTCCCCAAGGACTGCAACCACCATTGAAATTCTACAATTCGAATTTTCTAAACTATGGTATAAATAATGTGATTGATATTCAAGTCGTATTCCTTAATTTCTGTACTTCACGATTTGGTCCTGTTCTATTTGCTATTTTAGGCATATTTGAGTGTATCCCAAAATCCATTTTAATTCCCTTGGTGGTTAGGAGTATGGCAATATGATGTCCATAAAGAGCTTATAATAACATGAGAAAATGTTTATGGTAAAGTGAAATTAAAACAAATCAAGATATAATATTGCATTTTATATATGATCTCAACTAGAAAAAATATATAGAGGGATGAGTGGAAAACTATGTTAAAAGGTTGGTAGTGATTATGAGTGGGTGATGGGATTGTGGTTAAAATGCATACATAGGTAAAAGAAATCAATGGTAATTGTAATTCCCATAATGACCAGGTATTGCTTTTATAAGTTAAAAACAATTAAGATATACTTCAGGAGGTAAATATTTAGGCATCCATCTCCTAAATATTAGAATACTTCTAAAAGGTAAGTACTTATTTAAGGTTTTATGAATTTTATTAGAATTAAAGAGGTTTATTACATAATGATTACATATAAAATATATCAAATATATCAATATAACCTAAAAAATAAGTGACATGGATTTCCCTGGCAGTCCAGTGGTTAAGACTTCGCCTTCCAGTGAAGGGGGTACGGGTTTGATCCCTGGTCAGGGAGCTAAGATCCCGCATGCCTCAAGGCCAAATAACCAAAACATAAAACAGAAGCAATATTGTAACAAATTCAATAAAGATTTTAAAAATGGTCCACATCAAAAAAAGAAAAATCTTAAAAAAAAAAGTGACACAAAATTGGCATACTTACAAGGAAAAGTCAATAAATCCACAATGACAGCAGAAGAGTTTTAACTAACATCTCTCAGAAAGTGACAAATCAATCAGGCAAAAAATTAATACAGTCATAGGAGATTCGAACTACATAATTAACAAGCTTGCTCTAATTGAACCGTATAGAGCCCTGCACTCAATGATTAGAGAATACACATTCCCTTCAAGCACACGCAGGACATTAAGGAAATCTGATCACATATTAGCCATAAAGTAACTCTCAAAAATTCCAAAGAAATGCTTTTAAAAAAGAACACAAGCTCCTTCCAAAAGCCCAAGATCCAAAAACAAATTGTAACAAAGGAGGAGGTAGGGAGAGAGCCCTACTAGGCTGTGTGTTTGGAAACTGAAGTAGCAATCTAAATAATTCATAGGTCAAAGAAAATATTGTAATGAGATTTAAAATATGTTGAACAGAGTAAGCATGGTATATACTTAAAAGGTGAATACTTAAAAAAAAAAAAAAAGAGCCGCCATATTAACTTTGCGTTCCATCGATCTGGATGATTGAGAACTGACTGTGTCAGGAGACAACAGTGACTGGTCTCTTTCATCTATGTTACCTTTCCTGCCTTGTATTCCTCCAAACCAAAGAGGACCCTGTGATAAAGTTTCTGTAGAAAATATCACTTGGAATGTTTGAAGATTAATTGAGACATAGTGGAGATAATTGATGAAGAAGACGGGAGATTTCCAAGGCAGGGATGAGACAGGAGGAATAGGAAGAAGAACAATGAATTAGCCTTGGTACGAAAGGAAAGACCTTTTTCTCTAAGATTGGACAGAAGGAAAAAAAAATGATGGATGTGAAAAAAAGACAGAAAAAACCTAACAAGTTATATAAAAAGGATAATGACCAAACTTTGGTTACATGGCAACCCTGGGTTCTGAAGTCATTCCCTAAAACAGTGTACTGAAAGTCTACTTTCCATACATTTTTTGCTGCATCCTTTTTTGGAGCACACAATACACAACCATTTTAAAACTGATTGTCCTAAATCTAGCTAAAGTTTAAACTCATCACATTCCAAAATTTCCCCTTCTGTCTGCCTCTACTCTGTCAAGCACCTCTTCTCTTTCTTTATATACTCTTTATCCAAACCAGTTCTTATGATTTCCTTCCCTGTCGTCGTTTCCTATAAATCGTTGATTGTATGAGCATTTGTAATTCATGCACTGCTGATGGTGACTTTCTAGCGGAAGTGAAACGTGTCCGACCACATTCAACCACCCAAGGTTATCTGGTCAAGGCCGGCAACCCAAAGATGCTACTCGACCAGGGAGAACAATTCCCATGCCAGCCACATGAGGGAGCATCTGCAATGGTCTTAGAAGGCACATACATGTGGAACATATATGAAAATCACCAAAACAAGCAAGCTTGGACTTCCTTCCTTCGAAATAAATGGTACAGCTTCCAATGGAACACCTGCCAAGCTCTCCAGTGACAGTGTTTATCAGTTCTAAGTCAGGCATTATTCCAAGCACTTCAAATATATCAAATCATTCTCTCTTCACAAAACCGACAAGAGACTGCCATTATAATTACCCTCACTCTACAGACGAAGAAACAGGGGCAGCATCGATTTACAATATACATAGAATACAGCATAAGAGCAAATTATTCTGGAATCAAAATAAAGGATTGGTGTATTACCTATAATAACTTTCTAAAGCCCTCTGGCCTAAATCAGGAATCATCAATCTTTCTCCACAAAAGTCCAGACAGTAAATATTTTAGGCATGGTGGGGGCCATATAGTCTTGGTTGCAACCACCCAACTCACCCATAGTATGAGCACGCAAAGAGCCATGGGCAATACAGAAACCAGTAAGTGTGGCCGTACTCCAAATTTTACTAATGGACAATGAAATTTAAATTTCATATAATTTTCACATATCACAGAACATCATTCTTCTTTATACGTTTTTCAATCATTTAAAAATGTAAAAAGCGGGACTTCTCTGGTGGCACAGTGGTTAAGAATCCGCCTGCCAACGCAGGGGACATGGGTTCGAGCCCTGGTCTGGGAAGATCCCATGCATGGGATCTCCCATGCGTGCAGCAACTAAGCCCGTGCGCCACAACTACTGAGCCTGCGCTCTAGAGCCTACGAGCCATAACAACTGAAGGCCACACACCTAGAGCCTGTGCTCTGCAACAAGAGAAGCCACTGCGATGAGAAGCCCGCGTACCACAATGAAGGGTAGCCCCTGCTCGCTGCAACTAGAGAAAGCCCGCGCACAGCAACAAAGACCCAACACAGCCAAAAATAAATAAATAAATAAATTTATTAAAAAATAATGTAAAAAGCATTCTTAGCTTATGGGAATTGTTCTCCCTGATCAAGTAGCATGTTTGAGCCATATAAAAACAGGAGGCAGGCTGGATTTGGCCCGTCGGCTGGAATTTGTTAACCCTTGGTCTAAATCAGTAACACATCTGATAACGAATCCACTGCACCATAATCACAAGGATAAATTAGATTTCAAGTGTAAATTGTAAGAAAAAAAGGCATAAAAGAACGTCAAGAGGAAGACAGGGAGAAAGGGAAAGAAAGAAGAAGATGGGGGAGGGGGAGGGAGAGGGAAGAAGGAAGGAGGGAGGAGAGAAACCACTTTGACAGTTATATTTCTAAGCCATTATATTTCTAAGACTGTATTTAAGTAACCATGAATGTGTGCAAGATTAATTTCTTCTCAAGGATGTTCATACCTACATGATTTATAATTACAAAAAAACGAACAAAACCCAGATAAATAGCCCGAGGAGAGGAGTTAAATAAATACAGTAAATCAATGGAATAATACTACGTTGAACGCCATTTTGTCAGAGTATCGATGGCATCTGATCATAAGGAACTCCGAAGAGTTTCTAAATGTTTACACTGATTTTAAACATTTGGGGCTTAGGAACATGAAGAAAAAAATATTTTGTTTTCCCTGATGGGCTCATTCTCCTGTCCATGGTGACATCAGTGAACCCACAGAAGACCGTCATACAGCCATGCCACTAGGAAAGCAGTACTCAGTGAAATCCAAACATAGTGCCACAAACATCATTTTGGTGAGAAGTTTCTCTAGAAGCCACTTTTTTTCTTTCTTTTTTTCTTACTTTTTCTTTTGGCAGCTCTGTGCGACTTGCAGGATCTTAGTTCCTGGACCAGGGATTGAACCCGGCCCGCCCCACCGCGCCCCACCCCCACCCCGCAGTGAAGGCCTGGAGTCCTAACCACTGGACTGCCAGGGGATTCCCTGGAGGCCATTGTTTAAAGACTGTTGCAAAGTAAATAATTTGAATATTTCATCCACGTTATAATCTTATGGGGATATTTTCAGGTCACAGAACATCCAAAAACTGGGCGGGAAAAAGGTCAGATCAATCCCGTCAAAAGCTTTCCCAAATTATTAATGACACATTCCCAGTCAACTCCATTAATGCTTCACACCAGGAAACTCACAGCACTGAATACCTGCCTTACAGACTCCTTGAAATAAGGCAGAGCCACAAATAAATGAACAAAAGGTATTAAAAGCAACCAGGAGATAGAGTATTAAGGAATGAATAGTGTCCTCAAGATACCACTGGTCAAAGATAAAGCTGTATTGAAGCAAATTGTCAGCCTGATATGAAATATTGATAAAGTACTAAGCCCTGAAGTTTGGGATCCTTATCTAACGTCAAGCTTTGGACTCCAAGACCTCTCACCCATGACTCACTTCTCTACAACTCACAGGGCTACAAAGAAGGGCCATAAACCTTCTCATTGGCCTCATGCACCAACCCGAGGCTAGAAAATGTCCATGACTCTTCCATCCCATACCCGTCATCCTTGGTCATTAACCAAAATGTAAGCCCCTTCCTCATCTACAGTCTCATTCTCGCCCCCCTGTGCTGCCCTTGCCCATAAACCTTCCCATGTGTGCTCTGATTCCTCAAGACCACGGAAGAAGAAGCTTGACAGAATGCTTCTCCAACTCCTACCTTTACTGGAACCTAAGTATCTTCTGTCGACACTGCCTTCCCAGCAGGCTTTCAAGTGAAGACTGGTTACTCTTCCACCTACTCTTCATATCTCACAAAATAGGAATATTGGAGATCTGGCCCTGTTATTTACTAACCTGACACCATGTTCATCATTCCTGAATGCTCATGTAAAAACCTCTGGTCTCTTGAAATGCTTGCCTCTTAGCTATCTACCTCTCTGTGCCGCCTAATAACTCTTCACATTCATGACCTACTCAGAACAATTTTAGTTCATGGATCATCACCTCCTTCTCTACCCCAAGTCCTGACATCATCCTCGAGAGACCTGCATTTCCCTCGCATCTACCAGACTTCTGTCTTCACTTCCGTCCCTACCCTGCCTGGATCTGACGGTTACAAATCCAAGCTACTTGCCCTCCAGCCCCTCAGATTCTTTCCACCACTGTCCTTCTGCCACCACCCCAAATTCCAATATTACAATCTACCCTTTCAGATTCACCCAGCAAGAGAAAGAAATGCAAACCAGGCAGTTAAGCAACATTACAAACCCATGATCTCCAACCTTTGCTAGAGTCTCAGCAACAACCCTTTATACTTTGATTCAGTCCATAATCTACTCTCCTCAATGACCATGTTAATTAAGCCTTCACTACCCTGCTCAAAAGCCCCCGCCCCTTCCAATTTCAATCTTTGGCTTGCCCCCATTTCACTAACACAATTGAGGCTTTCAGCTATATTCTGCTTAACTTTCTCCATCTCCACCAAAAATATTTACAAGTCACATCCTTCCTGATTTTCTTCCCTCAAGAATGAGGACTGTGGCTTGGTCCACGTCCCCTCCTGTCACCTCTTGGACACTGGCCCTAGGGTCACCTCCTAAATCTCAAACCATTCTCTCCATGCAGGCCCTTTCCTTTCAAACTATAGTTATGCTAGAGTCTTTTCATGGCTTAAAATTTTTAAAAGATACCCTCCTGTAAGGATGTGTCCCCAAGAAGCCACTCCCTTCTCCCCTCCCTGCCGCATCAAAACCATTAGAAGTACCAAACTACTCACTAACGGTCTTCTTTTCCTTCACTTCCTACTGACGCCTCGTTCGTCTGCGTCTTGCCCTTCCCACTTCATGGAAGGGGCTCTTGGGAAGGTCAGCATTGACCTCCCAAATGCAAAAGCCTGGGGTTCTTTGTAGGCTTTATCTTTCTGGAAGTCTCTTGTACATCACACAGTGTTGAAACACTTGCTCCATCTTGAAATTTCCTCCTTTTTTGGCGTCTATGACAACGCATTCTGGTTCTGCTTGCACCTATCTGACTCATGGCCTCCTTGTAACGTCTGCCACAGGATTCAGGACTGGCCCCGACATGCGTAGACTCAATGGTACTCACTGGATTCCAATTCCTATTGCCCCAACTTCCCGGCCTTCACATCACTTCACCAGTGACATGTCCTTGTTATAACTGTCAGTGCGAGGTTAGATTTTTAGCAATGATATATATATTTTAAAAGATGATGACCTTATCATCATGTCACATTACATGATATAATTTTATTTATAAAAACATTAATATATTTACCCCTAAAGCAAGGAGAGCCATAGCGCGGGTTAGCAGAAAGGGTCTTGGTTTAATCATTTAATAATGAGAATAGTAACATTACCCTCAAAATCTTATGACGATTAAATGAGATAAAGGGGCTGGAGACACCAGAACCATGCCCGGTACACAGCAAGTCACATGATACACGTTTGCTGAATCCAAATCTAAAGTCATTGAGTGTCCTTGGCCATTAAACAATTGGTCAGTCGCAAAAACTCAACGTTAGTCAAGACAAGTAAAGCATCAGCCCAACAAATTGTCTGATATACTCAGATCAAGGCCAGAGGTTAGTATCCCCTGGCGTATGTACCCAAGCACGCACGTGATGACATGGCAGTCCACCGTCTCTGGTGGGAGGCCCAGTGGTGGCCTCCATTCCTCTCTCCATGATTCCTGCCAGCGGCATGATGAGTACCAGTAGCAGCAAAGAGTTGGGAGAGCTGGAGCCTGAGCTCCCGTGGCTGGCAGGCAAGGCAGGCACGGAACACATTTGCTGCTGTTCCAACCAGCGTGCTGGCAACATTCTCCTCCCCCAGCTGTGATCCGGCGCAGCTTAGCTCACCCCTTTATAAAGGTATCAAACACCAACATCAAGAAAACCAGTGGTAGATGGACCGGAATTTGATTTCTGTAAGCAGTCATGTTGGCAGGACGCAGCCAGTCTTTGAGTGCCTCACGCACCACCCCCGACCCCCTCAAGATTAATGAGGTCACCATGGGACTTTGTGAATAGATGCAGGAGGTGAAACTGCCACATTTCTTTAGCTCCTCTATTTTGGCTGTCAAGTGAAATTACCTAGTGTGGCTTTGGTAGGGCCCAAGGCAGTCACAAATTTAGCACACATTACACATATCCATTGCATCTCTTCTACCATGCCCCTTATTCAAAGTGGCATTTGATTGTATTGGGAAAATATTTGTTCTTATGTAAGCTTCCTTAGACCTTATAAAATGTACTGTCACTACAATCTAACTGATACAGAGATGTTCACAGAATGTGATACTGATCTGTTTTATTTCAGGAGTGGCATTAATATATAACATTCTCCCATAATAGCATACAGCTTTTTTTTACATTTTCCTAAAAACATGTTTAAAAACTTCCCTACATAGTCAATACACAATATGATGTAGGATACTTTTAGTCCAAAGAAATACAGCATGTCACATATTATCTTTCATGAGTCCTAAAGACGTATTTGTAAGACTTTAAGTGTCTCAAGCCATTCATCTGTCTAAGTATAATCTCATTCACACTTTGTGGATTGCTGCATGGATTCAGTTTACATCCAGAGGAAGACACTGATGATGACATTTAAATCACAGGATACCAATTAACATCTGTGCTTCTTTTGTACAAACTACCCAGATTTATTTCAAGTCAAGTTTTCACGCAATACTGACAAGCCAGAAACAGAGATACATCTTTAAACATGCTAAACAAAAGGCCAAGGGCATTTTGTACCCTTTCTTTAATGTCACTGTAAATAAAGAGGCTGAGAAAAGCAGGCAGACAAGGAGTGAAAGGACAAAGCAGGACTCAGAGAGGAAGAACTAAGGAACCAACATGCCTCTATTCTTCCAGGCCAGTCATTTCATCTCCAATTTTTGGAACAACATCAGGAAGTGTCACAACACAATACATGCAGATACATTTTCTCTGCAAATTGACTTGTTTCTGCATGCTTTCAAAAGAATGGACAAAAGGCAGACAATAACCATCACACAGAACCCCTCCGCCCAGAGGTCATGGGTCTCTCCAATTTTATTTGACTAGGGGTGAGCGATTTAAGACACATACTGCCACCCAAATACATGATGCAAAGCTGAGACCACAGTGTATACAGAGCTATTTTTATCTGCATTATGCTATAGTTTCCACATCACTAAATAGATTTATAAACATAAATTTAATATGTATATATAAAACACCATTATATGGATATACAAAGTTAAAAATAGGGTTTTAAAAAAACAATTGTATTCAATTTACTTTTTTAAAATTTAATTTATTCTTCTATACAGCAGGTTCTTATTAGTCATCCATTTTATACACATCACTGTATGCATGTCAATCCCAATCTCCCAATTCATCACACAACCACGACCACCCCCCCGCCACTTTCCCCCTTGGTGTCCATACGTTTGTTCTCTACATCTGTGTCTCAATTTCTGCCGTGCAAACCGGTTCATCTGTACCATTTTTCTAGGTTCCACATATATGTGTTAATATGCGATATTTGTTTTTCTCTTTCTGACTTACTTCACTCTGTATGACAGTCTCTAGATCCATCCACGTCTTTACAAATAACCCAATTTCGTTCCTTTTTATGGCTAAGTAATAATCCATTGTATATATGTACCACATCTTCTTTATCCATTCGTCTGTCAATGGGCATTTAGGTTGCTTCCATGACCTGGCTACTGTAAATAGTGCTGCAATAAACACTGGGGTGCATGTGTCTTTTGAATCATGCTTTTCTCTGGGTATATGCCCAGTAGTGGGGTTGCTGGGTCATATGGTAATTCACTTTTTAGTTTTTTAAGGAACCTCCATACTTTCCTCCATAGTGGCTGTATCAATTTACATTCCCACCAACAGGGCAAGACGGTTCCCTTTTCTCCACACCCTCTGCAGCATTTGTTGTTTGTAGATTTTCTGATGAAGCCCATTCTAACTGGTGTGAGTGATACCTCATTGTAGTTTTGATTTGCATTTCTCTAATAATTAGTGATGTTGAGCAGCTTTCCATGTGCTTCTTGGCCATCTGTATGTCTTCTTTGGAGAAATGTCTATTTAGGTCTTCTACACATTTTTGGATTAAGTTGTTTGTTTTTTTGATATTGAGCTGCATGAGCTATTTATATATTTTAGAGATTAATCCTTTGTCCATTGATTTGTTTGCAAATACTTTCTCCCATTTTGAGGGTTGTTTATGGTTTCCTTTGCTGTGCAAAAGGTTCTTAAGATTCACTAGGCTCCACTTGTTTATTTTTGTTTGTATTTCCATTACTCTAGGAGATGGATCAAAAAAGATCTTGCTGTGATTTATGTCAAAGAGTGTTCTTCCTATGTTTTCCTCTAAGACTTTTATAGTGTCTGGTCTTACATTTAGGTCTCTAATCCAGTTTGAGTTTATTTTTCTGTATGGTGTTAGGGAGTGTTCTAATTTCATTCTTTTACATGGAGCTGTCCAGTTTTCCCAGCACCACTTATTGAAGAGACTGTCTTTTCTCCACTGTATATCCTTGTGTCCTTTGTCATAGATTAGTTGACCATAGGTGCGTGGGTTTATCTCTGAGCTTCCTATCCTGTTCCATTGATCTATATTTCTGTTTTTGTGCCAGTACCATATTGTCTTGATGACTGTAGCTTTGTAGTATAGTCTGAAGTCAGGGAGTCTGATTCCTACAGCTCTGTTTTTTCCCCTCAAGACTACTTTGGCTATTCAGGATCTTTTGTGTCTCCATACAAATTTTAAGAGTTTTTGTTCTAGTTCTATAAAAAATGCCACTGTTAATTTGATAGGGATTGCATTGAATCTGTAGATTGCTATGGGGAGTGTAGTCATTTTCACAATGTTGATTCCTCCAATCCAAGAACAGGGTATATCTCTCCATCTGTTGGTATCATCTTTAATTTCTTTCATCAGTGTCTTATTATTTTCTGCATACAGGACATATGTCTCCCTAGGTAGATTTAGCCCTAGGTATTTTATTCTTTTTGTTGCAACAGTAAATGGGAGTGTTTCCTTAATTTCTCTTTTACATTTTTCCTCATTAGTGTATAGGAATGCAAGAGATTTCTGTGCATTAATTTTGTACCCTGAAACTTCACCAAATTCACTGATGAGCTCTAGTAGTTTTCTGGTGGCATCTTTAGGATTCTCTATCTATAGTATCATATCATTTGCAAAGAGTGACCGTTTTACTTCCTCTTTTCCAATTTGTATTCCTTTTATTTCTTTTTCTTCTCTGATGGCTGTGGTTAGGACTTCCAAAACTATGTTGAATAATAGTGGTGAAAGTGGACACAGTTGTCTTGTTCCTGGTCTTAGAGGAAATGCTTTCACTGTTTCACCATTGAGAATGACGTTCGCTGTGCGTTTGCCGTATATGGCCTTTATTATGTTGAAGTAGGCTCCCTCTATGCCCACTTTCTGGAGAGATTTTATCATAAATGGGTGTGGAATTTTGCCAAAATCTTCTTCTCCATCTATTGAGATGATCATATGGTTTTTAATTCTTCAATCTGTTAATATGGTGTATCACACTGACTGATTTGCATATATTGAAGAATCCTTGCATCCCTGGGATAAATCCCACTTGATCATGGTGTATGATCCTTTTAATGTGTAGTTGGATTCTGTTTGCTAGTATTTTATTGAGGATTTTTGCATCTATATTCATCAGTGATATTGGTCTGTAATATCCTTTTTTTGTAGTATCTTTCTCTGGTTTTGGTATCAGGGTGATGGTGGACTCATAGAATGAGTTTGGGAGTGTTCCTTCCTCTGCAGTTTTTTGGAAGAGTTTGAGGAGGATGGGTGTTAGCTCTTCTCTAAATGTTTGATAGAATTCATCTGTGAAGCCATCTGGTCCTGGACTTTTGTTTGTTGGAAGATGTTTAATCACAGTTTCAATTTCATTACTTGTGACTTGCCTGTTCATAGTTTCTATTTGTTCCTGGTTCAGCCTTGGCAGGCCATACCGTTCTAAGAATTTGTCCATTTCTTCCAGGTTGTCCATTTTATTGGCACAGAGTTGCTTGTAGTAGTCTCTTAGGATGCTTTGTATTTCGGCATTGTCTGTTGTAACTTCTCCTTTTTCATTTCTAATTTTAATGATTTGAGTTCTCTCCCTCTTTTTCTTGATGAGTCTGGCTAATGGTTTATCAATTTTGTTCATCTTGTCAAAGAACCAGCTTTTAGTTCTATTGCTCTTTGCTATCGTTTTCTTCATTTCTTTTTCATTTAATTCTGCTCTGATCTTTATGATTTCTTTCCTTCTGTTAACTGTGGGTTTTGTTTGTTCTTCTTTCTCTTGTTCCTTTAGGTGTAAGGTTAAATGGTTTATTTGAGATTTTTCTTGTTTCCTGAGGTAGGCTTGTATTGCTATAATCTTCCTTCTTAGAACTGCTTTTGCTGCATCCCATAGGTTTTGGATCGTCGTGTTTTCATTGTCATTTGTCTCTCGGTATTTTTTGATTTCCTCTTTGATTTATTCAGTGATCTCTTGGTTATTTAGTAACATATTCCTTAGCTCCATGTGTTTGTGTTTTTTACTTTTTTTCCCCTGTAATTCATTTCTAATCTCATAGCGTTGTGGTCAGAAAACATGCTTGACATGATTTCAATTTTCTTAAATTTACTGAGGCTTGATTTGTGACCCAAGATGTGATCTATCCTGGAGAATGTTCCTTGCACACTTGAGAAGAAAGTGTAATCTGCTGTTCCTGGATGGAATGTCCTATTAATATCAATTAAATCTATCTTGTCTATTGTGTCATTTAAAGCTTGTGTTTCCTTATTAATTTTCTGTCTGGATGATCTGTCCATTAGTGTAAGTGAGGTATTAAAGTCCCCCACTGTTATTGTGTTACTGTCGATTTCCTCTTTTATAGCTGTTAGCAGTTGCCTTATGTATTGAGGTGCTCCTATGTTGGGTGCATATATATTTATAATAGTTATATCTTCTTCTTGGATTGATCCCTTGATCATTATGTAGTGTCCTTCGTTGTCTCTTGTAACATTCTTTAAAGTCTATTTTATCTGATATGAGTATTGCTACTCCAGCTTTCTTTTGATTTCCATTTGCATGGAATATCTTTTTCCATCCTCTCGCTTTCAGTCTGTATGTGTCCCTAGGTCTGAAGTGGGTCTCTTGTAGACACCATATATATGGGTCTTGTTTTTGTATCCATTCAGCAAGCCTGTGTCTTTTGGTTGGAGAATTCAATCCATTCACATTTAAGGTAATTATAGATATGTATGTTCCTATGACCATTTTCTTAATTGTTTTGGGTTTGTTTTTGTAGGTCGTTTCCTTCTCTTGTGTTTCCCACTTAGAGAAGTTACTTTAGCATTTGTTGTAGAGATGGTTTGGTGGTGCTGAATTCTCTTAGCTTTTGCTTGTCTGTAAAGCTTTTGATTTCTCTATCAAATCTGAATGAGATCCTTGCTGGGTAGAGTATTCTTGGTTGTAGGTTCTTCCCTTTCATCACTTTAAGTATATCATGCCATTCCCTTCTGGCTTGTAGAGTTTCTGCTGAGAAATCAGCTGTTAACCTTATGGGAGTTCCCTCGAATGTTATTTGTTGTTGTTCCCTTGTTGCTTTCACTAATTTTTCTTTGTCTTTAATTTTTGCCAATTTGATTACTACGTGTCTCGGAGTGTTTCTCCTTGGGTTTATCCTGCCTGGGACTCTCTGTGCTTCCTGGACTTGGGTAGCTATTTCCTTTCCCATGTTAGGGAAGTTTTCGACTATAATCTCTTCAAATATTTTCTCTGGTCCTTTCTCTCTCTCTTCTCCTTCTGGGACCACTTACAATGTGAATGTTGTTGCGTTTAATGTTGTCCCAGAGGTCCCTTAGGGTATCTTCATTTCTTTTCATTCTTTTTTCTTTATTCTGTTCCACAGCAGTGAATTCCACCATTCTGTCTTCCAGGTCACTTATGTGTTCTTCTGCCTCAGTTATTCTGCTATTGATTCCTTCTAGTGTATTTTTCATTTCAGTTACTGTATTGTTCATCTCTGTTTGTTTGTTCTTTAATTCTTCTAGATCTTTGTTAAAGATTTCTTGCATCTTCTTGATCTTTGCCTCCAATCTTTTCCCAAGGTCTTGGATCATCTTCACTATCATTATTCTGAATTCTTTATCCGGAAGGTTGCCTATCTCCACTTCATTTAGTTGTTTTTCTGGGGTTTTACCTTGTTACTTCATGTGGTACATATCCCTCTGCCTTTTCATCTTGTCTATCTTTCTGTGAATGTGGTTTTTGTTCCATAGGCTGCAGGATTGTAGTTCGTCTTGCTTCTGCATCTCTCCTCTGGTGGATGAGGCTATCTAAGAGGCCTGTGCAATTTTCCTGATGGGAGGGACTGGTGGTGAGTAGAGGTCTACTTTTTTCTTTTTTTAAAGGAACTTTTTTTTTTTTTGGCTGTGTTGGGTCTTCGTTGCTGTGCGCCAGCTTTCTCTAGTTGTGGCGAGCGGGGGCTACACTTCGTTGTGGTGTGCAGGCTTCTCATTGCACTGGCTTCTCTTGTTGCGGAGCACAGTCTCTAGGCGTGCGGGATCAGTAGTTGTGGCACGTGGGCTCAGTAGTTGTGGCTCTCGGGCTTAGTTGTCCGCGGCATGTGGGATATTCCCAGACCAGGGATCGAACCCATGTGCCCTGCGTTGGCAGGTGGATTCTTAACCACTGCACCACCAGGGAAGTCCCTTCAATTTACTTTTTTTTTTTTGAGGTATGCAGGCCTCTCACTGTGTGGCCTCTCCCGTTGCGGGGCACAGGCTCAGGACGCTCAGGCTCAGCGGCCATGGCTCACGGGCCCAGCCACTCTGCAGCATGTGGGATCTTCCCGGACCGGGGCACGAACCCGCATCCCCTGCATCGGCAGGCAGACTCTCAACCACTGCGTCACCAGGGAAGCCCCCTTCAATTTACGTTTGATTTGGCTAGGGAGATTGGAAGCTTGGCAGTGGTGAAAGCAGTCACATAAACAAATATAGTGATCCTTGACTTTTATTTTTCTTTTGCAACCGTACGGAATGCCTCGGGAATCACTGGCATTGTGGCAAAAGAGCAATCAGACACCTGTGCTATGAGAAAGATGAAGACCGAATGATGATGGCCCAAATCTCTTGTCATTCCATCTCTCGTTATAGGTCCCGAGAAGGTCCATGCTATGTTTAGGTGAAAGCTGAAGTAAAAGTGTTTGTGAGTGTGTGTGTGTGTGTGTGTGTGTGTGCGTGCGCACGTGCGTGCATGAGTGTGTGTGTGTTGCCCAGAGGAAGGGTGTGATCATGGAGTGTGATCAAAGAAGTTCTGCTTTAATCTGTTTTATATACATCAGGCTCATGGATAGCATTTTTTGAGTAAAAGAAGGTTCTGCTGCCAAACACATAAGTGCAAACATACACACACACACGCACACACACACATATACACACACACACAAACATACACACATATACAGATACATAAAATATCAATAAAATAAAAATGTGAGAAGCACTGGTGTAGGAGAAAGAACACAGTATTGGAGCCTGTGGACTGGGTTCACATCCTAGGTCAATCATGTTAGCAGCTATATGACCTTACTGAAATCATTTTTTCTTTCCAAGTCTGAAATTTCCTGATCTGTAAAGTGGAGACAAAGTATCCACCTCACAGGATTATTATATGCGTTAATGAATAATACGCAAGAAAACACATACCCAAGCACTAGGTACCCAGTGCATAGTTGGTACTTAATATACACTAGCTGAGCCTGACTTTACCCGCTTAGTGGTCCCAGAAAAGATGAAATTAGAAGGACATCATCATGAAGTCCACTTGTCAGATTCGGTCTACATATAATACTGCACGTAATCTTAAATACTATCAAGCAATTAGCTCAATGGTTTAGACAAGGGCTGGGCAAACTTTTTCTGCAAAGGTCAGAGAGTAAATATTTCTGGCTTTGCACGCCATACCATCTGTCACAACTATTCAACTGTGCCATCGTAGTGAAAAAGCAGCAATAGACTATACGTAAACAAATGGGCAAGGTCCAATAAAACTTTACTTAAAAAAAAATAGTTAGTGGTCTGCCTGCAGGCTCTACTTTGCCAACCCTGGTTTTGACAAGCACATAAGGTAAGCCTGGCAAGGAATTTGGGGAAACAAGAGTACAAAATCCTCAATGGAACTTGTCTTACAAATAAGAAAGAAGGGATGAACTTGGATACCAAGGAGTCCGGTGGGAGAGATAGAAGTTGTATTCTTGCCCCAGTGGTCTTAACCCAATAATAAGTGATATTCTAGATGAGGGTTAAGGCTCATCAACTTGTGTCAACGGCAACCAACGTGGACCCTCTTACTAGGAAGCCACAGGTCCTCCAACAATCCTACCAGATACTCTGCTGGCAGCGACATGGAATTCACCAGTGTTTTTGTCTGTATGTGCCTGCCCACCCCCGTGTGTGACTTAGGCATCCTTTTTGGTTATGCATCGCTATTAAAAAAAAAAAACACCCAAACTAGGGGCTCCAAACAACAATTTACTACATTATCTCACAGTTCTGCGGATTAACTGGGCTAACTTAAGAGTACTTACTTGGGGTCTCTCTGGCAGCTACAGTCAGATGGGGGCTGATGTCCTCCAAAGTTTCACCTGGGCTGGTTGTCCAAGATGGCTTTTTCACTCACGTGTCTGGCACCTCAGCCGGGATGGCTGGAGCAGCTGGGCGCTGGTCAGACATCTCTCTCTCTCTCTCCACGGGGACTCACTATCTGAGCTCCCTGCAGCATGAGGAACTAGAGCAGTTGGATTTCTTCCCTGGTACCTAGCTTCTCCCAGAATGAGCACTGCAAGAGACTCAGACCAGCATGGCTCCAAGGCTTCTTATGATCTAGTCTAGAGAGTCATCAGTGTCACTTCCACCGAATTCTAACGGGCAAAGGCCAGCCCAGGTTCAAAGGGAGGGCCTCCATGCAAGGAAGCGTTGTTCATCTGGATGCCATCTTTGGAAACTAGGTGCCACAGGCATGTCAAAAGTTAACCATTTTGAAGATCAAGTTTCTGGACCTGTTCTTGGCTGACTTATTTAAACGTCTAAAGTCAAATCAGATCACAAACTCTAAGCTTCCTCGATCTCCTCCTAAATGTGTGTTTCCCTAGACAATTTGGCTACGGAGTACAACGTGTCAGAAGTTTTGGTCAAAGTCTCCTCACCTTCCTAAGGAACACGCAGAGCCCCTTTACAATAGAGGTGTAAAATGTCTTCAAAGAAGCTGAAGATAGCTTAAAGACATCTTTAAAAACTGACCTTTGAGGTGAAAAGCAATCACTGCTCAAGATTCTAGTCACAAAGCCTGTTTGAGGGTAAATCCAAAGCAAGAGGAGAACAGTTCCTAGATTATTCAACAAAAATAGCGGAAAATATAAACCAGAATCACAAGGGATCTTACAGAACACCTAATTCACTTTCCCACACAAGGAAGGTGCCCTTTCCGCAATAAGTCCTAGGGAACTGATCTTCAACCAACTACTCTATTCCATGAAAAAATGATTTGCACGCACTATTTCATTAACTCATCACAACACCCCTATAAGGTCATTATAAAGAAGGCAGTAGCACTATTCCCATTTTACAGGTAAGGAAATTGAGGCTCAGATAAGCTAAGTGATTTGCCCAAGGAAACATGTAGGAATTGGCAACAATAGGATCTAAAGCCCATTCTGGCTGATGTCAAGTCCAGCGCTTTCTTCCACTATGCCACCCTGCTCGCCTGGCCAGCCAGCATCTGTACCCATGAAGTAATCAACCATTCTCTCATGAAATGGCCTGTTCCAATACCGGGCAGTTCTAATGATCAGGGGGAAATGCTTCCTTAGTGAACATTTACCCCAACAGTTTTTGTGTTCCATCAAGAGAAGCCTTTCCTGCAGGGATTCTTAGTCTCAGAGGGCATGGCTGGGTTTCAGTGGGACCATAATTCCTTGAAAGAATATGTAGATTTTACTGTTTACAAGCATTTTTCATGGCAGTGGGTCTACAACTTTGATCAAATTCTCAAAAAAGATGACACAAAAATATTTAGGAGCAACCAATCTATAAAGAAAGCAGAGCTGTGTCCGATGGGAGCTGATGAGTTGTCTAGTCATAAAGACCCTGGTCTTCACAAGTTCACATTCCACTTGGAGAGATAGAAAACGCAGCTGTGCAACCACCGCAGGTATAAAAAATACAGTTCACAATCAATAGGTCCCTACCCTTGCATGGCTATGTAACAGAGCTGAGCGAATGTTTCCCCCACGAATTATTTTGGCCATAAAATCATTTCTTTAAATGAAATCTCATGCTGATGTCAAATACAGGTTGCAGATAAAAAGAGAACTTCTCTGGTCAAAGGAACGAAAGGTTCCCCACAGCCTTGTCCGTTCACAGTCTTTCTTTGGCACCCATCTCCCACCAACTTCCTCCCTATGAAGCCCTGGATACCCCCCCAGAGTATACCTATAGGGTCTTTGGAGAAGAGTCTGAAAACCAAGTATAGCTCTGAGGGTGGTCTCTGAGAACCCATTTCCTTCTATACTTTCCTGTAGCCTTAGGTCTCTGTATTGTACCTAATTACCAAATGAGCTTGCCATGTGTTCCTAGCTAGGTTACACCAGAAGTTGAGAGTGAATGGCATAAAAGACATGCCAAGAAGGAAAGAGAAGAAGAACCCTCAGAGCCACAGACAAAGGAGGACTTGGCTTAGACATCGGGAGACGTAGGTAGGAAGGAAGGCGTCAGCCAAGCTGCCGAGGAGCCTAAGGAGTTTTGATACATTGGCAGCAGCAAGTGGGAGCTCATATCTGCACTTTGCCGCTCACCGCTTCCTGCTCTCCCGGGGTCTGAGTGACAGAGGAGCCATGACAACAGGGATGGATGGGTGTTTCTTTACTCGTTGCTCTACCACCTTCCTGGCTTCACTCAATAACCTTGCAGTCTCAGGAGGGAGATCGCACACATTTCAAAAGAACAGTGGAGGACTTCAATGGACTTTCTGTTCTTTTTTGAAATTTTGTGGAGGCAAGGAAGAATCGGGCTTATTTGTCAGCTCTCCTTCCCCGGCCTGGTGAAATAATTAGAAGACCAGAGTCAGAGTATCTGATTATACTCGGAAAGAAATGTGGTTGGTATTCAGGGGCTAATGCGGAGAGATCTGTGGGCCTTCGTTTTCCCTTCAGCTCCGCAGGGAAACTTTCAGTCTGCGTATGGATTACATCAAAGCAGAGCAAAACCTGAGTTTCTGGGAGCTATGCTTTATTAAACAAATCAGTTTTATTTGGAAAGGTAAGTTACATGACATTCTTTTTTCTGTATCTTTTTTGAAGAAAAGGTACTGTGTAAAGAAGTAATGTTAATAATAACAATAAAAGTGTTCAAATTCATGCACAAACTTTGAGAAAGAAAGGGGAACGAAAGCCAGAACATTTAGACTTACTCATCCCAATGGGGGTATATCTTTCTTGGACATTTGAATTTAACAAATCTTTATCAATCACGTACTAGGTATGAGATAACTTTCACCAGGAGTCATGAGGCTTACATTACTGCCCCATTTTAGAGACGAGGAAATCAAGGCTAAGAGTGATCAACCAACTTGCCCGAAGGAACACTGTTGGGTAACAGAAAGGTAAGAAATTTCACTTCCAAAGAACCCTCCGATACACCATCTGCTTTCTCACAGGAAAATACACCAAATCTTATTGGCAAAAAAAGTCACGTAAATGCACATTTCATGACACCCACTCCTGTGCTTCTACCCACAACTGTCGTATTTCAGGCACCATCTACTTCATGACCAAATGACTGCAGCACAGGGTAAAGCCCCCAGAAGCCCCTTCGAGTTGTGGCAATAGTCATCTTGGAAACAGTCAAGCTCCCAACTGATATGACCTTTTCTTGCATAGAGCAAGTGTTAACTAAAAGTGAAAGTTAGTTTTGGAAGAGCTGATTTCTCTCCATTGCTGCATGTCTTATTATCCCTCACATAAAGTCTCAAGAGCAGGGGAGAGGAATGTTCAGCTACAGAGTCCACATGCTGTCTGAGCATTGCCTTCTCTCCCTGAACGATTATGACTGTCCTGCTCCCAAAATCACTCCTCTCAGCATTATCAACATTTACCAAGTGCCTTCCAAACAAGGAAATACACACATTATAATCACAATAGCAAATTCCACGTACTGAGTACTTACTCTGTGCTAGCCACTGTGGTAAGTGCTAGAAATTCAGTGACAAAGACAGTATCCTGGAGCCTACGTTCTAGGAGGGGACACAGAGGTTAATCGGGTGATCACCATTCAGTAGGAGAAGTAGCCAAACAGGAGAAGAAGCTCCAGCAGGGAAACAAGTCTGGACACTCAGGGAGAATTTCCAGCAGGAAGAAACATCTAAGTTGAAACATGGCAAGAAGGAGGGAAGGTAGCTAGGTGAATGGGGAAAGGAGGAGGAGAATATGATCCTGACAGAGGGAACAGTACGTGTGAAGGACCAGAAGCAAGAGAATGTTCTAGAAACTGAAAGAAGTACATTATGACTGAAGTTGGCAGTGCAGGGGGAAGTGGGGGGAGGGAGATGGTCTGAGAGCTGAAGAGGTAAACAGAGGCCCATTCTCAGAAGGTCTTGTAGGCCATGGTGTCTGGAGTACACTGAGAAGGCACTAAAGCCAATGGCTTATTCTTTGGTCGCCATGATTCACAGGTGGTAAATGTGGAATTTCAAGTGCCTTGAATACTGGGCAGATTTTTCGTAAATACTTGCTTTGTTGATTTTTCTACTCCTTCTATTTATTCTGCTTAAAGAAAAGCCCTCTGAAGACAGATTGGTTTTCTGAAAAAAAATCAATGTTTTTCTCATGTTGTAGAGGGGTGGAATTAAACATTATTTCTGGGACTTCCCTGGGGGCGCAGTGGTTAAAAATCCACCTGCCAAAAAAAAAAAAAAAAAAATCCACCTGCCAATGCAGGGGACATGGGTTCAAGCCCTGGCCCGGGAAGATCCCACATGCCGCGGAGCAACTACGCCCGAGTGCCACAACTACTGAGCCTGCGCTCTAGAGCCTGTGAGCCACACCTACTGAGGCCACGCACCTAGAGCCCGTGCTCTGCAACAAGAGAAGCCACCGCAATGAGAAGCCTGCACACCGCAATGAAGAGTTGCCCCCGCTCGCCCTAACTAGAGAAAGCCCGCGCAACAACAAAGACCCAATGCAGCCAAAAATAAAATTTTTTAAAAATTATTTCTTAAATTTACTTGTTTTAAAAGATTGCTAACATTCCCCTTCAGTTAAAAAGTAAAAGATGTATGGCCATGTTTTTATACTACCATCACCAAGGACAACGTATGCTATTATCTCTGCATCAGGAATGGCCAGTACAGTGCCATTTGTGGTATCTATTGCGTGAAAATATCCCATGGCAGTGAAGAGACCCATTATAAACACCGTATGGCACTGGTCTGTCTTTCCATCATCTCGCCACCTACCAATCCATCTTTTGCCTCATTTTGAAGATCATTCAAAACAGCCCCAATAAATACACAATGGCAATGTGATTTTTTAATTAATGTGATTTTAGTTAATTAATTTGGTTGTGCCAGGTCTTAGTTGCGGCAGGTGGGCTCTTAGTTGTGGCGTGCATGTGGGATCTAGTTCCTTGACCAGGGATCAAACCCAGGCCCCCTGCATTGGGAGCATGGAGTCTTATCCACTGCACCACCAGGGAAGTCCCGGCAATGTGATTTTTTAAAATAGGTAAAGAAATTGAGGAAGTGTAAATCAAAATGTGTCACTAAGATCCAGTGTAGATCAGAATTGCACTCAGAACTACACACCATGAAGTCCTATTTAGATGTCGGAAAACGACCCAAACTAGGGACTTCCCTGGCGGTCTAGTGGTTAACATTCCATGCTTCCATTGCAGAGAGTGTGGGTTCAATTCCTGGTCGGGGAACTAAGATCCCACATGCCACGCAGTGTGGCTAAAAAAGAAAAAAAAATTTTTTTAAAGAGACGACCCAAACTAGATTCTGACCTTTCCAGTGACCAAAGCAATTAGACCCAATCAGTTTTAACAGTGATCCGCTCAGATTCACTAGAGGGAGGGAGCAGGGTTTTGGGAAAATTATCCTCACCCTAGAAAAATTAACTTCCTGAGAGTGGGGATATTTCTAATACGTAGCTATGGTTGTGTACTTCAGTGGATGTGACCCTTGAATAACAAAATTCCGAATCTCCATAAATTAGAAAACACATTAGTTGCTCATAAGAAACACAGCTTTTCCTGGCAATGAGGATGGAGAGAACAGCCTCCCTCCCGTGGGTTCTTCTAAAGGGTATAGAATGGGATATGGTGGACAGTTCTTTCAAAACCATCCCTCCCATCAACACGATGCCAGGCTTCTGACTCCAGTAGAGCCCTCCATAGGCGATCCAGAGCCTCGTGCTGAGGTACAATTGAAAGAAGGTGAGCTTAGGAGGTTTGAGGTGCATTTCAGGGACACAGTTCTCGGATATACTCACTTCATTCAGAAAGAGCATTTCTAGAGGAGCAGACAGAAAAAATATAGTTTCTTCACCCACTACCCCCAAAAGAGAAGCCCTTTTGAAACTCGGGCACATTTCTCAGCCCCCAGGCAAAGCAACAGCTCAATGTGCAATAATTCCGGATGATATATTTAAGGTACTGGAGATATAAAATGTCCTTTGTTTGCCAAGGGACCAGTAAGTAAACCTTCAAAGGCATTTTTATGTCAAGCAAATACTTAAGGATCACAGAGAAATTCACTAGTGATCTGTGGAATAATAGCACACCTGACCTACGAAATAGGGGAAGATTGGAGAATTCTACTGATTCTGACCTTTACTAATGCAACAGAAACACCCTGGCTTCACAAATATGTTTAAGCCGCCTGGGTGATGGAGCTCCAATTCTTATAATCCACTTTAAAAATCAAATAACAGCCCAGATGCTGTCATATTCATGACATTCTGCTGCTTCTCACAGCCACCCTCTGCTTGGAAGCTGGAAGGCCAGGCCTCCCGGGGTCTCTCCCAAATCTGGTCTTCCTCCCTTTCTCTGAGTTCCATGGGGTTTGATCGCCACAGGGTCTCTGCTTCTTCTTATCTTCTACAGTGGCAACTTGCAGAATGTTCCACCAGTATTTTCAAACATCTTTTTGAGCCCCAGGATCGTGTATGCATGTGTATGTGTGAAATCTAACCTGGAAGTCAAATATTTAAAAAATAAATAAATGTAGAACTTCTCTGGCTGAAGGCATCCCATCATCCCATCATCTCCTGTAAAACACCTTAGGTCTCTGCGGGCTCAGCTTGAAACCACAGCCTTGCAACAAGCATGGGTTCAGGTGAGGGCTGATGCCCTGAAATTGAAGGCAGACTCAGATCCCGTGGCAGCATACATTGGCTCTAATAAAGGCAGCTGTTTTTACCATCTTTGGATGGGTTGGCCACTTTACTCTTCCCCACCTATTTGTCCCCTAACTCCTTGTGACATGGCTTCCTTGGGCCACTTCTCTACAGTAGAAAGTGTGCTGTTGAGTGAAAAGGACACTGGCCCTGGGTTCCATCTCCAGCTGCCTCCTTTCCTAGCCCTGTACAAGTCTCTTCAAATCTCCGACCCTCACTTTCCCTCTCTATGCGCTGAAGGAAAGAACTCCTTCCTCAAGAGTTGCTGTGAGTATTAAAGGAGGTGATGTTTGTGAACCTGCCTGTAGATCTGAAAAATACTATAGAAATAGAAGGTTATGTTATTCATTTCCTATCACTGCTGTAAAAAAAAAAAAAAAAGACCATAAACTTAGTGTCTGAAAAGACACAAAATTCTTCCCCAAAATAGGTCTCGTTGGGCCAAACTCCAGGCATCCGCAGGGCTGTGCTCCTTCTGGAAGTTCTAGGGGAGAATTCACTTCCTTGACTTTCCCAGCTTCTAAAGGCGGCGCGCATTCCTTGGCTCGTGACTGCACATCACACTGACCTCCGCTTCAGTTTCCACATCGCCCTCTCTGAATTTCCCCCCCCCGCTTTTCCTTATAAAAATCCTTCTGATTACATTGGGCCCAGCCAGACAACCTAGGATAATCTTACCATCTCAAAATCTTTAATTTAATCACACCAGCAAAGTCCCTTTACCATGTAAGTTAATACATGCATATGTTCCTGGGTTACGTGGGAGACATGGGAGGGGGCACTATTTAGCCTAGCACAGATATATGTCAGATACTTATCTTTCCAGATCTATGCTCCATCCCTCTCCACCGTGCTCTGTGCTCCAGAAGGCTGACCTCCAATGGACTATAATCCATTCGGTTCCCTTCCCCTCTGGATTCCAGTTGGGTTTGGCCAATAGGAGGCACTGGCAAGAGAGTGAATGAAGGGTGAGGGGTATGTGTCCCCACTGCCAGATTCCTTGGTGCTAGGCTACAGGCTGGTGGTCCCTGTGTTCCTCCACCAAAGACCACAGCTCTGTCCAAACAGCTGGTGCCCTCTCCAGGCTCTGCGACCACCCCCTGCCCCAGCTTCATCAGGACAGGGGATGATAATAACTCCCAGCTGCTGTTTGCCCTGGACGGTGCCCCCTCCCTTGTTGGTTTCCTTTAGTTGTTAACCCTAAACTCTGACCACAGCTTTGTAAATAGTCCCTTCATTAAATTATCCTCTAATTACTCCCTTGGGTGCACAGCTTGTCTCCTGCTGGGACCCTAACTGATAAAAATACCAAAAGTACTTTTAGAAAGCTTACCAGGATCACCGTCTATAAGCCTTCTTGCCTGCCCTCACCCCCTTGACCTCTCTAGAATATTTGATGCTGTCAACAGCTCTTCCTTACTTTTCTAAATACAGTATAGGTATATTCTTTCAAAATAATCAGGACATTGGGCTTCTTTTTGCTCTTTGAACAGGCCAACCTCTTCCCACACTATTCTACATGCTGTTCCCTCTGGCGGTAATGCTTTTCCATTGCTAGTTCCTTCTCAGCATTGAGATCTCAGTTTAGATGTCATCTCTTAAGAGAAGTCCTCCCTGTTCCTTCGCTTTAAAAGTAAGCAACTATTGGTCACTACAATAGCACTGTTTGTTTCCTTCATAACATTTTCACCATCTGGGCTTAATTAATTAATTAATTAGTTTGTCTCCAGGAGAGTAAGGGATGTCTATCTTGTTCTCCACTTGTGCCCAGGGCTGAGCACAAGACCTTACAACACATGTTAGTGAACGAAGTCAGGAGAGCAGAAGAATATGTTGCACACAGTGTCATTAAAATTTTTTATCTCACTTAATCCGTAGAACAGTCATGTGGATAAGTAGATATTAAATTCCATTTGCAGAAAGGAAGCCAATCCTCCGTGAAAGTAAGTAATTTGCTGAATGTTAATCAGCTAGTAAGCTTGGAACAGAGATTTGAAACCAGGCATCCTTTACTCCGTGGCTCTTTCTAGTAATAGCTAACGTTTCTTGAGCACTTACTTTGTGCCAGGCCTGTACGAAGTGCTTTACAGACATCCTCTCATTTTAATGCTCGCAACCACCCAAGAAAGAGGTAATCATTATCCTTAATTAACAATGAGGAAACGGAGGCTCAGAGAGGTGAAATGACTAGCGGGAGGTCACACAGCTAGGAAGCAGTGGAGTTGAGGTGAGTCTAGCTGGGTCTGACATCCTTTCCTTTGCACCAAGAAGTGCTAGCCCCCTTAGAACAGAGTTAGAAAACCTAACGCCTAGAATAAGGTAAGGCTTAACCTAGAAACGACTTATTCCATTATTTCCCAGACAGGATGAAAGAGGAAGCGTTAGGCTTATTCCTGGAAACAACAGCCTGCTGTAACCAGAGGAGGGGGAAGGCAGAGAATTTCAGCTCCTACTTCGCTTCTATATTCTCCATCAAAGGTAATGAGCCGACCATTGGAAAAGGCAACACAAAGGTAGTTTATTGGAGAAAGGGAGGGGCAGGGCCAAGTCGGGCAAGCAGGCTGGAAAAGCAGCCCTGGCTATCCTAAGGCATTTCAACTGAACTGGGATAGAAGCTTCATGAAAGCAGGGATGTTGTTTTGTTCACCCTGTTATCCCTAGAACAGCAACCGGCACATCGCACGCACTACATCCATGTTTTAGGAATGAATTAAGCGAGTCTCCTGACCCACTTAGATGACACCACAGGCACAGAGAGCACGTGTAGATTCGATTTCCGAGTGACCCTTTGTAAACTGAGGGAAGGAGGAGAATGTGAGCCATGTCCGAAGACTAGGGATGGGCCGTCAATTTTCCAAAAGGTTGACTATTTACATTTTCAAGCAAATTAAACTAGATCAATGGGATACTTTCCCAGAGCAGTTTGTTTAACAGGGTGGCTTGGGAGAACTTTTCTGTGAGGAACCCCAGTGTTCACTATCATCTTTTGTTCTATTAATTAAGCATTTACTGTGTGTAGGGGCTGTACTAAGTGTTTCTAGCGCTGTATCTCATTTCATCCTCATAAAAGCCCTATAAGGCAAGTACTCTCATTATTCTCTTTTCACCGGTGAGGAAAGTGAGGCACAGGGAAGTTGAGTACCTTGTCCTGGCCTGACTCCAAAGCCCAGCCACAAAATAGCCCCATCTCATCACTGTAGTAAAGAAACCTGCCAAGATAGTTAGAGACACTCTCCAGTCATACGGGTTAACTATGAGACTCAGAAAATAAGGAACTCAGTTCACTGAAGCATTACTTATGTGAGGGGCTGGGAATTTAGAAATGGAGGGCAAGAGAGGTGTTCAGCAGCTAGGAAGAGAATGCAGATTAGATTGGCAACACCAAAGGACACTTAAGAACCAAAATCCTTGGAGGGGGTTAGGGGATGAGGAGGGGAGATCAAGACTTGACTAAGAAAACAGAAGTTCAGACAACCTTCAGTAGACTAATACAATGTGTATGCTGACAGAGCAAGGGTTTCTTTTAAATCTCCTATTATGTGAAATAGAATGGGCAGATCTATTTTCTATCGTAACACATTTAAATGAATAGAATAGCACTCTTGAGAGGATTAGCTAGGATTAGAACGTGCATACAAAAGCCCTGATGCTCATATACGGTGAGCTGATTGGAACAGGAATTTCAATCTGAGTTTCTTCTGCAGGATGGACTTCTCCCACTGACACCTAAAATTATATTCTGGATGACTTTCTTTTTTTTAATGAATTACATGTATTCATCCATTTAACTCGCATATACTAAGCACCTAGTGTATTTTCAGCATTGTGTTTGGCCACGTCTTAGCTTTGCTCTTCCAACTAAACCCCAATACTTCAACGGAACTCAGTTGCTTGGATAACTTTGATTCTGTGTTCTAGCTCCAGTCATGGCTCCTAACTTTTTCAGGTGACTCTAATGGGTATTTTTGAATTATACCAATCCCACCAACTTGGATTTTTAATTTAATGTGAAAGCAGGCATTTGAACCAAATGTTACTAACTGAACTTGGGTTCACTCGCCTGACGTGCAGCAAAGCCAATCTACTAACACTGAGTTTTGGTGAAGGAAAGTACAGTGTTTATTTGCAGGGCACCAAGGAAGGAGAACGGGCAGCTAAAGCTCAAAAGACCCAAACTCTCTGATGGCTTTCAGGGAAGGGTTTTTAAAGGCAACATTATGGGGAAGGGTCAGAGGGTGTGTGATCAGCTTGTGGACACTCTTCTGACTGGTTGGTGGTGAGGTAACAGGGTAATGTTTCAAGAATCTTAATCATCAACTTTCCAGTTCTAACCAGTCTGGGGTCTATGAGTTTGTGGTTAGCATGTAGTCATGTCCTCCACCTGGATGGGGGTTTTAGTTAATGCAGAAAGACTCAAAGATATTCATCAGATTGTTACCTACATCCCTTCAGGAGGAACTAGGAGTCCTGTGACTCTATTGTTCTAATCATTACTGCTTGCGTCCGCTATCTGGAATGCTGGTAAGGCCAAACAAGAAGCAGGAAGCATGCAGGGGCTTGTACCTGAGAAGGTCACGCAGGGCCCTACTCCGTTTCAGTCCCCCTTTTCTTTGATATTTCTAAATCCTAAGAGTAACAGGGGCAGGACAAGAAAAGGGATAAAGTTTTGGATAGAGAAGTTAATCATAAACTCACCCAGGAACTCGATTTTAGGGGGATTCGGTTTCAAAAACATCACAATACTCAATGACTGTGGGTGAAAGAACAACCTGGAAAATTCACTAGTATGATTTATGAAAATCTTATGATAGCCAACCACAAAAGCAGTTATTCTCTAGAAAGAAACTGATGCCCATTCTGTCAAAAACACTCAAAAATTGTTTACATGTTTAGTAGCCTGTCATGGAGAGGAAATGGCTTGAACATTCAAGCACATGAGTAAAACTGCTGACCTGTCAGAATATTCCATCATGGTACTTGACAATACTGGGCATTTAGCCATTAAGTAGAAGAATGGGCACGTCTACATTACCTAAGAGTTTAAATGAAATTTACACAGAGTGATAAAGTAGGCATTCTTACCTGTGTCTATTTCCATTTCAAAAGCCTGAGCTACGCTCCATCTGTATCATAGTGCTGTTATTCTTAGCAAGAGATGGATATTCTCTGTGGCCCACGCTAACGTGGTAACCGATCACACAGAACATAGGTTTGGGTATGTGAGTCATTTGGACCATGAGTCATTCCAAGAATGGAGAACTGTGGTAGTATAATATCCCAGGCAGTGGTTTAGTGCAGTAGGTAAAGATATAATCAGCTCATTGTTGGTAACTGAACTTAGCAGTTTAGGGACAGATTCACATTTTACATGCTGATGGTCAATTCTCAACGGTAAACTGAAAGTGACAAATATAAAGTAATTACTGCAGTGTAGCTTGCCTACTTATTAACATCCATTTAAGTAAAAATATTTGACTTTAATAATAAAGTACAGCTAATGATTCCTTTGGGTCTCTTAATTTAAATATTATTTTTAAAAGACAGATGATCCACTGTAATTTATTCAATTTTGTATAGTGCTCATCTCAACTGAACTATATGTAATTTTTTAGACATGGCCCTTTTAATATTTTATGAACTGACATAATGTGAGAGTGAGCTCACTTATCATTGAAAGACATCACCGTTATAATGTTAAATCTGTATTTCAGAGAATTAGATTTTTAAATGTATCATGGATTCTGATTAGCACCTTATTATTTCATTTTTAATAGTCTACGTGCAGCGTTTAAAATCTGAGCCTATGGAGGACCAAAAATTTTCCTTGTTTCTGTATCCACAATGTTTGTCACATTCCCTGGCACATTACTCCCTGCTCCTCAATCAGCTGGTGTTTAATACGTAGATGTCAGTTATTCCTCCCAGCTGTGTGTCATCTTTGGGTGTGTGTGCTACATTTCTGCATGGGACGTGTGTACACGAGAATGGACTTCAGCTGGAGTAATAGCCCTGGCTTCTACCCACCTGTGACTTACCCTACTACAAGGAAGAGGAGTAAGTTACCAAACTGGTAGTGCACATTCATTGGGCTACACTGCTCAGTCAGGGAGAGCTCATTTATATTAAAAGGAGACAGGTGTAGAAAACAGTTTGGTGTTTTCTCAATAAGTTAAACATAAAATCCCCATATTATCAAAGAAGAATCGAGAGCAGGTATTCAAATAAATACTTGAAAATGAAAGTTCATAGCAGCATTATTCACAATAGCCAAAAGGTAGAAATAACCCAAATCTCCATTAATGGATGAATGGATAACCAAATATGGTATATCCATACAATGGAATATTATTCACGCATAGAAAGGAATGAAGTACTGATACATGGTACGACACAAGTGAACCCTTGCAAACATGCTCAGTGAAAGAAGCCATACACCAAGAGCCCCATAAGGTATGATTCCTGAAATTTCCAAAACAGGCAAATTCATATAAAACAAAATAGATCAGTGGTTACCAGGGGTTTGAAGGAGGAGGGAATGAAGGAGTACAGCCTAGTGGGTATGAGGTTTCCTTCTGGGGTGATAAAAATACTTTGGAACTAATGGAGGTGGTAATTGCATGACATTGTGCATCGTACACTATAAAATGCTTTCAATGGTAAATTTTATGTCATGTATACTTTACCACAATTTTTTTAAACTCCACAAGTACTGGGGATTCAGCCTTATCTGTCCCTTTCTGACCAGAATCAGCAGCCTGGGTAAATGTAGCTGCACCTGTGGACCTAACCCTTCCCTCAGGTTCGCTGTCCCAACTTTGAACGTGAAGGCAGTTAGGGGGTTAGGGGGGTAGGTACAACTGTCAGCAAACACTTCTCACTATAGATCTAACGCCAAATTCTCCCATCAGCTAGCTTTATTGGTAAAAATGTTGGCATTCTGTCTCCATCTGTCTGCCTTTTGAATTTTCTCTCTCCACTGACTCTTAACTTGAAAAGAATGGAATGTTTTTTTACTGGCATCCCCTACCTCTATCAGCAGAATTGAAAAACCAGACAAGTGTGGTTCCTGTGGCCTCGTCTGATTCAAGATTGAGCAGTAGAGGATTAAAGATAGAGACAGGCCTATAAGCCCCCTCCACTACTGCTCATCCTCCCAGGTGTATAAAGGAAGGCTGAGTATCTGTTCAGAGAATACAGCAATGAAGGAAACTTGTCTGCCCACAAGATACCAGGACAATGTAGATACAAGCCCTCATTCAGCATTCTCCTACTTCGGTCATTCAGGCCGCTCACGTAACCACTTCAAGAGATCTGGGAGGCATGCCCATGATTGCCCAGTTGAGTCAGTGGTCTCAACTCAACCAATCAACAGACTGGATTCCCTGGCTACTCAAAGTCCTCTTTGGACTATAACGCACATCGTCGCTATGCCAACAATGTCTGGGTATATCTTCTTAATGATCTAAGAACCCATCTATGTCACCACCTATAACACATCTTCCCAGGTTCTGGATAGTGCTGGGTTTCACACTGATTTCAGAGCGCATCAGAACTGGGTTTCAAATGTCGGTTCTGCCACTGATGGGCTGCATGACATCAAGCAAGTTAGTCAAACTCACAGAGCCTCAATTTCCTCACCTGTAAAATGGAGACACAGCATCCCCTTCCTCTAAGATTAGTTGGAGTTTTCAATGAGAAAATGTATTCAAAGAGCTTTGCACACTGCATGCTTTGTGCGTATTAGTTTATATCCTCTGTAATGGGGGTCCTTTCCAATGTCCTTAAATAGGCGGTATTTACATTTCCAGGGCTGTTTAGTTTTAACGAAATAATTCATCTTTTTGGCTCGTTGTAACTTTTCTGACAAAACAGAAGTAACTTAAGCAAACATGATAGCATTCCCCTCCCTCACCCAATACCAGCCCCTGATGTGACCACCATCAAAGAGTTTTGTGTTTATCTTTCCACATAAACAAACAAAACTATATATGCCCATATTTAGGCTTGCTTTTTAACCAAATAGGATCATACTGTACATGCAGCTGTAAAACTAGCTCGTTTTATTTAATTATATACAGTGACAGTCTTTCAAGTTTATAGATAACTAGATAGGTCTATAGAATTCTTCTTCTAGCTGCATATTACTCCAAAGTAGAGAACTGTAACAATTTATTCAACTATTCCCCTATGGAAGGCCATTCAGGTTCCTTCTAGTTTTTTAATATTCCAAGTAAATGTTTCAACAAATTTTCCTGTAAATATATGTTTATCGAACGATCTTTCATCTATCATATAAATTCTAGAAATGGGATTGCTGGATCAAAGAGTATATGCATTTAAATGCTAATAAATACTGCCACATTCATCTCTCAACAAGTTATAGTCATTTGCACCCCAACCAGGACATCAGGAGAGCACTCCTACCCCACACACTTGGCAAATGTCAACGTTATTGATCTGTTTTATTTGAACCAGTGTCAAATAAAATGACATCTCATTTTAATGTGCTGTTACCTGATGATTAGCAGAATTGAGAACCTGTGCAACTTTGTATTTTCCCGATGGATGTTCATTCAGGTTCCTTACGGTTTTTTAATACTCCAAATAAATGCTTCAACAAAACTGTACTTTCTCCTTTAAACTGCCTGTTTAAATCCTTTGTTTACGTATCCATTGGGTAGTTCCTTTTTGTTATGAATGTAGGTGTATTTTGCATATTAGCAATATCAAATATTTTCTGTCAGACACATGCAAATATTTTCTCCCAACTGATCATTCTTATGGAATAAAATCTGTAGTTTTTTTTTCTTTAAAGAGTCTAGATCTGTGTCCTGCTTAAGGAGCATCACCCGAAAGTCATATATATATTCTCTTACACTGCTTTTTAATACTTTAGTAGTTTTCTCTTTACACTTCACCTTTAATACATCTACAATTTATCTTTGTATGTTGTGAAGAAGAGGTTCTATTTTTATTTTCTTCACCATATATTTAAAAACTTGTATGTAAGTCAAGTCATGCTGTACACCTTAAACTCATGTAGTGCTGTATGTCAATTATATCTCAATAAAGCTGGGATAAATACATAAATAAATAAATTTAAAAAGAAAAGGCTACAAATAGGAAGGAAATAAAATATTCTGAGATTCATAAAAGAAAAAAAGAAGCTAATGTCATTACACATATATGATTACCAATATAACCACAAAAATTAAAAGGCTATTGCAAGACAGTCCTTCAAAAGGTTAGTCAGAGTTGCCATGTGATCTCTCAATTTCTCTCCAAGTATCTACCCAAGCGGGATGAGAACGTATGTCCACACAAAAACCTGTACACAGCAGCATTATTCATAGTCACGCCAAACTGGAAACAACCCAAATGTCCATCAACTACTGAACAGATAATGTGATATATCCATAAAATGGAGTATTATTTAGTCATAAAAAGGACTGAAGTACTGATACATGCTACAATGTGGATAAACCTTGGAAACATTATGCTAAGTGAAAGAAATCAGTCACAAAAAATTATACAATTCCATTTATAAGAAATGTCCAGAATATACAAATCGGTTAAGAGATACAAAGTAAAGTAGTGGTTATCTAAGTCTGGAGGGGTGCAGGTTGGGAAGAAATGAGGACTAACTGCTAATGGGTATGGGGCTTTTTTATGGGATGATGAAAATGTTCTAAACTTGACGGTGGTGATGGTAGCACAACTATCTAAGTATACTTAAAACCACTGAACTGGGACGTAAGGACACGGGGAGGGGGAAGGGGAAGCTGGGACGAAGCGAGAGAGTGGCATGGACGTATGGACACTACCAAACGTAACATAGTGGGAAGCAGCCGCACAGCACAGGGAGATCAGCTCGGTGCTCTGTGACCACCTAGAGGGGTGGGATAGGGAGGGTGGGAGGGAGACGCAAGAGGGAGGGGCTATGGGGATATATGTATACATATAGCTGATTCACTTTGTTACACAGCAGAAACTAACACACCATTGTAAAGCAAATATACTCCAACAAAGACGTTAAAAATAAATAAATAAATTTTAAAAAGAGGAAAAAAGCAAACCACTGAACTGTATACATTTTTTTTTGCATTTTTGAAAACATTTTATATTGGAGCATATTTGATTAACAATGCTGTTAGTTTCAGGTGTACAGCAAAGGAACTGTATATTTTAAATGGGTGAATAGTATGGTATGTAAATTTTATCCCCCTAATAATAAAAATTAAAGAGATTTTTTTTAATAAAAATTTAAAAAGCCAATCTTTCCCTACTGACTTCAGTAACTCCTTTAGCATTAGCAGGTTCCCATATATACTTACATCTATATTTTCTACTCTGTTCTGTTCATTTGTTTGTCCAATTTGGATCAATATCATACTGATTTGTTTATAATGAAATTCACATCTCACAGGAGAACTTTCCCCTCACACTTCTTTTCCTCCAAGACGTCCTTATCAATGCTAGCATGTTTATTCTTCCACATGAATTTCAGAATCATGATCTCAAGTTTAAAAAAATATCCTAGGGCTTCCCTGGTGGCGCAGTAGTTGAGAGTCCGCCTGCCCATGCAGGGGACACGGGTTCGTGTCCAGGTCCGGGAAGATCCCACACGCCGCGGAGCGGCTGGGCCCGTGAGCCATGGCCGCTGAACCTGCGCGTCCGGAGCCTGTGCTCCGCAACGGGAGAAGCCACAACAGTGAGAGGCCCGCGTACCGAAAAAAAAAAAAAATCCTAAGTATTTAAGATAACAATTCTTGCCACGCAGGGGCATGGTACGTCTCTCACTTTGAACAGGTCTTGTACTCTGCCATTATATAAAACGTTATTGCTTTTCACATAGGTGGTATCTTTATAATTAATTTTATTCCTGGGTGATTGTTTTAGTTACATATTATTATGAATGGAATTTTGTCTTATTTCTGGCTAGCTAGTGCTATTATAAATAAAATCAATTGATTTTTTCTATTTATTTTGCATCAAGCCACTTAATCAAATTCTTACTCATTCTCAAGATTTTACAGTTGAATCTTCTGGTTTTCATAGATATATACTGATATTGTATTCAATAATGACAATTTTGGGGCTTCCCTGGTGGCGCAGTGGTTGAGAGTCCGCCTGTTGATGCAGGGGACGCGGGTTTGTGCCCCGGTGTGGGAGGATCCCACGTGCCGCGGAGCGGCTGGGCCCGTGAGCC